>NC_139482.1:103245376-103862043 GCF_008360975.1 Lichenostomus cassidix | reverse complement strand
TTTAGTTAAAGAACATGTGCCTCAAAGAGAACCACTGTTCAGATTTCAGATAAAAAACCCCAACCAATCAAGAAAAATACAAGTCTTCTATCCCCACTCAGTAAGGGACAGCCTTCTTATTAGAATGATACACAACTCACTTGGGCTAGTCATCACACAAAGTAGAGAATGGTCTTTGCCTTGTGGAACTTATTTCAGCTTTTCATAAATCTGCATTAGGAAAAAGAAAACAAAAATCCATGTTTTCAAGTTCTCCTGTCACTGAAGTATTGCAGGGCTTTCCATTAGGAGAAATCACCTACAAGTACATAAGGTGCATTATTAAGTATGTTTGTGGCTTTGTCAGAGCATCACTACAAGTTCACAGCTTTAAGGAAATGTGTACTGTTTCAACTGAACTACCACAATCAGAGCTAATCACAAATACTAAATACTAGGTATTGACAAAACAGCAGAAATCATGAAGTATTCTGCTGGCACACTCTGTTTTCAGCTCAAGAAGGTACAGGAAGAAGGACACAAACCACTTGCTTTTATCACCATAAGCTTTCCTCCCATTTCTTCTCACCCTTGCTTAGTCCTCACACAAATATAAATGCCGTGTTTTTACAGATTTTTAAAATGTGAATTTTGCTACTAGGTTTGTTGCAGATCTGTAATTTTTAAGATGCTTGGAGACCACTGTTTTATGTAAATTTCAGACCTGTATATCACACCTCATTCTGTGTTTTTCACAGACTAATTCTGTTCAACTTCTAACTGAAGCACTACATATTTTCTGTTAAAATCCTTCTGAAGACCTCAGTTTGGGAATAACTAAGGTAAGGTTTTAATCTCAAACTGCAGACCTCCATAAAAACAGATCAAAATCAAGGCAAAGAAAGGAAATACAGGAGAACTAAAAAGATGCATGATGAATCTTGGTAATTTGTTTTAAACACTTTACAAACAGCAGAACTTTCATATTTATTTTCAAATTTTCTCCCTCAACCTCAGCTTTGATAATGTTTTCTTCCCTAAGTTTGGCAAACATATACTATTTTCAGATAAATGTACACTTTGAAAACAAGAGTATTTTCTAGATGTTAATTCTATATCCATTTTTCAGTGAGCATACTTTGACCAAAACCTTAAAAGCGTTCATCTGTGAGGCACACGTTAAGTCTATTGAAAAGCCAGTTTTTATGAATCAGACCAGAAGTCCATCAAGCCCCAACACCTCTGAATCAGACCAGAGGTTCACCATGGGCCCCCATTATCTGAAATGCTGGGCAATACTGGATGCTCACAAAGGGAGCCTAAGAACCAGGAATGCCTGTGGCTATGCTATCCTTGATGTAGTCTTTTAGCTTCTGGACCTTGGGGTACTATTACTGGCAAAATATTTATGTTGAATAATCTGAGCTGGTAAAAATCAACCAGAAACAGTAAGAGTATGTAAAGAAAGAGAAGGACTTTGGAGGGTTTATCTTCTACTTTTCTGTGGTTACAAGTGTCACTCACGATTTTAGTTTCCAATAAAATGTTCTTGAAAAACAAGATACACATAACAACAGAGACCTGGTTTTTCTTTGTCACGTTTTAAGCATAAACATTAATGTTGTTATCTAACCATACTTAAAATAACTTATTACAACTGGATTGCTCACTATTAATTTGTTTTAAGTCTCCCTTTCCTGGCTGAGTGCCAAAACAGTTATAATGCTACAATTTCAATACACAAGAGATCCATAGCACCCTCTAATTACTCTTTAAATATCTCGCACAAGCACTGCCTTTTCTTACAACTGTGAGGCCATTAGGTAGGGTTGAAAATTTCAAAACCTTTAGCCCAGACACTGTGGGCAAACATTTGGAACATCAACACCACCCTCCACTCCAACCCTTTGCTACAAGACTATCAGTCCTGAGAAGCATACCTGAGACCTGACTGCATTTATACTCCATAATTCACACTGTGAATGAAACACTATTACTGCCTCAGTTTTGCAATATTAGAAAGTGCTTTGGGCACGTTCTAAGGAACTTAATCCCACTAAATCAAACTCTTCCAATATGAAGACTGAGTTTAAGTATCTGATTAACATGACAAAATTCTCCTGAAAGTTTCTCCAAAACAAAGTTAAAGGCCCTGATCTACAAAGATTTACTTACGTGGGTGTGTTTACTCAACTTCACTGTCAATGGAAGTAAATAAAGTTATTCACTGTTGTAAGCCTGGTCTAGCTAATCCTAAAATTTGAACTAAAAGGATTCAACACTTCCAAAAAATAATTTCTTTTGCCCAGACTTCTCTAGACTTCTGGTGTGAAGAAAGCCATAGAAACATTAACAGAAACATCTTAAGCCATAAAAGTTTTTCAGCTCCCTGAAGTGACAACTCAAGACAAATTACTTGATGTTCAGTAGTACCATCAGAATTCAAAATTTACGTAAACGTTTAAGATATAGGTGCAGCCAACATTGATACCTATTAAAGTCTCATATAACATTACTATAAAAGCATTTGCCTTCCAAAAATACAAAGATAAAACACAGCCAGACTAGCAAGAAAAGTCATCCAATTTCCTACACAACAACTAAGAGTATTTAAGAAGCTAAAATACAAATTATTCCAGTCTGAGGTTTTACTTTCTCAGCATTCTCCAACCATGGCCTGTAACATTACCTAATACTAAAGTCAAGAAAAATCGAAACAAAACCCCAGTCTTGGCCACAACAGTCAACACAGCCTTAAATGCAGTTAGTGATGATCTGTGCAACAGAATTCCACTGAGCTGTGGGGCTCAGATACAAGGCACAGCTAGCTAGAAGTCCAGCTCGAAGGCTTGATTGTAGCTGTGCATGGCTTTGGTCAACTGACTTACGGGACACAATATCAAACCCAGTGCTCTATGCGGCGCCAACCCAAAGTGACAGAGTGCATTTCCCATCCTATTTCCAGCTATCCATTTACAAAGAATATGTGTTTAAATCTAAAGGGAACAAAACTCATGCATAAATAATAGTGTTTACTTACTCAATTCCTAGCATTAACGTTACTATCATCTTGATCTCTGATCCTGCAATCAGCCATGCATGTTAACTTTACCTAAGGGTGCAGTCCCACTCATTTCAGTGACTTACCTTGGTGCCAGTTTCTGTTTCAATACAATGGCACCATCAAGGATAAGCCCCCATAAGTGGAAAAGACTGTAAGAACAACCTTTTATAACCTAAAATTAGACTTATCCTACAATTAGTTGACAGCATCTTTTCAATATGACTTTCCCCCTCCTAAATTTAGCTTACACATGGAAGTTGTTCGGGTTTACCTTTGAAACCTGGCAATTGATGATACAATCTGGAACACTAAAGCTCTAATCATTGGTGTGAAGCAGCCAGGGACTGTAGTGATTGAAAGAAGTTCCCATATGGCAACCATAAAGCAGTTTGTATTTAAAAAAATCATAAAAATTAGTGGTTGCCACATCATAAACTCCATCACTATAAAACAGCCTCCTACTGACACCCTAAAGGAGAACAGAAATGAAGTAAATCCTGAGACTGAGTTATCTCCTTGTGCTTGGAGGTGGTTCCTCCAGGACAAAAACTAACCCATTCTGTGACAGAGAAACTGCAGATCTCTCTCGCGGATCAATCTGTTCCACCAACAGGCAGAGGACTTTTCAGTACTGGAGGCCTGAAACCTTTCAGGAGGACTTCACAGAAACCACAGGCTGTGTACGTACGCACAGAAGGTGTCCTACCTGAAAAAGGCTGCTTGATGCAACACAGCAGAATAAGGACACATTCCTAAAGTCGTTTTTGTGTTAGTACTGACACATATTTTTAAATTAACATCAAGGTATCTTACTCAAACTGTGATCAAAGTATGTGGCAAAACAGTTGGATACAAGTAGGGAATACGGATGAAAGAATGTATTTCTTTTAACTAACGTTTTGAACACAAAGAATTATCTATTGAAAATATACAGCTTTTGTCCGCAGGCAGTGCATATGGAAAAGTAAAACCATGCAGCCCGTTTGTTCATAAAGTAAACTTTGACCACATAATCTGACATGTGCCACACTGCAGACTTTCGCATCGCTGTCACATGATGGCCATGATTTAACAGACAGAACAGAGGGACAATTTCATTCTTCAGGAGCTGCAGAAGTGTGCATAGCTCAAAATGAAGAGCATTCCTTTAGTGCAGAAGCATAGTTCTCTGCTCTGCTGCCATGAGTATTGATAAAACCCCCTAAATTGTGAAGTTTTTCAATAATTCTGTTACATAGTATGCAGCACACCGAAGATGTATTAAATATTTTTCCAGCTACTTCAAAATAATGCAGCAATTTAAGTATACTTTCAATTCCATTCATTTGTTTTGTAGCCCAAGAACTGTTGTTGCGTAACAAATATTTCCTTGAAAATCTCTCTTTATAATACAAAATATAGATTAAAGCTGCCTTGGGCTCACTACCCTCATTCCAGATGGAATGGTACAGGGGTCCAGGTATTAAATAACTATTGAAAACTGGACAAGTAGCTCTGCAAGTAGCAAAACCAGGGAGGCCCCATTTCCTGCATCAATTTCCAGCTTGAGGTAAGCGCTGCCGTGAACTCTCTGGTGTGCAGGTTAAGAGTTTGGTTCTACCTGGCTTCCTTACTCACAAATTTTGCAGAAACTGCTCACCTGGGAAACCTCTGCTGCCAAATTTATTTGAAATTGGCTAAGAGCCAGAAGAGTTAGTAGAGGGACTGAAGGCACACAGAGATTATAGTTCCAACTTGAGCTTCACCTGCTAATGAAATAAAGCTAACAAAGCACGTGGAATAATTGATTACTGGCAATTGCTGCTACTAACTACTGTCACACCTGATATCACTGGATCTTCTTTGAAATTCAGCACAAGCACAGTGCCCATGCTGCTGTCTCTGTTCCCATCACAGATGTTACCTAGTCCCAAAATTAACCACAACACCCTGGCTGGGCAAAACACACATAATCTCCTTTCTATGCCTATGCTCAACAGGAACCTCCTATAGCTAAATTTACAGACACACATCAGAAACAAGGGAGGAAGTGCAAGGTTTTGTTGTTTGGAAAGGAATGGTTCTTACTTCTATGATGCCTACAAAAACATGGTTATGGCTGAACTGTACTACCTATCAACAGAGACAAGGCAAAGGTAACCGACAAGGCAATTTCATCCCTCTTCAAGGTTTTACTTTCCAAAAAGGCAAGAAAAAGACTTGGCAGTAAACTTGTGTATCTGGCTCCCCTGACTAAAGATCCATTTCACTTCCAAAATTTGCCTGAAATATCATTCACCTACCTATGAATTCTAAGTGAAAGCAAATACACTTACTTTATCAACACACTCCTTTATGACTGATTTTGAAACATTCTGCCACTTCAAGAAAATATAGACATCTAATTTTTAATTAATAACTGGCCTCTGCCTAGGGTTAAATCCAGCAGGTACATCTGAATACACCTTAACAATATGAGCATTAGAAATGTTTCTGCCCTAGTTTTCCCAGTGCAAAGTGGACCATACCCACATGCACACAAGACACCTAGAACCCCAAATATTAATATAATCGATAACCGTATCATAAACTTCACATATTTGTAATATTGAATATTAGAGAAGAAGTCACGTTAGCCCTTGGCCTGAGGGATAAAACACAACTTTATGCACATCAAGCCTGCGGATGCAGAAAGTTACGTGCAGACTCCACAGGAACAGGGGCCTGTGTGTGTCCAACACATTTTTTCTTAAACTGTAAGGAAGACAAGGAGGCTTGATGAAGTGTGATGATTGAACGTTTAAATTAATGACTCACAAATGTAAAGCAGTCGTGTCCCAGGCTCGATAAAGGGACATAAACCAGAACGGGGGTGGGGGGGTGGGGGGGGTGGCGCGGGTAAGAAAAATTTACAGAAAATAAATCCACGCAGGCCAAGTTACAGGCGAATCCTGAATTTGGCCCTTTTACATCCTCCGGCCCCGCGGCGGGAGCACAGCCGGGAGCGGCTCAGCCGAGCAGCAGCCCGGGCGCTGAACGCCGCCGCCGCCGGGGGACGAGCAGCCGCCCCGCAGCGCCCGCGGCAGCCCGGCAGGAAGGCGCCGCGGGGGGAACCGGGCCAAGGGGGTCACGGGGGTCTCCCCCCGCAAACTTACTCCCCGCAGCCCGCCCCACGCAGCCCGCCCAGCCCAGCCCGGCACCCGCCCGCCCGACCCCTCGGCCCCGCGGGCAGGGGCTCGGGCCCGAGAGAAAGTTGTCGAGAAAGTTTCTGCAGAGGAGAAGGGGCCGCGGGTGCGGGACGCCCCCCGCCCCCGGGGCGCGGCGGCGGGGCGAGGCCGGGGACGGGCGGCCGGGGCCTAGCACCTCCATCGCCGCCGCCATCGCGGCCGCCGCTCCCGTGGGGCGGCAGAGCAGGGACGCGGCCGGGGCCTCACCTGCTTCTCCTCGGCGTGGCGGGTGGGAGAAGGAGGGGGGGAGGGAAGGAAGCGGGGGCCCCCCCGCTCCTCCCGGAGCCGCGGCGACCCGGGGAGGGAAGCGGGGAGGAGGGGAAGGGAGGAGGGACGAGGAGGAGGGAGCCGAGCGCTCCGGTGCGTGCGGGGAGCTGGAGCCTCGCTGCGGGAGGAGGAGGAGGAGGAGACTCCCCGCCCCTACGGCCGGGATCTCCGGCGGGCACCGCGGCCCCTCCTCCGCACCGTGCTTCCCTCCATGCGCTCCGGGCCGGGATCGCCGCGCCTCCCGACCGGGGTAGCGCCTCCACGCCCGAGCCGGAGGCCGCGGGGAGGAGCCGGGCGGACCCCGCGGAGCCGGGCTGGCGGCGGCGGTCCCTCCTCCGCGCCGCTGCGCACCGAGACAACATGGTGGAGGCGTGAGGGGCGGTGCGGGGGCGGCGGGGAGGGAGCGGGGCTTGCCCTGCCCTGCGGCTCGCCCTGCCCCGCGGCTCGCCCGAGGGCGGCCGCCTACTGCCTGCCTTGGGTCGCGGGGACCCTGCGCAGGGTAGATCCCGGGGAGCTGCTCCTCCCGCCGTGCCGGGCGGGTGAGCTCGGTGAGCCCCTCTTGGCAGAGGAGCTGAACCTGAAAGATTCCGGCAGTGGAGCCCTTCGGCGTGGTGCGCGAAAGGCGAACAAAAATAACTTTCAAAACTCCTCGCCTAGGCATCTTCAGGTGGGCCACGGCTTAGGCTCGGTGTGTTTAATTTCTCGTGGGTGAAGCAGAAGCCAAGCGGCGCTCCGGCAGTGCGGGTGCTGCAGCGGCGGCAGCTCGGGAATGCCCAGCGCGGCACCGCGGGACGGACCTGCCGCCCAAACACCGAGCGAACAAAAAAGGAGCCTGTGAATTACGCACCAGTAACTCAGGGTGGTTTTATGTTGTGGGTTGCCCACTCATCGCGGTTCTCTAAGTCGGTGTTTTGTATTTTAAGAAATAAAAAATCGGATTTGTGTCTAGGTGGGCTTCATGGAAAAAGGGGTTCAAATACATCTAGCCCTCAGAACTGCAGACTGCAGGAAGAAAAGAACAGGAAAAATATCAACCTAAAGAGCCAAATTTACTGACGTGTACATGGGCAAATCGGCACGAATCATTCAGCATTGTCTTCTATTGATTTCTGTTCTCTAGTAGTCAAATTTACATCTCTCCCCACTTTATTTTCTTTAAAGGCTGATCATAAAACAGTAATTGTATTGATCGCTAATGAGAACCTAATATAGTTTAGTCTTAAAGAATTGAGACATGGTGTCCAATTTATTTTGCAGGCAGTTCTGCAGAGTAAAGCTGTTAGTATTTTTGAATTTCAGATAAAGCAAACACATGTATTTGCTTTTAGAGGACCACAAATACACTTAAGCAGTTAACAAAATACAAAAAAACCCCGAACGTGTTTTAGATTTGGATACTCAATACCATAAATTGTTCTCATGTAACCCTGTTAAGAGTGGTGGAGTTGATAATTTCCTGTTCAGTCAGGAGTCTAACTCACATTACACAGAATTGATTTTTAATTTAGAAAGCAACAGTGAGTTTTACAAATTGACCTGGGCAATGAATTACTTAACAGTTTGCAGACTGGTTGAAATTGTGGATCTGCCATGGCGTCACAACACCAACAGGGCTTATGGAAGTCTTGAGTGAGAGCAAGATTTGAACTCCAGTATCATTTATGAGGTTTTGTATGCACAGGCAAGCATTGCTGAGTGGGTAATTTTACATCACAATGGTAAAACTTGCATATCTGAAAAACACGAGACCTTGTGTTATCATCTTCATTATGTTTCACAATGAATTGCTGGTGAAATTTTGCAGCATCGGGCTAAAGCTTCATAGAGACATACTGGCTCTTACCAGCTGTCCCTGTAACTTGACTTCTGGGTTTCAGGTTTGGTGTTGATGAATGGGATTACATAGTAGTCCTTTCTCACGGCTCCTGGTGATGCCTGTGTGGCACCAAAAGGTCTGTTGGGATTCTCAGTTCATCACACCTCTCCTGTTGCTTTCTCTCCTAAAGACCGATGTAAGCAATGATTTGGTGGGTTTCAAAAGGGCTGAGCTACTAACTGTGTCCTCTACTTGCTGTCTTACACGTATGTGTGTTATTAGCTGCCACAGATAGTACTGGGGCTGCACCAGTGATTGACTCAGTTAGTAGTGGAGAGACTGTCACGCTTAATTTCAAGCACAGTGTGATTAAAATAGCAGAGCAGTTGGGGAAAAGACGAGCTGACCAGTCCCATAGCTGACAGCAAGCTCAGACTCACACCATATGGGCGTGAAAGAATAGATGAGGGTTTGAGTCGGGAGTCTTGGAGGCTAGACATGCTTTCATTGCAGTGGAAAAATTGGCTGCTTCTTAAATTGTCATGCACTTGTCACTGATGGTCTAAATGTTCCTCAGGGTGTTCCTTTTATAGGGAAATGTTGAACAGGTGACTTAAAATGATCAAACTGTTAGCGGTTCAGCCTGATTAATCCTGCACAGGGTGGGACT
This sequence comes from Lichenostomus cassidix, assembly GCF_008360975.1. NCBI lineage: Eukaryota > Metazoa > Chordata > Aves > Passeriformes > Meliphagidae > Lichenostomus > Lichenostomus cassidix. Next base: position 103,853,041 of record NC_139482.1, on the reverse strand, counting down.
CGAGGTGTCATTGCCACCTTTAGCCTGCCAGCCAGGCAGCCTGCAACCTGTCTGCCACATGTTACCTGGGTCAAGCTCCCTTACCACTACCATTCTTGAGTGGGCTCTCAAAGGTGTTGCTGTGCAGGTCGACTGATGCTGCTTCCTATTCACTCAGGAAACATCAGCCGAAACCAGCACAAGCTGCAAACCAGGCAAGGCCAGTGCCTGCTTTTAGGATTTTCCCCTCCCTTTTATTCTTTTGCTTTAAATTAGTGTTTTCGATCTTGCTCAGGAAGGAGCGGTGAGGAGCTGCCCTTGAATACTTTAGCATGGCTGGAATAGAGTGTAAGAAGCTACTGATGCAGGGCTTCATTGCTGCTATTTGATGGATACAGTTTCCCAAACAGCCCTTCTGACAGGCTCAGCATTCACTAAGTCCTCATCTGTGTTGCATGGTTAGTTGGCATTAACTTAATCTTGAAGATTTGTGCAAGTAGCCTACATTTAGGAAGGCATTCTCCAAATACTATCTTTGAAAATTCTCATATATTTGAATTAGTTTCTAAAGTAAGTGATCATTTATATTTGTACAATCCTTAATGTGTGCGAGTAACTTGGAAAAACCCAAAAATGTGTGGTAGAATCGAATACATACTATGCCAAATAAAGTATTTTTAGGGTGATATGGGGGAATACAGGTGTAAGAGCAGAAAGAAAGAAGGAGGAGCAGAGGAATAGAGATGGAGAAAGGCAGAGTAGGATATTTCAAGCACTGATGTGTCGCTGTTGAGCCGCTAGCAGAGAAAAAAAACCCCGGATTCTCAGCGTGGCAAGAAAAAACCTTTATTGTTTTGATTCCAACTTATATAGACTTTTCAGAGGTCACCCAGATTGGTCAGTCAGAAACCTCCCCCTCGGTCTGATTGGCCAGGCCTGAACTGTCCAAATCTCGAGACACTGTTTTTAATAACATCCAAACTTTATCTTTGTTTATAAAACACAGGAGAAAAATTCTCATGGGAAAGACCTGTGCTAGCCACACTGATGTGGGTTCAGTTGTTTATAATTGGAGAATACAGGACTTGCATCCTGAGATATTGAAGGACCTGGACAGATTGATTCTCTGAAGAGCTTTAACAGTACATGCCAGAAGTTAATCTGTGGTACACATGGTAGTAACGTGGAAATATTGAGACATTCTTGAAAACACTTGGTGGGATTGCTTTCTAACATTTTGGAATAAATAGAAAAACACTATAGTGGTTCATGGACAAAAAAATTCTTCAAGTTTTGCTGGACCTAAATTAATTCCCTCCTTTTGAGAAATAACTGAGGTAGTCAAGGCCTCATCCAATTATTCTTTAAAATTGTGGAAAACAATGGTGTTTTATAGCAGCACCTCCTAAAATTCACATGCAAAGTTCCCATGGCTCATTGTACTGTATGATCATATTGCAAAAAAGCAGTTAATCTAAGAATTAGTATTAGTCACTTTCTTACTTTTTAGCGCTTGGATCAATATTTTAAGAACAGGGTGGTTAGCAAAACATAGATAATTCTTTCTAATCTCAAATATATTGCTTTTGAATCTGAATATTCTAAGCATTAGTCGAATAAGTGGGTAGTTTTTGTCATGTTAATTTCTATTTAATATTCCAGAAGCTATTAATAAAATAATTGATGTTTAAAAGTGAAACATCTTCCTTGGATATAATGCAAATTACATACCAGTATAGTAGTTCAGTAAGGAAATGGAGTGCTAAGTCACTGTGTGTCGGATCTGTAATTGTTTCCTATTCTGAAGCAAGTATCCTATTTAAGCCTCACGTTAAACTTCAAAATTTTAAGTGTCCCATTTTGCCTTAAAATCTGTCTGCATCTCCAAATGGACAGGATCTTTGTGTTTGGTTCCTGCATCTATTTGCAGGATTAAATATTCAGTTTTTTCTCAAATATCACTTCTCTTTGATCTTGCTTAACATGTCTAATTACTTATGCATATTATACTTCTAAGCAAGTACGTGGAGGGTTCTTTTTGAAAAGCATTGTTTCAAAGATTGTTTTTGAACTTACTAAAAGTTATGCTTGAAAGGGTGTTAGACTTGGAAAACCCTGTATTCCCAAACCTGTTGCTATTTACATTTGTGTCACATCCAGTTACATCAGACACGCTGGATTACATTGTATAATGAAAGCCGTATTGCTGTACTCTAATCTTTATCTCTTTATATCCGATCTCCTTTGAATTGCACATGAGTATTGCTTATGGTTACTTAAAATAACTAATGCTTTTGTTTCAAGGGCAGTGCTATATATGATGAACACTTAACACTCAACCCTGCTTTGGCAGCAACTACACATCCTGTTATCTTTGGTCCTTGCATGGTTTAATTGGGAAGCTTGCACGCATTCTTTTTTTATTTTTAATTTAAATTTCATATTTGGAAAATCCGAAGCCTGTGAAATCATACATGTTCAGAAAAAAATAATACATTTATTTGTGCTACTGTGCTCTTCTGAGAGATTTGGAATGTGTGCCTTCCTCCTCACAAAGCGGGTCACGTACTCTTAGGCAGAATGGAAAGGGACAAAGAGTAGGAGGAAAAGAAGTTTGTGCAGTAAAGCTGACCTGAACTGGGGTTGGTTTTGACATCACTGCTAGGGTAATTCATAGCCTTTAAGAGACTTACAACCTCATTTGATAGCCAGGACAAAGAAGCAATTTCTGCTGACTTTGGGAGACTTGCACATGTACATAGTGGTTATATATTATTTGTTTTTCTTGTACTGACTACCTAACACATTTCTATGGGAGTGATGCTTAATAATGTTATTAGCTGCAGAATCCAAGTTAATATGGCATGTAGGGAGCACTGGAAGGGGATTCTGCATCAAAATGTCCCCTTTTCCAGGGCACCCTGAATTTTTACTCTGGAACACACATGCTGTTATGGTGCTTTTATACATGACTTCATAAAACAAAGCCAAGTGAAATAGAATTAAACAAAAATTTAAACAAAAAAAAAGGAAATATTATTTTACTATCATCAGTAGTTAAACCTTGCTTGAGACTCTGTATGGCCCTTTTCTCTGAGCTACCACCCTGATTAAAGATGAAAAAATTCCTCAGGCCTGTGTGAGTTCCCCTTAATTAAACTTTTGAATTTTCTGTGACAGGTTGTTATTCCTGCCCTATTGTTTTGAGGATAATTGTTAGTCACAACCCTGAAGACCAGAGAGCCTTCCTTCTTAATTTAGAGATGAATGTGATAAAATTTATTACTTTGGGAATAGTTCCAGGAGAAAAAATCATCCCCTCCATCTGTGATGTCAAACAAATCCTTAGAGTGGAGCTTTGATCAGGATGAGGCTGTTTACTCTCGCAGTGTTCACCATTACAGGTGGACATAGATGTTGTGCACCATTTAGAGAAAACTGGACTTTTGTCAGATATGTGGGCTTGTTTTCTCAGCATGCCCTCTATTTCTGTTGTTTTCCTCATGCTTTTAATTTTTTCATCACCATTCCTTCAGGTGGAGGTTACAGTTCCCTCAGGTTTGCTGGCATAACCACAACTCATTTTTTTCCTACAGTTTTTCAGTTCTGCCAACATGATCTTAGTTTACATCTCCTAAGAGTTTTTTATAAACCAAGAACATGTTGATGCAATTTTCCTAGGGAATTTTATATATATATATATAACTGTGCTCACTGGAATGAGGAAAGAGGTAATAAAATAGGCAGACCAGTGACTTCTTATCCCACCTACAGCCAGGACAGTCTGAATTTTCTGAAATTTCAGAATTTAGGAAAATCCAATGTAGTTGCATTAATAGATGAGGACAGAGCGGTGGTGGTGGGGAATAGGAAAGACTAGATGACTCTGTTTCCTAATGTTTAACTGTTACATGGTTCTGCATGGATGTTTTTCAGTTCCCACTCCAGATAAGTACCCTTTGGTTTCCTTGTCACTATCTGCTTTGTTCCTGTGAAGCAGCCACAGTCTCTTCCATTCTTCCCTGAGAATCTGTGTTGGGGCTGAATGAGGGAGTCATGGAGCCAGCTGAGGTAACAACTATTCAAGAGGCAGCACTTGTAGAACACTTGATTCTTAACATCTGAAAAAGACACGAAGAGATAGAAGAAGCCTGGATTTATTAAAAGCAGAGCTTGTATAATTTTCTGTTGTTAATGATGGTTATAACTGTGTGAGAGTTTTCAGTTGCCTATAACTGCACAGCTTCCACTTTTTCTAGGCAAAGATTGCTCTTGGCAATTGCCTGTCAGTGCTCTGACACTTGCAATGTGAAAATCTGCTGCTTTCTCATGTTAGAAGGAAGCAGCTTTGTCAGCTGAGTAGTAGAGCAGTACCTCTGCTTCCAAACTGGACACAGCCATTTGAAATGTCTCAACTCTCTCATGCAGATGTCAGGGATATGCTTTTTGCAAGAGATGTTAGTAGTACACCCATACCTGACCCGACAGCAAGTAAACCTCTGCACAATCTCACTTCTCATGTAGAGACTGAGTAGATCTAAGGTGAGTTCTCCAAAACCTCTATCTGCATTTCCTCTCACAAGCCAACAAGGTTGGAGATGCTCCGTTCCAAGGCTTCAAAGGCTAAGCCAGCATGACTTTGCAATTAGATAGGAACACAGAGCTGGAACAGACCTCCCACCATGCAGCAGCTATTGTGGGAAAATGTTAGCAGCTCTAACCTTCTCCACCCCTTGCTTAAAAAGAAAAAAATACACAGGAATGAATAAAGAAGGAAAACTACTTTTGAGCTGCTCTTCTCTTTGTTCTGTGGGCTCCTGATTTGTCCTGACATTTTATCACTGTGCTTCTTGGGAATCTGGCTTTCAGGAGAAAAATGGTGCAGAACAGAACCAAACCTGAACCCCACTTCATGAGTGCTCAGACTGGTGATGGTACACCGCAGCTGCCCAGAACCTTTTTGTTCATATTCTTCAAAAGGAAAAAAGAAAGACTGCTATAAATATTCAGAAGTCCTAAGTACATGCTATGAATTCAGAGCTGCAAGCTATAAAAATGATAAGTTTATTTAGAAAGGAGAGGTTTTACCAACATATATTTATACAAATTTTGAGTTAACCTAAGAAAGGCAGCTGGCAAATAGTCACTTTCCCTTCTTTGAATATGCACGTAATCGATCCTGTTGTTTCAGATAACTGCAAAACTTTGGAGGGAATATAAAAACATTTGCACTTTTTTTTTAAGCAACATCATATTTCACTATTTTCTTTTGGTTTGTACATTTTATTAAACAGTTTATTGAAGCCAGTTAGCATTGCATGTTGATATTTCATTTCTCATGGAATAAATTGTAAATGATGGGATAAAAAGATACATTTATAATTCTCATAGTGGGCAATGCTAGTTAATAATATGCAGAAAAATGTAGCTAAATGAAAGAAGAAAAATACCAGCTAAAGAAAAATACATGACATTAAGGATTACATTAGTGTGGCTCACATGCTGCTTTCTTCTGCTTATTTTTCCTTTCATTTTTTGTTAAAGTGAGATTGTCCAAAGCACAAGAATTTCCTTTTCCTACTCCTCTTTCCTTCAAAAGGCAGCCTATTGAAAATCAGACCTTGTGTTCAAAATTGTCCCACATTTGTGCTTTTGTTTTCTAATTGGGAAGGAAAACAAGACACAGAAAGTTCCAAAGTATTTTGGTTTTAAAATGTGCGCTTGGGACCTCTTTGATGCATCATCGTAACAGCTAGAAGGGACACTATTGTTCTTGATGGAAAATGCAATCCATTCAGGAACCCCAGATCATGGTGGGAAATGAGGGACCTAAACCATGACAAACTCATGATGAGTAATGACAAACCATCCTGAAGCAAAACATTTAGATTTGTTTGGACAGTTCAAAACATTTTGGATTCTTTTTTTTTTATTTTCCCAAAGGCACATTACATTGTTCTGGCACAACCAACTTTTTCCTGTGGAAAAAATATTACAGAAACTACTATTAAAAACTGTGAACAGAAAATTCTGGAGCAGCAATAGAGGGAAGTAGTCAAGCCAAAATTATGTGTATTTGAAAATGTCCTCTCAGGAGAATATTATGACTGCTCCAACCTAGCAATAAGAATTTTATTTGAAGGTAAGTGTATTTCTGAGACACCAAACATAACCTGATGAAATCCATGTAGCATAACTTGGTGTGTTTCAACTCATTTGAAATATGATATTTCACAGAGTCACTTAAAATCTCTGTAAAAATGTGAAAGAGCGCTGGTGGAAGGCTTGGGCCTTTGACATGAAAAATTGGGCATTTCTAAAAAAATGAACACTGTTTTTTTTTTTAAAAAAGTCTCAGTCCATCAAGCAAAAGTTTATGTATTTAGAAACATACTTTTTAAAAACACATAGCTAAATTCCTTATTATTTAATATTTAGAGGCATACTCCTAAATTTGTTTTTTAAAAACAGGCACAAACCTCTTTTTAATGACAGTGAAGTATTTTCAGGAAAGATAAGGGCTGCCATACTCTTACTGAATTTTTAGGATACATGTAGCTAGGATAACCTTTTATATCCTTGTAAAAGTTGCCATGAGTCGCTCATTTTCTAGAACCAATGGCTATCTTGGTGCCAGTTTGTCAAGGCAACCTGTGCTTTAAATGTGACAAACTTTGTGCTGGCTTCTTCTGCATCAGGGCAAGCTTCGTCTTGTCAACAGTGGGTAGGAGATAGAGCCTGTTATTCCCTATTACCCAAGTTAATCACATGTTTTTCTGAGTATAATGAACAGGTGATTCACCAAGTTGAAGAGCAGAAGTGACCAGCAGACCAGTCAGTGTCAAGCACTCTGGATATCTATCACCACTTCTCAGATTTCACCCACACTTGGACCCTATTTCTTGTGCCAGGCTGAAGTGTCCCATATGGATAGAAACCTTTTAGAGATGGGGATTGCAGAGCTTTGGGCAGAACAGGCTTAAGGGACTAACAAGCAAGGGGAGCAGAGCAACAAGCAGAAGCTTGATGGGCATTTGAAGATGACTGTTGGTATCATGCTTGTTGGCACATGGATCATTTGGTCAGCTAAGTTATGTGAACTTTCACCTGGTTCTTGCAGGAATGTGTTATTTTTTATGTTCTTTGTGTGTGTAGTTTTCACCATGAGATGCTGGTCCTTACAGCAGGTCTGTTTGGGGCTTTCATAGTAAAAAGTACAGTAAAATAAACAACCTTTGCTAGTCCAGTATGCAAAATGGCCACTGACAACTCTGAGCTTCATCACACCGCAGTGAATGCAGGGTGAGCTATTGAAGGACCCAGGATCACTGCAGATTTTCCTGGTAAAATCACTAAATGCTCTATTTGCTTCATGATGTTTCTGGGAATGTCTGGGAAGTCAAATTAAAATGGAAGAGTGGATTTCATAGCTGGGGGCTTTCCCTTGGAATGCTTGTGGCTCTTCACTAGCTCAAAGAAAATAAATTACAAACAGATCCTGCAGAGGTTTGAAAGGCCAGATTTTTTATTCAACATCACCTGACAGTTTATTAACACATTCAGTGTGTTTAAATGTATTTTTTCTCATATTTCACCATACTTGATGATTATTTTGCTATAATTGTTTCGTTAGTCATTTCTGTAGGCAGCCTGGCAGCTGTTGCCGCAATCCGTTTACTAATTGTGGTTGGCTCTGGACTTAACAAAATGCAACTGCACCCTCTTGTGGACACTGCTAAGTAGATTTTTTTGGTTTCCTGGTACCACCTGGTTTATTTTTTTCCGAACTAGTCAAAAGAAAACAAATATCAGAAGTGTCCGAAGGCCACACAGCAACAAAGCTTCCTGGAGAACTTCAAAAGAATAGGCTGCAACTTTGGAATGTCTGAACTCAGAAAGCCTTTGAAGACAAACTTCTGTGGGGAAGACCTTCAAAGGCACCCTGGGAGACCTTCATGCCCTTGGCTTTTGTGGGAATCTCTGTCATAATATATTTATCTAGAGAAACAGTTGGTATGGTTATGTGCATAGCAATAGTACATTTACAAGTAAGTCTAAGGACAATAATTCAATATAAGTATCTGGCATGGACCTGTAAAATAGTTTATGTTCATTCTCTATGTGTGCAAATCCATGAATACAGATGTCAGTCTCTGTGTGTGTGCTAATGGAAATAGTGCATGTTTTTGAAGGCAAATACACTATTGAAGGGAGTAGGTTAGGTTGCACAAAAGAGGTTTAACTTTGAACTCTTGTAAATCTCAGCAAGTCATTTTTTTCCTACAGCTCCTGTGGACACTTCTGATAAAAGTGCCTTTAAAGTCATGAATGCATTTATACTCTGGACTATGAGGAGTAGGGGCAGGGGAAGAACTCCTTTAACTGCTGAAGGAAGTATATTGGCGCATCCACCTCCTACTCTGCATTATATGGGCTTGCACATAGTCTCGTACAATATTTACCTTAGTTAAAAAAAAGAAAAACGGTTTACAGGAAATAAATTTACCTGAAAAAAAAGCCTCAAACTTTTTTTGTTTTTCACTGTTAGTGTGGACACAAGGACTCTCTGGCTGAGATAAAATGAAGGAAAAATGGTTTAAAAAATATTCTTCTGGTGTCCTTCATAAGCAGAGACACTTAAGGACAAAAGAGTAAAAATGCCCCAAAAGTAACAAGATATTTGTGAAATTGTCACTTTCCATAACTAATTTTTAAAGAAATGATACAGAAAAATTTTAAGTTATTTCTAATACACAAGGTATTCAAATGCATTAAAGTCCAATGTAAGCAGCAGCTGGGCTTTTTTTATGGGCCACAGTACTGCTACTCTTTCTCAGAGCAAAGAATTAATCCATAGTCTGCTTTGGTGCCAGTCAAAAAGATGGAAGAATTTGTCTTGCTCTATGCAAATGGCTAGTTAAAAAGAAAAAAAACAAGAAGAAAAAACCCCCTGTCATACAGCATGTATGTATGTATTCCCTATGTAGAATTTAATGAGGTGAGTTGATTTGCATTTTTATGTCTGAACATGTTCTTGCACTGCCAGCATGTCTCACTGAGCGGTGAAATACAACCTATCGACACCTCTGGGTGGGGTAACTCAATCCAAGATGATGGTCTGAAGTCGAGTTTTGGGAGTCGTGGTCTCATACCAACCTTGTCTTACCTGTGACAGGGCTTTTGCACTTTCTGAAGTTCCACAGTGTTTAAAATTTGTATTTCTGCTTGCTTCTCCACTGCACTTTTGCTCTGTGCTTTAAAAGATCCTTTGCCATCCTCAGATGGTACACGTTTCTGCAGTCAGTAATAACAATACTTTGCCCCAGATGGGAGTGAAGTCTCATTTTACTCTCTCTGTTGGGGTATCTGCTGCACTTTGTGTATTTCTGGCAGAACAGTGGTAAGCCTGACACTCTGCCAGCTGACCCAGGTGGACCAGCTGTGGTTGCAGGTCTCCAGAGAGGATGGCTCACATGGCCTGGCCGACTTTGGTCTCCATGGGCTATCACAAAGGGAAAGAAACTGGCCAAGTGCCCTCATGATTGTTGACATTATCATTTTGTTGCATCTTTCCACAGGGCATGGAAGTACATACAGGTTGATGGGAAAAAGAGTTAACAGGCATCTTCACATATGAAAAAGCTGTTTTTTGGACCTCTACGTGCATGCTTTGTGCTGCCAAACTCAGAAGGGAATCCTCTTAGCACACTTCAACCACAGGAGCTTGCTCCTTCTCTAGGGCAAGTATGGATGTGAAGTTTATGCAGCTGCATCCCCCTTTCAAGTTAATTATATCAGTCTGAGCACTTCAGCTATGATCCCACACTGCAGTGCCTTGCACTTGAACCAGCCTGCCGGTTTCCCTGGGTGCCTGCCATGGAGGTTGCCTCCCTGCTGAAATCCTGGCACGTCACCTAGTGCTCTGTAATCCAAGTTTCTTTCAAGCTCACGTACCCAGAATTCACCACTGTAGCCATGCCTCATGTGTCTACATGACTTCAGCTGATTTCCCAGTCTCCCTCGGGGAAAGGAGCATATTCAGCCTCGTTTAAAAAGAAACCCATTGCTGAAAACCAAGGATCTACAACCTACAATAGAATGTACTACCTAAAACAGTTCCTGCATGGCTAGTAAATAATATAAAGCCATTTCCAACTCCTAATATTGATCCCCCACTTTATAATCCTGAGTATCTGTATCAGATACAATCTCACATCCCTGTCACCGGTCCCTTATCTCCTACTTCAAGTGTGCTGAAAACAGTGTCGGTAACACTGAGATATTTTAGCTGTTGCTGAGCAGTGCTTATGCAGAGTCAAGGTATTTTCTGCTCCTCAAACCCCACCAGTGAGCAGGCTGGGTGTGCACAAGGAGCTAGGAGGGAATACAGCCAGTAGAGCTGACCCTTCATGTCCAAAGTAATATTCCATACCATATGGCATCACACTCGGCATGTAGAACATGAAGGAAGCAGGGGAATGTTCAGAGTGAGAGTTTGGAGAGTTTGTCTTCCCAAATCACTGTTAAGTGTGATGGACCCTGAGTTTTTTGGAGTTGGGTAGACACCTGCTTACCATGGGGAGTGGTTAATGAAGTCCTTGATTTGCTTTGCTTGTGCACTTTGCATGACTTTTGCTTTACCAATGAAACTTTTTTCTCAACCTATGAGTTTTATCACTTTTACTCTTTCAGTTCTCTCCCCCAGCCCACCGGGGGAGAAGTGAGTGGGCAGCTGTGTGGAACTTGGTTGCCAGCTAGTGTTCAACCACCACATCCAGTTAAGATAATTGGGTGCTCCTGGTTTAGGCTTTGCAAATCTCAACAACCAGCAAAACCCCTCCTCAGCTCATTTCTTCTGAAACTCTAACTTGAATATTAAATATTCTCTGCTAGATGCAGCCTACCAGATCTTGCATGCATCACTCATTCCTCACAACAGAAGCTCTTATGAAACACTGTGCACCTTGCAGGGACTAGGGGTGTATATTCCTCATTGGTCTTGGCATTGCCGGTGAATTCCAGCTCTAATTGTAATCATGCCTGCATCATGGGCCCAAAATCACCAACTTCTTACACCTAAACATTCTCCTTTCCTACAGTAATCCCAACCTTTCTCCACATGGATGCTGCAGGATCTTGCTGAATTTCTTCATTCTTTGCTGTCCCAGAAATGGGCCACAGCTGGGGGTGGCAGGGATGAACTGAGAAGGTTCAGTTCTGAGCCTAGTGTTAGGACTGGGGTAAAGATTTGTGTTTTGCAAAAGAAAGCTTGAAAAATCTGTGTTTGTTGGGTATTTGTACAAGAAAATTAAAGCTAGAATGGGAAGTAGGGCTGGAAGGGTACAATTCAGGGTAACAGAGCAGAATAGGATGTGGGTCTTTTCAGTGAAGGCTGGAGCTGCAGATAGAGGTTCAGATGGGAAGGGCTGATCCAGAGGAGTAGCAGGGGACAGAGATGCTAGTCACAACTGCAGATTAAACTCTGGATTCTGATCAAACTAGGGTTAGAATTTGACCCTAATCCTGGGTTTAAGAGGGCTGAAGAGTCAAATGACTCCTGGATTCAAGAGATGCGTTGACTCAGGCTGCAGATGACTCTGGTGGAGGAAATTAACTCAGTATTTGGGCTGGTGATGAAGGGGATTGGTAGGATGTATGTGAACTCTGTGGTTGGGTTATGGGTAATGTTAGAGTTTGATTCACAGGAATCTGAAGAATTCAGGAAGATGCAGGAACTTCTAAGACCTGTAGGATTTGGATTAGGTTTAGTTTCTTGATGAACCTGGTACCTGTAGGTGCTAAGATGAGGAGAAATATTAGACTAGTTCAAGATTATTTTGGTTAGTGCTTGCTTCTGACTATATTGACTCTGTCAAAGGAGGCAGGGGCTTCCCAATGAAAGTTCAGCCATTTTATTTTTGGGGAAGGACAGAATAGATTAGGTTGGACAAAGCCAATTTTGATAAGCTTAAAGCTAGGGCTAGTCCTGAGTAAACATAATTTGTGACTCCACCAATAAATAACACTTGAGAGTTCAAAGGTTTTACTCAGGTGTCAGGTATGCTGGCTAAGATCAGCAGGAAAAACAAACACACCTATATAAAAAGTGTTTGTACAAATCAAACATTAACTGGTGTTCTCAGTGTCCCATACAGGAAATGGACATACACAAACTCATATGGTTAAATGTATGGACTCTAAGAAAATTGAGGAATTGAGGTATCACTGTGTGAAGGTTTCAGAAAAACAGAATCCTTCAGCTCAAGGCCTAGCTATCAATTTTACCAAAGATGGTAGCTACCCCTCAAATTCTTGTTAAGTGCCATAGTTACCATCATAGAACTCAGACAGTAGTAATTATCAATTTACTGATGAATTTTCCACAGTTAATTTGAAAGTAAACCTATCCCTAAACCTAACCCATTCACCCATTTTTCTAAGTCTTCTGAGTTATATCTCCTTTGAGAATCACAGAATCACAGAATATTCTGAGTTGGAAAGGGTCCATAAGGATTGTTGAGTCCAATGAGTTAATGGCCCATATGGGGATCAAATATGTGACCTTGGTGTTATCAGCACCATTCTCTAATCAAATGAGCTCAACTCAGGTTATTAATTATGGATAAGGAGTAACATACATAAATAATAAATTGCATAATGCACATTGCATAGAGGAATGCAGTAGCCTGTGCACTCATACAACAAATTTTGTGGGTAGCTTGGTTCAGTATTTATAGAAAATCATAGTGGTTCTTCAAAATTGTTAAATCGATATTTCAAGAATAGAAATTTATAAAAGTGCTCCATACTAAGATGCTTTCATACTAGAATATTTAATAGTATATTTTGGAGATATATATTCAATTTCACATGAAAACCACAAGTCAATGTATGTATTATACCTCAGAACAGCCCATGGTATCATTTAGATGTCTTATAAAACCTTATTCAAAAGCCAGGAGGATTTTCCACTTGTCTTTTTTGGGTTATATTCATCAACAAATGAATTCTACAGCCTGTAAAGCAGCCTCACTGACCTTGGTGGAGCTGCTCAAGAGAGAAAATGCAGTTGGGAAGAGAATACCCTTTAATAAAAGTGAACATAACTTGGAAAATACTGAGGTTAAGTTACACCCCTTCTCCTTCTCATTGCAACAGACACTCTTACCTTCGAAAATACCAGTGCATGTATCAGATGTGCTTGTTTAAAAGAGCTAAATAGCATACAAATGCATAAAAGAGAGGGGGCCCTTGGCATCTTTAAATGTAAAGTTAAAAAAATGCCAAATGGTGCTCTAATACTAGGTTCCAAGGCCTAGAAGGAGGGGGAACAAGTTAGCTTCTTGTCTGTCTGAAGTGGCTCTATTTTTAAGCACAGCCTTTGGGAGTTACACTGCAGGCCACCATTCCCATTATCTGCTTATTCCTTAAGGCTCCTTTCCTGCAGAGCTTGCTGCTTGAGGAAATACTGTGACAAGCACCCTGACACAGATTTCAGGTGGGAAATCTGATTCAGCAGTCTGTGCAGGTCTGTTGGTCTGCTACACCACTGGTAATCGTGAGAACAGGGTTTCCTCCATCTCTGTGATTTGCCTTAGTCACGGGAGTTCTCCTGTCAGTCTGAATGATGCAATTAGTATTACTTAATTTTGTTTTGCATGCCTTTGTGCCTTACAATTTGCAATTATGAATTATAAATTGAATGACATACTAATGAAAGTATATAATTTAATACGACAGACACTTCCAATTATAAGCTCTCATTTCAGTATGAGTTTCTTCCAGCAAATGATAATTGATGAGGGCAAAAATATTTGTCAGGAAACTTCTAAAGATTTGTCTAGTTTCTTTTAAAAATTCTTCAAACTTCAAGCTGAAAAAATATTAATAGAGAAAATGTTTGGTGGTTTGGGTTTTTTACCTTTTTTTTTTTTTTAACAGTGTGCTGAATTTCTAAATACATGAGAGTTTTTTCCCCCTTCTTTTTTGATGGAAAGTTTTAGAAACATATATTCTCAAGCATCCTGACTAGCTCTAACCTCCAAGTGGAAAATCCAGTTACATTACGTGTTACAGGCAATTACATTCCTAAAAGGAGAACCTACACTATAAGCAGAGCAGTCCAAGGGCAAGTCTGCTCTTCAGTGTAACACTGGAGTGTGGATGAAGAAATGCATCAACCAAAACCCTGGCTACATGCTGTGGGCCTGACTGGAAATGAAGGGAATCAATGACTGCAGGCTGCACACAGTGCCTCTCCACTGAGGACTGAGACAATAACCAATATTGGACAAGCCTGAAAAATAGCTCTATGAAAACTAAAGCCTGACACTTGGTATGTTTGCACGAACCAACTCATGCCTGGTCTTGAAGCTTCTATCCTGGAAATATTGCAGTTGAAGAAAGCTCTTGTTTCTCTGCACATTGTTGTGTTTCACAGCCATTTCTCAGCACTTTGTCAGTCTTTTAGTCTTATAAGCACATAGGGTGCTTATAAACTGTACATATTTACAGGTTGTTTAGTCTGTTGCTCCAAATAGAAGAATAACCAGATTTTCCCTCTCTTTTCAAAGCTGATCATTGCCCGCTGGGAGGCTCTTCTCTTGGGTGGAAGACGGGACATACATCGAGAAGTTCCTCTCAGGCGTTTCCTGAAGGCTGCTCCCTTTTTTCTGTGCATGCGTTCACCTCCCCAGACTGTCTGCCAGCCTTTTGCTATTTCATGGATTGCAGGAGACATCTTGTGGTCACGAAGCAAAATCACGGAGTGTGCAGAGCAAAGTCTGCGAGTGCTGAGGAGGGTAGTAATAGACTTCCACTGCCTCCCAAGCGTTTAGTTTTCCTTTCACTGACAGAAAATCAGGGAAGAAGGAGTCATCCATCTGTCTGAAGGGGCCTTTTGAGCTAGGGCAGCCTGGCTGAGCTAGGACAGAACGAAGATTTGAGGCTATGGAGGTGACATATGGGACATTGTCAGCCTGGTATGTGAGTGACCTCGGAAATCTGCTGCTGCTGGCTCAGACAGATGCTTCTTAGCTGAGGCTTTGCTAGCTGTGTGTCTCCTTGCTTGCAGCCACCTCTCTCCAGGAAGGAACACTGATGGAGTTTGCCACAGAGCATGGGAAATGAGGAAAAGCACAACAAATGAGAGTGCATTAGTTTTTAACTTCAGCACAGTAAATTTTCTGTGACGCCGTGGAGATGGACATTATTCAGCCAGTCACCTACACCTCATTTATGACAATCTGTGGAATTAGGATGCTATCAGCGTTCTTAGCAGATCAATGCAGAGGAAGGTTCCATTGAGGTAGCCTATTATTTAAAGGTGTCTGTTTAGAAAAAAAGTGGATTGGAAAAAGTATAAAGAAAAGCAAGGAGGAAAATAAGAACACAACAGTGAAGCAGAAAGAGAAGGCTAGGCGTTTTTATGATTAGTAATAGGCATCTGTCTCTGATGATAATTAGAGTTATTGGGTAATTATGTAACAGCATTTCTCAGCTGGCCTGGACTTTCACTGTGGTTGGTGCCATGCCCTTACATTTGGAAAATGACAGTACTTGTATCAAAGAGAGCATCAGCTATGAGAGAAGATAGAGCAGCTGAAGGAGAAAAATAAGTGGATTGTGAAAGGATGATGGAAGATATGATGCCTATAATAAAATGATGGGTGCAGTTCTAAACTTACCACCATACCATGCTGTGCTATTTAAAACCCTGTGAGAGGGCAGAGAAGTAATGAGTGTCCATGCTATATGAGCTGGGGACAGCAGCAGCAGCAAAAGGTAACTCCTAGAAGATGCATAACAAAAACTGACTCAGAAATCATTCAGCAGAAGTTGTGTCAGGCCAAGCAATCTGGTATTGAGACCAGATTGCAATCATTTGTCCCCTAGCTGCTATTATCCATGGTGAGGAAATGATTCTTGCAAGTGAGCAATGAAAAAGAACATGATTTTCCAGACCCCATGGAGTCACAGTTTATTAGCAGAGACTTGCAGAAGATGGAAATTACATTTGTCAAAAGACTGCCCACTCATCCTCATTAGCTATGGCACCAGTTACTCCACAGGTCCTATGAAGAAGGTTATTTCATAAAGGATTAGTGTCAGGTCGACCTGGGTGTTTCATTTTGTGATGTGGAAATTTTATATTTTATAATAAAATATAAAATTAAATGAACAGTACTTTTAGGGGAAAAAGATAAAAGAAAGAGAAAAAAGCACTTCAGAATGATTCTACAAGTGACAAAAGGGCATTTTGCAAAATTTTCACAACTTCTCTCCCTTTTCTTTCCCCTTTGTTGAATGAAGTTACTGAGAAAATTATGTTATTTTGCAAATATGCGAATGATAAGGAAAGTGAATTCTCTGTTCTGACATTGTTTTCCCAACAGCCTCAATTAACCAGTTCATTTGTCTTTCAGAGCTAAATTTTGCCCCTTTCCTTGAAAATTTTGTGCAATTAATACTTGGCACAGGTGTAACAGCTCGCACACACTGCCTCATAATGGAGCAGCACATCTGCAACCAAATACCAACTGCACCTGTGGGAGCCAGTGCATCTTGGGCAAGATGTTGTCTTGGAGCAAGACTGGGAAAGGGGCACAACACAGTCTGGTCCTTCTAATCTCCTTGGAGCTTGCTGTGTCCCTGTAGGCAGTGTGCACCAGTCCTCATTTAAATCATAGAACCACAGAACCATGGAACAGCCCAGGTTGGAAGTGACCTCCTAAGTTCATCAGGCCCAACGTTTCATGGGAAAAGGAGCCTCGATGAGATTGTCTAGCAACCTGACCAGTCTCAAATTGAAAACCCTCTGTGATGGGGACCATTTTCCAGGTAAGGTTTTTCCATTGAGTTATTATTCTCACTGTAAAAAGTTTCCTTCTGATAGCAAGATTAAACCTCTCCTAGTACATCTTGTACCCATTGTCTCTTGTCTTTTCCATGTGGCTCCTTGCGAAGAAAGAGCCTCTGTCCTCCTTGTATCTGCCTGCTAAGTACTGGACTACTGTGATAAGGTCCCCATATGCCTGCTGTTCTTCATGGATAAAAGATCTAACTCCTTCAGTCTTTCCTCCTGGGGCAGGTTCTCCAGCCCTTTAGTCATCTTTGCAGCCTTCATTTGAATGCTCTCTGAACTGCTTCTGTCTTTCTTGAATTGTAGGAACAAGAACTGGACTCAGCACTCCAGATGCAACCTGACCAACACTGAGTAGAATGATCACATCTCCATCTCTGCCAGTAATGCCCTGTGGCTGCAGCCCAGGATCCAGTTTGACTTGACTGCCCCTTGTTGCTGCAGCCATGCTCTGCTGACTCATGTTCAGTTTGTTTTGTACTAAGACCCTCAGGTACCTTTCAGCAAGGCTGCTCCCCAGCCACACAGATCCTAGCCTGTATTGGGCTCTTTAGTTGTTCTAAATCTCTGCTGTATTTGCCTCTCTTGGCTGCTGAAATAGCTGGGAATGGCTGACATAAGAGAAAGACTGGTACAAAACAAAATCTGTCTTTTCTGAAGTGTTCCTTGTGTTAGGGTCTCCAGGAGAGGACAAGTTATGGCTTGAGGGCTTTACATTAATATAATTTCATGTGCCTTTTGGCCATGATTTTCTTTCTGGCCAGCACTGACATTTAAATGGATGGCCTAATACCATGAGGGTTATTCAACCCTCATCCTTACCTGCACAGCAGTGGGTAGATCCACATCAACTCTGGACTTTCCAAGAACTCTTTATAAATTGCATGTATGGAACTCCTGTATCTCAGAGATGCCTGTGTGTGTTCCAGGGTGTCAGACTTGTCACATAGAGCAGGCACCATACATTTCTCTGATGTAAAAACTGAGATGCAGTTCTTTGCCATTTGTATAGCTGGCTAGTCCAGAGCTATTGTAAGCTACAATATTGACTGAATTTTATTTCTAAAAAAGCATTGCTGATGCAGTGTTATCTGAGAATGATAAGCCTCATCAAACAATTAGCTTATCTCTTTTTGTTGCCTGATAAGGTGAGAGTAGCCACGACCAGTGTGGAATGCTTAGATACACCATGCTCTGTTATTTCACATCTGCCTCAGTGACAAAGCTCTAGTGTAAGTTAAACCTGCTTGGCAATAAGCCCTGAGCACGTTTGTCTTCAGGCTTCTGCAGAGAGCTTGGCACCAGCTTTTGTACCCAGTCTCCAAACTTCACCATGGACTCTGGTTATGTTTGAGGACAAGTCAGTAATGTTAATATGCAGATGAAGCATATAGCTGTCATCCACAGAGTGCAATTTTGAATTGCCCTGTATACCAGTATGACATCAAAAGGATAAAATGGGCAAAAGTTCTCATTTATTAAGTGTTGAATTTTGAAATTCTAGTCACACTAAAGATGCCTTTGAAGTAAAATTTTTGAGGGATACGGAAGAGAGGGAGGGTACAGAAATCTAAAAGGCCAATCCAGAATAGGCACTTGATTAGGCATAACCCCCAATTAAGCTGTGAAACTCATTTCACATAGCTAATGCAAGTCAAAGGTATAAAATTGTTCAAAATGCAATTAGACACATTCATAGGGAAAAGTCAAACGAGGACAGAACATCAGAATGAGGATACACTTAATAATTCCTGAAGCCACAAACAGCCAGAAGCTGTAAGTGCATGAGGGAAAAGTGTCAATATAGGCATGTGCTGTTCTTGTGGTCTTTTCTAAGCATCTGTTAGTGGGCAAGTGGTTTTGATGGACCACTGGTCCAAGACAATACAATAGTTTTTATGCTTTTACATCTCCAACTCTGCTCACTGCAACTCTTAGGTCCTGCAGTCCCAGGGACTTTCATTCAAGTGTCCTGCATTACAAAAAGACTCCCCAAATGTGGAGCTGTATGCTTTTTCATACAAGTATTCTAAGCAGAACAGTTTTCATAAAAGAAAACACTGAAGAACCACAGAAAGTTATGGTATCTAGAAGGTCATGTACATTTTCTTCTGTGTCTATACAAACAAACGCCAGAGTGCTCCTAGAAAATCAGAGCAGGGTATCAAATTTATATCTCAGCAAACTGCTGTTAATGCCTGCTCTTGTTTCTGCAATAAATTCCTCTCACCAAAACTTAGGCTTAGAGTAGAGGAAAGCCTAGAATTTGTCAGCTGCCATTTTCTGTTGATGATTTCTTACACACTTTAATTAGAAACACACCTGATAGTTCCTTTCAAACACATGGTGAACAACTGTTACATGGGCACAGTTAAATTTCTGCTAAGCAGTTTTCTCACGAGAGACCCATTGCTAAGACAGCAAGAATACTGCTAAAACTGTAGGCCTTGGGCCATGCAGATTGTACTAATATTGGTGAAAATTAGTTTTATGGGCTTATGTCTCATAATACCAACAAAAGAGTGAATCCAAAAATGGGATAAATGCTAAATACAAACTTCTGCAAAGTAACAGCAATATGGTATGTGTTATGTGTGCATGGAAAAGAAGCCAGCTGATCATTGGTATTGTGCCTGAGAAAGAGATTATTTAGGGACTAATTTCTGGTAATATTAATCATATCTTAAGTGTATTTGACCCCCACAGGTCAATTGCTGTTTTCAGGAACTGAATGCCACATGACATAAAAGCATTCCCAAAGGAAATCTATTCTTCTCTACCCAAATGTCATTATCTAAAAGTGGATAAAGATTATTTGCATAGAGAATGTGAAGAAGATATTTTTCAGCTATTACAATGCCTCTGGGATTAGCACTTTCAGAAGAGATGCTTCCTTCTTCCTTTTATGTTTCTGTTAAATGGAAGAATATGTCAAATTCTCATTCTGGATTTTATTTTGTTTTTATTTTCCTGCAGGTAATCACTGGCATAATCTCCTGCTTTCCACAATTTTTTTTTAATGCAGAGATATCGAAGACAGTCTTTCTTTTAGGAGTGACAGGAGCAAAAATATGGTTTTGTTCTGGTTTTTTCTATATTTTGCACTACCAGAGGCTCATGCTGCAAAAGACATGTGTGGTTAGGTGCTATGTAAGAAACATGGATAAGATACCATTCATAACTTTGTAGTGTAAAAATACCTTGCTCCTAGCGGTAGTAGAAATAGGAATCATAGGAATCTAAGGTATTAAGGATTTCAATCAATCTACTAATCTAATTCTTTGGTGAAAGGCATCAAGTGTATCTAGGCCACTAGCAAAGACATCTGTCATATAATTCCTAAGTGCCTTGAATGAAGGAGGTCACTCAGAATTTCTCTACCCCTTGGTCCTGAGACTCATTGTCTTTACAATGAGAAAATCCACCAAATATTTAACATAGTTAATCTATGCTGAAAAACAAAACTATTTCTTTTTAGCCTTCTTCCAGCTGGTCAACAGCACTCATTTCACCAAACAACAGTTCACAGCTTGCCCCACACTCCTCTTGCAAATCATAGAATGGTTTGGTTTGGAAAGGGCATGAAAAATCATCTTGTTCCAAGCCCCTGTCATGGCCAGAGTTATCTTCCACTAGATCAGGTTGCTCAGAGCCCCATCTAACCTGGCTTTGAACACTTCCAGGGATGGGCCATCCACAACTTCTCCGGGCAACTCATTCCACTGCCTCACCCCCCTCACAGTAAAGAATTTCTTCCTAATACCCAATCTAAACCTACCCTCTCTCAGTTTAAAGCCATGCCCCCTTGTCCTATCATTATATGACTTTATAAAAAGTCCCTCTCCAGCCCTCTTGTAGCCCCTAATGAAAGGCCACAATGAGGTCTCTCCAGAGCTTTCTCTTCCCCAAGTGGAACAATTCCAATTCTCTCAGCCTTTCCTCACAGGAGAGGTGCTCCATCCTTCTCAGTAAAGTCAGAAATAAGGCTCTGCAGTCACCTCACATCAACACACTGACACTGCCCCAGTGCCACCAGCACCATGAAGGGTTTTCCAGCCAGGACACACACTTCAGCCCTTGCAGAAGCACCTGTGGGGACCAGAGAAACTCCCTGAACTCCATCGCTGCTTCTCACTCCTCATGCCAGCCTCAAGATCCCTGTGTGTTTTAATCAAACAGATTGTTCAAGAAGACTTGCAAAAAATGCCCAGGAAAAGCTCAAAATGAACTTGTTCAGGAGGATCTGAAAGGGTGGAAGAAGCAGGACTGGGCTTGGAGGGTGTCCAGCTGCTGCAGATGTTAAGCTGCTGCTGGAGCACAGTGTTGAAGCAGCAGCACAGGGACCCCTCAAAAACATTCACCTATGAGTGTATTGCAGCTTTCTTCAGGGGAAAGTGTTGGGAAGTCCAGTGGGATTTGTGCATGTTTTAAAACCCAATTCATCTGTCTGGAGCTGTACAATTTATCTCCTATCCCATCAGGGCACTGCTGAAGCCAGGAGCTCCTTCGGGGCTCCCTGAGGACCATGGGAGCTCCCTGCTGGGACTGCAAGAGCAGGTTCTGGCAGCTGGGGCTCATCCCACACCACAGCCAGGAGCATTGGGCACCTCCCTGGGGCTGGGGACAGGCCAAGATGTGGGCCTGCAGGCTGAGGCAGGGTAGCTGGGAGCTGGAGACTGCCCCTGCTGTGGTGTTTGGGCAGGGGGCTGATGGCCCTGGGGGGCTGGCATGGGGTTCTGGGCTGTGGGAAGAGTAGGGGGAGTCCTGGAGGGGTGGACAGGGACAGGCAGGACTGGCAGTGCCTCAGGGCTAGGACACTACCTGAATTTTCAAGCTTGTCCTCCTCGCCATCCTTCTCAACCAGTTGCACTTACGGCACAAAAGTCTGGTGGATATGAGGGGCTGATGATAAGATCTTTGAGACTTAACAAGTTTGATATGATCCTTTGGCATTAGTGCCATGACTAGCACACTCTTTTTATCTATGTTTTGCAAGGCAGAGTTCTTGATTTCCATAGAGGAGATATGTGGTCCCTCTCAGTGCAGAGTTATTAATGAATCAATCCAACTTTGAAAAACACAAAGGTCACTTGTTCAGAAGTTCTTTCTAAGTGCCACAAGATATGTAAAGTTGAAAAATGTCATCCTGATAAAATATGTATTTTGTCTGAAATGGGTCATGTTCCAGTAGCATGCAAAGTGCCAGAACAGTAATTGCAAGGGCTCAGCAGTGTTAATTCTATGCACACCTGAAGACTTGCCACTTGCCTTCTTCTCTAAATTGTCTGTGTGCTACTCAAATGTTGTCACCTCTCCATGCCTCTGCATGAAGAACTGCTGAAACTAATGTCAAATGAGGAGTTTTTCAGGTAGTAAGGAATGAATTCCATTGTATTGCTCTCCATCACCTGGACAAGTCCTAGGTTGTGTCAGATTTCTTTCAAGGTTTTACTAGGATCTTTGGGAAAAGCTGTGACACAGAGACACGTTTATGTTCCTGAATATCTTCACACCAAACTCAGAACCTTATCTGTTTCTTGACCAAAGTGAGGTTTGGTCAACTCAAAACTTATTTGGATCAATATTTAGCTAAATGAGATTGAATAAGTGCAATTAAACAAATGAGTTTTCCCCCCTGGTGTGAAAAAAAATGTTGAAAAACATGGATCAGAGCTGCCAAGAGCAGAGCCATAGTTCCTCCTGCCCACTGGTGTGGCTGTGAGTCACAGTCCTTCATTCCCAAATAAAGTGTAGGCTGAAGAAATTCACTTGTGACTACAGAGATCATCCCCCTGGGTGAACACAGAGCCTCTTTCAAAACCTGGTTCTTAAATTTCCAAAGTCACAAATCAAGGTGAGACACGGTATACTGTCATCTGATAATGATAATCTTTTTCTCTCATCTCTGGCTTTGTTAGTTGAAGTGAAGTGTGAATTGACCAAACTCCAAACTGGTTGTTGATATTTACTTGTAAATAAATATCTTGCCATTAGAGACTATTACATGTCTGCAAGGAAGTCTATTTTTTCCTGGTCTCGCAAAAGTAATTTACCAGAATAATTTTTTTTTTTCTCGGAATGGTGGTGCTTAATCATTTTACGAAAATGTGGGAAAGAACTGTCATGTGTCCTTTGCCTTGTAAAGAGCCATTAAGCTTTGGACCTATTAGCTGGTGTTTGGAGGTTTCATTTGTCTCTCTTTGTAGTTATATAATGAAATATTTATTGAAAAGAAGAAGTAACCGTTAACTCCCTTCCATCAGTAAACAACTGTCTCCTTCACCTTGCAAAAATGTAGGATGGACAACTCTTCAATTAAACTGCAGTGGATACATGGGTTTGCTGAAGACATTTTATCTAGAAAGTGGAACATCTGTTCTGCCTCTCACATTTTTCCTCAAGGAATTCCTCTTTTAAGTTATCACAGTTTTACATTCTGCCAAGGATTTTATTTATCACTCTGACACATTCAAAACTGCTAACTTGAAGTCCATCCAAACTGTACCAAAGTAACTATGGTACCTGAAGGATTTTATACTTGGTTCTCTGTCTTAAACTTTGCAAGCACCTGTTTTCCTGTACATATGTGCACAACTTACATAATTCATTCTCTTGTGCCCTTTCTCATCAGACACATACGGAAGTAATTTGTTAATAGTGTCTCATTTCGTCTTAGGCATTTCTGTTTTGTGATTCTTTACATATTTTTTTAATATGTGGCTTCCATTTCAATATTAACTGACACCACTGTGATGTTTTTAGGCTTTTTTGATGCAATTAAGATAAAACAGTAAAAAAAATAGGAATGCTAACTCCTGACAGTTCAGACACTAAAGAGAGTCACAGATGTTTTTAGTGTATGGCCATGTCAAATTATTTCTCTAATAATGTGTTATTATTTATCTTTTCTGACATACTGTTTCAAACATATTTGTTTTTAACTACTTACTAAGAGACAGATTATCAAAGGGACTCAGCACCCCCCTGGAAAAGGATAATGATTGTCAAGCCCTTAAACACTCACCTTTGCAGTACTTTGGTCCAGATACTCAAATAAACCCAGGACCCACTTCCAAGTGTGTGAATAACTGGAACCTCTTCTGATGCCAAAGAAGATGGGTATTTTTGAGAGTCTATTCACATGCCCCTTTTCTTCTACATCAGGCTCCTAAAATACTATGTACAGTCCTGAAAGAAAGTTGACTTGCAATGTTATTAAACATAGTCAAAATAAATCCTGTGTTCCATTAAAAAAAATCCATTGCCATACATGGGAATCACCTAAAGCTCTGACAGTTGAAGCCTGAGTTACATCTGACTGATTTCTGATACAGAAATTAGTAGCACTAACCTTTCACCAGACATGGCAGATGAGTCTATTGTGTAAACCCCTACCCTGTCAACACATCTGAGCCTGACCTTTAAAACACCCAGTCTTTCAGTTGTGAATCCTTTTCTCACCAATCCCACAATTTGCTGAATTTTTAAATTTCATCATCCATCTTCATTGCAAGAGTTTCTGGTTGGGGAGGAATGGGAATTGAATTGAGCTGGTGGGGCATTGGAGAAGTATCTCAACAAGAGGTACTCATGATCATTTTAGGAAACAATAATCTAATGGCACCAAGCTACATGTCTTTCTTTGCCTACTTCGCTTGCCACACTTGATGTCTGAGGACTTTGTTGTATTCTTTTTAATTCATACACTTTGGCTAAAATTTCAAGTAATAAAGTGCGAATAGAAAATTCAGCATATTAAAATATTTTATTTTTATTATTTTAGAATTTCAAAGCAGATTCCAGGTGGTCTAAATGTGACAACTGGAACATCTTCATTTATAAAGTGTGTGGAAGAAAATACTGAATGCTCATTTCTTGTGCTAAACAGAGAATTTACAATTCTGCTTGCTTAGCTGTTCTTCTCTCTCAGTATCTTCTGTCAGTAATGAAGTTAAGTGCAAATGAAAGTGATACGTCTGATCTTTGAAGTACAATGTATAGAGGAAAATATTCTTTTAAATGAGAAGGTACTGCACTGTCATTCTTTCTCCTCTTCCATTAAGTTTAAAGACATCTGATTTCAAACTCCCTTAATCTGTGATCTCTAAACAATAACTTTCCCAGGGGAGTAGGGAAATGGTAACAAGTATAATGATGTTCATTATTTTGGCTGTATTGGTTAAATAGAAGCTTGGTATGGATTCTTATTCATCAGAAATTTGCAATTTGGAAGACTGCACCAGATATTTAGTTTCATAAAAGTTGTTTCATTTCATGGTCCCTCTTTCACTGCTGGGTCTGATGTTATATTTTGCTTGTCACCATTCAGCCACTCAGCTCCCAAATCTAGTTCCATGTGTCAATTAAACACAGTATTTGACTTGTCCAAAACACCAGACAGTGCTGGATCAGGGCAATTTGAAATATGATTTCAGTTGTATGGACTTTATCCACCTATACTTACCAAGGCACCTTTAGAATCTCCAAAAAGAAATCATGAATTTGCAGAATTAAATCAAGTTTTCATGACAATATAAAGAAGAGAAATGAGAAGGAATTGTTGATGCTGCCATTCATGCATCTGCAAATGTGTTTCCTTCCTAATTTTGCCCATATGCAGCTGCATGTTCTCCCTAATTAATTAATTGCCCTCAGGTTATTCACCCAGACACATCTAATCTATCTCTGTCCAGAATGACTAAACTCTGTGCCGCATTAAAGATGTAAAAGGCCACAAATTACTTTCTTGATCTTTCCAAATAGATCACTGCTTACTGAATGGCATTCTCTCCATGTGGCATTCAGGGTGATTTCATCACCTCAGGGTTGAACTTTTCAGTAGAAGGGAAGGAAAACCTCTTCCTTTGAAAAGCGTCTCAATTCAGATTCCGGTTCAATAGAAGAAATGTTTACTTCAGTTTTACCCTTATAATAACACGAATCCAATAAAATGTCTAAGCATGCACTTCTTCCATCTTTAAAGCACTTTGAGCAAAGTTTCTTGAGAACAATTTCCAACTAAAGTTATGTGATTGAGATGAATGTTCAACATATTGTTACAGAAGGGTATTTTTTCCAGACCTTACAGTAAGCAAGTGTGTGCAATTAGCATATAAAGCATATAAAGCAAATAAGAATAAGAACATGTCATCTTTAATACCATCTGACCTCCACTGCAGTTATAAAAATAGAAGTGTGTGCAATTGTCATGTGAATTTTACTGTTTTTTCTTACATTGCTTAAAATTGTTTCTTCCTTGAGGCCTCTGAGAGTAAAAAAAATCTGCTTCATGCTCTTCTGCCTGCTATGAAATGAAACATCAACAGTACTTGATAGGCTAAGGAATTGGAAATTAGAGTGCTGGATGTGAATTCCCTGCAGGAGTCCAAGCAGCAGGCATGCTTGCTTATCACATTGAAGACAAAAAATTGTCCATACAATTTGACCTCTGTTTCAAGTGTGAACATCACAAGAGAAGCAGTTATTAGTACAGTAATGTTGAGGATTAGGTAGTAGGCACAAATTTGGCCAGAGACTTGCATTTAACAGAACACATTCCCTGTGATCTTTAGCTGGAGTTTGCGAGTGAGATCTAGCCTTATTAATGGCCAAACCATAAAAAAGAAGAAGAGGAAAAAAACAGTTTTGTACTGCTAAGTGGTGTGCTGAAAGAGACAAAACAATAGATGAAGGGTTTATCTCCAACTTTGAGACCAATTTCCCTGTATGATTACAGAGAAGCAATCTCTCTTGAGCTCAGAGATTCTTATTCATGCCTGTCCTCTCTTTTCAGATTGTGAAGTTTTTGGACAAGAACCATTTCTAACAGGTGCATACAGTGCCTGACATAGTACACTGCCTGTACAGCACATTGGGATTTGACCATATTAGGAACAAAAAAGTGAGTGGAACATTAAGAAACTCTGTTGGTGTAATAAGATAATATTGAAAAAAATATTTTCTGTTTTTTGTTTGATTTAATGTAAGTTAGAAAAGTGAGTGAAACAAACCCATCACTTATTTAGAATGCTTAAAGGCTTTTGCTGGCTTCAGAAGTTTACATTTCAAGCATCCTTTGATCAAATCATGTGTGCAAGATAAAACTAGAACTCTTACTTAAAAATAGATTAGAAGAGAAAGGGCTCTGGAGAAAGGTACCTGAAGCCATTCAGTATGAGATTTAACAAGGCAAAGTGCCAGGTCCTGCGCTTGGGTCACAACAATGCCATGCAGAGCCGCAGGCTGGGAGTTCTGGAAAAGGAGCTCTGGCTGCACATGAACCAGTGTGTGCTCAGGTAGCCAAGAAGGCTGGTGGTACCCTGGCCTGTATCAGCAATGGTGTGGCCAGCAGCACCAGGGCAGTGACTGTGTCCCTGTACTCAGCACTGGTGAGGCCAAACCTCGAGTGTGCTGTGCCCAGTTCTGAGCACCTCAGTTCAGGAAGGACATTGAGGTGCTGGAGAGAGTCCAGAGAAGGGCAGCAGAGCTGGTGAAGAGTCTGGAGAGTGAGTTATGTGGGGAGTGGCTGAGGGAGTTTGGGTTGTTCAATCTGGAGAGAACGACGCTCAGGGGAGACTTAATTGCTCTCTTCAACTACCTGACAAGAGGTTGTAGCAAGGTGGGGGTTGATCTCTTTTCCCTAGTAACAAGCACCAGGATGAGAGGAAATGGTCTCAAGCTGTTGGAAGGGAGGTTTAGAACAGCTATTAGGAAAAATTCTTTACTGAAAAGACATTTAGACATCGGAAAAGGCTGCCCAGGGAAGTGGTAGAACCACCATCCATGAAGTGTTCAAAATGGATGTTGCACTTGGGGATGTGGTTTAGGGGTGGACTTGATGGTGCTGGATTAACAACTGGACTCAACAATATTAGAGGTCCTTTCCAACTTCAATGAGTCTATGATGCTATGATTTTTTCTTCATTTAACTACAACAATTTTCAATTTGGGAGAAACAGATGTGATACTACCATATTTTCCTCTTTTCTGAACTAATCTTCTCCTTTTGTAAAAGCTGCCTTGAAAATCAGAAAGTCCACAACTGGCATGCTATATCATTGTTTTGCTAACCCTCCTGGTTGACAATTCTGAATTGTTGTTACTGTAAAAGCATACTGTATACTGGTTACCACTGTATGTTTCTGCTTTCTAATTGTGTTTGGATTCTTGAGGAATAACTGCAGTGTAATGAATTCTGGACTTCAGGCACTTACCCAATATTTAGGACAGTGTAATCAACTCCCTGGGAAGATAATACAGGAAAGCTTGATTGCTGGTGCCAATAGGGTTTATTTTCCAGGTCACTTCATGAAGTGAGGCCTGGAAGGTGGATATTTTCCAATTTGTTTCATTTTCTAGTTTTTTAAGAGGCCAGATTAGTCACCACCTTAGACTTTTCTGCAGGATCAAGAATTAGTGTTCTTCAGATGCAGAATGTTCCATGTTCAGATCCAAATGTTCCATATGGATCATTTATAGTCTTCAAAGTTTAGTACCTTGCAGTCTTTGCATAGCTCTTCAGTATTGATGTAGTTGGGATTAGTTTTGATTATTCTTTGGACCTGTTGTTTTAATCCTAAAAAGAAAAAAGAAAAAAAAAGGAAAGAAAAAAGAGAAACCAAACAAGAAACCACCACAGTTGAATTTTGTATTATGCATTTTGCATTTTTTATAACCACACACTGTCCTTACCGAAGGATATTCTCCAGTGACTGCCTCTGGGTTCCTGATATAAGGTCAAAATATTAAAGCCCTTTTGGGATCTGTTACTGCATAACACTGCAATGTAACTCTTGCTGGCAGGTATCAGGGCTGGCAGTCAACCTGAACTCATAGTCTCAGGAGCTGAAGTGGTTCTGAATATCTGAAATTTCATTTTTACTATCTGTCCAGGTTGGCTAATCTCTACTGGCCAAGGCATTGATGCAAGTTGTGGACTGCCATCATGTTAGAAATTGAAAATGCTTTGCAACAGATGACCAGTGGTTTTATCACTTGCATGATTATTTTTGGAAGCAGGATGTTTTGGTGCAGAGGGATTAATTTTTAGCTGTTAGCATCTTTGATGCTTCCTATTGAATGAACAAATAAAAAGCTTTTAAAACAAAAAATAGACTTCTATTTGGTACTATTTAAAAACACTGGACTCTTCCTTACAGTAATACTTGTTTCTCTCAGCACAAAAAGCAACTGTAGCACACAATTCCTTCTCAGCAGTACCAACACTAAGATTTTCTAGTTTTTTCTTCCTTAACTGCATGCTGCAGTGGCCAGAGCTCTACATTGTTTCCAAAATATGGAAGACTCATAATTTATAAACTAGTTGACTGTTCTCACTTGCAAATTCCTGTGTTGAAATTGCTCTATAGGAAGCATTTATATAAGTGTTACAGTAATAAGATGATCAGAATGAAAGCCAGGAAAGAAGTTGCAGGAGACAGAACTCTGAGTGCCCATTCCTTTTTAAGAAAAATTGCTTTTCTAGTTGCTGAGAGATGAAAGGGTGAATGTAGTGGACTACCCATGTTTTCCCAGAGACCAGCAGCAGCACTGTTCTTGAAGTTTGTGTGATAGGCATGTTGCTTTCCGTGTAGCAACTTGCCTCTTAATATCATCAAAAGCAGAGGAAAATCTGTATTAGCAAAATCGGCTTTGTTCATACTATCATGCAGTGCCAGGGTGCTGATACACATGAATGAAGGGTAAAGGAGAAGAGAAAAAATACAGCACAAAACCTTGGCCACTTGGTGACATGACCTGGGCCATGTGCACCACATGCTAATGGGTCTCGTAGTCCTCTTGATATCTCTGACAAATTTTCCCTACAATAGTTTTATTTTATTACTGAGGCAGAGATCCATGTGTTTTAATATCCATTTTGTGAAGAATACGTTTACAAATTGTTTTAATAACTGTTACGTGCATTAATCTCACAATGCATTTTCTTACTCATGCAATTACAGAAACATTTCTCTGAACCCTGGTAGTAGACCAAGTCTGGAAAATTTAAAAAAAAGAAATTAGAAGCATGTTTCAGAGTTTGAAGACTCAAGTACTTTTAAAGGGAACTGCTGTCAATGTTGCTTTTGTGTTGACAGAATCCTTTTAAAAGGTTTTGTGGTGCGAAAAGCACCTTTTAGTGGGTTTTCATAATGCACTGGGAGAGAACAAGAAAATGTTTTTCTCACCGTGGCCAGTCACAGAGCTCACTTAGAACACCGTGTACCCAAACCGGGAGGCGATTTTCCACTGGTCTCACGGGCACAGCCGGTGGGATCGGCACTCCTGCCTGCCCCGCTCGCCTTGGAGACATTGCTGCTTCCCAGTGCACCTCAGGATGACTCAGGGCCCTTAATGCGCCTGTAGAGATACTCGGGTGAGGGCTCACACCCGCCCGAAAGTGAGAGACTGATGTCCCTACAGCCTGCAGGAGGCAAAAGTGCTTTTATTGCAAGAGCGTGGCTTGGAGCAGGAGGGGTGGCACCCCCTGTGCCAGCTGTAATCCAGCAGCCGCAAGGTGGCACGGGGGCTTTGCCCGATATCGGCCATCGAGCAGCATCTGGCCACACATTCCCACTGCGTGCTGAATTCCCCCTGCCTGCAGAGCTGTTCATGGGACAGCCTCTAAGGACTGGTGTGTGCAAAAGCCAGCGTCACCATGTCCTTGAGGCTGCTATTTCTTTGTCTGGCTAAATGAAAATCAGCCTGGGCGTACGCCTACTCCTGCACAAAACCTCTCTTCCTGTTGTCTCTCAGATCCCCTCGGGATAACCATCTCTTTTTGTCTTGTATGGTCCATGGCATCAGATGATGCCTCTCAAACACGTAAAATGTCAAGCCCTTGGCTGAGCTGGCCAGACCCTCTTTGTCTGTTTGGACAAGTGTACCCTGTGCCCACAGCACTCATGTGGGCTGCAGGTCTTACGCAACAGGGCCTGAGAGCTCAAACAAACAGCAGATATTCCCAATTTAACTCTTCTAGTCTTGCTGCTCTCAGCCTAATCTGTAACAGATCTAGCAGCCAGGAAAATGAGAAAATCACTTACACAGGTGTCTGCCACAATCTCCTGCACTGGCACATTGGGGATTCTATGGCAGTAATAAAATACCTCCTTGGTATAGCTGTGATACCTTTGCTGTATATGATGCATCTGTGACAGTTATGGCTTTCTGGGGGTGGACAGGACAGGACAGGACAGGACAGGATGGATGAATCTTGTACTGCTGTAGCTTTTGCCGAAGCAAAACTGAGTGATGAGGATGTGATAGAAAGAGAGAATCTGGTGTTGAGTTATTAAACACTGCACTACAGGTTTTCTTTGCAGCATGTCTGTGTGAACTTCACTGATTTCTCTGCAATAGTGCTTCATTCACAGAAACAATTTTCCTTATAACTTACTTTCAGATGCTTTGTGCAAAAAATGTTTAGGAGTTTCTATCAGAGGTACAGCTTCTGCTGGTCCTGTTGGGAAAGTGGTGTGAAAGTGTCCCCCCTAAATTTTTTCTTTTTGCCCTGCCTTAACATTTCACCTGGAAGACAATCTGAAGGTTAAAGATGCTGTGAAATAAACAGTTCCTACAGCCAGTACTATGCAGGTGCCATTAACAGCCCAGTGCCAAGGAAGGCAAACATTCAGCACTCCTATTTGTCGTATTCATCTATTTAAAACTTGCTGCTTGTCTAAATAGGACTCCAGGCCATGTAAGGCTATTAGTGACATGTAATAATTTACTCGGAGTTGCAGGCATGCAGTGCTCAGCAAAGGTAAGGCAGCAGCTGTGAGCTAAAGCAACTGTAAGTGCTTTGCTCACAGACCTCTGTGGAATTGAAGAGCTGTACCTGACTTTAATCCACCCTGCTTCTTCCAAAAAAACACCTGAATGGAGAACCCCACTCCCCTCACCTTTCTTCCATTTCTTACTAGTTTAAAAAATTTGATTTCAATATCTCTGTGACCTTTCATTTTTATATTACCTAACTGAAGCAGGGAAAATGTTTTCTTCTTCAAGTGAAGCTTCCCTTTTTTTGCAGGCTCATTTATGACTAATGGAGCACAGCACAAAATACCTCCAGGATGCGATTTTTTGCAACGCTGTTCCCAGTTAACATCCCTGAATTTTATAACCATGAATCATGCATTCTGGGGCGATTTGTCTCCCATCCTGTGGAATCTATAGAAAGGGTGAAGAGTGATCCTGAAACTGTCAGGTTTAGGTTTAGCTACTTAAACTAAATGCAGGTGTTGGAAACAAGAGGAATCATTGGACATTATACTTTTCTTCACATCCTAATACCAAGTTTATACGTTTTGTCTGTGGATCGATGCTTGGGAACTTTTGCCATCTTTCTAACAGACTCCAGTGACTGTGCTGACTTTACCTGTCACTGTTTTCCAGAGCAGCTGTGTGAACTATTGTTCATTAAGAAAAAACATGAGGAAAACCTGTGATTCAGCTCTCCTTACTGCCTCTTCTTCCCCCACAAAAATCAAGGAAGAACACCAACTCTATTGAGTGTAATGACTAGCAGTATTATTCACTAATCAACACTGGAAGATGGGGAAAGATTTCTTTTGAGGGACAGCTTTTACTCACTTCTGAAGTCTCCTTTGATTACCTTGTTCTCAGAGGATGAGTAATGTGATTTTAATTCTTTTTAGTTTAGCTTAAAGTTATTAATCTTCTTCAAACTACCAACAACTACACAAATTCACAAGTGTTTCATGTCCTTGACTGTACATTTTCTTTTCCTTGGAGATGTTTTCTTTGCTATTTTAGTGCTGCTGATTTCTGCATGCACTGGTGGAGACCATCACCTAGTGACTACTAGTTTGGGGGCTGGGACAGGAATTTCTTCAACTAAAACCTCTCTTTGTAGGGGCTAAATATGAATCTCCCTTGAATCCATTACAGAACTCACTGGCAGATAGTTACTTTTTAGATTAGTGGCACTGAGTGTTTGGAGGCACAAGGATTATTCCTGAGTGGTAAACCTCCAACACTGGCAAGGAATTGGAGTCAGATTACCAAAAGTGATTGTCTGACCCCACTAAAGTCATCAGGCTCTTTGCCTTTGACATCAATGGGATCAGGTATTTGTTTTAAAATTATCCATGTTTTTTAACTATGTGCTCCCAAGAAAGTCACTGAACTTGCTGTATTTCATACTTTACTGGATAAAACAGATGTAATACATTAATAAATATATACCTTATAAAAATATTGTGAGATTGGTGGTAATACATTCAGATGAAACTCATTGCATAATTGTAGCATATTTTATAAATATTAAGAACCCCCATTAAGTATGGGCATATCATCACCAGACCACATGCCTCTTTTGTCTAAAATAAAAGATAATGTTTTTTTTCTAAATCTATTATGTGGGGGTTTTAGCATTATTTTCTCAGTACTTATATGTCCCCCTTTCATAAACAGAACTTTATTATTCTATTCCAGTCTTTGTCTTGTAATATACAAAGTTTACCTTGTTGTACCTCTGTAATAATTATATAAAAATATTCTTCATTAGGATGAGAGGAAAGAAAGAGAGGCTATTTGGAAGTAAACAGTGCATCAGAAACAATCCCTGTCTCAGAACAGAACTGGTAGAACTAATCTCAGGAGATAAGGGTCAGGAGATGTATTAAAACCAGAGTTATTTACCTTCCACAGAGGAGATGTTTGACTAAATAATGTTCTTGACAATAGCTTTCTTTTGCATGTGATATTTTTTTCCCCACAGAAGTATGTGCAACAGATAAAGGTATCTCCTTGTGGAGTCCTTACTAAAAAAAATCAAACCAGAACCAAACCCAAAAGCCAAAAGGTCTTTAAGTGTTAACATTAGATGATAAGATGTTAGCTCTGCATTTCTTTGCTCTATTGTGTTTCAGAGCAAATTCACGTCACACTCAGATATTTCATCTGAGAAACTAACTGAAGTTATTTATGCAATGGTAAAATATTTTGGACAGGCAGTTAAAACCAATACACATTTTAGAACAATCTCTGAGACTTAGAGGAAAATTGGGCTAGCTGTAGAGTAAAAATATGTCAGAGAATCACCTGAAATTATACGCAAATAACTTTTTTATTTTGAAGACACATATTGAAGTCAATAATATACTTGCATTTGGTGGCAAGAAATCCCCAGCCAAGGAAATTTCACTATAATGAAAAATACCGTCTTAAAGTTTCAGGTTTTTAAACATGTCTAAAGAGTATCATAGTTTACCATTATGTTTTTCTATTGACATATACCGTTACCTGTGGAGATTGAACACAGATTTGGGGATTAAGAGAGAGAGTCCATTCTTGCAATGTCCTAGCAACTTCTGGTTTGTGCTATGCTCTGCAAACTCCTATGAAATTCAAAACTGACTAAAGACATCAGTATTTACATAATGAGCTCAATAGACATGTACCTGGAGTTATGAAATCACATAGGAGTTTCTGCAGACAATCTTTGTTCCTAATGAGAAAGGTCAATAAATCCAGTGCAGTTCTGCCTGAAATCAGTGAGTGGCATTACAAGGGTCAGAGACCAATTTTTGACATTAGAAGAGGCCATTACGAACATCCAGTCTGACCTTTGCATAAAGCAGGGCAAAAAATGGCTCAATAGCTTGAGATCTTTTAGAAAGATAGCAAGCCTGACTTTAAAGATTTTCTAGTAATGGAGATTGTAATCCAATTCTGTTTAAGTGATTAATTGCCTTGGCTGTTACAGAAATGCATTTTATTAGAAGATAAAGATGGATCGGACCATAAGGCCACACACAAGAAATTCTTTGTGCTATCTTTAAGTATAAAAACCTTAGAACCACATATTTTCCTTTAGGCTAAGTAGAGTCGAGTACATTATTGAAGTTATGACAGCAGACAAAGATTATGTGCTGTTGCCTGGTCCCAGTGCCTGGCTGGTGGCCCCAGTGTCTGGCTGGTGGCCCCAATGTCTGGCTGATGGCCCCAGTGTCTGTTGTCCAGCCAACTTGTGGCGCAGAGGCCAGCAAACGCAGCTCCCAATTCTCACCCCACACTTCTGGAGCTATGTATCTGGTGGGGCACAGGCCCTCCTGTGCTGCCAAGGGAGGTGGGAGCTCTCCCTGTTGCTCACTACACACAAAACAGGGAGCT
This sequence comes from Lichenostomus cassidix, assembly GCF_008360975.1. Classification (NCBI taxonomy): domain Eukaryota; kingdom Metazoa; phylum Chordata; class Aves; order Passeriformes; family Meliphagidae; genus Lichenostomus; species Lichenostomus cassidix. The sequence continues at coordinate 103,818,063 of NC_139482.1, read as the reverse complement.
AAGCCACATGAAGGGCTCCCATGCTCAGGGCAATTTTGGCTGTGGCCAGCATGGGCTGCAGCCACGTGAGGCAGAGACAGCACTGCAGGGTGCACAAACCACCAAGGACAGGCTTCTATGCTCAACCAAACATCTTTCCTCTTTTCCTTAATGAGAAAGACTTTGTTATTCTCTCATCAAAATACGTGGCTCTGATTGATATTTACTGGGCTCTGCGTGACCTGTCTCTGTCATCTTTAGCGTGGTTAATTGGAATTATTGAGCGGCGCCTGGCTCTGGCAGGCTGGGATTCACCCCTGTTGGGATGGTCCTCACCTGCCTGCCCTGGACTGCTTCTGTGCAGCCTTGCTCCCGTCAGACTGAATTAAGTTGCACTGTCAGGAGCCAGGGACCCTTCAACAGTTTTCCAGCACAAGCAACACTAAATTAGTGTTTGGTAATAGGCTGCACACTGTTTTGTAATAAGAAAATATGGATGGTTCTATTTATTCCCTCTCACTCCCTGCGATGATAAGAAATGTTCTAATTCATTATTAATTTGTTCCAACTATTTCTGGTAAATCTAAACTATGAATAACTTTAGCTATGCCATTAGCAATACCTCAGAACTACAGATGGATTTTGGTTTCTGGACACAGACACATGGCAATCCCACTCTTTCTAAAGGTGTACCCAAAATTCTGTCACTTTTGGGTACAAAATCAGAACTTGCCATTCACCTTGGGCTACAGCTGCATCTAAAACAACCTGGAACACAAAAATATTGTGGCTGTTATTTGTCCAGTATAAATTACTGTATCTTGACAGCATTTGTGAAACTTTGTATATTCAATCTGCTTAAGGATTTACCCTCCCCCTGAACACCAAATGGAAATGAGAACAGGAATAGATCTGGTGCCAGTGCTAAAGCCTTTTATTCTGCCCTGCAGACTAGCAAGGTCTTTAGTGGCATTTTGTAGGTTGCTGGCTTTAGTGTAGAATAGGCCTTTGGAATATTAAGTCTTAAAATAAGACAGTTTTTTGTTGTTGTTTTTTGCCTTTCATAATTTATTTCTCTAGTTTTCATATATAAATGATTGATCAAAGAACCACTGTCAGAAAGCATCAAGGAGAATTATTTTCTTCTCTTGCAGCATATGAGTTTATTTGAGTGAAAGATGGGAGATTATAAATGGAACTATTGGTCATCCAAGGAAATTTTCAGTCACAGGCAAAGCGTGGTGTTACCTCTTTGTTAGTTCACTGTTTGGTCATTCATTTATTTAGAAAGTTATTTTCTTGCCTTCGTGTTTGGATGCGAATGACTCTTCCTTTGCCTCTGTGTTGTCATAGTCATCTGCCTTCATTTACTGAATAGGGGGAGAGGAAAACCACGATGTAAGATTGAACCCTGAGCTTCTGTGTGGGCAATCACACAAGCCAGAGGCAACCCCCACTGGCCTTGTCTCTCACCATGAGTCCTAAGCAGTGGCAAGAGCAGAATGAGTTGTCTGCTGGTGCTCCTACACTGCTGCCCTGGGAACGACTGCTCTGCCTCCTCACTTCAGAGAAGGAAAGAAAAAAACCCAGCACATTTTTTTTTGTCTGTTTGCTTGGAAGTAAGGTTGCAAAAGGTAGCAAGGAATTATCTGGAAGATTCTCACAGAGACCTTGCTAATGCATGGTCACATGCAAAGAGGCTGGCAAGGGTCCAGCCAGCAGGTGAGGCTTGCCTCTACCATCTCTTGAGAGATTTGTAGTCCCAGTACTGTCCCTGGTTGTTGTTCTCTGGGTTTTTTGTAGTTTGTACCTCCTGCCCAGAACATTCCTGAGTGATCAAGTCTGTCTGGATTGCAGCTTTGTCCCTTTGGAAGTGAGAAAGCATGCAGATGTGTATGCTTTCATAGGCACATTGTGTGTAATCATTTTGCTTCTTTTACCTAAAGAAAGCATGAGAGAGAATGGCTTAATAAAAGAAAAACAACTCTGTGAATGAAATACTTCATCTCTGAAGTCCTCCATGTCTGTCCCCCACTGGACTGACATCTAGCCTGCATGAGGAAAGTGGGGCTTTCCCACCTCTTCCACAGGTGCCATGTCTCAGCTGGAAGTGCTGAAATATCCGTCAAGCCCTGCTTGAGCTATAATAACTTCTGTTCTGCTGCCAGGCAGTCCCTCATCAGCCTTTTTCAGATGACCACAGCTACAGCTGAATGACCTCGTGGATGGGTTAATCTCCCCTCTGACAAAATCATCCTTCCCAGCAGCTGGTCCTTGGGGAGGAGGAGGCAGGAAAGTCAAGAAAAGGTGCAGGCTGGTGTTGTGTTTATGGCACTGATGCAGACTAGTACTCATTGGCATACTGGTCAGTAATAGGTTCCCCAAGCCACCCCAGTAAGAAAGGAGGCCTGGGCAGAGATAACAAGAGAGATGATAAACTGATAGTGTGTGTGTGAGAGAGAGACACAGCTGGTTTGGCAAGATTGCTTGCTTTTGAGAAAGAAGTATTCATCCTTTTCTATATTGGCAGAAATACATGTGCCCTTTCATGATAAAAGTATGTATATTTATGTACATAAATTCTTCCAGGTTCTTTTTAAAATATGCAGCTAAGCTGGAACATACTGAGAAAATATGAATATAGTGGCTGGACATCCAACCAGTGTGTATGAGATATCTGTCTTTATGGACCAATACAGTTCCTAACAGTTTGATAAATTACTTGTAGTATTTTCTGTAAAATATGCATAAATATAAAAAGGGGGTTTCTTAGGAGATGAAAAGATGACCATCATGGTACATGATGAAACATATTCCTTTGAATTAGAACTATGGCAGTAAGGTTTCCAGCAGTCAGCCACAGTCAGCCACAGTCAGCCACAGTCAGCCACAGTCAGACTTGACAAGGCTCAGAGGATATAAGCTCCCCTAGAAACTTCTATAGAATTATAATGCTCTAGTTAATAAAATAGGTATTTAAAATAGAATAGTAAGAGAAATTAAATTTAAAGTCTAATTTAAGCTGGTAGGGGGAAGATGAAAGAAATTCTGCCAATAAAAAAACCCCTGCTTTTCTTCAGATGCTGCCTTAGGAATTTGCCTTAGAGGCAGGTATTATATACCTTAAATCCCTCTCAGCCTAGAAATGACAGCGTTATCTAGAAATTTACTTGTACACAGAGACCAGATTTAAACCTTTACTTCCTCAGCCTAAACCACCATCATGTCATAATCATATTCACTTTGCACACACACCGCTGTGACGTAGAGTGAGATGCTATGAAAGCTCTATGGCGTGAATTGTGTGTGAATTACTCAGTCACCATAAACGAGAGCTTTAGAAGACACATTTTTTGCAAGCCATCCTGACATTGCTCCGGCATGCACAGTACCACCAGGGTGGAGCTGGGTCTCTGTGTGAGGTCTGTAGCTTCAGGTTTGTTTTATGGGAATCTCTACCTCTGTGCTGCTGATGCCTATTATTTCAGACACCTTGGTAGTTTCTGTAAGGATCTAGGGGAGTGGGGACGGAAGAGAGGAAATGTGACTGTGTATATCAGAAGTAGCCAAAGAGAACTTTCCTAAAGTGAAAACAGCCTCAGCTTCAAAATATATTGCCTGCGTGTGTCACATCTCTTAGAAAAGGAGGAATGTTTTTCCCTGTCCTTTAGGCGGAGTGTGTGTTCATGCCTCCATACTGACGTGATTCACACAGCCCTTGCCACACTGGTTTCTAGAAAGGCCCGTGTTTACTCCTGCTACCGCAGAGTCATGAGAAAGGAAGCCAAAAAAGCCCCACCTCATCCCGCCGGCCTCTCTCACACCGGGCAGCCCAGGCCCGCCCGACGGCGGCTGCAGGTGCGCAGCTGCCCGCGCGGTGGCGCTCGCTGCTCACGGACCGTGCGCGCCGCGGGGCGGGGAGCGGCGGGGAAACCTCATGGCGCTGCGGGGCCGGCGGGGGAGCCGCGGGGTGCCCTTCTGCACCGGGACCCGCGGGGTGCCCTTCTGCACCGGGACCCGCGGCGTGCCCTTCTGCACCGGGACCCGCGGGGTGCCCTTCTGCACCGGGACCCGCGGGGTGCCCTTCTCCACCGGGACCCGCGGGGTGCCCTTCTCCACCGGGACCCGCAGGGTGCCCGCTCCCCAGCTGGAGCCACGGGATGCCCTTCTCCAGCGGGAGCGTTGGGGTGACCCTTTCCCCGGGGGAAGCAGTGACCCTTTTCCCCAGCGGGAGCGGCGGGTGATCGCCTCCCCAGCGACCCCTCCGGGCGCCCTGCCCTGCCCTGCCCTGCCCTGCCCTGTCCCCTCTCCCGCCGGTGGTCCTTCCCGGCCCGACACGCTCGGCACAGAATGGCACCGGGGATAGCGTCCCTCTCCGTCCCTAGTCCTGCATCCCCGCCCGGGATCGCGTCGTTGGTCATTTCTACGGGAATCATTCATTCACGTCAAATTTCCTTTATCTCCGGAAAATATTGAAACCTTAAATGACCGTAATAGGGATGTAATTGTATGGCGTGTTTTTTGTTGTTGTTGTTTTTGAGAAATCGATTTGGGCTCAAATAACTCATCCAAGCATGTTACACCGAACCCATTCAAATAGGAAACAGGAGAACTGTATTATTGCTGCTTCCTGAACCCTCTGCTTATGATCCCAATAATTAAAATGTCTAGTAATGGCTCCTGCAGCCTGGATTTCTTTGGGTAATTCTCGGAAATGAAGGGCACATTTTCGGTCGCGGAGGGAGGGAAGTGCGGAGACGAGCAGCAATTGCAGCGGCTGGGAACCCGCCGGTGGCCCGCGCCCGGCGCATCACTTCGGGGGGAAATTATTCCGGCGGCGGGGAAGTCCCCAGAGAAGGGATTTCCTTCCCGGTCCCTCCGGCAAATCAAGTTTTTTTTGGGTTTTTTTTTCTTTTTTTTTATTTTCCTCATGGTGATACTCTTCCCTCCCGCTCTGCCAAGCGCTGAGAGCCTCACATCTGTGTCTGCACAAGGCGGAGAGACGAGAGGGTCGGGGCAGGGGACTGCGCGGAAAAGCCTCCCAAACTCGCCCTCCATCCCCGGGCAGCTACGGCCGCGCCTGAGACCCTCCTTGCGATGCGTCCCCGGGACTTGTCCCCTACGCCCCGCGGCTTCAGTACACGCCGAGAGGTCACGGCGCTGCTGGTTTCCCCTGGGGGAGCCTTGTGTAATGGGAACAATGCTAACAATCCGTAAAAAAAAAAAAAAAAAAAAAAAAGTTAAAGGAAAGGAAAAAAAAAATAAAAGAGGGGGGCTTCGGGGAAAAAAAAAAAGGCACTTATATTCTCAAAGCTCCGCGGAAGTGGGGGGTTTCCGCGGCAGGGCTGCTCCGCCTGCGCGCTCAGAGCCGGGCTCCGCGGGGGCTTGCGCCCAGCGGCGGCCCGGGCTGCGTGTGGGGTGAGCTGGCCCCGCGGAAATACCCGGAACAAAGCCGTGGGGGAGCCCGACAAGCCCGGGGACCCCCACCCCAGACCTAACTGTCCTCCTCCGCCTCCTGGTCCCTTCCCACGTCAGGTAAAACTTTACCGTGGCGAACATCCTCTTAGGTTTGTGCAGTGGGGGTTTTCTGCGCGTTTGTTTGGTTGTTAAATTTTCTTTTTCTATTTTTTTTTGGTGGGGGGGGGGTTGGGAAGTGTGAGTTGGTGTTTATGAGAAGCTTCATGACTCCTGATAAGCTCATCTTTGTGGACGACACAGAACTGTGTTCCTTGAGGAATTGGGGTGGTGACGTCTTTTCTGATACCCGATTATTACGTGACTGAGGAAAAAAAAAAAAAAGGCATTTGATTCATGAATAAAAATCCGGACACCACTACGGGGGCAACAAACAATATTGCCCGTCCTCTAAGGTAACAAGCAGGCAAATGTTTACGAAGAGGGCTCTTGCTGAAGCGCGGTGTTTGCAAAGATTTTCTTGCTAATTGCGTATCAGACGGAAGGCTGCAGAAGGCTGGTCAAGTTTGGAGCCACCGAGCAGGAAAAGAAGAGAAGAAGGCTGAAGGCGCTCAGTGAGGGGAGAGATCTGGGGAAGACAACATCGCACGCAGCCAGCCCGCGGCTCCCGCCTCCGCTCCCTCCCGGGCTCGCTCGCTCTCTTCCCTCTTCCCCAGCGTTCCGTTCTCCGGCGACATCTCGCTCCATCCCTCTTTCTCCATTCCCTTGTAGACTCCACTCCAGATCTGTGCTGCTACCTGCAAACTTTTTTCCTGTATCTTTTTTCCCCCCCTCCTGTCTCTCTTTTTCTTTTTGGAGTGGATTGCCCTAAAACCAGCGAACAACTAACTGCTGCCGCTTCTGCATCTTCTGCATCCTGCGGGTCCTTCGCCCATCGGGGAGGCGATGTCACGAGGGTTTTAACTCGTTTTGGAAGCAACTTGGAAGAAAACTCGATTTCTCTCCCTCCCCATTTTGGGTCTTTATTTATTTTTTTTTCCCCTAAGACCTGCCGTTTTAGTTTCGCAACCAAACGCTCTCAGTGCCGGGTGTCTAGAGTTTAATGGTAAGGACACGAGATGGCTCGCCGGGCCTTCCCGCAGCGGTCCCGGGACGGGCGGGCGGGCACCGACGGGGCGGGCGGCGGCTGCAGCTCTCTGCGCCGGGCACCACTCTGCTCCTCTCCGTGCCGCTCCGCGCCGGCATCCGGCTGCCCAGGGCGCTTGTCCCCAGGGGCTGCCCTGCCTCCTTTTCCGGCAGGAGAGGCCAGGGGTTTGGTGGGTCGTGGGGTGGTTTGTTTGTGTTTTTGTTCGTGAATTCTTTTTTGTTTGCTTTTGGTTTTGGGGTTTGCTCTTTTTTCCCCCCCTTTTTTTTGCCTTTTTTTTTCTTTTTTTTTCTTTTTTTTTTGACAGCAGTTCCTTTCCCTCCCGCACAGAGTGGCAATGTGTAGCAAAGCGATCTTAGCACTCCTGGTCTATGGCATAATAATGCACTGCAGCGTCTACTGCTCACCTGCGGCCGGACTTCAGTACCCGGCGCTCAGGTAGGTCCGTCACCCGTCCGGGAGCTCCATCGGGACCACTTCAGCCCCCCGCTGCCCCAGCTTAGCTAAGGGCAGCGGAATCTTACTGGGGAGGTAAATGAAAGGAGATGTGGAGGGGAGTCACCAAAGGAAATCCCCTCCACTTGGGCTGTGTGCCCACTCCCTCCGCCGCAGCATAGGACCCCCTCCGGCTGCAGCCCTGGAATCCCCCAGGTCCGCTCCTCGGGACCACGATGCTGTAAACCCACGGCCTCTTGTCCCCGGGAGTGGGGGACCTGCTCTTCTGCTTGTCGGCGGGAGCGGCCCGAGGTTCTGGCTGCAGCTCAACGGGGCACAACAGCTCCTCCCCCGCCTGCCCCCTGTCCTGCGGGGCCCTTGGCAGCCTCCGGTTGCCCGCAGCTGGCCCAGGGTGAGCTCAGAGCATCGCTTGTCCGGCTCAGGGGGAGCGGGGACGGGTGCGCCGTTGTCTGCAAGCATGTGGGAGTTGTCATGGTTCGTGTAGCGGCATTGGAGCTGGTGGGGATTCAGTCTCTTCCCCTGTTTACCTGCGTGTGACAGCCCTTCTCTGGAGGGAAAGGGGCTGGCACAAGGTTGTTTGGTTTTCTATGTTCGGAGTTGTCTTGCTGGGTTCCGGCGCCAACTGGTGCCTGTGCTGTCCCTTTTCAGCTGGGAGCCGTGGGCGTTTGAGCCCTGCTGTGCTTGGGGCAGCAATCGGGAACGCCCAGAGGCACCAGCACAAGGGAGTTTCCTCCGCTGGGCTGCGGCTGGGGGCGCAGGGCACCTAGTCCGGAACGGCCGACGGCAGCCTGTTCTCACCCTGCTTGTCGCCTGCTGGGGCGACCGGTGTTGCTTTGCTCGGGGGGAGTTCTGGGCTCGGTGCTGTCGTCCTGCTCCGCCGGCGCTTGGGTCTGTTCCGGGGTGCCCTGCGGGGGTCAGTGCCCTGTGGTGGGCGGAGATGGGGTCGGGAAGGGGGGGGTTAGAGGGCGATGCCGGGCGCGCAAGGTTGTCCGAGGTGGATGTCCTTTCTGGGGCTCCGAGGTGTCCTTGCAGTACCCGGGAGCCCGTCGGGGCTGGTCCAGAGCAGCCCCCATCATCTTGCTGGGCAGTGCGTCTAGGGGGCAGCGGGCTCAGTGGCCTGCGGGGCCATTAGCCGGCATCAAGCCGGCTTTCTTCATTCAAGCGCCTGAATTAGCAGGAGTGAAACACTTTAGCGGCATCTATTATTAATACCTCCGCTAAAGCTCACAGACAAAAATAGCTGCCTGTAACGTGCAATGACCTACATCGTACCGCAGAGAGGGAGGCAGAGAGCGGGGGCTGGGGGGGCTGGGACACACACAAAACTGGCGAGATCTCAGAGGGCAGAGGCACCGTTCAACGAAAAACAACAGGCGAAGCCCCCGCGTCCCGGCGGGCGCTGCGGGGAGGAGCGGGGCGCGGTCCCCGGCCTCGGCGGCGGGACTGCCGCTCACCGCCCCGTCTCCTCCGCGGAGGCTGCTCGGCTCCCGCCCAGCCCCTGGCACACGAACGCGTGTGTGTGCGGCAGCCTGCGCGCCTGGGCGGGCGTGCGCTCCTCTCGGGAAGCACCAGCCATGGCTGCGGCAGAGAGGGGATGTTTCTCGGGCCGGGGCGTGGGCCGGGGAGGGCGGGGGGGGGCATGTTTGGGGGGGTTTCTTGGAGCACGTCTGACGGCGGGTGTGTTCCCTCCTCCGCCGTTCTGCCCCGCAGAGGAGAGGGCGGGGATGGGCAGCGGGCGGGTGCAGGGAGGGGATGGGTGCAGGGAGGGGATGGGGGCAGTCGGACGGGGCTCCCGGGGCTCCCGGGTCGGCTCTGCCGAGGGGTGGCCACCGAGGCAGCCGGAAGCCGGCAGCGGGGAGTGGAGCGGAGCTCCCCGCGGAGCCCGGCTGACTCCTTCTCCTTGCTTCTCTCGTTGCCAGGCTGGAGGATGAAGTCTACGACGAGGACGGGAACACCCTGCAGGACTTCGCCTACGACCACGAGCCCCTCGGCATAGCAAATCCGCCCTCCATGATCGGCGAGATGTACACCTTGTATTACCCACCGGAAAAGAGGTGACTGCAACTCGCGGGGTGTCAGGCATGAATTTAGAGTAGGGAGAAAAACGGGTCGGGCAGAACCGATTGGGGGTAAAAAATTAATAATTATATCTAATAAGAAAATGTCAACACCATCAAAATAAAAATCCCGAACCCAAACAAACAACAATACTGGCCAGGTCCCGGTGTCCAGAGTAAAGCTCAGAAGAAATGGAAAAGCCGCCTTACCTCCAGCAGCGCGGGGGAGGGAGCGGGGGAGCCGCCCGCGCCGGGGAGGTTTAGCGCTGCTCCCGCAAACGGAGCAGAAATGCCCAGCCGGTGCGGAACTCAGCGAGCGCGGCTGGGAGGGATCTGGGTGGGGACGAGGGGTCCCGGGGGACGCGGGGAGATGCCGCCCTCCGCTCGCCGGCGGAGAGGAATGGTCACCGCTAGCGCCCGGGCTCCCGCAACCCGCCGCAGCCTGCTCCCGGGCCTCGCCGCTCACCCCCGCGCTCTTCCTTCTACCCAGGCACGCCGATGGGATCTTCAACAAAGCCTACAGGAAACTCCTGGGCCAGTTATCCGCCAGGAAATATCTGCACTCTCTGATGGCCAAGCGGGTCGGGTAAGGGTCTCTGCTTGTTCTTTTCCGCGGTGGGCGTTGGTGCTGCGGGAGCGGAGACCCTGGAAGGGCCGCGGCTGGGGAAACAAAGCTGCCCCGGCCGGGTCGCGAATGTGTTACACCCGCGATGAGGCTAGTGGACTCTGGCTCGTGCAGCGTGAGCCTGGTTGTCAGCGCGGGTGTTCGCGGAAATTTGGTTAGGTTAATAAACTCGGACATAAATATATATATATATATACACATACATATATATATATACACACACACACTCATGTGTGTATATATCTATATCAATATCTATATCTATATCTATATCTATATCTATATCTATATCTATATCTATATAATCTATATCTATCTATATCATCTATATCTATACCTATCTATCTATATGTCTCTATAAATTTTTATAATTAACCAATTTAAAATTAAGAAGTTGGGCAGCCTTTACGGTTTGCTGGGGGGAGCAGCTTATGGTGAGCGATGATCGAGGGCTCAGCTGCAGCAGTGGGGACTCGGTTGCAGCCCTGCGCACCCCCAGCCGCCGGGCGGGGCTCCCCCGGGCTCCCCGCCGCCGCCGGGCAGGGGCGAGACCGGTGCCACCCGCTGCCCTTCGGCAGAAGGTAACACGTTAATGAAGCCCCAGGGAGAGCAGCTTTCCCGGCCGCAATGAATAATTCATGGCGGGGAGATATTGTCTCTCCCGCCGCCGCCACTTGCGCGCACCGCGTCGGGAGCGGGTTTCGGCGCGGCCTTTGTCTCCCCGCGCATCTTCCGCGCAACGTGTTGCGCCGGGGGCAGCGGCCGGCGCGGGGCTGCGCAGGGCAGGGGCGGTGCGGAGGGGCGCGGAGGGGGGCGGAGCGGCCCCGCCTGATGCAGCTGTGCTTCTCGGTGCTTGCAGCGGTGCCAGCGGCGGCCTGGGGGACGATGCGGAACCGCTGACCAAGCGGCACATAGACGGCATCTTCACGGACAGCTACAGCCGCTACCGGAAACAAATGGCTGTCAAGAAATACTTAGCAGCCGTCCTGGGGAAAAGGTATAAACAAAGAGTTAAAAACAAAGGACGCCGAGTAGCGTATTTGTAGCGATGTGAGTAACCAGCCACTCCTGTGTATACAAAGTCCTAAGAGAGAGAGAGAGAGAGAGAGAGAGAGAGAGAGAGAGAGATAAACCCAACAACAACAAAAAAATCTAAACAAAAACAAAAGTCATTTCCAAACTGACTGAACAATCACCGCTCCTGTGTTATCTAAACATGTATTTATGTATGAAGTAAAGCCATTAAATGAATATTTTGATAATAATATTGTTTTTCTTTTGTACAAAAAGCACTAGAGAAACGCACAGATCTACTTTGTGGACCAATCATTAAGTTATATATAATATATAAATATATATATATAAATACTACTAAGAATAGTAAAGAACAATTCTTCATGAAAAGCCTGCACAAGAACAAGAATTCGCCTGAGCTGTTTATGTTTTTATATAAAATAAATAGAAAAAAAAAGGACAATCATTGCTTTGAATATTACTCCTATTTTTGTAACAGAAATTAAAAGGATAGTATTTTTATCCACGACAGGGTCGAAGACATTAATTTTCACCATTTGCTACTGTACATACAGAAGGATGACCTGCTCCCAGGGGGATTATAAGGAAATTGATTTGGGAGAATTGGTGAAGCAGATTCTTCCCCTGGTGAGTCTTAAGGCAGGCTCCTTTGCCACTAGCCTCTCTGAAGGGGCAGCGTCCCCTTTCTTCTAGATTTCGATTATTTTTTTTCTCTCCTGCTTTCTTTGATTCCAATTGTACCTGTATTAGTGTATCCTCAACCAATTAGCTTAGAGGATAATTATCTTGTGAAAACAACAGCTCGATCCAAATTGTGCATCTCTGTTGCCTATTGGAGGGAGAAATAGTTAAAAAAACCAAAACCAAAATAACAATAACAAAAAAAAATTCAAAATAAAACCAAAAAAAGCCAAACTCAAAACCCCAACCCCAAAATCCCGAACCAGCAGCAAGGGTAGTAAGTACTAAGCCCCGTGCACTGCTCTTCTGGCTGGCTGGGCAGAGTTGCAGAACAAAGCTAAAGCAGAGACAGGACCCGTTTGGAAAGAGTGGGGAAGTGAGCGGGGGCGGCCCGCGGCGCGCCCCGGGGCCGGAGCCGGTGCCCGAAGCGGTGCCGCAGGGTCGAGGTAAGACGAGGCGATCCCACCTCCGATCCGCTACCCAACTGCCCCGGGCAGCTCGGTACTGGACCTGGATGCAAAGTACAGTGTGTTACTCTCCAGTGCTGTCCATGCTTCTCATCATGTGTAACAATGAGCAGGGTTCTCGCCTTTGCATTTTTCGGTCGGAGTTGCTCTTTTCTTTGATTGCTTTTTCTTGTAGGACCTCCCGCCTCTCATCCTCTCTTCGAACTTTTCCGAGCTCTGTTTAACCCACCTGAGTCATCTTTTTGGGTTATGTTCTTTTTGGAAAAAAAAAAAAAAGATTGTGAACGCTCTCTCACTCCTTTGTTCTGTTTTATGCAAGCTCTTATTGTACAAGTTTAGGAACCCCTGTTGTAGCTACCACTAAAGAATTATGCACTACTACGAAAGTTTTTGTTCTTTGTTTATTGAGTTTGGAGGTAAAATGTATTTTTCTACATTCTGGCTTATTGCTTAGTAAAATTTATTTCATAAAACAAACTTTTGTCATAAAAGAATGTGTAGTGTTCACCTGTGGTCCGGTTTCTAACGAGATAAACCATTTTCACCTCATCTCTCTATGTACGGACTCCTATCTTACCGTCCGCCCGCGGGCTGGTCCCGTTCCCCGCCCGGGCCGGGAGCGAAGGAGGACACGTAGGTACCCGCTTCCTTCCAGCTCACCACACAAACCTTACAGGAGTCTTTCCAAAGACACAAAACGAGCCCCGCATTCAAGACGTCGGAAAGCAACCCCCCAACACCCCCCAAAAACCTTCGCGGGTAAAACCTTCCTTCCCCCGGCCGGGAGGAGCGGAGCGGGCCGGGCAGAGCCCGTCGGGGAGGGCAGGCGCTGCCGGCACTGCCTGTCCGGGCTGTCCGGGCTGCCCGCACTGCCGGCACCGCCCGCCCGCGCTGCCCGCTCTCCCGGGCGCTCCCCGGGCGCAGGGACGCGGGCGCAGTGTGCAGCTTTCGTGCCTTCTCTTCACCTTGTAAATCGCCACGAGTTCACGGATGGCTATTTAGTGGCCCTACGATGCTGCAACACATCGGCTTGCGTTTTAGTCGTCCTTCTGTTCTTTGGCCATGGGCAGAGTGCGCTGTGTTTGTGTCGGCTGTGGTGTAATGACATAGGGCTCTCTTGACGTTTTGTTTGTGACCTTATCAGTTAGAGTTCAGTGGCTAGTCGCAAGCATTATGAAGTGATCACCTAGATTATTATCCTTTGTACGATTTCTCTTTTTTTCTTTCTTTGTTTTTTTTTTGTTTTGTTTTAGAAGCGCCAACAGCCTTACCAAAATTTGAGCAGATTTGAGATACAGTCATAGTAGGTAGATGTTAGTCTTGGAGAACTTATTTTGTGTGCAAATAAATATAAAAAGAACTTAAACAAAGTATTATTACACACATGATATCTATAACTAGGACTTTGATAACTGTTATATAAAGTGTGTAAAGTTTGTATTAATAAATTTTTGTAAACAATGCAATTTTGTCTAATGTTTGGGGGAGAGAAATCTAGAACCTAACAGTGAAAGCTGCATTTCATTTAATTTGTTTTCTCAATTAGTTCATTTTAAAGCAATGTTCTTCTGCAGTGTTTTATGTCTGGGATATCTTTTTATTAAGTCTCCATATTTTATCACTCTAACATTTTTTTACCAGTGGTTACTACTCAGTTCGAGTAAACTAAACAGAACTGCCAGAGTAAAGAGTCTAGTTCCACACACATCAGCTCAAAACACTCTCTAAAATATGCAAACTGAACTAGTCGGCGCCTATCGTCCATTCCTCTAACAATTCCTGTGCTTAGAAGCCGTTTATTTTAAGCGGAATTGGTATGTTTGATGAGATCTTCTCCTAATCCGCTTTTAATGAACATTCTGTATGTGATAATGTGCTTCCAAGTGTCACCCAGCTCGGGCAAAGGCAGCATCTTTCTTTGGATTAAAGATGTACTAGCTGTCCTAAAAAAAATTATACTGCAACACGACAAAGAGTTCCTTAAGTTTTACAGGGTAGTAGGTGGCTACAGCAAAAAAGCACAGAGTAGTCTGTCAGCACAAAGTGGAGGTCATGATACCTGAACTTAAATCTTCACTTTAGCTTAGCAATAGCTGCTAATGTTAATTATTTTTTATTGTAGTTCCAGGACTTCACTCAAGTATGTTGAAAAGTAGCAGCAATTTAGTTTAAACTAAACTATATTTCTTTCTAAGATCATACAATTAAAAAAACAAAGCACAGGAATAAAATGACAATTTTCTAGCAATTTATTTTTCAAACCTCCAAGTCCAGGATTTGAGACAGACTGGTCATATCCTCTCTGCCACTAATTCACCTTCTAAAATGGTTTCAGCAGTATTTTACTGCCTAACTGGAAAATACTGAGAGAACTTAGCTGATGGTGTCAGTGGTAGATATTAGGAGTTACTGCAAAGTGAGATAAAAGTGCTGATTAAATGCAGACCAGGTCAGAGAAGAATGCCAACCCTCCCCCCCACTGCCCCAGCTCCCCAAAAAACACTTGTTGGGGGGAGGGGGAGATACCAGTGACTTCCCAGACTTACAGCATGACAAAATCCAGCCACTGTTTCCCAAAGACAGCATGCAGCAAACACCTGCTCTTAGGCTTATTCAGTGCTCACACATATAACTACACCACATTTCCTGCCCATCAAAACTGAGAATGTGATTAAGACATCCAAGCTGAATACCTTCTTGGTATTGCTAGCTTGAGGATGAAATTTAGGATTGGTCCATCTAAAAAGTAAGGTCTTCGTCAAGTCCTGGTACTTGTTGAAGATGTGCAAAAGATGGAAATTCTGCTGTAAATCACATGGAGATAGTCCTAGCCTCACTCTACCAAAATTCCCCTTTACCAAATCAAGCCCAATTTCATGGAAAACATCAGCTTGTTTCCCAGTGATTTAAATTGCCATCTTAAATCATACTCCTGGAAAATGTGCAATAGCGAGTCTTACAGTAGGAGTTTTAGGGGGATTACTGGAATTCTGCTATTTGACTAGGAGCAGAAATTGATAAAGCCAGCTGAGGAAACAAGAATGACTAGGCAAGACATGGATTTGGAGACTTGCATTGTAAAAACCTCCTGACATTCAGTCAAAGTGATAAAATCCAGCTGGCTAGTAAAGGAGGCTGCTATAGATTCAATCCCTTGGAAATGCGATGCAACACCACATCAGTTGCAGAGCTACATAGGTCATCAAAACCAAAGAAGCCAATTTCTGTAGTGCCCTGTTGTAAACCCAGTGGTAGCCACTACATGCCTTTCACAAGATTTGCTTGTGAGGGTGCTTACATCCTCTCCACGTGCCTTCAGAACCTTTCAGTCTTCTTCAAAACACAAAGTTTATCCATTGTCTGTATACGTTTTCATCTAGAATTAAGGAAAACAGGAAAACAGAAGGAAGTTTGATCTTTTGGGGTCTTGTTACTTCATACCTTTGAAGCTTACTTTTCAGTTATAGGATAAATAATTAGCCTTTCGTCAGGAAAAACCTTCAGGGAAAACTCATCCTGAAAAATATAAGGACCTCACACTTAGCCTTGAGGAGTACATGTGCTCTGAACTACACTTATGGATTTTTAAGACCCAAGTGGACTCTCATGATCATCTACTTGGTTTTAGATAATACAGGGCATAGGATTTCATGGAGTCCTTCATTCAGCATTTCATTTCTGAGTGAGATATTCTGTATGACAGCAGTATTGATTGCAAGGCTAGCAGGGAAGGCAAATTTACTGGATAAGTTGTTCTAAAAGTGGCAGTTTAGCACTGTGTTCTTTGTCTGAGTTTGTCTCATTTTTGAGTCCAAGAGATTTGTAGCCTGCCGAAGAATCTCTAATGCCTGTAGATTTCCCTCTCCACACAGGTAGTCTTAGGCAGTGATTTACTCTCCTCTGTGCCCTTTCTTTGAGGTGGTGAGGTTGATCTTTAAGTGCTCAGCATGAGGGAGATTTTCCTCAGGAGTCACTATTTCTGAACCATTTGTATTTATTAACATCCTTGCTAAAGCATTGAGACTAGAAATGGTTACAATACCTAGCAGTGACCACCTTGAGGATGGACAAAAGGTAGTAACATCCTCCTTCTTCTTCAGGTGCTACTCATTGCTAACAAGGGTTGGATTTGCTCTCTTGGCCATTTTGTCATGCTGTGAGATCACGACCTGTTTATAATCCTCTCCCACAGCTAGCTTCTTTTCCGGATGATTACTTCTCATGCACAGAAGCCATGGCCTGGAAGTGACACCATGATTCTTGTTTCCTATTTCGTACTATTGTTTTATGTTATGTTAAAGC
The DNA here is from genome assembly GCF_008360975.1 of Lichenostomus cassidix. NCBI lineage: Eukaryota > Metazoa > Chordata > Aves > Passeriformes > Meliphagidae > Lichenostomus > Lichenostomus cassidix. The sequence continues at coordinate 103,801,902 of NC_139482.1, read as the reverse complement.
CTTTTTTTTCCCCCAGATATTTTACCTCATTGAGCAATTACTCTGGAAAACATCCATATTTTTTTCTGCACAAAGACCATTCCCTGTCATCTCAGCTGTCACCTGGCACCCATTTCTGCCACCTTTAGAAAGAAGACCTTTTCCAGCAATGCTGCTTGTATATTTGTGCATTGTGACACATGGGCTCAACCCTGCTGCAGTGCAGATCTGTATAATTATTTCAGATAAGGGTTTGACCCAGTGGTAAGTGCAAGTCTTGGGACAGAGCAAGTTAGAGTGACTCATAGCAGGTTGCTGGCCAGATCTCCTTTTGCACTTGGGTTCCTAGAGGCAATCCCATACTGCCATAGCTGAGGTCCAATTCACTCTAAACCTATGTGGGACATCTGCAAGTGCTTTTTAATAAACCATGGCTCAGTTACTTATCTGGAGTACACAGACAAGAAAAGTAGCTCATGATGCATTAATGGTAATGTAATTGAACTGCTAAGGTAGAATAAGAGTAAAACCTAATTCATCTTTTGAAATAATTAGTTATTTGGCTGCTGATAAGATTTATCCAAAAGTAAAAATGGTATGTAGTTTTGAACAAGGATATTTGAGAACCAGAAATATGCCAGTTTACAAGCAGTGTAAACTATATTGATCATTTATGCAATGATGTTTGTTTTGTCACTTCAATAATGAAACATCTTTAAGAGACAGAAGTATTGGTCTCTGAACAGCAAAATTCCTTTTATGAGGACCACAGCAAGAAGACTTCTTTCTCCTCAGTCTCTGAGATGAGTTTCAGACATTCCACTTCAAAAAGAACCTCCTGGAGATTCATGGCAGTATGAAATAGAGGAGTGGGACAGAAAAAAGACATTTCTGGTTCTTCTGTGGTGTTGTCCAGTGTCTCAGTATCAGGGTGTCATAGAATCATAGAATATCCTGAATTGGAAGGGACCCATCAGGACCATTGAGTCCAGCTCCTGATCCTGCACAGGACACACCAAAAATCACACTATGTGCCTGAGAGCATTCTCCAAACATTTCTCGAACTCTCTCAGGGTTGGTGCTGTGACCACTGCCCTGAGGAACCTGTTCCAGTGCCTGACCTCTCTAGGTAATGACTTTTTCTTGATATCCAACCTAAATCTCCCCTGACTCAGCTTTATGCCATATCCTCATGTCCTGAAACTGATCACCAGAGAGGAGATCAATACCTGGCCCTCCACTTCCCCTTGTGAGGATGTTGAAGACTGTGATGAGGTCTCCCCTCAGTCTCTTCCTCTCCAGGCTGGACTAGCAAAGTGACCTCAGACACTGCTTTTATGGTTTTTCCTCCAAATCCTTCACCATCTTTGTGGCCCTTCTTTGGATGGTCTCCAAAAGCTTAATGTTATTTTTATCTTGTAGTGCCCAAAACAACACACAGCACTTGAGGTGAGGCTGCCTCAGTGCAGAGCAGAGCAGAGCAGGTCAATCCTCTCCTTTGCCCAGCTGGTGATGCTGTGCCTGATGCACCCCAGGACACCATTGGCCCTCCTGGCTGCCGAGACACTGCTGGCTCATGTTCAATTTCCAGGACCTCCAGGTCCTTTTCTGCAGCGCTGCTTTCCAGCCTTTCATTCCCCATCTATGCACGCAACCAGGGTTGCCCCATGCCAGGTGCAGAATCCAGCGGTTTCCCTTGTTAGACTTCACATGGCTGGGGACTGCCCGTGTCTCTAATTTGTTCATGTCTCTCTGCAGGGCCTCCCTGCCTTCAATGGAGTCAACAGCTCCTCCCAGTTTTGTATAACTGGCAAACTTAGTATTCCTTCCAGTCCTGTATTCAAGTAATTTGTGAAGATGTTGAAGAGCACAGGGCCGAGGATGGAGCCCTGCAGAACCCCACTAGTGACAGGTGACCAGTCTAATGTCACCCCATTTGCTGTAACATTTGTGCTCAACCTGTGAGCCAGTTACTCACCCATCATGTAACATGGTTATCCAGCTGTGTGCTGGATGTTTTATCCAGAAGAATCCTGTGAGACAATATAAAAAGCTTTCCCGAGGTCCAAAAAGATTACATCTACTGGCTTTTCTAGATCAACTCAGTAGGTTTTCCTGTTGTAGAAGGAAGTCACATTTGACAAGCAGGACTTTCCCATAATGAAGCCATGCTGGCTGTGACTGATGACTGTGTTGTCTTCCAGGTGTTTTTCCATATCTTCCAGAATAACCTTTTCCATGATTTAACTGAGAACTAAAGTGAGACTGACAGGCCTGTAGTTTTTGGGGTCATACTTCTCATTCTTGAAAATTTTGACAATCATTTTTAAAAGGATATGAGGAACTCCATAGGTACAATTTGCTGGGAAAGGATGTAGCATAAATAAACACCTCCCACTTGACATCCCCAAAATGAAAACGTGAGCTGGAGAAAGGAGAGAGACAATGAGAATTAACAGTTTTACGAGAAAGGGAATTTCAATTGCCATCTTCCACAGACATCCAGGTAGGACCCTGTTTTTCTCATTTGTTGGACCAACCACTTGGGAGTGGATGGCCTGTTGATTTCAGGTACATGTTGAATGGTAGAGATATTTTAACAAAAATTAATGTGTTTTTTCCCTCTCTGTTACACATATCTGGAAGTCTTACGCTTTGCTGTCTGACTCCTTGCTCGTATCCAAAAGATTGGCCAGCATCATATCCTGTCCATGTTAGCAGGATTAATATGCTTCTCTGATAGCATATATCCATTCTGATATGCATATTTATAGATGGAGAGGGCAGACTGAGGAAGTAGTTGCCCAGGCTAAAGGGTTTACTATTCAAGATTTGACAACAGATCTAAATATATATTCATTTTGGACAGATTAGATTAGACTCAGCCTATGGATGGTCTCTGTTTTGACATTTATCTCCATGGTGAGAAGAATGGTTACTTTTGAGTGGTAGAGTTATGAATAAATGACTGCTTTTCCCCCAGGAGTGAAGATTAGTGTCACAAGAAATCAGCCATCATGTATGTTATATGCCGAATGTGTACTCTCTCAGCTCCCACTGCTCGGATAGGATTGAAACTTTCCTGACAGTTTGAGAGAATGAAGAGTGCTTGGGCGTTGTGGCAATCAGGCTGCTCTGAAAATGGTTAAACTTCTAATCAGCTGTGAGTCTTATGTCACCAGCAAAATAACAATATATGTAAATGAAACTGTAAAAATAGCACAAAGAAGTTCTTTTTCTCCCTTGCTATGTATATATATGTGCATATGTGCATGTATATACACATCATTCTTAAGCAGACAAGAATGAGAACACATTAAAGTTCTGATATTTATGTATTGGCCATAGCTAAACTTAGACACAACATCTAATTTACACTGACGTCTTTCTTTAACAAGTTTTGTAAGAGGAATGATTTAAGTTCAAGGAAGTGCACTGAGTCATCTGCACGGTGGGCCAGTGGCTGAGCTAAGTTTAGAATCAAGGGGAAGTTTGGATCTTCTGGCTCCAAGTTTTTCCCTTTACATCTCTGGTTTTCTCATTCTCAGTGGTTACAAAAAAAAAAAAAGAGAAAAGAAACTTTATTCCCAATTTCTATTCTTTTCTTACTTGATTTTTTTTATGCATCCTTGTTTCTCAAGTATTCTATAGTAAACCAGAGAGTTTAATTTAATGAGCTGAGTTTTTAAAGTCAGGTTTGCTTATGACCTTGCAAAGAGTACCTTGAGACATCTCTGTTGAAATTAAAGAGTGTTGAAATTAAAAAGCGTAAATGAAAAATGTGAGATCTGTCCAAGTGATACCTGAGCAAAGTACTGTTCCCCAGTCTCAAGGAAAAAAACCATATGAAGCTGAGCAAAGCCAGTCCAACCCAGCCCAGTCAGCACAACCTCTGTTGCTATCTGCCCAATATAAAACTAAACTACACATAGTCACTCTCTTCAGCCCTCTTTCCTGGCGAGAATTTCTGTGGGCCAATGAGTTTCCTGCCAGCCCAAGGGTATCATGTAGTTTATGGCACACCACAGCCTGAGGATTCCAGCTCATTCCTCCTCTGAGAAACACCTCTGAAAGCAGACTCATGGCCAGGACAAGGGAAGACCAGTGCACTCTCTCTATAAATGAACTGTAGTCAGGCTGTTCCCAGCAGGTTATGAGTCTGTTTCCTCTGTTACACTTATGCAACATGGATTACAGCTTCATGAGTTCCCCTTCACTCTTGTGGCACCTCTCCTCAGCACAGCCCAGCTGATAGATATTACAAAGCACAGCTCATCTCTGATACAAATTGAATAGTCTATCTGCTTTGTAGAACTTCTGTAGATTTTATCTATATTTTTTCCTGGGCCAGTGAATAAAAACTAAGAAGGACCGGCCTGACTCTGTAAGGCTATGCATGTTTAATAATTTCTGGTATTTCTAGAGTTGGTGCATTGCTGTGTTTTGCATTAGGGAAGAGACATGACATAGCTAAGAGGTGATTTAGCCCAGGACTTTTTATAGCATGCTGTATGCAGGCAGGTGAAACATTTATACCGAAATGAAGCAGTTTTCTGATTGTGTTTCACTTGCTATAATAAAATGTACTTATGTTTTATACCAGTTTCATTTGATTCATTATACTTCAGTGACAGCCTTATTACACCACTGTTTATGCTTTTTTAAAAGCTTAGTCATTGTTTAATATTATAAACAAAAAGTCAACTTCATGCCTGATAGTTGTTGCATCTCATGCTATTGAGCCCTAACACAGCTGGAAATATCATGGGATGGGGACCTAAAAATGATTAGATAACCTGGTCATTATAAGAGTCCTACCAGGCAACCCCATACTGTTGTTACTTGCCAGTAGAGCTGGTCACTCAGAAAAAAATAAAAATATGGGAATCTGTTGAATCTATTGAAATCTATTAATTATCAATTATTAGTACTCGATATTGCAATTGCATTTGCATTGTATTCAGCATTATTTTACTAATAATGATAGCGTTAATTAATAATGATAGTGTTAATGATAATGATAGTGACTGTGTAACAGTATTGAAATTGCATTTGCATTGTATTCAGCTTTATTTTACTAATAATGATAGTGTTAATGTCAATGGGGCCAAAAGAAGCAGGAAAATGCCACTCAATCTGAGTGAGCTTCATCACAATCTGACCCTGTCTCATTAAAAAAAGAATTTTTCAGCATGTGCAGTCTTTTCATATTCTAGATCAGTGGTTCCTAAAGGGTGGGCTTCAGAGTTAGAAAATCACAATACTCCCTTGTAACTTCACAGTGAGCAGCTGTCACTCTGTTAAGATAAATGCCACCTTTTATAAGCTGCAGTTACTGTTCACTTTTCTGCACACTCCTTATATCGCTGCTTTGACCTAGTCTGAGTCATTCCCTGCATGGGAAACATTTCTTCCTGTGGGCATACATTATGACTGGGGTTGTGTACTGATAAAAGAGGGATAATGCATCCTCTGACTCCTCAGTGAAATGCTTCTGCCTGGAATTAGGATGCACACACAGAGAAGACAAAAGCCAGCAGGAGTTTGTTAGATTCCCGTGCTCTAGGTAGATGACAGGTGGAAAAGTAGCTTTTAAATGGCAATGAATACCTTGCCTGTGCACCTGCATGGGGAAAGGCAGGCACAAGCTGGGAATATGAGGGTGTGGAAGGGCTCTGCTGCATCCGTGTGCAGGGGCCTTGAGAAGGCACCAAAGGGGAAGAACTTTGTTCTGCCACCTTTGAATTGTGAGAAGTAAGAACTGACTTCTTTTCTCCTCAGCTCTAGTAGCAAGACTGTAAGAACTTCCATATGGACCAGGCCAAAGGCTAGCCCAGCAGCCTGTTTCTGATGGTCATCAACAGTTTAAGAAATGTCTCCAAATCTGGGCATGTGGAAGAACCATCTTTGCCAAAATGAGCATCTGGCCATCAGTAAATTAAGTACTTGCTACTCATAAGCTGCCTTTATATGAGTGTTTAACAGACCAGGTGGACATCCATTGATTTAGTGGCTCCCTTAAAAGCCTTTTTTATTTTTGACTTTATTTTAGCAATGAATATCCCATTTTAATTATGCACTATATATTCTTCTGTTTTGATAAATTAGATTGTTACATGCATAACCACCCCCGGAAGACACCTCTGAGTATCTGTAGTCAAAATACCATTGCTGTTATATTCCAAGACAGGATACATGTTGGCTTTTGGAGATTATGGAAAAATCACAGCTCATCAAAATACACAAATCTTATCTGAATTATTATTTTCTGTCCATTCTTCTGGCCTTGTTTACAATTCAGAGATTTTTAAAATTTCTTGCTATGACTTTCAAGCTATTTATAAACTTTGTACTTATACACAGTACAGTTTTTTATGCCTCAGGAGCATTCTGACTTCTGTTTCTCTAACAATGCCTTTAGAACAAGCACCATGAGAAAGCACTGTATGATAGCTTTGTTATGCTTTCCAGATAGCTCCAAAGCCTAAGTTTGAAACCCAGGAGGAAATTTTTGCAACTAAACTGCAAAAAAATCCACCAGTATATTTTTGTAATACAAAAACACACATTTGAACACCAGCTTTGGGTGTTTCCACATCTTGCCTAAAAACTTGTAGTGATTACAGTGAAACATTGAAGAAGTCACATATCTTTTTCTCAGTCTGAGACTTTTGGCAGCTTGGTGAGAAACTGGAATTTTTTTTTCTTTTGAAATTTCATCTTTTTCATATATACATATATATATATATACACACCCAATTGTGCAGAGACTATAGTGTAGCCATGTAGGGAAAAAGAGATACCCCTAAAATACTTGCCAAGATTCACAATACCCAAAGAATGACATATTCCTTTGAATCTCACAGAGGCTTGCTGCTGGTGCTTGCTGCATTTCATGGCTGAAACCCTTTCAAGTAGAGATTCCCTCTGGCTTTCAATGACTTTCTGCATGCAAAGAAATCAGCCCAGGCTCATTGCTGTAAGAATATGAAAGGGGCAGGAAATGCTGTTGCCTTTCTCTGACCACTTGGAATTAAGATTCTCTGCATCACCATGAAAGACATAAGCCAGCAGGAGTTTGTTAGAGTCCGGTTGCCTTAATCACAAAAAAATCTGGTGAACTGAAGATATCCAGATGGGTTTATAAAGATAAAAATAACAGACTGTGTTCTTCCCCCCCATAACAAGAAATAATTCCATGTTGGTGATGCTGCCACAACATACCACCTCTTCTGCTATAGCGGCAGGTTGCACAGCAAAGAATCTTGCATGGTCATGAGCAAAGACAAGTGGGATTCCATGAATTCAGCAGGAGATCTGTGTGTAGCTCAAAAAGGGAAATAGTGCTGCAGAATAAGAAGATACCTACAGGAAAGAGGACTCAACTTAACCAGTGAAGTTCACGGATGCCAGCAGACAGACAACAGGTCAGGGAAAACTTCAGGTAATGGTTTGGATTGGCAAGGAGCTGAGCTTCAGCACTGGGGTTCTTTCTGATAGCGATACACACATATCAAGTTGTCTGGTGTTGACAGATCTGTCACTTTGTTGAGTAACTTATACCAATCACGTGGGAAAAGACAAGCTGACCACAGAGTGGACATCATTCTATAGTGAGTATTTAATCTTGGGTGGAAAAGAGGGTGGAATTCATAGCAGATGAACCAAAAGTGACATATACACCAAGGCTGGAATGGATGCTGGGGTTATGTTATGTTTCCAAGCCAGCAGAAAGTCATCAGATTGTTTTTTAAGGAGCATTTTCTCAAGAGTTTTAGCAGAGAGTTATGAGCTCCAGTTCTGCTAGAAGTAATTGTGGTAATGACTGTGAGCTCCAAATCAGCTACATTTCCCCAGTGCCCACAGTTACTTGTATGCTTCCATTAGCCGTGGAGCAGCCAGGTCCTCTGCTTTTCCTCAGTCTGCATGTGGAACAGTCTGTGAAGGAAATCTGTCTTTCCACCTGCAGTAAAGCTTTTCAACAGATCTTTTCACAAACCCTCAGTTTTGGAGAGCTTAATGTTCATGGTCAGTAGAAGAGAGGGGAGTAGCTCAGTGGGGCTTCCCTCTCGTGCTGCGGCCAGGACAGGGCTGGAAGGCTCTTGCAAATGCAGCAGATGAGCACTTGCAGACAGAGCTTTAATGTTGACATTTATGTAGAAAGATATTGAACACAAATGCTATTCTCTTTAATGAAGTCTCAACAGGGAAACTGTGAAATGTTCTTGGTGGATCAGTTCTGCAGGGGTGGCCCAATGCCTTTGCTAAAGGTGTAGAGGGAGGGTGGATGGTCCTTTGGTAAGCCATGCTCTGCTCAACCAGAAAGATGAAGAGTAACCCAACTTAGCCTTACAACTCAGGTTGTGCTCTGTTTAAAGCTAATGCAGGGACCCACTTGTATTGATTATTCTAACTCTGAACAGACTGTGCAGATCCTACTTAAAATCCTAGTTTTTTAGGCTGAAATGTTTAAATGACACAGGTTTGAGCAATAAATTTGCCACTACTTACCATCTCAAAATTTGACTCTCTAACCAACAGCACTGAATGTCTTTGCACCTTTAGGAGGACAAAAATATGGAAAAGATGTATTAGGCTTCTCCTTTATCACACTATATTCCTTCATTCCCCCCCCTCCCCTCTCAATTTTGGATTTTCAATACACAGGAAGTCTCTCTGTTTTGGACAATAGTTGGCATTAAAAGTGTGCATCCGGTTACTGCTGTTAACAATCAGCTTGTCTCTTTGTTCTGAGGTAAAGCAGAGACTGGATGCTCCTGGATCATTGTGCTTGTCATGATAAATTTTCTTTGCAGGTTGGTGGTAGATTTATCCTAGGGCTTGACATTGAGGGCTGGAGACATCAGGAGGAAGAGATGGCCTGGTGCCTGAGATAGCACTGTGCTCATGTACCTCCCACCCAGCTGTACAGATGTTTGAAGTTCATAGGTGTATCTCTTTGTCCTGGTAATGCACATCAGTTTTCTGTGGGCAGCCATTTTCTATGGGCAGACATCCACTTGGTTTCCTGAAGTCCTGACATGAGCAAATGTTGGGCTGTTTGGCAGGATCTATAAACCAGATGTTACCTCACCTACTCACTGCTTGGGGTGTTGTCTGTCAGGTGTGCCTGTGAGGGATGCCACCCCCACAGGGTACAGAATCAGGCAGAAGCCAGTGATTAGTTGTGAGCTGGAGAAATGGGGGTCACATCCTACTGCTCTCCCCTGTTGCATCTTTGGCCACTTGTTTTCCCATGACAGAGTGATCTTTCATAAGCTGCTGTTTTCGAAAGAGCAGAAAGTCACTTTGACTGTGGTTAAACAGAAATTTAACTTTTCTTCCATGTAATGTCTTCTTTCAAAGAATGTTCATTATGATATAGAGTCACATTACTCTCTGCTGTTCTGCTGTAAAGAAGACATGAGTTGGAGGACTACCTTCTGTAACCAGAGGATTTGGGAAAAGGTAGGATTTTTAAAAAATTTTTCATTTTTCCCTGCTGAGGCCTGCTATGAAAAGATAAAAGAAATTTGTAACTGCTGTACTTTAATTCTTCAGAAATGCTTTCTGTAACTAATAACTATTTCAGAATAAGTCACTTTTTTTTTAAACTTGCAGTAGTAAGCAACTGCAATCCCCATATATTTATGTTACCACTGGTCCTTAGTCGTATGCAGTGCAATATATTGCAATGAAGATGCAATGAACTATCAACTTAATTTTTCAAGGTTTGTCTTTAAAAACATGAGCTTCTTTTATACCTGCACAGTATAATAATGTCTTTTTACTACCTCTGAGCACTGTAGATTTAATCTTCTTCTCTCTTTGCAAGCCAGAAATGTTTATACTTTCTATTTTTAACATTTCATTTTTCATCTATTTTAGAAAGATGTCAAAAGGTAAAAATATACTTAAACTTTTCAATGACCACTGGAGTTACTGGATATTGTAAGGTATATCTGTCACAATTCAAGAAGGAAGGTTTATACTTCCTTATTTTCTAAATACACCTAGCAGCAGTTTCTATGTGATTAATACATATTCATATAAACACAGCTATTTATCTCTGTATGAACTTAATGCATCATTCTTGAAGGAATAAATATAATTTTCTTTCAATAAATAAATGAATCTGCAGGCACTTCAGATTTTACCAATATATGTTATTTTCCCATGCTAAACAGGAGGAATACCAGTAATTTTTTTGCATGACTTTGATTTCTAAAACTTATGTCCATCTACAGTGAAAATGCATATTATTACACATTCAAAAAAAAAGACAGTGATGAATCTCATAATTTTGACATTTTTCAGGAAGCATCAGTTCTGTGGTTCTTTCAAATATAACTCTTGATCTAGAGCTTTGTGTTGCATCTTGGCTACATTAACTTTTTCCTTATATAACAAAGATATTCTTTAAAGGGTGTATAAATGTAAATTAGAGGTATTTTGTGGGTTTTTTTGCACAGCTGGAGAAGTGTAAAAGGTTTTTCATCTGAATGAGAGTGGGCATGTCATGGTACTGTAGAGAAAGAGAAGCTCATGAAGTTGCTGCTTGTCCTTCACATGTGCAAACTCACAGGTTTGGACATGCCTAGCTCTGGCACTCATGCCCACTCACATCCCCACACATCTCCCAGCCACACCTTTGTCAACATGGAATCAAACTTGGGACCAGCACTGCCAAAATGCTGCAGCATTACATGGTAGAGCCACATTACCATTTTCTGGCGTGTACAAGACATGATAGTTAACAAGTGTTTTGGGGCACCCCAGTCACTCAGAAATATTGCTCAGAAACACTAAACTGCAGGAAGTGCAGTTATTTTAATTCTAGAGATCATGCTTACAAAATCAGAATATTTTATTCCAATGTATTATTTTTACTATTTATTTATTACTTGTATTGCCATAGCAACTAGGAGCTCAGCCACAGTCAAAACCCCCACTCTGCTAGGAACTGCACAAATAGGAAGAAGAGATGAGGAGCTCACATTCGCATTAATAAGGTGTTCTTAATTTTAAAAGATCTCTGAGGTCACGAATGCAGCTGCAGACAATAGATGTAAAGCAAGTTCCAATATAAACGATAAATAAAACTACAATCAGACCCTCAGTGATAACTTGGCTGTCTGCTAAAATTCCTCAGAGAAATGCTGGCATTAACAGCAGACCTTGAATCGTGCCCCCAAGGAAATAAATTCAGGCTCTATCAAGCCAAGAAGGAAGCGCCAACTAAGGACCTCATGCTGCAGCATCTCCACGTTTACTGTGTGGATGGTTAGTGGCAACATCTCTGCTGATTCTTCTGAGCATGATCTCCTCATGTGAGGAAAGATACGCAAAACTCTTTAGTACAGATTTCAGGCTTTAATGAACCTGGCACCTGGAAATATTCCTTTCCCCATTATCTTGCCATTGACCTGAGGGAACCCTCTTGTTCGTTAAGAAGAAAAGTTGTCGACACTCCATAAGAAACTATCACCCAATGAATCCCAATGGGGATACTACCAAAAGGACCATGATTACACAAAACAATGACCTTCTTAAATTCTACCACATTTCAGAGCATATTGATTCCTGGCATGGTATTGAGCTGTGTAATACAAATGCTATTTTACATTCCAGAAGTGCTAGCCTTGTTAATGCCTTGAAATCTTCCTTTAATCTTTTGTGCCCTATAAAGACTCCCGTTAACTCCTTCCCTGTTCTCAGTATCTCTTTATTTTAGTTTCCTATTTATTTTTCTCTCTCTCTTGTTCTTCACCTTTTCCCCTGCAACATGTTGCTATCACAAATTGCTGCCTGAAAGAAGATATGGTTTATTTTGTCATTTTAATGCAGGGAGTTTGCATGATGCATGCAGTTTTGGATTCTTTCAAAAGAAAGACAACACAAACATGTATGTGCTAATTAAACACACTATACTAATCATGTGGCAGCATGTAGCCCTCTGGCAGACATGAGAAGAGTCCTGGGGGAGGCATATTTCTTCAGACTAAATTGCTGTAGGGATCTTTGTAGGGAGGCTCTCCATTTTATTTCTGAAGGCACTATGCTGGTGGGGGATGTGCTCTTGTCTAACATTGACAGCCCAATGCCCCTGCCCTTTTTCTCTCTGTATTAAACTGCTGATAAATCTTCCTGGTCATCCTGTAAGGTAGAACAGAGAGCTAAAAACAGTGTTTCAAACCAGCAAGACTTTAGAAAACAGGAGTGCCTGTGATATTGCTGCAGAAGGGGGATCCAGCTTGTGTGAAGTCCCCCTGTTTGCAGGCAGCCTCAGTTATTACCTGGCAGAAATGGGGAGGCAGGGTCTGGTCTCACCCACCCTGGGGGAGCCCTGGTTGCCTAGAGGTGGCTTTGTTCACAGGCACAGCTGGCCAGAGCTGGAGGCTGCACCCCAGGTTTTGGGAGCTGTCAACAGGGTGTACCTCTTGAAGCTGGAAAGGGGCCTAAGCTTTCTGTGAAGGCATAGTCAGGGAGACTTTTTCATTTTCTTCTTTTTAACAAGTATGAATTTGTAAGCATTTTGATTTGACTTTCTGGCAGGAGGTAGAACTTACAGGAGCAGAGTGCCTTGAAAAGCATGGCCCTTTGGATACCATAATGACAGTCCTAGTTTTTGTCTGTTCTCTCATATGGCAAAATTATACACAGCAGAAAAAAAATTATTAAAACCATTTCCATCACAACTGAAGCAGGGCAAACCTTTGAGGTTTACTCAGTCTCTATTTGGACAAAATGCTTGTTTCTGAGTATGAGGCTTTTTAAGCCAAATGCCTAGACAATTTGCTATTAATGGGCAAATGAATGGGAAACCAATTCAGAATTGATGCTAGAAAATTTTCAAGGTCAAATGACAACATTTAGCTCTCACAATTTTTTGTATCTGCATGCATTTACAGATTAAGTAGAGTCTCAAATGCTGTCATTTATTGGTACAAAAGATTCATGTTCAGATGAAGGAAAGGTGCTCTCAAAACTGGACCCTGAAGTTTCCCCAGATGTGCAGCAGAGAATGAAGCCCAAGCAGGTGAGCAGCACTGATTTGAGAAAGGAGTGATGAATGAATGAATGAATGAATGAATGAACAGGCTGTGTGCACAGCACAGTTTGGCTCAATGGGTTGGGATGTAAAGAACCTTTTCCTTCAGCTGCCTCAAGCATGGTGGCTGCCTTTTGTGAATACTTCTAGGAGGACAGTTCGAAAGAAAGACTAGGAGGCTTACTTACTAACTGCTTTGGAGAATATTTTTTGCAAGACCTTTCTGTTGTAGACATTGATTGATTCACCTCTGAGTCTTGAAAAAAATTGCCTAATAGCTGTACCGAGGTGATGCATTCAAATATTTGGAGATTGTTTGGCGTAGTCTGTCATAGAGGCCTGAGCTCTCTGCTACCGCCACACCTTTGACTTTCAGTCATATCCATCTTTAGCTTTTTAGGGATTCTTCTGATGGATATTTAATGACTGGGCACAGAACAAGGCTGCCCAAAAGTCAGTCCAGTGGCTCTTTGCCTCTGGCTCCTGAACTCAGTCTTCACTGCTGCCTTCTGTGGGGCTGATTCAGAAGGGTTGCCTCTTCCTGCTTTATCCTGCATGAATTAAACTTTATTTCGCTCCCCAGGCTACAGATGAGTAAATTCCCTTCCTTTCCAGCAAAGATAGGATTAGTGGCTCTGCTGGCGCTTGGGCACATCCCGCTGGCTTCATGCAAAGGATGTTAATTCACCTCTCCTCTGCTTTTGGCCCTGAATGCCTGTTCCTGCCAAGTGTGCTGTGGGAACGTGTGTTAAATGTTACTGTCACTTTTAGTATATGAAAGATGATAAATACTGTGGAGACAAGCTGTGAAGAATGAAGACAAGAAGCTGATGTTTGGTGTGAATGAAGAGGGGGAAGGCTGTGAAAAGTAAAATCACATGCTCAGATCAAAAGGCTAGGAAAGTTTTCTTCACTGTAATGTTATGAATGGAAATAGTTAGGAATGTTATATTTGACAAATTTGTAGATGATGTTAGTCGAGATGGGAGATGGTGAGAGCCTGGAGGAGTGTTTTACGTTATGAATGGGAATACAAGTGTATAACTAATAACTGCAAAGTAAAAAGGGGGAGTAGAGTATCAATTGGGAATTCAGCTAAAGCCTGTGCCAAGGCCATGGACCTGAGGAGCTGAAGAGGCAAGACAGTGGTATTTCCATAGCGACAGAAAAAGCGGAACATGTCAGAGGGAAAGATGAAAAGCCCTACTCTGACCATGCCACTCTTAAGCAGATGGCTGAAACATGGAGCAGGTACTTTATTTATTTATTTTGTAGATGAGATTATCTGGAATTTGATTATTTGCATAATTATCTGTAAATGAATTATCTAGAGACAACATGAAAAGAAACAGAGACAGAGCCCAGGTGTACAAGGCTTCTGTGGAAAACTAGAAGGAAGAATGAGAAAAATCCTTTGAAATTGCATTGGAGTTTGGTTAGAGGGAAAAGAGGACAATCAAGACACAGATGAGTCAAAGTCCATTGGGAGTAGCTTTACAAGAAGAAGAGTCTTGAAGGCAGATTGGAGAGGGTGACTAAGGATGTCAGTTCTGGGTTTTGGAAGGAATGATTTGTGAGGCACTTTGATGAAAATGTGTCTTCTTCACTGGAGGGCAAAAGGAAGAAGTTAGAAAAAAAAGAAGGCTTAAGAGTGAGCTTGATTGGAAGAGCTCCAGAATACATTTGCAGACAAAAGAGTGGGCGGGATGGTTGGTAGAGAGGAGAGTGGAGTCAAAGATGGTTTATTTTTAAAAGGACATTTATATTGTGAGGTGGAGTATCTTGAGGAAATTGAGAGGTAGAGATACTAAAGCGGGAGTGGAAGAGTGCCAGTGAGATTAAAAGACAAGCTTGAAAGAAGCAGATAAGATGTTTGTCTGCTTAGAATAAATATTGCACGATGTATGTCCTGCATGTCCTGCGGAAGGGAAGGAGTTTTGAAAAACCTGACAATTCTCTTGACAAAGAGAAGTGTAGGGTTGGGAAGGAGGAAAAGGAAAAGGAAAAGGAGAAAGAGAAGGAAAAGGAGAAGGAGCAGGAGAAGGAGAAGGAGAAGGAGAAGGAGAAAAAGGAAAAGGAAAAGGAAAAGGAAAAGGAAAAGGAAAAGGAAAGGGAAAAGGGAAAGGGAAAGGAAAAGGAAAAGGAAAAGATGACTGCAGGACTAATTGAGCATGGTGGTAAGCTGTCAGCTCAGGAAACACAGGATTCAGTTAAACTATAGAAGTATAGAGCTTTTTATTGAGTAGGGATATAGCAGAACTTAAGAATTGAAGGAGAAGGAGAGGAGAAGGGAAGGAATTCAGAGTGGACGGTGTTGCCCAGGCTCAGGAGAGGAGGAAGAGAGGAAACAGGTGGGAAGGTGGGAAAAAAGCAAGTATGAGTGAGGAGACACAAGGTCTGGAGAACTTCATGAGCATATGATAAGAGGAGAGAGAAAGGGGAAGCAGGAGACACCGAAGAGCAGAAGAAGGGGGTATCTATGCTTGTGATCTGGACATGGAACAAGGTGAACAGAGGAGACGATGATTGATGGTCATTTGTCAAGACAGAGAGATAAGTTGGCCAGAAAACCAAATGAAAGTGCAAAACTGATTTATGGCAAAAGGAATTAGGTGTACTATTAACGCTGCACGGCAAGATATGGAGCACAGCGGAGGAAAAAATTCTGTGATTCTATGAAGGCTGGGAAGAGAAAGACCCGAGTTCAAAATTGTCAGAAAGAATGGAAGAGTTTGTAATTTGGAACACTTGTAACTGGGACGGAGTTTTGTAAAAATGTTGTAACTTCTTATACTTCTGATAATGCTGTTGCCATTATAAGCTTGATGAGAGCAGCTTGCTTTTTAATGTCAGGCTTAATGTTACTCATTAGGTTTTTATGCTTCCTTTCAAAATTCAAATTGTCCACTCATAATACATTAAAGTTATTTTCTGTGTGCCCCATTAATATTCTTCTCAGAATGCCATCTTCTTAGTGCAGAGCCTATAATATACTTGTTTATATCTAGAAGCTCCTTAGAACTTAAAAATATTAAGCTTTTTAAACAATGTATTAACTAAAATAATGAGTCAATGAGTAAGAAATTATGAAGTGCTTCCTACATCAATAGGTACTGTGAATTAATAGGAAAATGTGTACTGAAGGAAACTGTGAATAGATTTCTTATGAATGCCAGAGTAATAATGATGAAGGTCAACAATGATCCAGGTATATTTTGTATTTTCTTTTATTTTTATTTGTAGAGCTAAATGCAGAAGACAAAGCAGAAGAAATACGTAACACCTCAGATACACACACACACACACACGTCTATATCTATATCATTTATATTGTCTATATCTATATCTATATCTATATCTGTATCTATATCATCTATATCTATATCTATATCTATATCTATATCTATATCTATATCTAATCTATCTATATAATATATCTATACCTATATCTATATCTATCTATATCTATATCTATATCTATATCTATATCTATATCTATATCTATCTATCTATAACTATATCTATATCTATATCTATCTATATCTATATCATCTATCTATCTATATGAAATCATCTCAAATATACCTATTTAGAAGCAGGACTTACATGATTTCTCAGCAAGTTAGAAATTTTTGCTGTGATCCTGGAAAAGTCTGAAGTACATTCTTATTTTGAATCTATCGATCTGATGATGCAGCATCAACAAATTACTTGCTAAGCCAGGCACTTTATTTATGATGAGTGTCACTGTCATTTTCTAATTAAAAGAGGTTTTTTTTTTCTCCATTAAAAGCATGACATTTCACTTCCATTGAAAAGGATGCCCTTAGTCATCTAATGCTTTCTCATAATTTAGCCATTTCTGTCCAAAACTACTTTTCAGTCGTATTAGAGGTTTAAATAATGTACCTTATTTTGATGTTTACTCCTTTAGATTTCTCACAAAAGTTGTTAAGACTTCTTGTGGGTGTGATCCTTATTTCTGGAGGGACTGTTTTTTAACGCAATGTTACTGCAACTGAGAAATAAATCCCATGTATAGCTCTGCTAGCCTCTCCCTCTTGGCCAGAAAGCTGTGTAAACTAGAAGCATGGTATCAGGTCTGTGAGCTCTGATGCCTCTTTTTCAGTGTTGCTCTTAATAAAAAAATCCTTAATAAATTTAGAACTTAGGGAATGTGAGCAGAAACAGAAAGAAATGGAGCTACTGTAGAGAACAGAGTTAGCTGTTGGAAACCTCTGATTTTCAGAGGTATGAAAAGATTATGAACTTGGGCAATGCTGGACCGAGCAAATGGCTACATCTATGCCAGGAAATTAAGTGGTGACAGGGAAGGCCCCAGGGCACAGGCACCTGGTTGTCTGTACTGTTATTGCTGCAACAGCCCACGAATGGCACACTTGTGACCCACAGAAAATAACAACTTGCAGCCAACTCAGAGTGATTCAGGAGCTAGTAACTCCCCAAAGGCACTTTGGCCTCTCGGAGACTAGGAGAATTTAAAAGCATGGACAGGGCTGGTCCATACCTGTAGGTCTCAGTGCTAGACTGCAGACCAGGGAAAATTTAATTAAACAATGTGAAGAAGCCTTACAACACTATATATTACATGTGTCACGAAAATTTGGAAAAGGAGCGAGCAGTCTGTGGATTGCTCAGAGTGAAAAGGTGAGCTGAGTCAGTTGGTGATGGAGGTAGGGACAGTACTCTTCACAAAAGGATCTATATTAAGGCAGGCATCATTTCTTGAATCTTCCTTTTTTTTTTTAATGTCCAAATATTTGTTCTAGAGATGAATCATAATTCTTATTGAGCTTCACACAAGCCATAAAGTTCTTCATTTTACAGCTCCTGCAGTAAGAAAATATTAGAGTAAATAGGCTTGTGGGTAAAATATAACAACAGATTAATGCCATTTTTTCTATTTATTTCCTATGGCTAGCCATTTCTAGGAAGCAAGCGATGAGAAGCAGAAAGTCTGTGATTCCCTTTGTGGTATTTTACAGACTTATCAACTTATGAGGATATATTCATCCTTTCTAAGTGATGGTTATATCTATCAGAATGTTATTTTTTCTCAATTTTAATGAACTCTAAGGAGTGCTTGAGGGATAGGTGAATTGACCTGAATTTTCTCCTCACAGCTGGACATTCAAAAGAGCCTTAAAAAGTTCAGTTTATATTTAATTTTTCTTCTCTCCAAATAGGTTGGAAGAAAGGAACTTTTACATGCTTCTCTCTGCTAAATGCTTTAGCATGGCCAATACCATCACTGCATTGATCAATAGTCTCATGGTACAAAAAGGACCCTTAGGCAATGACTTGAAGCAAAGTGGCCAACTGTCTAAGCACATGAGAAAAAGCCTTTCTAAAATACAAAGGGAAAGGCTGTTCTAACTGTTCCGATGCAATTATTACTTGGTATATTCTGACTAGAGTGAACAGAATTAGGCATTATAGCCAAACACAAATCTGTCCTTGCACTCACACAGAAATAGATACAATTCTCAGGCTTAAGAAGAGAACAGAGCAAGAAGTTATATTGTGACCAAGACATTTGGAAATGATTTTGACTTTGGGACCTTCCATCTCTGAATTTTGATGTAGATATTTTTATTCATAAGAGAGGAGCTTGTCATTCTCTGGAGCTCTGGAAAGGTCTCAGTCTGGACAAAAGATTATCATTTGTGAACCTCAGCCTTGTAATTTTTCTAGTCTATAAAGCTTGCTGGCTTCATATTTTTGTATGTACTGCATCACAGGAGAGTTCAGCTGCAACTGCATTGCCATCCGTTTCTGAGGGTTACTAGAGAAAGAGATGGGTCTGTGTCTGGACTAACCTTGATTTTGCACCTTTGTCACCCCATTAATAGGAAAGAGAACAATGACACCAGAGATAATGAGATTGCTCCTTATTTGCAACTCTGAAGCAATTTCAAGCCTGTCTTCCTTCTGGTAGCAAAGTTTCAAGCCTCTTGTTCTAACTCTTGGGAAAGCATATCTGAAATTCTTGCCTGCTTTATGTCAAAGCCACATCCGCTAGGAGAGCTTTATCTGTGAAAAAGTGAATGAGGTTTCAGATAACTTTTGTGACAGACTCTTAAACTATATTCAGGCTCCCAGTGTTAGGGGGCTGTGAGGTAAATTTAGATTAGTGTGGACTAAATATAAATATACTGCTCCCTTCCCTGAGCAGTTGATGTGAAGAGGTTAGACTCGTGCCAGAAATAGGACCCTAAATCCCTGCTCTGTACTGTTTCCATGTGGAGGCTGGGGCAAATCACTGAGGGCATTGAATGGGATTCTTGGCCTTCACTTCCCATTTGTAAAGTGGCACAACAATACTTAATTACTGAATAGGGACAGTACAGGAACAGGTAATTCTTAAAAACTGATGCTGTGGTTTGGTTCACAGTGTCTACTAAGCTGACAGAGTTCATTTAAACCCTCTGCCAGGCAATGCTTTTAAACAAAAATGAAACTCACACCTGTTCAGGAAAGCACTGAGTCACATACCCACAGGCCAATATAATTTGAGTGCTGTTGGCTTCAGGGGGATCTGAGTGTTTGTGGTTGCACCCTACTGAAACAAGGGTATTACGCAGAGCAGGACCTGAAGGCTGATTTTTCCTGAAGATGACAAGACCGTGCTGCATTTGTTAGTATATGAACAAGTTCTGAGTTTGGGTGGCTCTCCTGAGACTGTGTTTCTTGAAATAATGTGCTTTGTTCCATTTGTGTATTCCCAAAGATTTTCTAGTAAGTCCCCAGTCATTAAAGACTATTTTGGAAGTATTTTTCCACACTAACTAGATTTTATTTGATTAAATTCAGTATCTAAAGGTATATAAGAATTGCAGTGTTGCTATTTAAATTACCTAGGGAAGCAATTTTTGCGTGGTGTTGATTAAAAGGTGGCTTGAACAAGTATGGTTTTTCTTTTATATTATTTTTTTAATTTTCATGCCACGGAGAAACCAAACAAACATCCCTAGATATTCATAATAGAAAGTGACATAGGGAACAATTTGTTCAGAACTCAAAGGCAAGTCAGGCAAGTCAGGCTTCATATATCTGTCCAAAGAAATTGCAAACACACAAAATGATTTTTCCTTGACGTTAGCTTTGGCAATGCAAGTACAGAAACAGAAGAAAAGGTCCTTCCTTCCCCACACCTCTGGGAAGAAATCTGGAAGGTGTTTTTCCTAGTTTTAAGCCAGGGACCTGCAGGGAAGGTGACAATGAGTATTCCTGAGTTTTGATGAGAGCAAATACTTCATTCTTTTGACAAATCTGAGTACAGGCTTCCAGGCTATTTTTCATCCCCTGCTAATCATGCGATAAATGAAAGAAAATAGCTCTTTTCTGGCTTTTTGTGTAGATAACAGGAAAAGCAGTGGAGAAGTCTTAAGTGTCTTTTTCAGCACGCTAAAGCTTTCAGAACACCCATAAAACAACACAGCTGTTCCTGTGGATACAGATGCAGAGCCTGCAAACATGGAGCAGCATTGTTCTGTAGCCCAGCCCGTACCTTGGGGCTCTGCCTTATCAAGATGTTCTCCTCATGATGGCCCCAGAGATGCAGGAGCTGTGTTCTGAGCCATCTCACAGCTCTCCTTCTCTCCAGGGCAGGGCTCCCCGCAGCCTCCTAACCCTACAGGGGCCATAGGCACAGCCTCGGGAGGGCTGCACAGCTGGGAGCAGGGCAGTTGCAGGTGCTGAGGGAGGGATGGGCAAGAGCACAGGAGGAGGCTGGACCTCTCTGAGTCTGCCTCGCTTGAGGGAAATGAAGTGCAGGCAAAGGGGTCAAGCACTTGGTCACAGTTTTATTTACCAGTACTGATACAGACACAGAGACCTTGGGACATCCCAATCTACAGCTACTTATTCCTTGTTGCTCCTTTGGCAAGCAATAAGCTTGTTTCTGGTTTCTTTTGTCTTTGCGACTTATTTAATCATGACAGCTTCTGAATCTGCTGCTGCTAGTTTGGCTATGGCCTTTGAGGTGAATTGTGGATCACAAATATATACTTGACTGCAAGACAAAACAAACCTAATTCTGTGCCTCAGGCAGCAAAGCTGCCTGTAGAGCACGTTGCTGAATATTACAACCTCTGTTATGGACTGGGAGCATTGAAAGGGCAGCGTAATCACGGAAAAGGGGAATGCACTGCCAACTCCCTCCTCTGGCCACCTTGAAAGATAGGGAAATGTTAACAGCTAAAAAGTTAGAGATTATAAGGTTGTCCTCCCATTAAAATATGAGGGGATTTCTGCTGCTAATTCACAAGAGTCATAGGTTGTCTGGATATTGCTCACGTGTGGCAAACCGTGTTTAAGGAAAAACATCTTGTTTATCTGCAGCCTGTCAGAAGAAGAACAGGATGTGTTATATGGCTGACACAGACAAGATATTAAACTCTGCCTTTAAACTCCCACTTACGTTTTGTTATCAAAGTAAAATGTAAGCAACATTATGGTTAGACAAATAGTTAAGTAATCAAAAACCAACTTACAGGAGTGATCAGTGCTGTTCAATGTAAAATCTCCTGCTGTTAGTGGAGTTTTATATTCTGTGCTGAGTGTTCCTCCTTTAATAGAAACATCCAGTACTAGGACAAAGATCAATGGGCTAAAGCTCTGCAGGTTCTAAAGAGGAGAGTTTGTGTACCCAGTTTTACCTTTTCCAATTTTCTTCATGCCTCCCTCTCTCAATTTTTTTGTTTTTTATTTTTTTTTCCTTTTTTTTGGGTATAGAACCAGACAGTGGTCAGTCTTTCCGAGCTGAGGCTGGGTGATAAAGACCTACATGTCTGCACCAGGGAGAGCTCACCCATAAGGTTTAGTACGGTTTCCTGTTGCAGCTATATTTTTTAAATTGCTGCCAGTGAATTTCAATGAATGTTGCACATCTTGCACAACAGAAATTATTTATTACCCATGTATTCTAATGTAAATTCAAAGATATAAAAGAGACATCACTGCTCAGGGACAAACAAACCTGAACTGTTTGTGCAGCACCTTGTTTGGATTTAAAGAATTTTAGGAGATGAGATGCTGACTGCTGGGCCTCATTTTATGGTGCAAAAGTGGCAAATGTCTCTCCACTTTGCCTAGTGTGGCAGCTTTACTCAGGGACTTGTGCTGCCAGAGCTTCAGCTGATATAAATTGAGGAGTATTGATTTGTCATGGCTGAGGCTTTTGCCCTGGGCCTCCTCACTTGCCAAATGCTCAGTAGTTGAGTGATCTTTTTTCACAAAGTCCCATTGTTTGGCTAAAATGTGTGAGCACAGTAAAATGACAGAATTGCAAGTTTTAAAGCCCACTATATTTACTGAAACTATGTAAAAGAGTGCATGTACACACTGAGGTAAATATTTTGTGGTGTGGACACTGGCTCCTGTTCTATGTGCTGAAATTGTGCAAGATTCCTTTTCCAAAAAGATCATGGTAGCTCTCACAATGGATATCCTTTATAATCTCTAGCCCAGGACATCAGCTTTAACATGGACCAAAGCCCTCGATATAGAACAAATGGCACATTTGGTGCCTTCCAAACTCAGTGAAACTGCTGTGTGATCCAGTAGCAAGAAGTTTATCCCTACTCCCTAAGGAATTAAAACTGTACTGCCTGAAAACTAATACTTAATACTTACAAAATAGGAATTTATGCCTCAGATTTTGAGTATAAAAATTAATTAGCTGGATCAAAACTTTCTCATGGCTAAAAGATGAAGTTGCTGCCTTACTTTAGATGTGTGATTGTTCGTTGCCAATTTTTACAGACAGCTGTTATGCAGCATGTAAGAGTGGGAGAGCCCAAACTTATATGTCCCTCAGTCTGTTCTAGAGTAGTTTAGAGTGGGCTGCAGCCAATATTGCTGCACCTGAAACTCATACAACAAAGTTCGGGGATGATCATTGCAGAGACTTTCTCTTCTTACTGTTCTTGTATGAGATGGAGAACCATAGACATCATTACAGGGCTATGAGCTTGATGTTTATTGTGCTCGTAAGTAATGTGATTGTTAAATTATTGTGTGGATTTTCTACAAGATGGCCATATTCATGTTTTTGTATTATGATGCCTCAAATAAAAGAGTTGCAGTTCAGTTACATTGCTAAGGATTGTCTGCAAACTGTGTATATCAAAAGGGAGAATGACATGATAAAGAGAAGCGTGAAAAGAACAAAGTAAAACCTCACTTCAAAAGCTTTAATTTGTACAACTATGACTCAACTTGATTTTATTTTTTTTAATTAAATAGGAATGAACCATATGTACTGTTCAGAAAAGGAAGCGGATAGAGCACAGCATTTCAAAACAAACAGCTGTTCAAATATAAATTTCCTGTTTATTGAGATTTTCACTTGTATCAGAGGAAAGGTCTCAGAGTGGCTGAGCAAGTCAATCATTATATACCTTGTTAGTGTGGCAGCCCCCTGTGTATTGTTTAACTGGAAATAAAACACAAATACTCCAGACCCCCACTGTGTCTGCTTCATGGTGCATAAATCTATTGTGTGTCATGTCACTTAGAGTTTTGATGGCAGGCTACCAAATGGCAGAGGAAAATACACAATCAAGCCTTCGTTTTCATAAATGAAATTAAAGTACACACAGGAAATATAGAACAGAAGTGTTTTCGTTAGTGCTGTTCCAAGGGTCCATCACTCAAAATGTAGACTTTGCAAGCCCCACTGAACATTTGAATACATATGCAAATGCATGATTTTCCCAAGTATTTATTATTTTCTTTCCCAAATTTGATAGTCTTTTTGTAATAATGAACCTGTGCCAAATAATTTTCACTGGTATTATGTCTCATACCTGGTTGGACTGACAAGGACAGAGCCCTTGGTCACTAGTGTGCTCCGGGGGCTTCCTTCACAGAAGCCTTGGAGGTATTAGAGGTGTTTAAACACCAAAATGTATGGCCTCTAAGGTCAACAATATAATTAGAATAAATACCAAAATGAAGCTTAGGTTAGCTGCTATCATCAAGCCCTGAGTTTTCTGTACCTAAATACTGGTTCTCAGAAAACACCTATAAATAATTGACAATTTTGTTGAGCATTGAACAGAGGAAAAGCAAAAAGAAGGATCTTACCCTTAAACCTTATGATCTAAACTGGCATGTACATTGTGCTCAGCAAAGGGTGGGTTTTGAGTAAAAGCATAAATAAAGACATGCTCTTAAGATAATTGTTCACCCTCCATTATTTTGGGATCTGAAAAATAAAACAGATAAATTTGAGAATTAGATTTTTCCACTAGACTTTGAGAAAAATGATCTGGTAAAATGTAGTATGAAAGGTTGACTAGTAATGTTTACATGAAGCTAGATTTTGTCTAGATTTTGTCTATTTATGCTGTTACACTCCTGTCAAAGCTTGGAACATCTGTTTGTTTTATTTGATTGGGCCCTAGGAGTCCCATGATTGAAGTCATGCCTAAAGTTGGAAAGTTGGTCTCCAAAGAGGGTTCTCTGCAACACTGCCCAAAATAAGAGGAAAACAAAACAACCAAACCAAAGAAACAGTGTGTGGGACCCAGTCTGCTGAACCTGAGAACTGAACTTGTTTTGAAGTGCCAGGTGCACAGTGAAGCACTCTTGGAGCAAGTGACACGTTTCTTGCCTTGTCTGTGACAAGAATTCTGTGACGGTCTCCAAGGGAATCTACTGTCTGTGTAAGGTAGATGCTACCCATGTCCAGAAATCTGGTCTCACTACAGGCATTTTCCCCCTTTCCTGCAGAAGATCAGCCCTAAAGAAGGAGAAACTGGGACAAGCCCAGACAATGGAGGCATATGATCAGCCTCTGTGCTAAATGAGGGGTGACCATCAAGAGGTGTCCTTTTTGAAGGCTCCTGCATTACTGTGGGATAGTCAACAGAACCTAATGGGACTTTGGAGCTACCTGGAGAATGTAGACATCCACATCATGCTGCTGTCTAACAGGAATGCCTTTAAATGTCTAGGGGAAAATCTCAGATGCAAATCTCACTTTAGATAGAAGGCAAAAATGCTCAAACTCAGCCACAGAAAAAGCACCAATGAAAGTTGCTGGTGGTGTGATTTTACAGGTGCCTTCTGACTGTAAGAATGGAAAAAATGTCTTTCTATTGACTAAAATTAATTCTTCACTTCATTTGTCCTTATGTCATTTTGTGTTCTTCCAACTGTCCCATTAGAGGTGGGAATTTCAGGAGAATGCACAATTGTTTTGACTCCAAATTTTGTGGCAAGATTGGACATTTTTCATTGCTTTTCCTTGCCAGTATCTTATGATTAGCATTTATTTTTCACAGATTTAGGCTGAATTGCTCATGACTAAGAAGCAAGTGCTGCATTAGAATACTTTCTTTTTTTCTGGGGGAAAAATATGTGTTATCTATACATTTAAGGTTTGGAACAGGCACAGACACAAGTTATTAATCCTCTTGAAGGTAAGAAACCTAACAGAGGTAAAAAAATGCTTCCGTAGAAGAGAAATTTCTACTGTGTATTTCTTGTCTTTATACTTTGAAGAGTTGTTTTAGTTTAAAACAGTATCAGGAATAAATGGATATGGATAGTAGTTTGTCTTGCTGAATGCTTATTCTGTTCAGATGAATGTTTTCTGTGCACCTTACTGTTTTTCCTGCTTTAGGCCATGAGCATTGCTCTGAGTACTTATTATCAATAATCCTTTTCCAGTCAACAGTTCCTATTTTATAGCCCAGACCTCTTTTACTGACAAACAGGTAATGGTCCAGACTTCCAGGCAGTATAAACCTCCAGCAACACTGCTGTACTGACTGTACTGGGCATTACTCATCCAAACCAGTTAACCCAGTTTATGATTACAGCTTAAGCTCAGCACATTCCCAAAGGCTACAGATGTGATATGATTAAAGCCTTCATGGTGTTGCTGACAAAAAATCCCAACAGAGGGAGTTTGAATTTCCAGCTATTTGTTCTTGCCTCCGTTTCTGTTTTTCACAATTTGAAAGCAAATGAAAAGGGTAACAAAGTCTGTTTCTGGTTGATTTTACTGATGCATTTGATCCCATTTTACTTGAGAAGAGACACTACAATTTGGTCTAGCAAGGACATGTGAATTCTTAAGGTGGAAAAAACGATCTGTGAAAAAGATCAGATTGACAGATCTGGGAACTTAAAACTTGCACTCATTCATTCAATTGAACACGAGCTATAACAATGCAGTTCTCCCTCTCTTTACCCCATTGAGATGCTCCAGTTATTTATTAGAGAAATCCCTGCTGCTTAGGGTTTTGCCAGGTCAGTGCTTGGCTTGTCTGAGGAGCAGCTCAAGAGAGGACCTGTATCTTGTGGTTAAGAGAAGGAAATAATTGGAGAGAGTTTGACCAGGCACTATGGATTTGGTGTTACTGCATGGACTGAGCTATTCTGGACAAGCAGGGGCTGGGAGTTTGTACTTCAGTATGGATCCCAAGCTACCATCACTGAATCTTTTCAAAATCTTCCTCTTCCTCCTCACTCTTACCACACCATGCCATGTGAAGATGCTTAAGACTCACATATGGAGGAACACTGAATTCTCAAACATTTTGAATTAAGATCACTGACAAATTATATGTCTATTTTGAGGGAATATCAGTCCTCTAGGAGTTACTTTTGAACAAATCTATTGGCTCCAATAAAACACCACTGACAAAAATAGTATTTGACATTGGGATTTATTATTTTGTAAGATTTGAAACACTAGAGCACTCCAGCCATATTTTAGTTGCTATAAATAGAAAATTATACTATAGACTTAATTTCAGTTAAGTCAGTAATAGCAGGAAGCTATCAACACTTCTGCCCTCAAAATAATCAGTGATAATTTACAGCTAGGAAGAACAATCAATATGCAGGAACTGACTTCATTTTGGGTAAATTGAAATCTTTGATCTGGCAAGAACTGATGCCTTGCTCTAAACGAAACTACAGTCTCCTATGGTAGAAGGGGTAGTCCAAATACGTACATTAATTTACCTAAAAGTAGTAAATATAAGGACATATCAGTTTACTGACATCAAGTCACACTTACAAGCCAGAGAAGAGGTTTAGCATTAAAAAGTCCTTTAGCAGTGAAGAGGTATATATTTAAATCATCTCAAAGTTTGTATAATTTCTCTGTCTTAATTTTTTGTTTCTACTTGGCTCATAATTTGTAATGATACTGGATTTTAATACAGCAAAAATATCTTAAACTGACAGACAATTGCTGGATAATCCATGATAGTGAAATAGTATTTTGAGGGCCTCCAGTTCTGTCTTGAAGTACCCTAATTTTAGCTGAGATTCAGTCTTCCATAAATCAGAAATTGTTTCTTTGTTTCATGTGTACTGGAAAGAATCAGAGTCTCTCAGTAAAACCCCTTATTTAGCTTGTCATGCACTTAGTTCCCATAGGTAGGCTTTCACTGTGTCAGGGCCTCTGGTCTAACAAGAATCCTTCAAATCTGTTCTGTAAATTTTCTGGCTTGATAGGGGCTTTGCTGATTAATGTTGTCAGAATGTGATGTGCTGAAAAACACCTTCTGATGCATTACATGAAAGGCTCAGTCTAACAGATGTACAAGATCAGTTTATTGTCATGATCTTTTACCAGGAAAAGTCAAGACTTTGGGCTAAATCAATGGTACAATTTGTTTAATGTGAAGTTTGATTTTTCTTGAGTCAGACCTCAGTGGTCTTTTCTTTCTCTGAGGCAGAATAAGTTTCTTTTTTGAGTGTCTGATTTCCTTTATTTTTTTTCTAGTTTTGCTTCTCCTGCTGTGAGTGAGTTATTTGAAGAATATTTATTCATAAAGTATGTTCTCTCCTGCCTTAACTGAATGAAAATATCTTGTGGATTCTCCTGACTTTTTCAGAAGTATTTTGATCCTAACACTTTGTGTACGGCAAAAGTCTCACAACCACTGAGCTAGTGCATTTGCTTTGATGAAACTTCTAAATCTTGTGCTATGAAATATGGAAATTCTCTGGCATCCAGGTGGAAAATATAAAGATACTTAGACTTAATATGCAAGAATGAAATCTGCAAAACCAACACTACATCTTTGCAGAAAATAGAGCTTTATCTGGAAACATCACATTTAAAGGATCTACTCTTTAATATGGATAAAAGAGATGTCTATGATAATTTCTGTACAGTTCCTGGTTATTAAGAAATGATACATGTAATTGCATATTCTGGAATGAAAGCTGAGGCACTAACTGTTCCCTCTTTGCAGCTCCTTCCTGGTTATCCCTGTGCTGTTTACAACCAGCTGGAAGGGGGACTTTGTGCTATACAATGTTTTACATGGTGTGTTGGGTGTAGGTGCTGGCAGTCGGGGCTGGAGGGGTGGCCTTTGGGGTGAAAGGCTGTGCCTGCCCTGTGCCATACACAAACAGTTTCAGATGGCTCTAACCGATTTACTGCAGGGCACAACTGAACCCCTCAACCAAACCAGTGGCACCTTGGGGCCGCTTTTTATCACTGTATGTTTAGGCAGCAATAAATGAAATTGATTCTCTGTAAGTGGAGACTGTTTCGCCAATGATGGTAACAGTTAAATTATCTCCTAATCTTTTTCTTGACCCAGGAGCTTTTTAAGCTCTTTTTTTTCTCTGATGTTCTGTTGAGAGGGTAGAGTGAGTGAGTGTCTGAGCAAGCATTTGGCTGCTGGCTAGCCTAACCCACCACATCTGAACATGGGGGATCCAAAATTTATTTGAACTGACCTTCATTTATTTTGGTTGCATCCCTTTAATTTTAAAGTTTGAATCATTATTTTCTGGCAAAGCTCAGTCTATAGATGTTTCTTCTCTGTGTCTGGCTATCATTCAGAGAAGTACTTGCTATTTAAAAACATTCATGAATAAAAAGGAGGAGGAACACTATAAAAGAAAAGTCTTGTCTCCAGCTTGGGAGATGCATGTTTCCAAGCTTTTCTGAGACTAAATCTCTCCTTTGTTGGGTAGAAACCCACTCTTTATTTATTGCAGCAGTGATGTCATTGTAAAGACAATCACCAACAATAGATATGTCAAATGCATCCCTGAAGCATGTGAGTTTTAATGAGGGAAGCCCACTTGCCCTTGGCTCTGGAGCACTTGGGTCCAGAAGGACCCTGCACCCTCACCTCAGTGGCAGAGTTGGTTGGTGTTGTGGCTGGTGAAACCTTGCAGTCAGTCCCTGACTGGACACTCAACATGAGAGCACCATGGAGCATCCAGCATATCTGTGGGAATTTGTCTTCCCTGGACTTCAGCAGAGGAGAGACAGTGCTCTTTACTGAGCTCATTTTTGTGGGGCTAGAAAGTCATTCATTCTTTGGTATTGCATCAATATTTTCATGAAGCAGTAATTCCACATTTCTGTGTTCTCAGTATCTCAGTGTCTACAGATCTGTCTCCTGCAGCTCTCCTGGCTTCTCCCCAAGCTGAAGAACTTCTCTCTCTGTCTGCTTTTAAGGTCACAGAGCCAGCTGCAGTTCTGACTCAGGTTCTCTCTTACTACAAAAATACTTAATTTGTACATATAACTTTTGGAGTCTCATTGGCTCCCCCTTAAACATTCTGGTTGTATGAGCTAATGTCAAGGTCACTGCTTCTCTAATCTGGTTCCTAACTCTGCCTCTGGATCTTGAGATTTAGGATTTGCCCTTGCCTCAGTTCCTTGGCTGGAACAACCATAAATCCTAATTGGCCATCACCATATCTCACTGTTGGGCAGAATGGAAGCAGGTTTTACCTGATCTGACCTCAGCTTTACACATCCCAAATCTTCCTCCTGGCTTTGTCAGCACTCCCTGGTTCTGTTTAATTTAGCAAAGAGTGCTGAAAGTAGATTTGTGGTGAGAGATGGTGCCAAGAGCCCATTGTCCACATGATGCCCACATGATGGCTTTTCAAGGGTTTTCCTTTTGGCTGATTCTAGCCTGGTCCTGTGGACTGAAAGCTCATTTGTGGCTGGGGTACATTAGATGTTCTTCTGGAGGGTGTCTCTGGCGATGCTTCACCTCAAAGGAATCTGGTTCATGTGCTCTGTTGCTGCGTCACTGTGGGGAGAGCAGTGATCTTTGAGCAATTCTTAGCTTGAACTAAAATGCTGATGCAAATGTACCACAGGCTGTACATGAACAACTTCTCTAAGTTGTCGTAAGGAACTTCTGGGTTTGCTGTGTATGTAGGTATGACTCAGAGATGCTTTTATTTTCTGCGTCCTACTTTTCTGATATCCTTCCTCACAGGCAAGAAGACTGTGTTTATTTGCTTCCAGAAACAATGCAGACTGAAAAGGAAAGCATATGCTATCTTAATTTTTGTTCCCTTTTAAAAACCTTAAAATAGTTGAGTGCTTGTTCTGTGTGGAGGAAAAGAAAATGTTTAACAATAAAACAAAAGACAGCAAGAAATGTTGTAAGAAGTGTTTTGCTGCCCTGGCAA
This sequence comes from Lichenostomus cassidix, assembly GCF_008360975.1. Lineage (NCBI taxonomy): Eukaryota > Metazoa > Chordata > Aves > Passeriformes > Meliphagidae > Lichenostomus > Lichenostomus cassidix. The sequence continues at coordinate 103,771,421 of NC_139482.1, read as the reverse complement.
AGTTCCCCTTATAGAAGCATCCTCTTTCCAAATATTTGTTATGAACTGGTCAGATTAAGTATTATATCAGGTTAATTATGCAGTTTCTAGAAGAAGACAGGTAGTATATGGGGAAAAAGATGGGAATTTTCTACTATTCTATGGATTCACATTTAAATAATAAGATCTGCTGTTCCTGTAGATCACAAACATTTTCAAACCAACATTTCTTTGTAGAGATTTCACTACTTTTGAACCATTTTCCATATCTAAAAATCAACCCATCACCTGCTATAAACATGCTTAGTTCTTGTCTTCTGTGTCAGGGACACAGTCCTATAAGCTGCAAATCATGTAGCAGGCTTGGAAGTGAGGTCAGCAGCATCTTTGTCAGCACCATGGAGCTCTGTCATCCATCAATAAATCTAGCAGTGAGGAGAGTTTGCAAGACTCAGATGCTTCTCCCTGGCATGCTGTGCTGGGCGTCTGTCACATGGCCCATTAATGGCAAGATGTTTATACTCTGTCATTTTTCACAAAGTTGTAGGTGAGCTATGAGCCAAAAGCAGATAAAAAGAAAAATTAACTGATGCAGCATGTAGCACCATGCCCATGATCAGCCTTTCCTGCTTAGACAGGGGCATGGCTGGAGCAATATTTCCAAAAACCTACTCATTATCATTCAAATTTCTCAAAACAGCAGCTTTCAAGTGTGGTGGCATAATATTTATGTAATGTTGTGTTAAAAGAAGTGCTTATCATAGACCTGAGACCTCTATTTGGAAAAATAATGGTATTGCATGTTTGATTAACGCTCCTCTCTGATCCTGATCAACGGCAGTGCAGTAGGAGAAGCGTGGGCTTCCTCAATCTGCCAACAAGAAGGTCTTTCAAGCCTGCCAAAAGAACTGCTATTGTTTGTGCCCAGGCCCCAGCCTTGCAAGCTGTTCTGTGCGGGTGGGCCTCAGCTCTTCACAGAGTCCTGGTGACTTTGTTGGCTACAGCAAAATGGAGAACTTCACAGCAGGATCACCACAAATCCCCGACTGCTTGGAAAATGGCCTTCAGATCCCTCTGAAGGACAGCTCAGCCCACCTGCATGCAAATGGACTTCTTGATACAGGATTTGGGTTTGATACTCTTTTAAAACGGCCTCTGCAGAGCTAGAATATGTGTTGCATACCTATTTACATTGTGAGCTGAAATTCAAGGCAGGACGTGATGGAAGGATGAACTTTGTTGCAGGTTCTGCCATATCAGAATCACACAATAGGTGTGTCCTGCTTGATAGGCAAAGCTTAAACTGGCAAAAGGAGCAGAGCTCACTATGTCTTCTTTAAGGGTGTTGTTTTTATGAGCAGAATGAATTGCCTGTGTGTTTGAGGAGCCTGGACCACAGGTCAGGAGCTCTGTATGCTACATAGCACCATGTGGACACAGAAAGAATTAAGGCTGTACGGAGTCTGACTTTTGGTTTGCTAAATCTCATATTTCTGGGAAAGATGGAAGCAGAGTTTGAGTCTGCATTTGGTTATGTGTTGGTGTTTGGGTGTGTGCTGGAGTCTGGGCAAGCACTGGCATTCCCCAGCTTTGGACAGCCTTGCAGGGATGGTGTGAAGTCTCTGAGGAGCCCCCATTTCCCATGGGATGGTGTTTGGGCTGGATATGTTAGAGGGGTTTAGAGACACAGCCACTTCTGTCTCTTGGCATGGCTCTCTTCTCTCTTCCAGGGCCAGGCAGAAACCATGCAAGCAGCAAATCAGACATAGCATTAAACAGTGTTATCAAGCCCTGTAATCCAAACCTTGTTCTTGTTCAAACTGTGGAGAGCATCCAGGAGAAGAATCACATTAAAACAACAAACCCCAACTTGCTCTGGCCTAGGCTACAGAGGGATTTACTTTCCATTCTAACGTGAATTGGATGCTTGTTTTCCCTTTATTTCCTCTCCATATTACCTACTGTAACAAACTCATGATTCTTCTAAATGGACACTAAAAATAGTGAATGGAAGGGGAGGGCCAGGTTTGCGCCAAAATATATTTTTTCTAAAGTTAAGATTTGAGAAAATACAAGAAAAAACTATTCTCAAACTGAGGAAGAGACAGGTTATTGAGCCTGCAAACATTTACATTTCTCTCCCCTTTTCATTGACCAATTAGTACAAGAAATTGTGGGAAGTTTTAATTGCTACAAATATATACAAAGAGCTGTGAAAGCAACTTTAGTTTATTTCCTGAAGCCATAACTGGAAAAATATATATTTAAAAATGGGTCAGTCTCCATCTGCAGAACTCTAACATGAATTCCCCCCAGATTTTTTTATGTCTTTTTTTATATATTTCCCATTTGTATTAATCATATTCAATTATTTAGAAGTCTTTAAGTTCTGTTAATGTAAATTTACCAGCCCCCATGCTGTAAATTAAATTTTTATTTTATTTCTATATATTCTTTCTCTCTTACTTTAATGCCAAAGGTTTCTCTCTTGTCTAATGGCTATAATGAAAGATTTTACTGCTAAATTAAAATAAAAGTAGTTAATGGGTACCCAGTGCCTTGTTCTAGTTAAAATATGCATCAATTTACAATGACCACTGCTTTGGGATTGTAGCATGTGTTTTGTCTTAGACAAAGTATAGCAAAAAGTGTGAAATTTCACTTTTAAAAGTGCTTTTTAAAAAATCTGCTATTCTGTGAACCTATTTATAGTTTATTTCACTTACTAATAACCTTACCACATATTATCAAATCACACAGAAATTTTCCATGGTAGATAATAGCTTCAGATTGAATTTTTACAGTGTTTTTGAAAATGGTTGAGACATTCAGAGAAGGAGAAGAAGTGATTTAATTTAATTAAAGTTTTTAAAATTTGATCCTTTATGGTGTAAAACAGCAGTAGATTTTTCCAAAGGAATGCACCTATGGTCAAGTGATTTTTACTATTCCCATGAACATCCACTCATCTAAGAAATTAGATTGAACAGAGCGGATTTAATTTTAAATGTGTTGTTTTAAAGGTATTGCTGAACTTTGACTATGAAGCCTTAATTCCCCTTATTATAAGATTTTGTGTAAAACTGCAGTATGGATGGGATTTTGTATGATACATATAAACAATTACAGAAATGAATTCACCTTTCACCAACTTTGATACCACTTTCAGCAGGAACAGGTCTGAGCCCCTTTGACCTCAACTGGTTTTAAAAAGATAGCACAATATATTGTGACTAATATTCCACCAACACTACTTGCAAGTAAAATATTGCACTTTTAGGAGCTCTCGGGTGGTTTTTTGGTTTTGGTTTTGCTTTTGGTTTTGCTTTTGTTTTTGTTTTGTTTTTGTTTTTGCAAGAAATGTGTATAAGAACTCCTCTGTTATGTGCTGAAGCTTCTTAGCATATTAAATAATGGTCCACAAAAGATGTCTGTTCTTTTCAAGGTTTGGAGGCTTGGTAAGGGAGGGTTGATGAGATTTATGTACTTCACAGGAAGCTCGTCTTTAGGCGAAGGAGGCAGAAGGCACTGTGCACCTCTGCACAAAGCTCAGGATGGGTCCTGAAGCAGCCCATGACTCCACAGCACAGAAAGAATCCCCTCCATTTAAATGTCTAAGGTCTCCTGAGCAAGCTCTCCAGAAGCTAAAGAGCATCTGCAGGAGAAAGTAATAAAAGTGCACAGGGTCTGGACCTGGTCCTACCACTTATACCTGCAAATCTGTATTAGAGCAAGTCAGACACTCCTTCCAGACAATTTAGGAGGCCTTGGTTTGAGAAGATCTTGCACTTCCCCAAGTCCTGTCAGATCTTCCAGCTGTCACTGCAATGTCACAGAATCACAGAATTGTTAGGACTGGAAGTGACTTCTGGAGATGATTCAGTCCAACCACCCTGGCAAGGCAGGATCACCTAGAGCAGGTGACACAGAAACATATCCAGGTGGATTTTGGAGATATCCAGAGAGGGACACTGTCGCTGTTGAGCCGCTAGCAGAGAAAAGAACCCAGTTCTCAGTGGCAAGAAGGGAAAGACCTTTATTGTTTTGATTTCATCATATATATAGAGTTTTCAAAGTTCACCCAGACTGGTCAGCCAGAAACCTCCCCCTAGGCCTGATTGGCCAGGCCTGCACCGTCCAAATCTTGGGACACTGTTTTTAATAACATCCAAACTTTATTTTTATTTATAAAACACAAAAGGAATTCTCATGGGAAAGACCTGTGCTAGCCACAGGACACTCCATGACTTCCCTGGGCATCTGTTCCACTGCTCTGCTGCCCTCAGTGTAAAGAAGTTCTTCCTCATGTTGATGTGGAATTTCTTGCAGGATTTTTTATGGCCATTATTCCATGTCCTGTCAAGGGCACTACTGAAAAGAGTCTGGCACCATCCTCTTGTGACATGCCTTTGAGAGATTTATAAGCATTAGTGAGATCCCCTCTCAGTCTTCTCCAGACTAAACGGTCCCAGCTCCTGCAGTCTGTCCTCATAAGAAAAAGGTTCTAAACCCCACATCATCTTTGTGGCCTCTGCTGGACCCTCTCCAATAAGTCCTTGTCTTAAACTGTGGAGACCGGAATTGTACATAGCACTTCAAAAGTTACCTCACTAAGGCAGAGTAGAGGGGGAAGATCAACTCTCTTGACCTGCTGGGCCACACTGTTCCTGATGCACCTTGGAATACCCTACCTGAACTGCTGGTTCAGGGTCAATTTGTGATTCAGAAGGACTCCTAGGTCCTTCTCCACAGAGCGACTATCCAGTGGGTTGGCCTCCAGCCCCTGCTCATAGTTGGGGTTATTCCTTCTCAGGTGCAGCACTCTGCACTTGCCCTTGTTAAACCTCATTCGGTTTCTCTTTGTCCAACTCTTCAGCCTATCAAGGCTCCACTGAATGGCAGCAGAGCCTTCAGGTATATCAGCTACTTCCCCAGTTTTGTATCATCAGCAAACTTGCTGAGGGTGCATTTGATCCCTTTGGCCAGGTGATTGATAAACAAGTTGAACAAGACTGGACCAGGTATTGATCCCTGGGGTATTGATCCCTGGGGAATGCACTGACTACAAACCTCCTACAGAACTGGATTCCGCTCAGCTGATCACAACCCCCTAAGCTCTGATCACAACCCTCTGAGCTCTGCCATTCAGTCAGTTCTTTATCCACCTCACTGTTCATTCCTCTAACCCACATTTCCTGAGCTTATTACCTACAAGGATGTTATGGGAGACATTGTCAAAAGCCTTTCTGACAGTGAGGTAGACAGCACCCACAGCTCTCCCCTCATTCCCACCATCACAGATGGCATGACCATTCATCAGATTGGCCAAGCATGATTTCTTCCTGGTGAATCCATGCTGACTACACCTAATGACCTTCTTCTCTTTTACATTCTTGATGAGACCTTCAGAATGATTTGTTCCAGGACTGGAGGTGAGGCTGACAGGCTGGAAGTCCCCTGAGTCCTCCTTCTTGCCCTTTTTGAGGTTGGGAGTAACATTGGCTTTTCTCAAGTCATCAGACACCTCCCCTGTTGTCTGTGAGTTTTCAAAGATGACGGAGAGTGGCAGAGCAACAACATCTGTCAACTCCCTTAGAACTCGTGGGTGCATCCTATCAGGGCTCATGGGTTTGTCAATGTTAAGTACTGCTCAGCTGGTCTCTAATCCAGCTCTCTACAGCTGAGGAGGAGTCTTGCTTTCTCCTGCCTTCCTCTCTTACCTCCAAGTTCTGGGATTTCTGAAGGCCAACCTCAGCAGTAAAGGCTGAGACAAAGACATTCAGTAATTCTGCCTTCTCTGTGTCTTCCATTACCAGGACACCCATCTGATTCAGCAGCAGCCCCTCATTTTCCTTAGTCTTCCTTTTGCTGCTGATGTACTTTTAGAAGACATTTTTGTTGTTCTTGATATTCCTTGCTGGACTCAATTCTAATGTCCACCTTGCTCATTTGAGCTGTCTAGTTTTACACAACCCTATGTTCTGCTCTGGTCTCCATTTGGATTGGATGTATTTGCCAAAAAATGGAGATTATAATTTAGAGAGGAATCAAGTACAAATATCCTAATGAGATCAAATAAAGGTTTCCAACAGTTTACTCAAATTTGGATACTTATCCACATAAGTGGAGTTGATTATGGAGCTGACTCTTTAGAGACATTTTGATGGGAAAAATACCAAGCTGACAGTTTACACTTGAATTTATGGAAATATATGAGCATGAAGGTACATTTATAATCTGTGGTCATTTTTCCCATAAAAAGGCATTGGCAGGTATGCTCTAAACTCTAAAGAGCCTGTGTTCAAATGCAGTGGGAAGATCTTGTTCACTTGGACCTTAAGAAGATATTTGTATTAGCTAACAAATACATCTAGATGAATCATTTATTTAAATCTGGGAAATAAAGCATATTTCTTTGAGTAAATTATATATGAACTATCGTATTCATTAGTCTACCAATTATGCGGCTGGCTGACACACTATCAAATGATGTATTAGATGATTGTTGTTCATCAGCAGATCAATATATTATTTACAAGATGGGACTTTTTTGCATTATTTAGCCATAATTTTTAGCAAATATGTTGTTTAGGGAAGTCACAGGACAATTTTCGCTAAATGATATTTCGCTGATTATGCTGTGATTTCAAGACTGCTTTGCACAGCAATACTGCAGAAACAAATAATGTCCTTAAATGCTTGGTCTCCAATTTTTGTTGTTAATTCTTTTCCTCCTCAGTCCATAAGGCATACTTCCATTTATGCTTATGCTTCTGTATATTTCCATTTAAAAACAGAGGAATATGGCAACACTTGAGGAAAACAGACTAATCAATGAAGCTGTCAAGATGTTATGAAAACTTTCTTTCTACATTCCAGGACACATAAGCTTTCCTCTTTTTCATTAGAAGAAAATGAAATGCTAATTAAAACACAACTGAGAAGACTCTACCCTCAAATAAATTAAATCTGCCATTTACCTTGGGATGGCCTTTTGAGTTACTGTGGAGATCAGATTTTGATTCCTCTGAGAGTTCAGAGGGAGAAGTGACAGACAGTGTCAAAAGAAGATGACAATTTTTTAATTTTTGGAGAGCTTTATAAAGTGTAATAACATTTTTTTCCTTTTTATTATAAACAGGAAACAAGAGTGAGACTTGACCTCTTGCTTGGATGACTGCTGGCATTCAGCTCTGCTCCCAGCAATTAGTAACTCTGCTCCTGGTGCCCTGTGCTCAAAGGAGAAAGTAATTCTACATGGCCTTTCATCCAGTTTCAATAGCTTCCTCTCTTCTCACAGCACCAGAGTAGCTTTGAGGCAGAAAGGCCAGGATCTGGATCCAGCCTGTACCAAGGGATGGAGTCAGGAGATGTTTCTTCCAGGGTAGTCTCTTTATGCCCTGAGGGGCAGAGTGATAAAATCATTCTGTCCATCCTCCAGAAGGAAACTTGCCTTACTAAGAGGTGTTGGACAAAGCATTAACAGCATGTTCAGAAGTTTTTCAAGCATATTGCTGCCTAGAAAATGCAGCGTTTTGGTGGGTTCACCAGCTGGACTTCTCAGGGCCACACACTCACCACAGTGCCTCTGTCTCACTGCCTGGAAGCTGGAGAGCTTCAGGAAACCCAACTGCTTTTAGGGAACTCCAGCTGAGGCTGAGAGACTTTTCATTGCCCCACAGCTCTGAAACAAGTCCTTATGGTCCAACATTTCGCAAAGAACTTCTCACTACAGACTTCTAGATATTGATTTAAATTTGCATGAATGAGTTACCATCCTCTAAGCTGTTTTACTGGATTTTTACCCAGAGAATATTGCCGTGGTTTTCATTCAAGATTCAGCTAAACCCAGTCTTTCTCTGAGCTCTAAGAGACTAAAATTCAGTGTTGAAGTCTGTGAGGCTGGCTCAGGGAACCAGACTATTGACAGAAACTGCCCTCAGGTTTTGGAAGTTACACAGCTGAGGCTTTTCAGGAGCTGTTTTCATCAGTTCATTTGTTTTAAGGAGGAGCATGAGAAATTTATGCATAGATATTTCTTATCCCTTAAGCCTCTGTCCTGGAGCTCTTTAGGTTCTTCTTACCTTCTAACTCCCAAGCCCTTGGGCACCCAGCCACTCTCAGCCCTCCCTCATCATTACCCTGGTGCTCGACCCTGCAAGTTCCAGTTCTCTGCCAGTCCCTGAGAAACTGTTACATTTCAGTAGCAATTTTCAGTAAATTCAGCCACTGCTGGCTACCTGCTTGTGCTTTTCCCTCTGAATGCCAAGCCAGGGAGACTGGCAATTTACCATCACTGAGCTCTTGCCAAGTTCATGGTGTTTCTGACTCTGTTAGCCGTGATAATAGGAAATTGGATTCAGTAACTCAGGAGGTCCCTTCCAGTGCTACATTTCAGATGAAATCTGCTAGAAAAATTTCAAACAAAGATCTGTTCCAGACATCTCTGGTATTCCCATAATTGTTCATCTGCTTGTATTGGGATTATAACTTCCTTTTGAGTAACTGCTGTGAAAGGCTGCCAGTCATTTCAGGGTAGCTCATGGCAGTCACTCAAATAGTTTACAATTACCTCTAGGTATGTCTATAAATTTGAAAACAATAACAGCTGTATTCTCAAATGTAACATCTTTTCAACTCACTGTAAGTAAGAGCTCTGACTGGTTCAACAATGTGCACAGAAAGGGGAATGCATTTTCCAACTGCTGTGGTTTCAGAGAACTGATGGCCAACTTGGTTATAAGGTAAATTGTTATGAATTTTCCTTTTTTTATTTTAAAGAAATTGAGCTATCAGAATTCCCTCTTTACCTTTTGATATTTTATTTTTCATTTTGTCTCATTAGTATTTTCTTAGTTAAAAATATTGATTCTGGATTGGCAAAGAAGGCCAAATATTGGCAGCGTATTTTAATCCTTTGCTCAAATAGCACGGGACAAGAATGAATCACAAATCATTTAGTCACCATATTAACACAAGTTTGGGATATAAAGTTGTGCATTCCATTTTGCTGATCCATTTACAAAGATAGCTAAAACCAGTCTGTTCCCTAATAAGCTCCAAGCCTGCACAGATGTCCAGACTATGGTCCCTCATGCATGGGCGTCCTTTTCCTCCATCAGCAGAAAGGCAAAATGAGGAGCCACCATCAGAATGATGGAGCCACCCTCCCCACTGACCTAGGAAGCCTTGATGCTTGGCCTTTGCATAAACCTCATTGTGATTACACTGTGCCTGGCCTTGTTGAGTTGACTTGCTTCCTTGCCCTTGGACATGCTCCTGTCACAGAGAAAGTGTTTGATGACAGCCAGGGACTGAACCAGGGACTGCCACTGGATCTCCTCAGCTTGCCTTGTTTTGGCACCCTGGGACTGAACCCTTGCTGGAGGGGCTGCTGTCCTTCCCTGTCACCAGGGAGCTGTCCCATTATACAGTTTTTGTGCCATGATCAAGCACTAAGTAATTTTACAAGGGAATAACATTTTTTTTCCTTCCTAAATATTTTTTGCCCCCATCGAAATGCGTAAGAGGTATGCTAACCCAGTGCTGTGAACATCAGGTACTGATGTACACCTTGTTCAAACTGGTGCATGGGGCTGTTGGTGAGCCTGTGGGAATAAATGGCCTCAACAACAAATAATAAAGAGCTCAGATTTATGTGTTTTCCTGTAAAACCGACTGCTTTTCCCTGGCGTGATGTAACTGCTTAGAGTGTTGGCTAGTTACTAATGGAGTGGTTTAATGGCAGCAATGTCTTCTTTATAGCTTCTCTTTAATTATTTTGCCTTGTCATAGAGGTAGCTTGTATGGTCATGAAGCTAGTGACAGTGGTATTGGTAGCATGAGATACTTAACGTCAGCTAAATTCTGACATTATCTCTGGCTGAGATTCATAATTCATAGATCACCATCCATTTGAGTTTGTTTATCCATCTGCTGCATTTGTTCTCATTCAAACTCTAAAAATTACAAAAACACCTTTAAACACATGAGTACAAATATTACTAGATCTCTTTTTATTTTTTCTGGATTAGTCTAATGTAACTCAACATTACACAGATAAGTGGCTAAATGGCACTTTTGTCTAAATGGCACTTTATTTGCAGTCTAAATGTATGCTAAGGTTTGCATTTGAGTTGCCATAATGCTGTTTTCACTTTTATAAAAAATCATTAGTGAGTAAGCATGGGGTTAGTTTAGCTTTAAAGGTTACCCTTGTGATTATATCATCATTTTTAAATTAAAATTTGAATAAAATGAATGTCCCTGTTAGACTCTAACTAAAGTTCTAGCACTCAAATCTGCCAACCAAGTTTACACTAGAGAAACAACAGAACTTTGTTTTCTAATTTAAGAGTTTTTTTTTTTCTGATTTTTCTCGGAACTTTTAGGTTGATCCTCCTTAATTCAGATCTATTCTAGTGTCTTGAAGCAATGAAATGATATGCTAGGTTTTATTTGCTAATAAAAAGTAAATTTAGGATAGACAACACTAAGTGCTAAAGGAAACAGATACATCTGAGCTTCCCAATGATTCATAAACCCACTTAGTCTTTTGTTTGCTGCCAGAAAATATTAGAATGTAAGAAAAATGCAAAGGCTGTCTGAGTGGGTGACAAAAAAGGGGGAAATAAATTTATTGGGAAAAGAAAAGGAAGGAAACAAGGCTAAAATGTGGCAGGACAGGAGAAAACCCAAATTGTGGCTGGAATGGCTTAATATTTTAAGATAAATTCACAAATAAATGGTCCAGATGGGAATCTGTGATTAGAGTGCAGATCTGTATTACTGCACTAGTAAAGAGTGACTCATACTACACATTATAAAACTTCAGCTTACAGAAATTAATACATTTTTGCTATAAAAGTCCTCACAAGGCTGATGTCTGGCAGAGCTCTCAGCCCAGAAGAAGAGTGGTTAGTATTTAATTTCTATATAAAAAGCAAAGCTTGGCTGGAACAATTGCACATGTGTGCAGGTTCCAGTTGGTGCTCAGGCTTCTGTGTGGAAACTTGGGTAGAAGTTGTGCCAGTGCAGTACCAGCTGTGCTCTGAGGAGCTCTGGGATGGATCGTGCCCTCCAGGCTCTGGAGGAGTGGTTCAGAGGCTGTAATGAAGTCACATATAGACAATCAGTGTTATTAGCAGGTACACCTCTCGTGTGTGCACATTTTCTGTTTTGCTCTCAATGTTTCCCAGTTTCAGCAGAAGGATCTTCTCTTCCATGCCTGCAGATCTCTTGTCTCTGGAGCACCAGAGCTGTTTTCTGCTCCTGTTTCAGCAAGCAACATCCCACAATTGTCTCATTTCTTGCCCCTTATGCCCCGGGAATCTTGCTTTCCACTAAGCCCATCATTCAGAGAATAACAGCTGAGTTGAGCTCCATAGGTTCGTTTCAGCCCTCCTCATCCAAAGGCCCCCTCACTGTGCAATATCCTGCCATGGAGTTTGTCTTTCTGCTCTGAATATCACTGTTTGACTTCATGCTCCCTGCTCCCTGTCTTAGTGGAATAATACTGGCTCCACTGGGTAAGAGCTGCCTCTACTCATAAGGCAGATCAGAAATTAATTTTTACTGCTTAATTTGCAATAAGTACCCTGAACTATAAAGCTTCAGTTCCTTTCCATCCACTGTTCCCATTCTCTCCTACTCAAATGGTGTGTAGCAGTTTTCCTGACATCCTTGCATACTGTCAAGACCAAGCTGATCTTGATTCTTGTAATTTGGTGCCAAAATATGACATCAGCATCAAAAGGAAGCACAACTGGGCATTGGATACAGCAAGTTTTATCCAGTGAGTAGCTGCTGTATAATAGTTACTTTGTCATTTTATTCTACAGAATGTTTTCCTGTGCCCCAAAATGCAAAATAAAGAACAAAATTTTGCCTTCAAAAGAATAACTGGACTGTGCCTTCTGTTTCTGCTCCTTCAGATTCTGTATAAACATTCACTGATTTTAGCCAGGCATTTTTATTGCTAAAAATCAAAATATTTGCAGTTAAGGAAGCCACATTAGAAACCCTTTCTTTCCTTTTAGAATAGGTTTGAAAGGCATCCAAGAATGGAAATATGCTATATTTAAACTAAAGACAATAATGAAATGCTATCTTTTCATTCTTGGACTAATTTAGTATTGCAGTGGTGTATCAATAGCTCTGCTTTTTGGTTGGTAATACTAAGACTTACAACAACGGCATCTGGTTCCTTGTAAAGTGATCCTAGTTAATAGGCATTGTTTTTACCACTGAGAATATCTCCATTTTTATGAGAAAAACTGTAGATTAATGTCAGATTCCTTATGAATTTCATTTTAAAACCTCGAGTGAATTTCATAAGATGTTTGTGTTTTGGTTGACAGTCTAACTGTGCAATTAAAGCCAATCAAAGATAATTCATATGAGATTAATTACTGTAAATATAGAAAGTTGCATGGGGGTTTGCACCAACAATGAAGGTTTTTATTTCATTCTTTGTTTGCCACAACTTTGCAAAGGGTTGATTTCCATGAAGCTCTAAAAGATGTAGTATGTCTGTAAGCATACAGCATGTTCTGCCTTCCTCCTGCTCTTCTACCATGTGTTCTCTTTCTAGGCAGCTTGCACACTAGCCATGAACAGCCAGCCTAGATTATCCTTCTGTATTGCCTGACTGTGTATATCCAGGCTTGCACACCCAGGAAAAACCACAGTTATGCCTGAGCTGTTTTTGTAGGTGCACTGTCTCCAGGGCCCATGAGCCTGGCCTTGAAGGTGGATTTATGGAGACATAAACAAAGCCTTGATGATCTGCATCATGGCAAATGCATGAAAGGATCAGTCTGAAATTTATCTTCTCAAAACCTCTATTAACTGTCGCCTATCCAAGATGTTCTCAGAGATCACAGTTCTGTTTCAAAGTTATATTTCTGTGCTTAACATGGATTTTGCCTCTGGTTTCACTGGGGACTCTGTTGTCTTGGCATGGTAGGACAGATCCCAGCAACTCTTTACACATGTGTCAGGTTTCAGACTCATTTCCCAGGGCCCATCTCACGGTTTATTGAAACACTCTGCTTTACTGTTTAGAAAGCACCTTTGCATTTCTATCAGGGGGCTTCTCTACTCAGAAGCCCACAGGGCACTTTGAGAAATGCATCAATGCCTGTAGAGGGATATATTTGGTGTGAACCACAATTCATGATTGTAACAGGCATCCTCCTTGGAGGGGTTGGATCTAAATCTCGCTGCTATCCCATTTTTCCCTAGCCATCTGGGATCAAAATGATGTTGCACTCGTATGTCAACTACCTTGGGAACCTCCAGAAAAGGAGAACTGTTAGAACCCAGCCTAAAGTGATTTATGAGTTCATTGATTTTGTTCAGCTTACTTGTAACTTCAGATGTTCTGTGAAACTGGAGTTATTTCTATACCTTCACCACCTCAGGAACAATGCACAAAAGATATCTTTGTCACACATCTTGGAATTTTTTTCTTTTTGGTATGGATCTTTTCAACATGGTAGTTATAATACGGGGCAATGAGAGATTTTTTTTGTTTGTTTGAGAGGTTTTTTTGGTAGTTTTTTGGTTTGTTTTTTTGTTTGTTTAATTTTTGTTTTCTTTTTCAGGTTTTGTTTGTTTTTTTGTTTTTGTTTTGTGGTTTGTTTTTGGGTTTTTTTTGTTTGTTTTGAGGTTTTTTGTTTATTGTTTTTTTGTTTGGTTTTTTTGTTTTGTTTTGGTTTTTGTTTTGGTTTTGGGGTTTTTTTCCCCTGTTTTTCGGTTTTTTGTTTTACTTTGCTTCCATCTAATGGTCCAAAAGTCATTTTAGGCACTGCTGTAAATCTCATCAGGTGCCAAAGTGGTTCTTTTATCTGTCTAAACACCTTTTAAAAACTGATAGCACATGAATTGTTTGTCCATTCTGCTAAAAGAGTCACAAGGTTTTACCTGTTACTAGCTCCTCTTGATTACTTTGTAGACCTCATTTTATTTTCAGGAATCATATACCTATAAATCAAGAAGACAAATTAGTGCATGTTCCCAATTATCCTGCTTCCGCTACCCTATTTGTTCACAAAGACATTCACAAAATAATAGCCCCCTACTTAAATTTAATTCCTGTCTTCACAGCTGTAATGGATGATACCTGGCTGCCCCAAATCAATAATATCTATTCAGAGGTCTCATATTACCAAATAACTACATGGAATAACAATCAGAATAATTTAATTTAAATGGATACAATTAGCACTGGAGATGAAGCTATTAAATAAAGTCCATTGATTGTTTATCAGGTGCTGAGGTGAGATAAACATTCTCACTGCTAAAATTGACAGATAATTCGCCATATTTGTATTCAGATACTACATTTAATCTTAATTAATAGTTCAACTTATTTTAAAATTTCCGTGACAAAGGTAAGGAGAAAGATTTACTTGAGATTTTTACCTCAAAAATAACTCAATTACCCTGCAGAAGCTTGACTGTCAGACACAGGAATGCTAATAGAATAGGAATTTGTTCTTTTGGCAGCTACAGTATGGGAACCCAATGCGTTCAACATATGAAGAACATTCTCAGTAAATATCCCCATATGCAGAAATGTTTCAAATGCATGTTTTATGTATCAAAACACACATACTTTTTCCCTTTTGACTTTTTCTATTCAAAAACTTTTCTTAGAATCATGGAATGGTTAAGGTTGGAAAAGACCTTTAAGACCATCAAATACAACATTCAGTGTTCATGTTCACAGTTAAACTGTGTCCTCAACTGCCATATCCACACTTCTTTTGAGTACTTCCAGGAATGGAAGTCTCTTCCACTGATTTACAATCCTTTCCATGTAAAAATTTTTACCAATATCTAATTTAAACCTTCCATGGTGCAACTTGATGCCATTTCCTCTCATCCTGTTAATGGAGCTTTGATTTTTCACATGAACAAGTATTTAAAGTTCAGCCTTCTTTTAACCCAAGACTAATGAAAACTGATAAAAATCTTTTCACTTATTCTAAAACAACAACAAAACCACATTTATGTGTACTAAATTCTGGAAATATGAACACAGAGATAAGTTCAGTAAAAAAAGCATTAACTGAATCTTTACAAAACCTTCAATACTTTAGTCTTGTGAATCTTTATTCTTTATGATAATGCTGCTTTTTGGAGGAGCTTGTGAGATCACACTCTTGGCTGCCATATTTTTTGTCCCAAAGTTGACTCATGCTCAAGGACATTTTCTTCAAAGAAATTCAGTTTTCTTTTTTATCCTCAGAAGGTGAAGAAGATCAGGAAGGCCCTGGATCTCATTCAGTTTCTGCTCAAGTTATTAGAAAAATTCCCACTAACTCAGATGGCAGAGGGACAAAACCTAGGAGAAATTTCAGCAGCTCTTCTGTGGGTTGTAGAAGGGGCCCTGGGTCAGGTGGTGGATCCAGCGAGGAAACCTGCTGTTTCTTACCAGCATTGCCCTGTGACAGGCACTCCTTACAGGAATGCTGAGAATTTTGAAGTCATTGAATAAATTATTTATAGGAAATCATTTGCTGTGTCTAGTCATTCCCTAAAACACTCAGATGCATGCCTCTAATGGGCTTATATAGCTGTGATGAGGACAGACCTTGGAAAAAGTCAACAGTGTGTAACTAAAAGGGCCCATCATTTGACTGAGGTGCAAGGTTCTTTTGAGGAACACTTCTACAGAAGAATACCCTTTTTCATTGCACTTAATATTGGGAATAAGAGTCCCCAGGAGATAAAAAACCCTAATTTAAAAGTCCCCAGGAGATAAAAAAAAAGAGTCCCCAGGAGATAAAAAACTCTAATTTATTTGTTTCAGTTCTCTTCAATCCCCACTTTCTGTTTGCCATAGAAGAAGAAAAAGGTTGGGAAATAAAATAAAATACAAGTAACCTTTGCCTCTTATGTTTACAAATATCTTGAAATTTCTGATTTTATTTTCAGGATCACATTTCTCTGACAACTTGAGTTTAACTGGGAAGAAACAGCTGAAATAAGCTGAGAGGGTTATTTACATCCAAGAAAGGGCAAGATCCTTTCTATGTGCCACTTCCTGCGGCTCTGTTTTCTAATTAAAGAAAAAGCTAACACGAGTGAAGCCACATGCTCACGGTGCATAATTTTTGGAAAGACAGCAGCATTTTAAACGTAAATTTCACACTAGCTCTGAGACTCATGTCAGATGCTGCCTGCTCGCTCTAGTTCATGAAGGCCATTTATATTCTAAATTTAAAAATAACTTGGTGCTGGTACATTCCATTAATAAATTAGGACTAGAATTTTATGTTTTCAAAGGATATGGTGAGGTATAAATAGACTTGCTAAAAACGGCTGAAACTCTGAGTGTTTCTCTTTCACCTGCATTTATTTCAAGCTTGTGTTCCACTATCTGCCTTCCCATTTCTGAATGAGGGTCTAACTCTGAAATTCCTTCTGCATGGTGATGGAAATTTTGAAGACATTATCACCTCAGAGGAGATATTTGGTGAACAGGACCACCAATAAATCCACTCTCCACCTCATTCAATGACAGAGAGGTGCTGCTGTGGTCTCAGGATGATTGATAGTTAATTGCCTTGTGCAGTCATGGTGTTTAAATGGCCAACTGGAACAGCTTTGCATGCCAGTGGCTTGAAGTGCACACTTCTACTTGCAGTACTTTTAATCAATGCAGCTCCTTGCTTTTTGGACATATGCCTACACCACAGTGAACATTTCAATGCTCTGCTTTCTATTTTTAGGTGAAAAATTGTAGATATCTGGTCTAACCTAACAGATGCCAGGGAACTTTTCTGTACTTAGAGGATGGTTTCAATTTCATTCATTTCAGTCATGAGAGCTGGGGATCTAATGTTGGGACAAAACCCAAAGTCCTCAAAAACTCAAAACAAATACAAAAATTAACTATCCCTGCATAAAACAAATAGAAAAAAATTCTTTTCAATAAATCACCTCATTTTGATTTTTGAAATATTTCCTTTGAATCTCGACATTTTCAAAAGACACCCTCTTTTTTGTCCCAGTGGAATTAAAATATCTCACAAAGTTTCTTCAGACCAGAAATCCCATAACATAGTCCAATATTCTGACAATTTCTAAATGCTGAAAACTATGAGCAGGGAATTTTTCCACAGGCCACCCATTTTCCCAAAATGTTTTTCCTGTTTGAGATGTATGCCTCCACCTATCACAAGATGCTTTTATTCAGACTTGTGGTAGTGCACACAGGTTTTATGGATGTGAGTATGGACTTTGCACATCTACCTGGTCAGACATGTGTGTTCTTTGATGTTACAGGATTTTCCTTTAGAGAACAATTTCCTTTGAAAAGTATCCTCTTACATCTTAAAATCTACAGAGAAGAGATTAAAGTCAGCACAGAGATACTAATAAAAGGATAGTGATCAGAAATTATAAACCACCAATTAATATAATCACTACTTCACTCAAAATTCCTCACAATATTTCCAAGAAAACATGTTAAATTGGGTGCCTGGGTTTTTGACTTTTTGCCAACCTTTCCCTTTCATAATCTGAAGGAACATGACTACTTTCAATGAATAGGGTGAGACAAGGTATAGGGGCAATGAAAAGAGCAGGTTCCAATTTGGGACTTTATCTTTTGTTTTCTACATTCTGGGTGGTGCCAAGATCCCAGGAGGATTTCTAGCAATGTATCCTGTACCAGAAGTCATAACTACTTTGTCTGCACATATTTGTGAATGGAAGCATTTTAATGAGTACCAATGAAAGAAAAACAATGTCCTGTGTTGGCTGACATAAGTAAGACATAAGAAAGCCAAAATGGCCTTCTCCCTCTTCATAAAAAAATCTGAATCTTTGTTCTGCTCATGCTTGGAAAACTAAAAAACCCCAATATGCTGTTCATGGTGCCATTGAGCAGAAATACATATAAATGCCTTTATTGGTGAAAATTATTAAGTTCTGCATGGCAGTGAGTCAACACAGCCTGTGCATCCAATGGCAGATATTAGCTTTCCCTTGAGTTTTTCCCCAGACATTACCTGTAGTTGGGATTTAATGAGTATTGTTTAGGTTAGTGCTCTGACACTTTGAATGACTACACCATGGTAGATCCTAGAGTAGTTTACACTCTGTTCATGATTAAAGCTTCACATCAAAGGCTACTTCCCTTTTAAGAAAGGTTACAATTGAGGTGTCCAAGTTATTTTAGGATCTATTTAGGAAACTAGAACAATATGTTCTTTATACAACCAATTTATAGAACGGCCACTCATTTTCCAATTAGTGAAAACATAGAAGTCTCTATGGAGCAAATAATTACTTTAAAAGCAGTCCACATGAGACATTTAAATGCATCTATTTGTGTCTCTAGGGCATATATAGATCTCTGAGTCTCCAACTTGCATGTCTGTTTTGTGGATGTAGCAGTGAGACTGCAGTTGTGGATAGAGTGCTGGATCTCAGGTCTTACTCCCTATTTGGGTTTAATCACAAGTGTGATGACTTGCTTGCACTTTTGCAGTTACATGCCTTGCTACTACTGGGTGTCTTGCTGAGCAGCACACAGGAAGTGTCTGATCAGCCACTGCCATAGTTCCTCTGCTTAAATTCAGCTTGGAGCTCTTACGCCCCCACATGCAGATTGTATCCCAGATACTCTGTCTGGCTTTTGTTACAGCAGTTTGGGCTATAAACAGCTTCCTTTACTCTGTATGATGTCATGAACAGAGTTGAAGGGTGTGAGAGGAAGATAAAAACTGCTTTGGCTGGTTTTGTGTACAATCTGTTTGTCCTGAATAAGAGTAGAGAGCTGACCAAATCACATCTCTAAGGTTTTTAAAAGTGAAGTGTTACTTTTAATTTGTGCCATGAAAAAAGGGTGAGTTCAGCAGTATAGCACTCTGTGTGCCCATTTATCTGTAAAGATAAACAAATAGTGAAAATTTCCAATTTTTCTTTTAAGCAATGTTTTCTTTTTCCTGTAAGTTGAATGAGGGGATGTCATTTCCTTCGAAAGAAAAAAGCCAGTTTAAATTCATATTTTGACCCATTTTATGTGTCTGGTAAAATGTACTTTTATGTAAGAGCTCTTCTTTAATATTTTTCTGACATGCACCCTTTTAAGAACAGACCAAAGTTGCCTGAATTCTGATGGGTGGTCATCCAGGCCTTTCCTGTGCCTACAACCTGTTCCCACTAGCTGCAGAACAAGAAAACTGCAAGACTGGCACAAAACCCCTGCTAAAAAATAGTTAGGACCTCTGTAGGGAAGAGGAGAGGAAGATAAAAGGAGAAGAAGATGAAGGAATATTTTTATTCTGTAGTACATAAAGAACATCATTACCCTTTATCTCAGGAGCTGATCCACAGGCCCTTAAATCTCTAAATTAGGGAAAACTGTTACCTCTAATCAAACTATTTCTGGATCTGCATGGAGATGTTATGCAATATGCAAAAGAGAAATCAGCAAAACAGGGACCTGCAAGTCTGTCATACATTCTCTTTTGTTTGTTTATTGAGGAAAACAGAGAAAGATGAAAAAATCAGAAGAAAACTTTTGGTTTTTCCAAACATTTAATGGCAAAAATCACAGGACTATTTGAATTTGCCTTTTCTATAGGGTAAATGCATGGTATTTTATTTCACACCTTCTGTTGTGTGGAAATCTATGAGTATAAATATTATACATGATTTTCAGAACTAAACATACAACATCCCTTTAAATCCCACCCTTTTGACTATTCTTTCATGTTGCCAGGCCCGTTTTCAAAAGAAAAGCAAAAAGTTTGTTTTGAAGGAGTATAACTGGAAGCTGGTGAACAAGCAAACTGCTGGCTTTTGTTTTGCTCCACACTGTTTAGCAGATGCCATATACTGAAACTGGCTCTGCATGAAATTCACCCAGGTCAAGTCCCACGCTTACCTCAGTCCAAGGCAGATGTAACAGCAGTTGTGCTGTAGCTGACTAACTGTGATGTAAAAAGCATCATCAACTTGTCAGCTTATCTGGGATGTAGACTCAGTACACAGAGAGTGCTTTATTTCAGAGGCACCTATCAAATTTGGTCTTGGTAGGCTCCTGCTTAGGTTTTGGTTACTGGTTTTGCTAGCAAACACCAACAGTGTGTGTCATTTCCTCATGGTCAGAAAACTCTTCGCTGGAGCCAGATCTGAAGAGCCTGGGCCAGAAGAATTTCATCAAGTTAAGGAAGACAGTAATTTTTATGGACTGCTACTTTTAATAGAAATACAATATAGTGTAGTAGTAATGGTGGTAATAGTGACACTGGCAATAATTTATAATCATGAGAAAAAGAGCCTCTTGCAGAATCATAGTGGTGTGGATTACTTTAAAAGGGAAATTTGAATAATTTTTGACCTTGTCAAGATTTTGCAAAATTCCTAAGATTTATGCTTAGAAGACATTGCATATAGCCCTGTGTGGATCAGGCAGGGATGGACTCTCTCTTTCCTGAGCTTTTAGTGGGAAGCATATTAGTGCGTTTTAAAGAAGTGCATTATTTAGTGCTCCCCTTTCTCTCTACTCTCTGGAGTAAAGAGCTGAACCATTTCAGTGAGGGGAACTATTTCCTTTCTCTTTGCCAGACTGTGAGGGTGTTAGACATGCCCTGTGTATGAGAAATGTAATTTGAGTCAGAAATCAACATTTGCCAGGTCTTTGCAAGGTGTGGCTCTCTTTTCAGCCCCTACTCCAGCATCCTGAGTGGCTCTCCAACTGCTGGAGGGAATGGGCACAGCATTGCTTGCTACAGAGTGGATGAGAGATGATGAGGAAGAGGAAATGGAACAATTTATTACATTTTCATTGAAAATATACTGTTTCAATTTTCCCAGAAAAGCTGTTCTGCCAATTCAGTGGTGACCAGCAAAAAAATAAAAAGTAAACAGTGTAATGAAAATGTCATTAAGGGGAATATAGTCTAAAATATGCATAGGAATTTATTCATTGTTACTTCTGCTTAACAAGCGGCACGTCTGAAGACATATTACAAAGTTTAAGCCACATCCTTCTGAGTCCTTGGTAGAGCAACATTCTCTGATGAAGTCAATGGTTCCTTTTGCCAGACTCCAGAATAAGGATCTGTCAAATGTTGTCAGCTTCTAATTTGTTGTTTGATACCATTGTATGTATTTGCATGTCTGGAGAGCTCGTTTATTCTGTGCCATTGCTACAGAGTTGTAACACCAGTCAGCTCTCTGCTCACAGCCTTTATCAGTTCAGTGACAACCTGGGAACCCACTCTGTAATGTCTCTGATTTCTAAGCAGGAATGTTCAGGTGATTGGGAGCACAGAGTAACATAAATGAATTTTTCACCTGAAGAAATTGTAAAAGCAGCATGAAGTTCTCTAGTCTGAAGTTGAATTATTTTTTGCAAACAAACAAGTCTTCAATTAATTTGCTCATAGAAGCAAAAAAGCATATGCTTAATCGTTTCTACATGTGATTAAGGTGCTTTGAAGAGAAAGATTGCTCAATATTGAAATATTTTAAAACTTTATGTTGCCTTCAATATTTTCCCTATGTTAGAGAGTATGTGAAGAGACAATATGTTTGTTAGAGCAAATAATATGATGTATTTGGAAAAAAACTGGCAAACCTCTGACATTTTGTCCTTCTTCAGTTCAATGAGGCTCCTGAAGAATTTTGAAGGACTTCAAAAACAGCTCATGTCAATCAGCCATTTCAATGGTTCTTGTTACACTTTGCTTATATGTTCTTAAGAATTGATCAAAAATTTAGACAAAAAAAATGGAATGGGACTAAAAACCTTGGAAAACTATTAATCATGTCCCAACATCATATTTGTTTTTATGCCTCTCTTTTCTTAGTCTCTACTATTCCTTTCCTCTCTATGGCCTTCTTTATGCACTGACTAGCCCACTCCCCTCTATGCACATGCAGAGCAGAGGACCACATATCATTTATATCCAAAGAATGAGATTTCATTCTTCTTGTCAGAGAAAATGTCCCTTCTGTTGAGGAAACATAAGCTTTATAACCTGCAACTGAAGAGCTGTAGCTGACAGGTACATGCTGCTGTATGGGGGAAAAACTAATCAGTATTTTGTTTCTCAGTAGAACAGGAAACTTGTAACAAGTGTTGGAAGTTGCCCAGGGCACAAATTAGTGTTTGGATATAAGGCAAAAGATCTAAATCTGTTCCCTTGCACACATCAAATTATGCTTAAAGCAAAGTAACCTGTCTTTGTTTAAGGTGAGATGTTGCTTGCACAGGTATCATGTGTAAGAGTTTGAAATCCCACACCAATTCTCCTTCTAGTAATATAGAAATACAGGTGCAATTTCTAGTGATTTAAGCATTACATCTGGACAAAATGCTACAGACAGACAAGATAAGTTGGTGCAAGAGGTGGAGTGGCCATGAAAGGTTCATGTACAACTGCTCATGCATAGCCATACCTGCTCCTGCACCTACGTGCACTCCCAATCTTCAGGAAAAAAAAAATCTTCCTTCCAACAAAAGAGGTATTTAAGGGGTTCAGATGATCACCTGGTGAGAGGTAAGGCTGTTTCTGCAGGTCCTCTTTATTTATAGTCTCTTGAAGCTAAGCTTTTCCTGCTGTGGACTGCAGTCATGTTGATTCTCCAGTAAAACTCACAGGGTTAAATATCCTTGTGTTTACCAAGTGCTAAATTTCACCCAGGAAAAGTAGATCAAATATGCTAACTTCTGGTGGAGCAGCACCTATTAGTGATTGAAACAGATCCAAAGAAATTATTTCCTCTGTGTAACTGGTTACTATGCCCCAGAATTTTCCATTTTATAGGCTTCAGGAGGAAAAGGATGATTATTTTTTTTATCTCTAATAAAGATGTAATCCTAGGAATTTCGTGGTAGTATGCACAACACTCTTAAATGAAGCAGGGTTGCATTTTATTAAAAACAGCATAGTATCAAAATCAGTCATTAAAAGTGGGCCTTTAAATAGTTCAGAAATAAATGAGAAAACAATTTTAAGACATAAAATAAAGTATGAGATGCAGTACCACCATTATCCCTGACATTCTGACTTTATCATAATGGCTGATGTATTTCTTAATGCTTCAACTGCTGAAATCAGAATTGAAAAAGCAAATATTAATATATTTAGTAAAAAGTGAACACTCAGGTTTATTTTTAAAACAAAATTGTTCCTGAACTCTGCCCTTGAGGATAAAAAGTGCAATTCAGAAGCACCTTGCAATTTCAAAAGTAGAGAAGACAAATAAATAGTTATAAACAAAAAAATATTGAAGTGCTTGAAGCATTGCTAAATTATTAAATTAAAATGAATTTTGTTTTGCTACTCTGTGAGTACTGAGGTTGCTAAAACTGGATTTTGGTTGATATCCTAACTTCCCCACATATAACCTTTGTGACCTTTAGTATTTTGCACCATTTCTCTGCAACTTGGAGATCTGTAAAACTGGATTATGCTTCCTTACTTCATAGAATTGTAAGATCAAATCGTACACTCACACTCTTAATATATTTGATAGACAACTATTGCAGTGTAGATGGGTGAAGAAGAATCCAGATAGACCATGCTAGTTTTTAAATTTAAAATTTTGAAACATGTTAATATATTCTCTCATATGTATTTAAAGAGTTTCTAAGCTTCTCTTTATGAACTTTCTTTTCTTTGCTTTGTGCTAAGCTCTGGTTTCATCTAGTATTGCATTTTTGCTAAGAAAATTGTTCTACAATCTAACCCAAATAGCCAAGGCTAGGAAAAGGCCCATTTTTAATGCTGTGTATGAAGAATCATGCCACTTTGGTTTGTTTGGCAGGTGTTTGTTGTTTCTTAGGCCTGACAATCATACTGGAAATGATTTCTTCAGTAGTTGTCCTTTAGAATTTTATTTATGGTAATCCAGAAAACACCTAATTTGGACACTTGACATACTTTGAGAATAAGGTTGTTTACAAGTTGTTCTGCATTTGCATGAAAGAATTCTATAGTTTTGATAATTGTCTGGAAGAGCATTAATTTTTGGGGGTCCACATTAAGAGGGTACTAAGAGTCTAATGACTCTTAGTCACATTGTTTCCTCCTGTGTGTGTTTTAACTGGAGTTGAACATCCATAATTTTTCAGTCATAACTGAAATTGTAATTTTAAAATGTTAATTTTTGAAGATTGAAAATTATGTGAAAATGTTAGTTAAAAGTCAATTTTATGAGTCCTTAATTTCTGCTCTAGTGCCTGATGAAACCTGGAGTTTCTAATAAATTCATCATGCTCTGCCTCTTTGTAGCTTGCCTTCAATTCTGCTCCATTACTGTTGTTCATACTGATATCCATTCCTAAATAATTAATTCCTACCCTCACTTATTGCAATGTACAGCTGTCTTGGAGAGAGCTCTGTGTGTTTAGCCTTTCCTTGGGCATACATCTGCATGGTGCCAGCCACACCCAGGACTTAGAGGTTCAACTTTGCAAAAAATCATTGCAGGCTGACTGAAGCTGGGGGTTCTTCCCCAGCTGTCCATCCCTCTTCCTTCTAACAGACCTTACCTCCTTCTGAGACAGAAATGCTCAATATATGCACACCTCTTTGTCAATCCAGCAATTTTAGGATGCCAGGCTGCCACTTTACCCTCTGATCCCTTGTCTCAGGGGTTGAACCAGCTGGCTTTCTAATATTATTTCCCTAGTACCAGATATCATGCACTATCTCAACTAGGAGTTTGAGGAGTCAGGCTGATCTTCCTCTGAAAGTAAAATTAAGTGGAGTCAATCAAAACTCTTAATGCAGGGATAGAGTGGATACTGGCTTTATTTCTCACTAACACATTGCCTGACACTGTTGATCAAATCAATAGGTGGGCTAGACAATATAAAATAAATTCAATTTCTGAAAATTATTTTTTGGAGCTGAATAATTTCTATAACATAGACATGAAAGAAAGATCTTTTCTTGTCAGTATTGGCTCAGTTTGAACACTATTTAAAGACACATAAGTCCTGGAAAGACTCCAGGATAAATTTTCAGAGTTTAAGAGCTGCTTAGTGGTCTTATTTCCTTAGTAGATTTGTTTCTTATTTAAAAACCAAACTTTTTATTACTCATGTACAATATTTGACAGAACAAGACAAAATTTTAAAAATCTGCCTAACAGAATAATGTACAAGTGCAGAAAATTTTATGCTAGTAAACATTTTATTTTATTAAAGGTGTTGAGCTGATATTTTACATTAAATTCTACCAAAGATGTTTCTCCCCGGGAGATGGCCATTTGAATTAATTAGAAAAATTGACTACTGTCATCTATAAAAAGTATTTTGCAGAAGACTATTGGTTTTCCTTTTTTTTTTTTTTTTTTTTTTTTTTTTTTTAAGAAAGCTGGAAGGCAGATTTAAATCCTGCTGTATTATTGCCATTCTTTTTGGTTCTTAAATAATGGTATGTGTTTAGCAGGAAAAAAAAATCAAGGTCTGCCATTGTACATTCTCTGATGTGTATAAAGTGCTCCACAGAAAGGGAAAACTTAATTAAAATTGCAAATAAATCTAAGCACATTTAATACCTGAACTAAATAGTTGCATTATGCCATTATTATAATGCTTCTTTTCCAGTTATCCTGTACCTGATGTAGATGAGCATTTGTGAAACAGTCTGTAGATACAATGTGAATGTGCTTAGCAGCTAGTAAATTGACATTTCTTTATTTGAAACTGAGATTCAAATACTTGATATGAAACATTCCTATTTGAAATATGAAATTCATGTCGATGTGATTTTGTTTTCATGAAGTAATCTATGTGATTTCAAGTTCTGATGATTTTTATTATTTATATTATAATTTAAAAACCACAGCTCTGTATCACTGTATTCAAGGATATAATTAAGCTTTAGGTCAGCCTGGTGGTTTCAGAAAGAGTTTGAAAATAAACATTGCTGCAACAGTTGAAACAATATGGAGTAATGTGTGAATATTTATGTGCAAGTCAGTGCTTTCTGATATTGTTGCTCTAATATTTTAATGTTTCTGAAACTGTAATTCTAACACCATTCCTTTGCAATTAATATTTTTTGCTAACTTTAGTGAGGAATATATACATGTAGTGTATATATCTGTGTGAATAAATGTGTAAATTCAAACAAAGGCATTTTCTTGCTATTTAAGCCAATTTTGCTTATGCATGACTTTATTGAACTTCAACGGAGTTCACAGCACTTACAAATGTCCAAAATGTAGTCATGAAGTGGCTATTAAGGGTACCGTAATTATGTATTTCCTTGTATTTACTATGGTTGAAGGTAAATTCAAAATGATAATGTTGTATTAGTCTACAGTTTTGAGTTTAATTTGCTTTGTAAAAGAATTGTACAAATGTATTGGTTAGAATTTTCAACCTCTTTTGAACCTGATAAATTCAGTGCCTACTTCCCCTCTTTGCTGTGGCTGTGGAAAGGAATGATAAATTGCTCTCATTCTCACTTGGTAGTGTTTTCCATTCACTTTGCACAGGTGTAAATGACTACATGGGGACAGAGACAATGATGAAGCAGGAACTGAGCTAAAAGAGGAAACACAATTTTTCTGGCAGTCACCATGCAATTGGGCTAGATTGCCTTATGTCTTTCAGAGCAAGATTTTGGCAATTGTAGTTAGACTTCCATATATTCTCCTGTCCTGCAGAATTACGGAATTAGACCTTAGTTCTTCATTTGGTCAATTAACTGGCCCTTGGAGTATATGTGTAAACTGCTTTCTGAAATTCAGAGGTCACATCTGAATGCTTGTTCTAAGAGTGTTAAAAGAAATGCTGCCATGTGTCTTTCCCTGTGCAACTAGGTGGGGTTTCCAGAAGGCTGTGCAGTATTTATTTAAAAGCTTCTGGAGGTGATGATCCATTGTGTGTGTGTGTGAATGTGTAACTGAAAAAAGGTACCAAATGTACATAAAATTTTTTTCTACCCTAAAGGCAAAGGAAATGCCTTTATCCTGTAGAACAGCTAATCCTAACTTGTATTAATCTGAAAGAGGGTTTTTTTCCTGCACAGTTTTCCTTCAAATGTTTAAAAATTAAGTCACTGCTACTAAACCCAAATATTGAGAAGTGTTTTGGTAGGAAGGCTCAGCTACTTTCTCATGAGTTCATTTTTCTTTATTACCTTCTCTCATTTGATTATAAAACATAATGCTCTTTCTTTCTCCTTTTCTTTCTTCCTCCCAATAATTTTTGAGGGTCTTTTTCCTAGTTACTTCAGAATGGATTATCTTTCTTTTTCCATCTCAAATCAGGATGTTTGAGGCTTCATCTGACAGTAAAGTGCATTAGGATGTGGAAATGCTGTCTTGGCTGGTGAGGGAGAAAAGACCCAGAGGTGGGACAGCATGGTCTGTTCTGCAGAAAAGGTCTTTTGCATAGTTACTCAGGCTGAGCATATGAGTCCCTGAACTCAAATCCACCTCTATTTGCTAAGCCATGTTATTCTAAAATAATTACAATGCTGATTGTGTTGATTGCCTGTATTGGGGTTGATCCACTTTGTCTTTCCTGGCTTTGATCCAGGATTATCCTTTGGCTTCAGTGGCCACTCAGGCTTAATTTTATAATTAAAATAGGGCATCCCAAATGCCTTCTGAAATTGCTGTCAGACCCCAAGGACCATCCGCATGCCACGCTGTGTTGGTGGAGCCCAGGAGTGCACCTTTGTGGGCAGTCCATATGCCAGGCATGGGATGGTGCCAGGCATGGGATGGTGCCAGGCTGCTGTCCCTGGAGCCCAGGGCAGCCGTGGGGCCAGGCACTGGCACAGCCCTGCTGTGCTCATGGCAGTGCTCAATAGCAGGTGCTGCCAGCTCCTCTCCCCCAGCACTACTGCCAGCACAGCTAACCAGCTCCCTGCCCTGCACTGCAGAGCCACTGCCAGAGAGCCACATTCCTTATGAAATCCTGGTTTATAGCTCTCTTGCTAGAGAGAAAGATGGACTTGGCTTTGTAAGGTTAGTGTTTACACACGCTTGTAAAGCCAGTATAGCTTGTGTTCAGTTTGTAATGGTTTAGCAGGAGCTTTGAATAGCTCCACTTAATGTCTGTTGTACTGAAGATTTCACCTAATTGGGACAACTGGTAGATCTGTAGCCAGGCCAACTAAGTGGTCCTAAAGTGTCATGAAGATAAGAGAGATAATATTGTTATGAGTAAAAATATCAGGGTAGAAATGTGACAGTGAATGTAATCTATTATGCTCCTTATTTCTTCTTTTAATCTTTACTTGGATACAGTCTTTATTAAAAGACTGCAGAGCAGAATTTCATCACCTAGTGAAAGCATCAGTTTTCACTGTCCAGCTGCACCCTCAGTATGTGTAATTCAATAAATGCCTTGATCAAGAAGCTGTCCTAGCCACTCACCATTACTGTGCAATATCTTCTCCTCGTTAGATGTTGCAATAGAATCACCATCTAAATGAAGGATAACGTAATTAAGTGGAGTGTTGGGTAGCATCAGAGGCAGAGGCTTTCTTTTCTGGAGAGGGAGTTACTCTGCCAGAGCTGTACATTTTAGTTGCCAGTAATCGAAACCGCAGCCAAAGGCTTATAACTTTATTCCAGGCTATTAAGTAATTAAAGCACCTATTAAAAAGAGTTTCTTAACACCAAGGCAGTGTGTGTGTTAGTAACCAGCTGTTCAATGTTCTTTTTCTTCCCTTTGAAGTTGTAGGGAAGAAGACCTTATGCATTAAAGAAACCCAAACAAAACATAAAATATCTAAATTTCAGTTGAGCAAATAGACTAAAAATATTGTTTAATCCACTTAGATGAAACTGTCTGTAAACAGCACTAGAGGTCAGGGTTTCTACCCTAACATATTGCAGGTACACATAAACCCTAATAACCAAAAAAGAAAGAAATGGCAGTGCTTTTATTAGAGCACAAATGCACCATTTATTCACTGGGAAACCTTGACCCACTACTAAGTCTTCTTATTATAAGCTTCATACCTTGGTTCTCTGGAGGGCTCCTGGTGTGTTCAACAGCCTCACTTCTGCTGGTGGTCTCTTAAGAACCGTGCTGCCACTGTGACTTGAATGTGAATCAAAGCAGAGATCTTTCCCAAGAAAGGCTTTATATTTTCATTAAAACTTCAAGCTTTTAATTAGGGTGAATCTCTATTAACTCAATCTGTTGGAAAAACCAGTTATTCTATTGCTGGCATATGCAGTGCTAGCTAGTTCTAATTATGCTCCTTGAAAAGATGGAGTTGCTTTTCAATATTATAATGCCAGTAGTTAGCTGGTCATATTCTAACTTTGAAGAATTAGCAATCTAACATTAAAAATTTAACAAAAACAATTAGTGATATGATATATTGGACTACCAGATCTGTAAGATAAAATCCAGTAAGTAGTACTGAGTAAATAGGTATGGCACAGGAAAAACAGGGGTGAAATTATAAAGAAGATAGATGGAATTATAACCAAAAAATACCATGGCACTCTGCAGGGAAGGAAGATGAGGACAGAAAGATGTGCCCAGAATTTTAATCTGTTATTTGAGTTCTTCCACTATTCAACTATTATGTTTAATATTATATAATGTATATGGCATATACTATAGTATAACATACTCTCTCTGAACTAAGGGCCTCACACTTCAGGCTAAATACAAAACTTCCCAGTGTCCTCTCTTTGCTCTCAGCAGCACTGTGTTCATGACCAAAAAAAAAGACCTTTCTTCAAGAAGAAGAGTAAGTGGTATTCTTGAGACCAATCTCAGTTTCCAGCAGTGGTTAGCCTAGCAATTGGGACATTGTGGGAAATGGGTACTGTGGGTTCCCTGTTCCTGAGATTTAGGAATGCTCTGAATATAGGTTTCCAATTTCCTGGACAAATGACCCAATAACTAGACAACAATATTAAAAGCAAAGCATCCTCCAGTCCTGACATTCATATCCCCCTAATAATTTGAAAGTAGGATTCTTCACTTTAGCAAACAAAGGTGTAAGATATTAACTAAAATTAAAGCTCATAGCACAAAAATTCAAATGAAATTTGAGATCTGGTGTGTGGGGTTTTTTTAGATATACTTTTTTTCTTCTTTTTAACAAGCAGCACAGTCAGCCCATAGAATAACCTAAATGAGAATTGTAGTGGATTTTCCATTACTTGAAACCTGAAAATTGACGTTGGATGTTTTAGCAAAAAAAAGGCTTGAGGTATATTGCAGCTATTGAGATTTGAAGCAATAATTAATTCAGGGAAGTCCCATGACCTGTCAGACTAGATGATTACAATGGTCACTTCTGGCTTTAAAGTCTATGGAGTTCCAGGCTTCTGTGCTGTGAATGCCAATGAGACTGCCAATTAGTGGGCTTTTTTTTTTTTTTTTTTTTTGATGTGGACACGTGTTCACTGGGAGCTAGGCTGAGACTACTAAATTAATTTTAAAGTCATTAAAATGCTTCATTCCCTGAATAATGATTGCCACAAAGCACAATAAGAATGTAAAAGAGAAAGCATCTTATTCTTGGAACAAAAAAGTAAGCATAAGGAAGCAGTATAAATATAATGCAGCTTTTCTACTATCTCATTCTTTCCCATCACTGAATGCCATATATAACATGTCTAATCATTCATTTCATTGTTATTTTTATTCCTTTAAATATAAAGCACATTACTAAGACAGTGCTTGAAGGGGGTAGGGTTTTAATGCCAAAGGCAAGGATGAAATATCTAAGTAGAGGTTGATCCCTGATCTCTTGGGAGACAGAATGTGTATTCAAAAGGCAGAGACAAACATGAATAGTTAATCATCTTTAGTATAGATGTTTTCTCCATTCCAGGTGCATAATTTTGCTTTCACTAAAATCAGTACACCCATAATTTATAAATTAATGGCAAGTTTGTAATTTAAATAAAAAGGCGTGAAATACTGTTCCTTGTCTGGAATTAAAGATGGCAAATAGGGGAAATATGTTCCAAGTAACTGGAGGTCTTAGACATTAATTTATATGCATGTTTAGAAACATGAGATCAGTGCATGCATTTGTGTCTCTTGGTGGGGCAAGCATGGCTCTGTTGCAAGCAGTGAGGGTGACAGCATACCTCAGGTGCAGCACAGGGCTGTGAGCTTTCTTTACACATTTGTTTTTATTTTAGCTCTACCAGAGAGTGCTGCTGTGCTTGATACCACTGGGAATTCATAGCAGCATTTAAGCTGCTGTGGGGTGGAGCTTCACATAAAGCACCCTGAGATGTTGAGGTGAAAAGGTCCAATCCTTTGCACAATGAAATTAAAGTTCATACTATTTTTTTAACAGTAAGAGCCTTGAGCTCTGGGGTCCCCAGCACAAGAAGGATACAGATCTGCTCTGCTGAGTCCAGAGGAGGGCCATGAAGATGATCAGAGGGCAGGAGCACCTCTCCTATGAAGACAAATGGAGGGAACTGGGGTAGCTCAGCCTGGAGAAGAGACAGCTCTGGAAAGACCTGGGAGAACCTTTTGGTACCTAAAGGGGGCCTATGAGAGGTGGGGAGGGACTTATTACAAGGACACATAGGGACAGGACAGAGAGGAACTATTTAAACTGACAGTGGGTAGCTTTGGGTCAGATATCAGATAAAGAAATTCTTTACTGTGAGGGTGATGAGGCACTGGAACAGATTGCCCAGAGAAGCTGGGGATGCTGCATCCCTGGAGGTGTTCAAGGACAGGTTGGAAGGGGCTTTGAGAAAACTGGTTTAGTGGAAGGTGCTCCTGCCTATGGCAGGGCGCTTGGGACTAGATGGTCTTTAAGGACCCTTCAACCCAAATCATTCTATGATCTATGGATTAGATTCTATAAACATAGTGTGGTTGTAAAATCTAATTTTACAACCCTTCTTTTCATTATTAATTTTACTCTTTCTCTCTGTGTTTGACATCCTGTAAACAGCACAGTAGAAAAGACACATTAAATGAGAATACCAGGTTTTCTGTATTTGATGGCAGTTTAAACTCTGCCATGGTACAATGCAAGTTTAGATTTTCTGTATATTTGTAAGTGGATGCTATCTCTGGGGCTCAGTTTCTGCAATGCAATCTCTCCTCTTTAATGAAGTCTAATATTATTGAGTGACCAGAGAAATAAAGAGCACTTGTGATTGCCTTGAACTTGGCAAACTCCAGCTTGCAATACGCTTGCTCCTCGAAGCCTGTTGACATTCAGTGTACTAAAATTGAATTTGCAATTACTGGCTAAGAAAAGCATCCCTGGTATTTTTAAAATTATGCTCCCTTAGCATAATGGGGCCATTCACTTTTGTTTCCTGCTGGACCAGTTTCTGAGGGACCTTGAAGAAATGAGACAGCTATTTCCCTGTTACCAACCATCTGAATGGGGAATAAGAAAGGAGAAAAGTCTATGCTTTCAGTCAAAGAGATTTCCAAATATACTATCAACAGCTTGTCTTTTCTCTGTGCTAGATTCTAAAAGTTCAGAGAAGGAGAGAAGGCCAGTGCAGGGATGCTGCTTGGAAGAAGCCTGTCTCCGTCAGTTTGCAAAATCTCTGCTGTGTTGTAACTGTGTGCCACAGATCTCACTTCAGAAATCCCAACATAAAATCCTACTGCAGGCCTTAAGAGGGCTACCTTAATCCAAACTTCTCAGTGTTTTTATCTCAGGGCTGTGTTGTCTAGGGATATGAAAAATGGGATGATCTTGTGCAGCATTCCTGCAATATGTCCCATTTTCATTTGACTTGAAAGAGCTATTTTGAACATTCATTTTTGAACATTCATTACTTCCATTACTGTTTTCTTTACCTGCTTACATGTTTGGGAATGGTGTAGAGGAATTATGCTTCATTTTCAGATTTTCTGAAGATCATTTTCTGGTGTTTTTAAACCACATTACTTTATTATTATTCACTCTAATAAAACAACAACAGAGGTAGCTTAGTGGTAAGGGTTACCAAAGATGCAGCATGACAAAGTTTGATGGGCTGCATCAAGCAAAAGTTAGCAATGGAATAGATCCCAATAAAATATATGAAAATAACCCCTGGTTTCAGTGAAATAAAAATTTTTCTCTGAGTTAAAATAAATCATCAGGAATAATGTCTAGCAAATTAGCACTTTGCATTGAAGATGGGTTGATATCTTTCACACACTTGACAGATCAAAAGTTTTCATCAATCTGCTTTACGCATGTACCTGCACACACTTGGACTATCCAGAGTTGTAGGGATGTGTGTGTGTAAGAAGCTATATATTAAAAAAATTAAAATATCAATTTTCCAGCATAGTCAGAGATTCTCTTTTGCATGGATACTGTGAAAAGCTTAGTGTCAGCTCAAAGAATTCTGAAATATCTTTTATTTCCATGTACTCTTTGAGAGGACAGGCTTTGACCCAAGAAGACATATGAGGTGGTTTTATTCATGTTGTTCTGGAATGGTATGTCAGGTCTGTTTCAAAGGATGGAGGACTGGTTATATTGCCTGTATGGATCCTCCATTTCCATTTCAGCTGCTTCTAACTCCTTTTTTTCTTTAGAAGACTGATCTGTGTTCCAAATGCTATCTCTGTAATAATTTCAATCTCTTGGGATGTGTGATAATCTTGTTTAAAATTGACATCTGTCAACTAACTCATTGTCAAGAGGCTTGTTTCTTTTGTCTGAAGAGTATGCTGTACTAAAATACTCCTATGTGACTTGCCTAGGTTAGACAATTCTAGTGAAAATAAATCAGAATATTTGTCTCCTTACTAGAGATGAGGGAATACCTCATATTACAAAATACAGTTGTTCTTTGACCATACTTGGTTAATAAGTCTAAAATATAGAAGCAAAAAACTATTGTTACCCACAAATAGAAATGGAAATGCAGGCACTCCTTTATTCTGTGAAACTCATGGGTCCCATCATACGCAAAATGGGTTGTGAAGAAAGTGCACTTCAATATTTCAGTCTTTTCTAATACAAAGAAATACCACAACCCCATTCAAAAGAAATTTAAAATTAACTTATGCCCAGCTGCTTTTTTTCTAACCCATTCAGTTTTCAGTGTGGTAAACTATAAGTGGAATGTCGGCAACTGAGCTCCTGGTTAACCAGGCCCAAATCACCCTGGTGTTCTTGAGCAGCCACTTATTTGGGCATTGGAGGAAATTTAGCCATTTTATGAACAGAATTGTTTACATCCCTGAAAAAGCCTTTTAACCCCCAAAAGGCGTAGAAAATTGACACCACTTGCTCTGTTACAGCATCAAAATTGGCAATTCAAATTTTATGTTTGCAAAGAAAAAGTGCAAAGTACAAAGTTTTACCACCTAATAAAAGTCCTACTCAAATACAAACTGTAGTTATAATTAAGGGGAACAAGTAATTTCCTTCTTGTTTCTGGCCTGCATAACCCCACACATCTGAAAACATTTGGACTACTCATGGGATTATCTTTCTACCCAGAAGGAACTAAAGTTGATCTAAACAGAGAAGACAACACATTTTTGATTAGTGGATACCTGTCAGATGGTGGTAGGTGGTATTAATTTAATAGCACCTGCCTGAAAGGCATTAGCTTTAATCTGGGATGCATCAGGAAGATGACCTAATGACAATTTACCATTTATAACAGTAGTTACAGTCCCTAAGTAAGTATAAGTATTTAAAGCCATCATATAAATACACCCATGAAAAACACTTTCCCACACACACCAATAAACAAACAGCAGAAGTTCTGGATTCCACAAGTAGTACTGGTTCCCCAGGTACCCACTTATTCCACCAATATCTTGAAAGAAAATTACAGCAACGAGATTAGTGAATTCATTAGATTCAGATGAGAGAACTATTCTGCTTGCTGCATTTTCAATGTTCTACTTTATCACTGCGTTGGAGTGCTCTGAGAAGCCTCCAATCATCCTAATGCCACCCCTCAACTTTGCAACATAACCTGATAAAAGGTAATTTGGGTTTATCTTTTACGTCTGTATCTTCTCAGTGGAGATCACAGCAGGTATGAGTACATCTGCCAGTGTGATTTAATTCAGCTAAGATGATCCTCAGGTCCACCCTCTCTCCTTGCACAGGAAGCTCCACTTCACTCCCCCTTGTTGCCCCTGCCCCTTCCCAACATCTTTCACAAGTTGTCTTGTCATCCTTACTTTCTTGCAAGATACAGCTGTCAGAAGGGGACTTTGCTGAAGGGGACTTTTATGTAGCTAGAATGGGTGAAAAACTTCATTATAAACCCTCCTTGTGCTCACAATCTATTGGCAC
This sequence comes from Lichenostomus cassidix, assembly GCF_008360975.1. Taxonomy (NCBI): domain Eukaryota; kingdom Metazoa; phylum Chordata; class Aves; order Passeriformes; family Meliphagidae; genus Lichenostomus; species Lichenostomus cassidix. Next base: position 103,736,211 of record NC_139482.1, on the reverse strand, counting down.
AGTGAAATTTCAGTTCTTTGAGTTGTCTGCCATACTGTCTGGAAAGGTTAAAGAATTTTTCAGTGGTGTCCCTGTTCCTGTGGGGTGAGTAGGGTAAAAACATAGCCACCTGTGGATGACTCCAGTGGGCCTCTTCTTTCTTTAAATTGAATTTTTCCCTGTCATCTGTCAAAGATACAGAGACAGAGAAACTAACTAGGATGCATTTCAGATCTTGCATTATTTTGTCCTCTGAGATGTCTTCTGTTAGAGGAACAATTGATTTCTGTTATAACATGGTCAGGAAAAACAGTAGCTTACAAATCCCTCCTATGGCTACCCCACAGCAGCTTCAGAAATGAATTACCAGACCAAATATGCTCCTGTTGCTAGTGGTGATAGTGGGATAACTAAAATTCAGAGTAAGATTTTTCTGCTATAGAAAGCAAGGGCAGTAGTAAAGTAAAGCTTGTTACAGCATGAGGGGTTATGGAAGCTCATTTACATCTTTTACCAGTCATCCTGGATATATTTGCAAAAGCTGTTTCTTACCACATTTACATGAGGAACAGAGTTTGTTCTTTCATGTTCAGAACCTTAAAATGGTGTCATAAGCACTGTCCTTTGTGCTGGGTAATGTGCCAAGTTTGAGGCCTCTCAGGCACCTCACATAAAGGGATGAAGAGGCACAGCACTGAAGTTTCCCTGGATGGGCAGGGATCTGCACATCATGGGCATGACTGCAAGCTGAGAAAGCTGGCTCTCATGTGCTACCTAGCAGCTGCACTGGATTGGGAGCCTGGAAATCCCTGACTTCATTTGGGTCAGCAGGGCATGTGGCCTGAGAAGAGTACTTTGCACAGTATTCATTGAGGGAAGAGATCTCTTCTGTATCAGACTGAGGTAGGAACTATTTAATAAAGAATACAAATTTGGGATAATTTGATCAGTGTGCTAATGGTTCCACCCATCTGCAGTGGTGAAACAATCTCTATATTTCATGCCATACATGAAATTGCTGGTCTAAGTTTAGCTCCTAATGGATGACGTTTACCTGTTCAGATGAGCCAGTGTGTTCCAAAGAGGCCTGTAGTTGTGAAATCAGTGCATCCTGCTGGTCAAAATCCAGATTCAGTTCGTCATTTTTCATCAGAGATACCATTTGGTACTTAGCTCTGCACTTCAAAAATTGAAGAGAGGAGCTGTTTTGTAAGATGAGATAGTTCTTACTCCTGTTGTTAAACAGATTTGGATTGTGGAGTAACTGTATAGCTTTCAAGAAGATAGGTGACATTTAATAAAGAGGGGTTTTTTAATATCTTCTAACATAGTATTTTCAAACCTCAGAAGCACTTTCAGCACAGAGCAGACAGGCAGACAACTCAGTATTTGTCCACAGTATGAAGAGAGCGCTGAAGTCAAAACATCATTGTCAACATACAATGAGGGCTCTGTAGTGCTGCTACACTTTACTCTTTCTGCTCAACAGCAATGAACTCAACAGTCTGCAGTGCTTTAGAAAAGGGGATCAATTTGTAAAATTTGCTCTGAAAGTACTTCTCAAAACGTCAAAGCACATTTACTGCTTTGACTTCAACAGAGCTTGTCTACTGCCTCAACTAGGGAAGGAGAGCATCTATTTATCTGTTAAGTAGACATTATTGTTCCTGAGAAGGACTGTAACCTTGATGCAGAGCAAAACTTCTCACTTCTTGCTGATCATGTGGCTTTGGTCTGATCATGTGACCTTTATTCCTGTGAGTAATGTATTTCAGAAGAAAAATTTTCTTCAAGTTGAACTAGATGACAAGAGAGACAATTAGGAGTGACATTTTAAGGGGACATTCTTCCTGACACCACAAGGTTACAAATCACCCCAGCACTAAGAGACAGCCCTGGTATCAGGCTGGTTGTGCTGAGAAAGTCTGCAGTAGTTGGCTTGGGAAGGGGAGGAAGATGTTGAGGAATTCATATACTCATGGCTGAAGTGGAGGAAATCCCTTCTTTAGAAGATTGCTCAGCTATTTTGCCAGAAAAGCAGGAGATACTTGTGTGCAGTGAGGAGCAGGCTGTGTTTGCAGGCTGGCTGGCTTGGTAAGGGCTGGACTTGCTTTGCATTCAGTTTCTGAAGTGGGTGAAGACTCAGATAATGTGAAAGGACATTGACAATGGGCTGGTGGCCTGCAAGGTAAGAAGGGCAAACATCCTCAAATAGCTGGGATAGGGTGGGATGCCAAGATGCTGATGGTTTACCACCAAAGGTTGCCTCCTTAAGAGGCAGGTGTCCAGGTGTTTTAATCTCATTCTCTACCTTTTGTTAAGAGCAGGGAAACTGTTCTTAACACATGTTTTGAAAGAACAGATTGCTATTTGTCTGTTCTTGTGCAAATGATGCATGTTTTTATCTGAAAAATACTTTACTACTTATTTTCTTCTATTATTTATTTCTCGTTTATGAAATATGTTGAAGTACTCTATCAAAAGCAGACTTTTATAAGTTGATTTTTCCTAAGAACATATATTTTCTTCTGTATCCTTTTCAAAAGAGTCTAGTCTATTTTTGAATCACTTATGACGTACAGGATGGAAAATGGATGCCTCCAGGAAAACATCACAAAGTACTCTTCTTTATGTCACTATAGCTCTGCATGCCAGTAGTGTTGGATCTTTTATTGTCATGGTTTCATCACAGGGGAGCATCTCAACGAAAACACTTGGCTTCTTAAGAGTCCATCAGCATCTGTGACTAATTCCCTGTTGTTTGCAGCATCAAATGTAGTTCTAGTAAAATGACTGTCATCACGAGAACTATGACTTCATCAGGGTAATCATCATGAGAAGAGACAGATGAACTTCTGAGAAGCAAAGATGTTGCTTTTTATATCAATGTGTCAAAATGGAAGAAAGATAAAATATAGGCCACTTGGCAGAACTCCTTCTAAGCTGAATGTTTTTCAAGGTTTCCTGCGAGCATTCAGCTGCTCCAGAACAGGTGCATTCATTTCATGAAAACTTTATTGAATTTAAGTCAGATTTTAACAAATCTGATGACTGCCAGATCTTCAGAGCTTCCCTGAAGTGGATTTTGTTCCCTTGAGTCATGACTTTATTTCCCAAGGATTTCTTAATCAATGTTTCACTGCAAATTTTTGAGTAATTCCTTTGCAGCTTGCTGTAGGGAACCTTGAATAAACAAATCTGGAATACATAAATGTTCTGTTAATTTCAAGTTTTATATCATGTAATTAGACTGAAAGTTAATAAGCCGACAAGATTAAGAATTAGCTGATTACTATATTGTATTTCCACAGTGAGCAGAAATAGATAGTAATAGTGTCAGTTCTGCAGTCTCCCCTCTGTCAAATCTGCCTCTGGTCTGTGCTGTACATGCTGATGCCTTACTTTCCATTGCTAAAATTCTTTATGCCTTTCTCTCCTGCACTGTCTTTTCCTTTGGTGTTATCAAAACTCAGCTCTCCAGATATTGTGTGTGCTGATCAACACTGCCTTCTTTTTCCAATATGCAAAGTACAGCCAATTTATAAATTCCTTCCCTCCTTCCACCTGTGCCTTCAGAATGCTGCCTTCCACAGCCCTGCCTTTTTGCCTTGTGTGCCACTGCCTTTCCACATCTCTTGCAGCCTCAGTGCCAGAGGTTTAGGAATGGGAACTACCTCTGCAACAGTCAATCTGTCCTCAAAATCTGCCAGCCCTCCACTGCCTCATGCCATGCACAAATGCCTCTCTGTCTCTTGTCTGGCTGCTTTATTTCCCTCCCTCCCACAGTGACTCTGCTACATCTCTGACAAATAATGTGAGCATGAAGAGGAAGGGAGGGTACAACTCCCCAGTTATGGCACACCAAATGCACGTTGGTGTGCATGCTCTCCTTGGAGCAGGAGTGCTCCTTGCTGCTTGTTGGTGGCACCTTTCTTCAGCACTGGCCTGCAGCTTTGCACAACTTGCATTCATGGCCCCAACTTGTTCAACTCACAAAGCATTCTATGGTGCAGAATGTGGAAATAGTAAATGAAGGAAGTGATGATTTGGACTGGTGTGCATATTTGGTATTTAAATGCTTGTCATGATCAGGAAGCCAGTTTAAATTCAGCCTTCTTAATAGTAGTGATTTGAGTGTGGATTATTTTAGGCAAAATATCTACTTAGTATCCTTTAAAAAGGGCACTTTTTTGGTTCAAGAAAGAATTGACAAAAGGTAATTGAATTAAACTGAAGTAGGGTAGGTTTAGGTTAGATTTTAAGAAGAAATTCTTTACTATGAGAGTGGTGAGACAGTGGAACAGGTTGACCAGAGAGATAATGGATACCCCATCTCTGGAAGTGTTCAGGACCAAGTTGGATGGGGCTTTGAGCAACCTGGTCTGGTGGAAGACGTCCCTGTCCATGGCAGGGGAGTTGGAAGTAGATGATATTTACTGTCCCTTCCAACACTGATCATTCTATAATCCTATGATTCAATGAATTAAAAATAAGCATGGTTGCATTTTTATTAATTTGAGCTCTAGAAACTTGTTTTAACAGAGATGAAATTGCAGCTGCTTCTTCCTTGACCAGCTTGAGCTATGATGATACTGTACACAAGTTTCTCTAAATACCTTCAGCAGACTAAAGTCTTGATTACATAATGCCATGATTATATATTTAGTCATGGTTTTAAATGACAAAAAAGCAGGAAGTAACCAAGCACAGGAGATTTCTTTGTCCAATCTCTTTAAACATCTGGTATTCATAGTAAATTCTGTGAATGGAGCTGTGGTGCTATTGAGAGGCTAAAATCCATGTGAGGCATCAATGTAATTTTTACTGGCAGGAGAAGAATTTGATCACTAAGTGACATGCCAGCCATGTGACAGTGCTTAAACAGTTCCTGTCAATCAGCTGCTATGTGTCAGTACCCTTATTTATCCTTTCAGGGTATATATCAATTTACATTATTGTCATCTGAAAGAGCATACAGCATTACTGAAAATAAAAGCCCATTCTGGTAACCAAGAGAAAGGGAAACAAAAGATTTGTATCACTGTAGCATATGCATGTCATGGTAGGGTTTTCTGGTATCTCTTACAGGAGAAGATGGTTAAGGGAAAAGTGCCCTGAAACCATGAAAATATTTTATAAAATTTAGGTGGGAAACAGTAAGAAACAGAAGAGATAAATGTGCACTAGAACTTGGGGCATCTATCACTGCCTGATTACTCTAACCTTACATAGCTAATATCCTCATATATGAAGATATCCTTCCAAACCATTTGCTTGATTTTCCACTGTAGCTCAAATTCAGCGAATCACTTAAGCATATGCATAATTTCAAGCATGTATTGTTAAGAGATTAGAAAGCAATTACAGCTTGTCAAACCTCCTCAGACATGGTCAAATCCCTTCTCTTCATCACAGTCCTCTAAAAATAGCTGCATTTAACAAGGGAAGAGATTCAAAACTGCTGGACCCCACTTTTGTATAGGGAAAAGACCTGCATGGGCACCTGTCTGTATCTCCCACATACTTTTCTTTCCCTGTGAGGGACACCTGCACATATAGGCCAGAGGACAGTGCCAGCATAGATTGAATAATCAGGATTTCAGGGCTCTTAAGAAATGTACCTGGAGGTTGTGTAAATCTCTGGATAAAACTGGCTAAAAAAGACATATTTCCAAAAGTTTTGACATTTTCTCTGTTCTGAGAGGACCGTGAAGACAAGATAGCATCTTTGAAAAGCTTCCTTCCTCCTAATTTTTTTGTTTTGTTCAGGTAAGTCATATTGGATTCATATATTGAGTTTAATATATGCCTTTTCTCCCTGTTTGCAGTCATGTTCTGTATATAAAATATACCAAAATGAAGCAACAACCCTCCCTCCATCTCTCAGCAGAAGTCGGCTCTATACTTCAGCAGTGTCTTGCTATCCAGGGTTTTTTTGAGAAGATGTAGGTGCTGAGGGACACACAACTATCTGTGGAACAAGCTGTTTGAAGGTGTGATTGACACTCTTGAGTGACTTTGTGTATCATTCCTTACTGTGACGCTGGAAGAGTTCAGTCATGCAAGCTTTCATTCAAATAGTTGGCAGGTAGCTAAAATTGCTTACCAGAGGGTCACCAAGTAGATTCAGAACACTCTGGCCTCGTTTATTAATTTCTGGTGTAAAAAATATGGCAAATGAGCTGCACAACCTTTACTGAGCAATCAACTGAATCACAGGAACAAAGCTGTTCCTTGCAAATGAGGAAAGGTTATTTGACTCACTCAAACTCATTAATCCTATTGTCCTAATATTGCTCTTATCCAGCACTGAGTAGATAGATGCATTGCCTAGCCTCAATACTTCATCCCCCATACCATGCCTTACAACTCAGTTTATCCTCAGTAAGTTCTTTTGGAAAACAAATAAAAACTATTGCAACGAGAAATCTTTGGAAAAAAAATGCAAAAACCCCCACGAATCTCCACAGTAACTTATGTTCTCTTTGGGTTAACAAAGTGGTTTCTGTTAGCATGAAAGTGGTACTATTACTGTTGTGAAACAGTGTTGTTCAAGATAAGGTTTTGAAAAGCATTATATGTTAGTCCAGCCACAACGAGATGTAGGGTGAGATGAGGAAAGAAATGGTGGGACCTATTCAGAGCAGGAATGGCATCTACAGTGAACTGAAGTGCTCCACTCTTATCTGTGATAAAACATTCCTCGACATCAAAGGCAGCAGAGGATAAGAACAATGAAGGCTGACATCTCACTATCACTTCTCAGCTCACTTGTTATTTGAAATCTGTAATTTGTGATAAGAAATTCTAGCAGAAACTAACAGGTGAGACAACAACTAAGTCACATAACAATGAGGAAAAAAGGTGAATTACAAAGTGAAAAAAAAGTTACTTGTAGCTAAGAGAACTGCCTTCAGGATCATAGAATAGAATCATAGGATCATTAAGGTTGGAAAAGATCTCCAAACTTTGAGTGAACACCACCATAAACTAGACCACCATTGAGTTCAAATTTTGACTGGGCACCATCATATAAACTAGACCACATCACTAAGTCCCATGTGCAGTTCTTTCTTGAACACTCCTAGGGATGGCAACTCTACCACCATTCCAATTCTTGACAAACCTTTCAGTGAAGAAATTCTTCCTGATTCCCAGCCTGAATCTCCCCTGACACAGCTTGAGGCTGTTTCCTCTTTTCCTTTCAGCAAGCCCACACTGATTCCAGAAAACCTGACTCTCTGGCTACTACTAAGAACTCAGCTACTGAAGGGTGTGCTGAATTTGGAAAGCAGCAGGAAGTGTGTTATAAGAAGCATGTTGGATGCTGCTTCTGATATGTCAGCTGGCCATCACTGTCACCACAACTGCCTTTTATGCACTGACAACTTGAATCCTAACCAACAGTCTACCAATATGAGCAATTGAGGTCAAAATTTCCAAATGTAGTTGCTTGAACTAAGGCATTAAAAGAGGACAGGCTACCTCAGCATTTTCTAATTTGTTAATTTTTGCCACTTAGCAATAGAGAGCCAGACACAGAAACAGAGACAAAAAGTGGAATTAAAACACTTGAAGAGAATAGATGTAGTAAATCAAACCAAAGGTCAATCTAGTCCTTGTCCTGTCTTTAAAGCTCAATGAATTCTTCCAGGAGAGTAAGAAGAGGTCAAGCATACAGGATACTTCTTCCTGCTGAGCTCCTATCTTCCCTCTACTTTCAGCTCTGAATTTCCCAAGGGAGATCTCATCCTCTTAATCCTTTATCTTGTCTCCTTAGATTGCAAGCCCTTAGGGTTTTGTTCGGTTACCAGCACTCTGGTGTCACCTGTGGGTACACTAGATGTACATGTGTGAGTGTGTGTGTACAGACATGCCTTGGAAAAAATAGAAATTGCAGTTTTCCTGAGATGAAACCTCTAGAATTTCACAGAGCCAGTGAGGTGGCATTTCTCAAAGCAGAACAAAATAATAGAAAGCTTGTTCTGGCTCAGACTGTTAGGGTTTTTTCTTCTTTCCCTGAAAACCAATAAACAAAGGATCTTTACCCTTGAGTCTCCATTTGCCCTTATGAAATATCAATAATAGTTCTGCCCACTTGCTTGTCCAAGCTTATCTCTTTATTCTTTTTCACTGAGGTCTTTAGGGAACTCATTTAATGTGTAGTAGGTAAGAGGAGGAGAAGATTTTGGTAAAAAAATAATGTCGAAGGTATTTTGATGTGGATCCTCTTTCCTGTCTTTGCTTTATTACTGATCTTCCCAGGGAGAGAAGCCTGAGGAATACTCTTTCACATTATGTAGCAAATATTACTGTAGCTGATTTGTCTGTGTGTTGTTTCATGCTTCTCTCTTTGCCTAATCTTTTTCTACTGTTTAGCTATTCCTTGTGCTGAAAACTTCTATGACCTGACTGCAGCAGAGGTCTCCATGGATGGGCTGCTATGGAAAGGCTTGGCACAGTGATCTTCCTGTGCCTCTTCTGCTGCTTTCTCAATGAGCCGCAGGGGGTGGGCAGGCAGAAGCTGTATCCTCCCTACATGTATTGCACCCTTTGTGTCATCTTCCCCGGCAGCCTGCACACTCTTTGCTCTGTGCCTAACCCAACCTCACCTTGTTCCTGAGCAGGATTGTCAGAGATCAACAGTGTCACTCTAAATGACAGACTCTTCACTATCACAGCTTCATGGTCAAGAGCCCCGTTCAAGCACAGGGAGGTGTACAGCCACGAAAAAGGAGCTGCCAGGAGCCTTGCAGCACAGAGAGCTACACATAGAGCAAGGGAATGAGATGCCTTTGGTAAAGCCAGATTGCCTTTTGCAGATGCATGGAAACATCAAAGTAATTTCTAAAAATACAAAGAGAGAAGAGAGTACTCTGGTGGTCTTACCACAAGGTTGATAGATATGTCACCAGGACAAAGGGTTACCTGACAGATGTTTGTGAAGATTAATACTGAATTTTGAATGTCTTGGTATTTTGAAATCCAAATGTCAGAGTTTGGAGAAAACCTTTTGCTGTTGACCTAGGCATTGGCTGGACATACAAAAATCAAACATCCCTGTTCATAAAATAAATGTGTTTTGGCAGTAGTTTATACAAAAGTAAATAAAACAGAGCTGATGTGAATGGATGCCATAAAAGATCTCTGTGTATTTTAAGATATAGTTTAAATGGTTATTTGGTATATACGTGTTTGGGATTTCTCTTACAAAAAGATTTGTTTAAGGAATAAACCCTGCCCTAGAGGAGGTAAGGATAGTAACAGGTGGCACATCAATCAAGATAATTTAACTCATTCAACATGAAAAAAAGAGGAGATCCCATGAGGCTTCAAAGTAGTTTTAAAATCTGAACCATTAAAGCCAACGCTTCTTTTAATTTTGTTCTGTTTGCTTTTCACTTAAGCAGTGAGTAGTTTTTTCTACTGAATACCATGAGAGGCTGTGTAAAAGGTTCTTGGGTGCCAAACCTTAAGTCTCTGTGTCCCAGTCTCAGTGTGTGGGAAGCACATTGCACAAACCTTATTATAGTCTTTCAGACTCCTTGGAAAAGGGGTTCTTCTGCCCTCTCTTTACCATGTTCGTCTCAGATGTTTGATTCTATTGGAGGTCATTAAAAGCAAAAGCTTATTTTCCTTGTATTTCACCATGAATCTAAATGTGACTCTAATCTGAAGAGTGAATTAATATTATTCCTTTACTGCTGCTGTATGGTATGAATTACTGTATTTTCTATGTCTTATGCCTTCTGAGTCACTTTTGCTGAAGGGAGATGTCCTTTGCCCTGTGGGGGTATGTACTGGGATGAGAAGTTCCTCAATACCTATTATAATGCAAGAACATTCTGTTCCTGCAACCAGAGGGACGAGAGGAGCAACTTAGGACATCTGAAGCAGATCATCATGTCTCTTCCTATATCTGCTGGCACTGGTTTGAGGAGCTCAGAGGATTGATGGAGAAGGGAGCAGCTGGTCTCTTCCCTCTGAGATTGCAGCTGAAAGCAAGTTAGTGGCTGGTATCAGGGATAGGGGAAAAACAAAGAAATGAAAAAAGAGAGACTGCTGTGAAGCAGAAAAACCTCAGCACAGAGCAATGATCATGCATTGGGAACCCAAAGCAAGGCACGAAGACATCAAATTGAACAGCAGTTGTGGAAACAAATCATCAGTTTGGCAATTTCAGCAGTGGAAACAGTGACAACTTAATACTCAAGATATAATACAACATCACATTTTCAGTTGCACTGTACTTTGAGCTGGCCACATTAACAACATTCTTCCTGCTAAATCCTTAGTCCCTAATGCACAGCCTACTCATTTATAAAGAGCAAAAGCAGTCTCTGAACCTTCAGGCAAGAAAAATTGCCATGAAAGTTACTGAGAAAGTGGAAATGAATGCTTTACTTCTGATATTCTCAGAAACGAATAAATTTACTATGCAATTAGTTAACTAATTTTCTAGCTGGACAAAGCATGTACTGTGGTGATCCTGCTCACATATTAACTTCCCTCTGTACTTAGGGAGTTGAAAGTTGGGTTCCCCAATAAGAACATTGGAAGAAGCCTGGGGATATAAGTTCTTTTTTTCTGCATGAATTGCTATAAACACAATGTGAATTGCATGAGTGCCTTCAGACATTGACTGAAGTTTAGCTCTGAGAAATTAATATTAATATTGCCTTTTTTCCAAGCTAGTAATTAGCAAGAAATAATCCTAGTTTCTACAAACTCATTTTTATAGGGTGATTATATTAGTACATAAATTGTAACAGGAGCCATTTTAAAATGAAATATCTTGTAAATAAAAGTGGGTGGAAAACTATGCTGTCTCATTGGCTCTATTTCCTGTAAAAAACAGGGAAACGTCCAATGTGCCAATGCTCTTCCCCAAAATATTAAAAGGAGTTGTGGAGGTGATTTATTGGTTCAGAAAATTACTTGCAACAGATTACCTTCTTTCTTTAATAGTTTTGGGTTACTGTACATGGTTCAGTCAATTAGGGCTTTGTTTCTCATGGTAAGCACTGTTGCTATGGAAATTATATAGCACAGCAATAACTAATGGTTGCTGCAAATAAGCTTTTTGGAAAACAGTTTAAGGGGTAAAATGATCCTTCTTTCGTAGTTGGGAGAAAATATAAAAGATGCGCTAGCTCCCTGTCTTCAGAAGGCTGCAGCTAACCTATAAAAACAATTTTATCTGAGATTTGATGTGAGATAGACTCTATAAACTAGAAAAAGTGCTAGTAGGTTTACAGATACTGTAAACAGGGGAAAGTGTACCTCCTATCAATACAAATTGTTACTGACTCAAAAGTTAGGCTACCATGGGATAATAGTTGCTCAACACAGTTTTGTAGCTATTACTGCGAAAATGTTAGCAAAATGCCATAGCTGCAACAGTATTTATCTTTCAAACAGGAAAAAAATTAATATAGTGTGATATCTTCACTAAAACTTGAATGTATTCAGCTAATTTGTTTTGTTAAACACAAAAGGCACTACTTAAAGTTATTTCAAGTTCCAAAGCTGCAAAGTTGATATACTTAAGTAAGTCTGTCCTTGTGAGAGCTGAAAAGTTTCTGTGAGAAACAGCTTGTCCTTGTGGTGCTTGTTACTGAAGTAAATGTGTTTTGGTGTACTTTGACAGCCCAGCCTGGGCTTGCTTGCCATGACAAGTCAGGCGACAGCCAGGCACATGGGAATAGCTTTCTCAAGAGCTTTGTGGTGGATTAGTCTTTACTCTGAATGGATGTTTACTGCCAACATTAATAATGGAACTGCACCAAAGATGAGAATTTATGAGACTCCTGTTTTTCATGTTCATCTGCTGACAATTAAGTGAGTGTGTCCGACCACAGCCTCAGGGAAGGTCATGCCTGGTTTGGCGACTGCCCCCAGCCCTCTGCTGCTCATGCTGAGCCCAAGAGAAGACTAACAGAGCATTAGTGCCACAAGCATTTCCTTGTCCCACCCACAAAATTTTGGCAGTGAACTCATTATATGCCATCCATTAAAACTGTCTTGTTCGGCTGATAGATGACCCACCTTAGCTGCCAGAGCCTGCAGCCATCAGAGCCTCCTGTCTCCCCACTCTGATATCAGCTTTTCTGGACTGCTGCCAAGTTCATTTAGTCATACTGCTTTAACTTATTCTAGTTCTTTCCTTTTCTCTTACAACCTCGTTATTTCAGCTCTTTAGAAAGGAAAGGATGTAGGGAAAAGGCACAGGAAATCAAAAGGGTAACCTATAGATTCCATAAACCCAAGATGGTCTATCCTACAGTTACTGGGAATTGTCTCACTGGTTTAAATTTTCATTCATGTAATTATGAATTATACCCAGGAAAATGGTTTTGCAGTTTTGTTTTCTTGTCAAAGTGAGAGCCTCAGTTAATAGTGTCAGGTAGTGCCAATCTATAGCAATGACTGTTTTAATTCTCTTTCCCAGGTCATTTTGCTTTCTGCCTCCATGGGTGTTCATCTTAGCCCTCTCTAAGTGTGAATTGTTATTAACTGAATAAGAACTGTGAGCAGGAGGATTTGTTACGAGGCCCACGCATTGTGCAAAATGAGGGACAGCTCATGTTCAGAAGGGCAACGTGTGTGTGCACATTTACTTTCTTTGCCCCACTGTTGATGAGTTCCCTGTTTAATGAACTTCCCAGCAGCCTGATACTTTTATGCACCTGAGATACAGCAGTGATATGCCTAAATGCCAGAGGTTGCCTCTTGCAAAAATTATTGCCTGCAGAGTTCGGAGAAATCTGGGTGAGGAATCAAACTCTGCTTTGAACAGTTGAGGCTGTGAGCATTGAAAACAACTTTTCCAACAGAAAAGCCGTTGTCTGAAGAGCCTTTTTATCATGATGTAATTATTTATCACAGTGTAATTATTTATCATGGTGAAAGAGAAGGGGAAGCTACATTAGGAAATGTTTCCTTGTTTCTGCACCCAGACTATAAACATAACATTAGCTTTGTCTTGAAGGTTCAATGCTCTTCAACAGAAATAATAAATATTATCTGAATAACAAAGCAGCAATGACAAGATAATGGATAATGACAAGAAAATAATATTGCAATATAATGAACTGGTCTCCTCGAATACCTGTAGCACTTAGATTTAAAAACTGAATGAGGTTTTAAAACAAATAAACAAAGGATTATTCCTGACTGTATTCCCTTAGAGACCAAGGGATGAATGCTAAACCAGGAAAACTGTGTCTGTATATAAGTTTTTAGATTATAGTGCCTTTAATTCTGTTGCTAAGGTGGCAGTGTCTTAAACAAGCACTATTGCCTTGGTGGTTGTGCATGTGTACCTGTTTGCTGGCATGTATTTCTATCTGTGCTTTCATCCAAGAACCTGATGAGAAGGGCTCACACAAACAACATTTTTAATGGAAACCTGGGGATGTGAGCATAGCAGATATGCAGGAGACTTCTCTTTTGTCTAGCATATCTCCTGTTACACTTGCATTTTTTACCAATCACAATGAAATTTAATGTATCAGTTTTATAATGTAATCAAAATTATTATCAGTAGTAAGGGATGGATTATGGGAAGTCTAAAGAACATGTAATCCATGTTCAAAATTTTCAGTTATTCATGTGTCTCCTATGTCATATATCATATCTAGAGAATTATTAGTACAAAATTATTGAAGGTGGCTGTGAAGAAAGTATTCACTTGTGCAGTGAGGGACAGATCAACATGAGATTGAAGGCTGTAAGAAGATAAGTTCTACTATTAGATACACAGGTGTAAAAACAAAGGAATAGAGGATGAAGCATGTAGGATGAAGTAGGGTTGTCACTTCCCAAGCCAAGACTTTCTTAGAAAATGAGATTCCAGCAGGTGTGATGTCAACTTGTTCAGGTAAAACTGATAATTGCAAAAGGAGAAAGAAAGAGATCAATTAATTGCATGATGTTTGATTTATCTCTTATGAATCAAGTTTTCACTTCTTTACTGCAAAGCTAACAATCTTTTTCTGACCAATGCAATCTTATCAATGAAAATGTATTTGAGATGCAAATCAATGCAAAGTTTGCATGAACAGGGTCTTTGAAAAGTCATTATGTGCCAGGGTTTTGAGGAAGACTAGGTTAGAATTTGATAGAAGACTCTAACTGTTCTTTTCCTGACACTCAGGAGTCATGTTCTTATATCCTAGTTTGCTCTCCTGTACATAAGAATGATATCAAGCAGATGGGACAACAAGAACTATAAGAGTGATCATGTTATTACTGGAAAAAGTGTGGTGGTGCCATTGTAGGTAGAATTACTAGTTTTGTTTAAGTGACTTTCAGTATGTCTCCAAAGATGCTCAGGTCAGATGTAGCTCAGAGCTTTCAGTTACCTGCTTTATCAGAGTACCAATTATGAGTTATTCCTAAAGACTTAGGCAGTGAACAGTCAATGCTATAGATGTTTTTGAGTGATGTACACCAGTGTCTGTTGAAAGCAGTAACAATGCTAATCTAAAATGTGAAGGAAATACCCCACTATGATCTCACAGTGTTAGGTCTGTCTGCTTGTTAAGTAGGCATCTTACATTATGCTTTGCAATATAAGGGTGCCTTAAAATGAGTTCATAATGTTTCAAGAGGAAATGAGGTTCACAAGATTGAGTTTTGGTTTATGTCTTCTCTGTTATTAATTTAAAAAATTTGTATAACACCTTATTACTAGAATTACTGCTGGGACTGCAATCAAAAGAGTTGTGACCCAGAGATTGCAAGTAATAAACTCTGTATACCTGGTAGGTAAATGGCTCATGTGGGATATTCAGAAAGAAGCTGTTGATTTTCTGTTTAAGTTAAATTTTTTCCTTTGCAGAGAGGAATTTTTTATTTATTTAGCTCCTTTTTAATATCAGTAAATCCTTTTCTCTCAGGGCTGCTGTTATATAACTATTTGTGATTACTTGTGATAACCACAAAATGGACACCTCAGAAAACACCTTTCCAAGCTGGCAAACCCTTTTTGATATCACAGTATTTAATCATTAATATTTTGCTGCTGAAATGTTTAGGAAGTCCCAAACCAGCCTTGGTTATGAATGTTATTAGTCTACTACCAGCTTACCAACTTTCTAATAAAAGTGAATTTTAAGGTGGGATTTGAACATAGATGATGAGTTCCTTTGTTTTAATTAACCCTGAGAAAGCAGTAATGGAGCAAACAGTGTATGGGAAAGCACAGAAGAACCAGCTATATGCTGTGTAGAGAGGTTTTTAATCTGTGGAAAACAGATACACAAATTAATTTGAGCTCTATGCAGGCATAATTATGAGTGTCTGCCACTCTATGCCTCTAAAATCACAAATCATTCATATAGCATGAGAAAAGAAGCCAGCAATACTAAAGTCAAGGGCCAATTCACAGCTGATTTGAAGTCCTTAAAGAAATTGCAAGGATTAAACTAGCTGATGATCTGATGACCCATGGTGGTTTATGCTTCACTATTAACTTCATTTTCTAAGGGAAAATAGTAGATGCACTCATATTGTTTGTTGTCCTTCCTTCTTCCTTTTCTTGACCATTCACCACCTTCTCCCAATAACTTGTTTGCCAACCCCCAAGGTATTTGATAATTGTCCTAGGTTACAATACAGGTGTATTTAGTATTCTATTACCACCAGCTGTGGGGCATTAGCTGTTATCTCCTGCTATGACCCACCCCTGATAACAGACAATTGGCCATCAGGACCCACCACATGACTCATGGACTTATCCTATTGTGAGATGCTCCACCCAGGAGGGAGGAGCCAAGCATTCCCACCTGGATATAACCTGGCCTTGGAACTGCCTGAGCTAGCCCTGTCTACTGGGTTACCAGAGGACGAGAGCTACCACTGGATCTTCAGCTGGAGACTAGACCTTCACAGGGTCACCGCTTGAACTGAACTACTTCAGCTGGACTGCTACCACCACCCTAACAGGGTGTCAGGTTGTATCTGACTTTATCAGTGCTTTTTCCTTGTATTATTGCACTTTTTTTTTTTTTTTTTTTTAAATTTTCCTATTAAATTTTGATCCTGACTTGTGATCTCCTACTGGTTTGTTTTCAAGCTAATACAGTAATTTATTTGGGTATTTCTTGAGACTTGAGGAAACCAGAGATTCTCAAAGGTTCCTCTGAGGCTGCAGTTTGCATTACAGTCAGACAAGAACCCACACACTCTCCTCCCTGTTTCCAAACCACATGAAAACTGTAATTGGGTTGCATGTCTTGACAGATCCCAGAGAATTCACTCACTGGTCAAAGATTTTTCTTCATTAACTAAAGCAGTAACTAAGGTTAGACTGTAACCTTAATAAATACACACATTAAAAAAACCCTAACTAACAAAAACCAAGCCACCAAAGAGAAAAGGATATAAACGAAAAAGCTACAGGGATGTAAGCCAAAAGGATTTTCTTCTACATCTGACTTAACCACAAATATTCTCTGCTGCACTTTAGAGTTACATGAGGAGAGGTCTAGGCTTCTTAAAAATATCAGGATAATGCAGTAGTTGAGTTTTTATTTCTATGTTTTCCTCCTTAATGCAACTTTGTAATTGAAATTGTGAGCCATCAAACATTACAATATATAACTCTGGGGGGCAGGTGCAACATTTTAGCCATTCTACCATTTTAGCAAAAATCCTAACAGAAACACACACAAATTCTTGTTTAAAACAAACTTTTAAATAAGATTTGAACAAATGTGTCTCATCAACACATTCTTTAAATACAACATATATTGCATTTATATAGCTTCAAATGAAAACACCAGACTCTCTGTTTTCATATAGGGTGTGCCCACTCCTTTGAATAATTGGATTATGTTCCTTGAGTCACAGGAACACAGATCTTGTCAAAGTGGATTACATCCATGATCCATCTAATCCACCATGCTTTTTCAGAGTGGCCAGTGCCAGATGCTACGGAGCATTGCACAGCAACCTCACGCTAGACAGATGAGGTACAGCCTGGCACCATGCAAGTCTCCTTCAACTATTAATGAGTGTGGTTTTTTTTTTTTTTTTTTGGCTGACATCAGTCTTCCTTAATTCCATGGGAACAATGCTATGACAGTGGAACAAAAAGTGTCAGTGAGATTTAAAATAATTTTATCCACAAATGGAAAAGAATAAAAGAAAGGAAAGAAGGAGAAAACAGACACTTGAACATCTCAATGTACCTTTCATTCAGATGCTTTGGGAAAAAAGTACTTTTGGCTGTTATCCTCCCTGTCTCTGTTGAATCTGTCAAGGTTTTCCTACTAAGGTGTTTTCAAACATGACTGCTAGAGACCAAGCAGAAATGCATGAGGTCAAGTGTTGATTAAAAACATTGACAGACATTTTTATTTCTTCTCAAGATGTTTGTGGATCAAATGTTGACTGTATGGACTGTATTTTTCTGAAGGAAAAATGGAGACTTGGCAAACAAGTGGTAAGAGGGCAAAGAGTATATATAAAATAAGTGCTACCTGGAGGAAATTTTTCTGAATGGGGAAGCTACACTTCCTTTTGAAGCCAGATCTGGAGCTTTTAATAAAATGTCAAGATGTTTTTTATGAAGATTTCATATGACACATTTTATAGCATAGCTCTCTCATAAAAGCTGAAAAAGACAAAGACTGGACAATTTCACTGCACCCATGGCAGTAAAACTAATTTTTTTTTCATATAAACTTGTCGATCAAAACTTATTCTGCTTCTCTTCATTGAGGACATCTTTCTGTGCCTCAACTTAATGCTGCTTTCCAGCGGTGGTTCGTGGGCTTTACAGATCTCCAAAGATGTGCGTAATACGATTCTACAGATACTGCTTCCTTTATTGGTTTTATTTGCTGTACTCTGTGTTATGGCTCTTCATCCCTTTCCCTCAGGCCACATGTAGTAGGTGGAGAAGGACTACTCAAACGCATTTAAACCTGGAATTGTTCACCTCGTTGCTCAAGTTAGCTGCTTTAAAATTACCTGACCTTACTCAAACCAGTAAAAAACCCCTTGCTAGCTCAGAAGCAATGTAGGAGTTAGTGAAACTATGCTGATTCACACCTGCTGTCCCAAACAGACCTTTTAGCACTACTTTTTTATTTTCTTACAGAGTACCTTTTGCTTTTGTTTGGAAAGACATTCTCAGACATTTTTATAAGACAGATGAAACTGCCATAAATATTAAATGTATAACAGTCCCAGTGTGAAACACTCGATGGCAAAACTCATTCCCTTCTCTTCATGTAGAAAAGGATATGAGAATGCAAATGAAACTGCAGGTGTTACAAAATTCCATCCAGTTATTATGAAAAAAGAACTGACTGATGAAGAAGCCATTGGAGCTTTAATGTTTACTGTTGCTGCTCATTAAACTTAGCTATCCCAAACTTTTATACTTTATACTTGCTGATTTTCTCCATTGTATGTATAATCAAGGGCATAGAGAAGTGAGTAAATTCATATTTTAATAATATATTTTACCTCCTTTTAGCCTGAAATATTAAATAGGCAGTTTTACCTGTTTTTAAAATTTCTCTCGTTATCTACTGGAAAATCCAAATATAAAAATATATCGCTGAATGTTCTCACTTTTTATCAAATGTCGGTGAATTTAGATCAAGTTTGATTGCATGGTAGAAAGATGCAGTAATGAGTCAGGCAAGGAAGTCAATGGCCAGAAAGTGTCCTAAGGACTTGGTAAATGTTCTGTATTTTAAGTGTTGATGCCACACGTAGGAAGAAGAATGAAAAAAGAAAGTGATGGTAATGACAACTGACAGGAAGGCACAGAATGATACCAGTCACTCATACACAGCAATGCTGCAGGTGGTAGGTAGGTCTGTAAGAAAGTAAATATTCAGTGCCCAGCCTAGAGGTAGAACACATAAATCCACCTCCTGCTGCTTTTTATCTGGGTGGCCTGTGGATATTTCAGGCTTTCTTCATTTGGTCTGTATGAAGATTTTTGACTCTGTTGCATGAGAAGAAAACAGTACCCAGCAAACAAGGCATAAGCAGAAGGGAATGAGCCTTAGCTCATATTTTTCCAGTAGTGCTTGTTAAACCTACTCTTTTCCTCTCTGAAGTCTTCAAGAAAATCTGCTATGAGCCCTATGGAGCCACTTAACTAGTTCTACTAGAATCATTGCCTCCCTCTTGAGATATAAGGCTCAATTTACTGTACATCTTAATCTATTGATTTATTATGATTACTTTTTGGTCAGCTATCTTGCAAAAAGTTGCAAAAACAATTCCATACATTCTCTGTGCTTTATTTCACATATGCTACCCAGACTATCAATCCCCTTAAACACAATGTTGTGTGATTTTAAAATAGATGTTACAGCAAAAAAAAATGCACCATGAGATGGAGAAAATTTCTGAGACAGGAGGTGAGGGATCCTCATGGGATTACTGCAAAGCCTTTTAGATTTGGAGGTATGCTGGGTATCTATTAGCAGCTCTGGCCACAGGCTGTGGAGAAGCTGCATATCACTCTCCCACAAGAATCTGTGTGTCTAAACAGCTCACCTCAAGTTTAATGGCCAGTAAAACCTATTCAGGATGTTATTTTTTCCTCCTAAATTTTTCTTTTATTTCTTTTCTATCTAATCTCCTCTGAGATTTTTATAGTCATACCATGGCTGAGTGCAGCACATACTGGTTTTTTTGTTTTTGTATTTTACACAAGGAGATCTGGACACTGCTAAATATGTTATGATTCCAAGGTTCAGACCCAGCAGAGCAGTAACATGAGCTTGAAAAATTTAAGTGGCCATGGTAAGTGTAGCTCTCTTGTGAACACAGTTGCCTGTTGCTGCACTAAATGTACAAACCCCCTATTATTTCCCAGGGTGAGACAGACACAATAGCAACATTATGGTCTCAAAACTGTGTAATCCAAGAGTAAAAACTTAGATTGTTTTAGTTTATTGAACACATGAAAATGTGTGCAACCTGGAGGCTAAAATGTACAGTTTAAGGAAACAAAAATGCTGAAAGTATGACACAAGGATGAACCAAATGCTTGAAAAGAGGTCTTCTTCATTTGAGGAAAAACAACCTTCTATGAGGGAAAACTGTCTTCTATAAACAAGAGTCAATAAATTGACTGACAGAGCTGGTGGATGAGAAAGAATAGGTTACAGTGGATAGGCCTTCTTTTGTTCTGGCATATTTCCCTTGCTATATATATTCCCCAGGCAAAAATCTTTCACATTTTGCAGAAAAGAAACAAGTTCCTTAGAAGCATCAACTAACGTTTAGTGTAGTTGCACTCTCTCATGAACCAGTACACTTCAGAGGTCTGTGCTCTGAAATGGAGGGTCTTGATCAGCTCTGCAATCAAATGTTCCTATAGTTCAGCACATATGGTCCAATTATTTAAATTTAATTCACTAGTCATCTAAAAAGGAAAAAGCTCACACAACTTTTATGTCAGGAGAATATTAAACTGCTACGCATCAGTGTGCTTTCTTACATAAGTCACTAAAGAATAATGATAATTTCTGCAACAGGAAGCCTTGTTTGTGGTGTAAATGAATTGTTCTCATAAATTTATTATAGACTCCAAAGGATTTAATTGACTGACTTCCACTGATCTGTACCCTAAACTACCTACCAGACCATTGGGCATTCTTTAGACAGCCTTGGTACTGGTTAGCTCTTTTCTAATGTTTCTTCATGGTTTGGCTCAAGTGGTTCAAGCCTATAAGCAGAAACATCTGATTTTCTTTGTTAATAAGGCAGACAAAATTAGGCAAAACTTAATCTGTCTGAATATGACTCAGACTGTGCGTATTGATGTGTATTTGAGATTAAAAAAAATTATTTAAAAAGAGAATTATAACCATTCCCATGAAGTGAGAGAGCTGCTCTCTGGATAGCAGCTGTCCTGAAATAGCTTTCAATTTAATTGCTGTAACTAAAGATATTATATCTACATAAATCTTTATTTTTACAAGGAGAAGATTGTTTCACACATTAGATTTTTTTCACTGTAACATGACAGCCTTTCCTTATTTGAGCATTCCCCAGTAAATCTTTATTCACAACAACAACTGAAGCATGACTCCAGATATTATACTAGACAGCACAAAATGAAAATAGTTTCACACAAAAGCATCAAACTCATGTACTAAATATATATAAAAAACCCAGATACTAAATGGCAGGATTTGACACAGTCATAAAACTAATAGGTTCTGACAAAGAAAGAATAAAATATGTTGCATTTTTTTTCTGTTCTGTCTGATTTATAAAGGGGCATCATGGTTCAAAGATGGAAATAGAAGTAATAGAACAGATGTCTTGATTTTTGATTGAGCAGAGTTTGTTCCAAAATGTGGACAATAATTTTATCTCACTCACTTGTGACATTTTTATTACTGTAATTTAAACCAAAACAAGATTAGCTTAGGTCTCCAGGTAATTTTATTGTTTATTTCCTGCTGCATGCTTGTCCCTTGATTTTGACAGCAAATGATGGATTAATTTTTTTTTTCCATTAGATAGTGTATTCCAGTTTAACACTGAAGGTCCAAATATATTCTTTGTTTTTTACAGTCTGTATTCAGGTGGGTTCCTGTTCTGCTACTCTGAACTAGCTTTGGTTCAGAGTCTGAACCCATGCAGACCCCATGAGTTTAGGGGTTTGGCTATTAAGCTGAGCAGCCCAGATGCTCAACCCTGGATTTTTAGTCACTAGTTCAAATTGCACTAGTTTCAAATAGACTCCCACTCTTCTCTGGCCTTTTTTCTTAGTGGTCTATACATACCAAAGGTGACAGCACCATACTTCTTGCATCTTGAGAAGAGCTGTGCTGGAGTCAGAAAAGTGCCTAACTGCAGGTTATGGAAGCCAGGAATGAGATGCCAAAGGAGAAAAACTAGGCAAAATGCATGGAAATGCTGTCTTGTTCTGCACTGTGATACACCTTGCATGAGTGCAGAGGTAACCCACCCCGACACTTGGCCGAATTTCTGTGCTAAGCCAGTGCTGCTATAAATTTTTCATTTATGGTTTCTCAAAATCCTTTGGATCATAAACAAACATAAAAGTGGTTCACTTAAGTAGGCAGGCAAATCTCAGGTTATACAGGCAAGAAGTATTTGGATGCACAGTGATAAAGCTCTTCATCTTTTGTCGCTCATTCTTATGGCAGGTGAAATATATAGTGGGTAAAATTGCAGAAACAATAAATTGTTTAGTTCTGCAACCAAATATGGATGTATATGCAGATAGGTGATTTTGATGCTCTGCCTTTAGACAGACTTACTTGACATGAAAGAAAATTATTTTCTTTATTATGGTGTCAATTTTAATAATCCAAATGGAAAACAGATACTTTGCTATATAAACTGAAAGGTCATTGGAACATGTTGATTTTTCAGAAGTCAAATGTTTCCAGTTTTTACTCCCCTCTTGAGATGCAAAGTTCATTCATGGCTTTGGAGGTATGCATATACCATTTCATTATAAAGACCAAGAGAATTTATTGTAGTTGCATGATAGGTCTGATTATTGAGAGAGATAAAGATGAACTGTTGACAATATAATCTGAAAAAGAACTGTGAAAATCTATTCAGTTAAACAAATAAGATCTGCTTTCCTCAAGGTATGACAATGCCATCAAACACAGACAAACATGAACTCCCTCAACTGCACATTTATCCTTCCAGGTTTTTAAAACTAAGAATCTGTCCCAAAAGTCTGGAGTCAAAAAATCTTTTATTGAGAACACCTATTTAGGTGTCATACTTTGGAAAGTGTGGAGAAGAGGGTGATATCTCTTTCTTGAGTGGCTGAAGGTTCTCCTCCTGAATTCTTTGCAGAGCTGCAGCACACTGATCTATTAGATAGGAGAGAAGAAGAGGCATAAGCATGTCAAAATGAACTGAAAAATACTAAAATAAAATCAGCCTTATTGTAATTTTTTTCTCTTCACCAAGTTAGGAAAAACTCAGACATACTAAATACAAATGACTGTATGCTTATGAACAAGAAACTACAGCTTATGGCTTCTAAAAACACTTCAGAAGAGCAGCCTTTTTCTCCAGTAATAACTTAGCATCATGATTTTTTCCTTAGAAAGTATGTGCTTCAGAATAAAATATTTTTTTAAGTGGTGTGCCTAGTTGTGGTGTTCCCCATTTTTAAAACAAAAGGATTTTAGTGGAGCTCCACTTCTGTTGATTTTCTCTTATTTAGTAGAAACTCAGCTGACTGCAAGTATTCAGTGTAAGCAGCTTGAATCATATGTAAAAAGTTAAGCCAATTTAATTACATCTGAAGTCAGCTTATGCAGTAGGTTAATTATGAATATTTATTACTAGAATATTATCAGTGGTGTCTTTGATTGGCACAAATATTACCACTTTAAATTAGTTACAGCCTGGATGAGGAAAAAATAAATATAACTCCTGTCACATCTATAACATGACTGTGGGTCAGCTGAACACTAATTAGGAAATGAAAACAAATAGTGGTTCCAGTCCAAATAATGAAGAAGGAAAAAAAAATTTCAGCAATAGACCTGTCAAGCAGATGACAAAATATTGCTTGATATGTCTGTAGTTTGAGATAAAATCAAATCAACCACAAAACAATAGGAAGTCTGAGATAGAGTTTATCCCCTCAGACTGAAGTATTGATTGCATTAGCTATACAAGGCAATCCTTTGAGGGTGGGGAGAGAATGATAACACTCTATAGCACATGAATGAGTGATTGAAACATAAATGAATGTAAGCAGCAAATGAATTCCTGAAAAGGGCAGACTAAACAACATATGGAAATTTACAAAATAAAGCTCTCCCACCAGTTTTGTGGGGCACACTAAACAATGGAACAACCCCTTTTTAGAAATAAAGATGCTCCCAAATCCCAAAAATACAACAGACTATCTGGTTATTAATACCAAATCCTTTGTTCTTCTTCTGTCTACTCATTGTTATGAGAGAGGGTTTAGCACTTTCTGTTACAGCACACTGAATGAGAAAATGAAGCCTGCAGCAAATCTAAAGGACTTTCCCCAATTTAGCTTGTGTGTTTCATAAGCTTCCATCAGTTTCCAGTTAGAGAAAATGCTATAATTTGCTTTTAGTCATCATTTTGAGAAGCTTCAATTATGACTTTATGAGTGAGTTTACTCATTGCAATTTTATTTCCTTGCTGTCTGACTAGTTCACAAAATAAGTTTGAAATAGCATACACTTCTTCCTCTGGAAATTACACTTATAAACAAGGATGTTTAAGGTAGCAGGAAAACAATGGCCTTTTTTTCCCCATTCTTCTTTATTTGTTTCAGACAAACTTTGCTGGAATTTGTCTGTCAGTAGCACACATACAGGTTCTTTTTTTCTGGGGAGTTTGTAGTCTGTTGCTTCAGGAATCAAAAGTAGATAGAAATTGGTTTGCATTAGTTGTTACAGAAGTGCTGCTGCTGCTGCTTAGTGGAGCTACTGTCTTTGCTTATATGGTTTGTGCTCAGTTGAAGTTTGGGCTACTAGTGCTTTGTTGAAGAAGTTGCACGATGCTCTATAGAGTTCATGAATGTAGTAACAAACTGCTCATATTTCCTTCTAGCTAAAATGATCAAAGATATTTCTGTTGTTGAGGTACATCTGTCCCACAAAATCTAATGAAAAGGCCATATAGACATAGTGCATATTGACAGCAGGTGTACTAACTAATTACAAAGTGTATTTGTTTAATGACTGTTACACACTTGCCAACCATATGGTAATCAAAAACTCTCCTGGCACTATAAAGACAGGCTATCACAAACCTAGATGAAACATCAGCTGGCTTAACCAGAAACTGAGTAACATCTGGATTAGTGTACAGGAAATCTTAGTCCCTTTGAGGATTTGCATTGATGAGGATAATATTGACATTGCCTTTGTTTCAGTATTATTTTTGAACTACCTAGAATGTGCAGTGTCAATGGCATCACAATCCACGTTTGAATTAGGCAGATTGCAAACTTTTCAAAGCTCATCTCTACATTTCAGAGATATTTATGGCTTCAGAAATGCTTCCATATTTATTTCCCTAGTAATCCACTTAATGTAATAGCATTCAAGAAAGCTAAGAAGCATGATCTTCTTTAATGACCAAATGTGGAAGTGCTTAGTCAGTTGTTCACACTTCAAGTTCAAAATATCCATCTTGTGAGCTAAGGGTGAAATAAGCCAGACGACTCAAAAATCTACAAGAGTGTGCAACTGTCCTTTTGGTAAACGCTTCTGTTATGTGTCTGGCAGATTTAACCCACTACTGCCTTATTTCCAAATCTTCATTATGATCCTAATCTATAGCTTTTCAGTATCTCTCTGCCTCCTGCTTGCACGGGAAAACAGTCCTTTTCTGGTCATCTCTTCCTCTCCCTGCTGTCTGTCATGTGTGCTGTCTTCTCTGACCATCCCAGCATAATGCTCCATCCTTTTTGCCAGCTGGATTTAGGTGTAACACTTTGCTTTTGGCTTTTCTGGGACTGTGATTTGACCATGTAGTAATTGCTCCAGTCTGCTTTTTCGTCAGGTCTGGATTCTTCCCCCTGCCCAGCTCAGTCAACAGCCTGTGCTGAACACCCTCCTCCATCCATGTTACTCATTGCTGTGCAGGTCCTGTCACTGCCTGCCCTGCTCTCTGTATCTCCATCCAACACCCCTCTTCTCTAGCTTCTGGGGCCTTCAAGCTTCTCATCTTTTGCTCCTTTTTCTGCTGCCAGGGAGAAACTACCTCTGGCCATTTCTACTCACTTTTTGGGAGGACTTCAAGGAAGTTGAAGCAAATTAATATGTTGGCTGTGCTCTCTCAGTGGAAATACTAGTGGATCATTTTGCATTAGTTCTCATTTTTCTTTGATAGAGGCTAAAAAAACACCCAATGAGAAAGTATCTTGCTTTTCCATTTGCTGATGACAGTAATATCCTGAAATTTTCTCCTAGGAACTAATGGGCCTTCCACTCCCAGACTCCAGCATACCAACCACAGCTGCTTTTTGTAGAGACAACTCCTGAAGCCCTAGGGCTGGCATCAAGAACAGCAACAACACTGGTGTTTTGAGGAGTCCTGAGGGAGGAATAATGTGGCAGAGTGTGTGGAATAATTACCTCTAAAAACGTCCCCCTAAATGGGCAGCTAAATGGCTTTCTTGCAACGCATGCACAGGGTTTTAAATGTCAAAAAACTGAGCTACTTTTCACCTCTTACTGATGTCTACTACCTTTTCATTTTAGCACAAATATGAGGAGATCTTTGTTAGAGCCATCATTTGGTAACACAGCTTTGCCCTAGCATCATTGCAATGATATACTAGTTAATATATGTGCTGGAGCACTCGAGCACTCCTAAGTGAATGCAAATATAGAGAAAAATGAATGAAATAAACGATTAATGTGTTAAACTAATTAGATTTTGGGGTGTATCCAGCAATGTATACTGGTTTTCCTCTGAATTAGAGAAAGGGCTCAGAGGAAAAACGTGTTGATGGCCAAAATATGGATGGAGTCCTGTCCCGCTCCTGGAAGATGTTAGGCAAAGAGAAATTTACTGAATCTGCAGTGAAATTTCCAGCTCAAGGAGGAAATGTGGCAGGAAATTTGGAAGTGCAAAAACTACATCAAAATTCTCTGCCTGACACTGGTCTCTGCTGCAAGCTACAAATACTCTCCATTATTTCAAAAAGCTTGTTATTCTATTACTCTTGTTCTCCAGCACGGTGTTTTTATGCATATGGAACTCAGCAGGAGGCAAAACCAAATAAAATAGATCAGCAGTAAGAACCTTTTTCCTCTCTGCCCAAACCCACTCATTTCAGTGCACATAAGCACGACTCACTGAACTGACTTGTTCAGGGAGATGCCAGAGGAACAAAATGTGATACTTTTTTATCTGTGGAAAGACAAAATTGTATTGTACTGTGGAATGTGTTGAAATGTGTATGAAGTAGTCTGAAAAAGAGTTATCTGTTTCTGTAAGACATTCTGAAGTCATCAGTTCAAGCAACTGATTTCAGGAATGGAATCTCCAGAAGGGCAATGCATAGTTGTGGTAATTTTCAAATCTTACTTGAAAGTAAACTTGAGAAAATTTCAGTAAGTTGTATATTGATATTCCTACATGAAAGAAATTATGACCTAGTTCATGCAAATTTCTACTTAAGTCTATGGATATGCCAGTGGGGTATGTTGCTGCTAACTTCAGATTATGGTTTAGAATTTGGCTTGCTGAAGACAGCCTGGCTCTTAAAATAATGCTGCTGACTGGGGGAAAGGAAGCTATAGGTTATAGGAAGCAAGGTGGAAAGATCAGTTTAGGAGTACTGTCATTTAACAGTTCTAAAGAACAGTGCTTTTTTAAATTTATGTATTTTCTCAAGATTCTATGTAACTGAGGAAATTTAAAAGGTTATATTTTTCATTGTGTAACTTCTTTTTTCAACAAACAAACAACTTTGGATTTCATTTTTCTTTTTAAATTTGTTTTTCACTATGCATTTGGGCTGCCAACTCATTGGTTTGGAAAAGTCATATTTGCAGGAACTAGGTTATTGCTGCAAATAGTCCTAATTCAGATTTCATATCTGATAGCATAAATCAAAGAACCTGCCCAGAGTGCAGAGAAATCACTTCAGAAAAAAGGAATTTCAGGCTTAAAGCTTTCACCAGCAATGAGCTGGTGCCATTTGATGATATTTAAGAAAAGGACTTATAAAAATCTTAGATGAAACAATGGGGGAGGGGGGGGAGCAGTGGGGTGGTCTCCTATTACCTTGTAGGAAACAGTTGAATTTTCTTTCCAGAAGATTTCAGATATTCGATTTTTTTTTTCTTTTTTTTTTAATGCCAGAATTTGCCATGCAAGTTCTTACTCCTGGTCCTCTAATAGTGAGGCTGTATTACAATACACCACAGAGCACTGTTGTGGTAAAATTCTTGGTTGTATGAGCTCTCTCTCTCACATAAGATAATATGAAAATTAGGAAAATGTGCTTGTATTTGATTAATTTAAAAGTTTGAACGAGCACATTACTTAAGTCTTGGCATTATTTAACAGGAAGAAGGTCACATTATAGCAGCACATTCTTGCAGCAAAACTTTGCAGCATGTTGTAATGAATCAGTATCAAAGGGCAGGGTTGGTCTTCCAGCAAAATCTCACATTTTTGGAGATGTGAAAAGGGCTAATAGACATCATAAGGGGCATGTTCAATTTTTGTTTAGTAACTTGATTTTTTTTAAATGGGCAATCAAAGTCATCTAGTTACTGTAATTGTTTTTAATACCTCTTGTTTTATTTCTTCTATAAATAGGTAACAACACTGACTGCTGTAATTTATAAGATAAATATTCCCAAACTGATTTCCTACTTCAAAATAATTTTTGGGAGGATTTTGTTTTGCACCTTGGACTTTGTCTTTCACCAAATCATGCTCTGTTCACAGAAAAACTTTTCAATGAAAAAATGTATTTTAACTGCCAGTTACATGTTTCCTGTCTTTTTGCTGTGTAAAAACACAGCGTTTAAAAAAATTGTTTGATTTTGTTAGAAATATCTTTCACAGAAGAACTGCAGGATGGTTGAAGATAGAAGGAACTACTGGAGATCATGTTTTCCAATCCTGCTGCTCAAGCAGGGCCACCCGGTGCCAGTTCCTCAGGACCACATGTGAATTTCTTTTTTTTGAGGATAGTGACTCCACAACCTCCCTGCTTAACCTGTGCCAGTACTTGGTCATCCTCACAGTAGAAAAAGTTTTGCTGATGTTCAGAGGGAGCTGCCTACATTTCAGTTTGTGCCACTTGCCTCTGGTCCAGACACTGGGCACCACTGGAAAGAGCTCCATCTTCTCGGCACTCTTCCGTCAGGTTTTTATCTCATTAACAAGGTCCCCCCAAGCCATTTGCTCACTAGGCTGAGGAGTGTCAGGGTCTGTCTGATTTTTCTAATGAAAGATGCCTCAAACCCTCAGTCATCTCTGTGGCCCTCTGTTGAATTCTCTTCAATATGTTCGTGTGTCTCTCTTACTGAAGAGTCCAGACACAGAGACTGTTTTCCAGCTGTGGCCTCACCAGTGCTGAACAGAGGGGAAGGATCACCTCCCCTGACCATTCTGAAGGCCAGCTATCTCCTTTCTGCTTGATGCTAGCTATATTTTGGACTGTTTATTTCTTTTTTTTCTGAAACTTTTAAAAAATGCTATTATTCTGTTAATATTTTTGATTGCATTGATTTTTATGAAAGTCTTTTTATAACAGACTTTTTATAAGTGGCAGTCACTCTTCTGAAACCATGGCTTTGATTTAAAGAAGTTAAATGAAGAAAAATTGAAAGGAAGTTAAATGAAACAAAGTCCTAAATGGACATTTGGAGGGTGCAATTTTACTTCCAAATGTTTAGGGAAGGTAGAATTGGCAAATGCTTATTGTGTGAAAATGTTTGTGTTCTATTTCCTTCATCTTCTACTCTCAAAGTCTGTTCTTTTTTATGCACAACTCTGCATCTGCCGCTTCCCTCATATTTGGAAATGATCCTCTTTCACCTTAATGGAAGAACTAAAAAAGAAGATGGCATAGTTAACTCTTTTCAAGTCTATGTATTCCTGCTGAAAACCAATAAATTGGTTTTCCATTTCCTTCACATCTCAGCATTTAATGACCATGAAGTCAGCTCTGCCTAGTGCCTGGCAAGGTAATAATGTAGCTACGTTTGTGAATGTCTACAGTTTCTTTGAAATTCTCATTATTAGAGCAGGTGTGCATGCCCTTCTGAGTATCAAGTAGGACCATCATGTTCTCCTACCTGGTGCATATATGAGTAGAAGCTCATAGTATTTTTAATATCAGAATTACATTTTATTTTACAGTTTACCATGATATACAAGAGAACTTCATATCTTTGTAAAGTGGAAGTTAATATTCTCATATCTCCCTGGAGTAAATCTTCTGTACTAATATATTTTCTTATACATCAAAACATAATTTGATGCCTCAGCATTAAGGAATTTACTTTAAGACAAATAGTAAAGCACATTGTTCTGAACCAAAAATCCATATTTATGGACCAGTTTTTAATGCATCTGGTGCATCATAGTTGATTAAAATTGAAAAAGTAAATTGATATTCAGTTTGATTATTTTTACTAATTATTTTTCCCCAGAAATTTTGAATAAAACCAATATACAATCATATGTTTCACTTTAAATATGAAATTAAACATGAACTGAACAATTTGAAATTAAAATATGTATTGACTTTTCATTTTCTTTAACTCAGAAGAGCTTTTTGTACAATCATTTTAGCTGTAGTGAGCTTTTATTAAATGCCTCTACTACATTTATAATGTCATCATTTTCATTGGGTCAAAGATTATCATTTTCATTGGGTCAAAGATTATCATTTTCATTGGGTCCTTTTAGTTCAATGTTGATTTTGCACAAGCACCAGTGTGGAGAAGAAAGCAAATAAGGTGAGGATGACAATAAATTAATACTATTTTAACATCAAAGAAAAGACACAGCTATGTTAAGTTTAGAATCACAGATTGTCCTGTCTTTTCAGAGTGATGACTTAAGTTTAGGAGGGTTTATGGATGAGGACTGCTGAGACAAAGCATATAATTGCAGACTGACAGCACAAATTCCATGCTGATCCTGTGCTCTTTCCTGATCCTCTGCTGTGCCTGTGACCTTTCTTCACCCATCCACAAAATCTCCCCAAAGATTTCTGGCATTTTCTCTTCCTTGCCTGCTTGAACAGCGCAGTGGGTTTGTGAGGAACATATGTCTGACGTAAACACATGACAGCACAAAAAGTGAGAAGAGGAAATCTGAATAAGTAGGCTACGTGAGCAAAGGCTAAAATCATATCTTGAGAGGCAATGTACTGGAGGCAAGGGATAGACAAAAACACTCCTGTGGTTATGGTCACACAACAGTCTTACTTTCCTCCTGTCAGCAAGGAAAACATTGCCTATCCTTATGACAGAAAATAAAGGATAACAAAATCTGGCTGATGCAATACTCTTGTGTCTCTGCCTGGGATTTTTCTCTACGCAGTTGCAGTTGGACACGTAGTGCATCAGAAGAAGGAAATCTTGTCCAAAATGCATGTGAACCTTGATAAAATTGTAGAAACCAGCCTTTGGCTTCTCTAGCATGCTACTTAGTATTCATTTGCAACCCTTTACTTTTAGCTGCAAA
The DNA here is from genome assembly GCF_008360975.1 of Lichenostomus cassidix. Classification (NCBI taxonomy): domain Eukaryota; kingdom Metazoa; phylum Chordata; class Aves; order Passeriformes; family Meliphagidae; genus Lichenostomus; species Lichenostomus cassidix. Next base: position 103,705,023 of record NC_139482.1, on the reverse strand, counting down.
GGTTCTAGAAAAGGAATTTGAAATGCAAAGTGTGCATCATGCTATAACACACTCTTCTGGGACTATATCCAGAGTAAGTGACATGGACATTGAATCCTAGAATTTTTGCTGTCTTACAGGGATCTTCCTGCCCCTCCAAGATAGATTTAATCTGATAACTTCAACTAACTGCTAATAAATATCTTTCCTTCATGCAGGCAAATTAACAGGAGTGAATAAGGCATCTTAAACAGAGAGAAAAAAGAAGCATCATTTAATTTTCTAAGTAATAGACCCGAGGGGCAGAGGTGTCTAAATATCTCTGCAGGACATCCATATTTGGAGGCAACATAGCTACAGTGAGTGTGGGAACTCTGGCTCAGCTCAGTACTGCACTAAGAATCCATGTGCTGCGTTTCTGTGTGGCAGGGTGTTTCCCAGGCTCTAGCAGGAGCATTATAGAATCTCTCTTTGCTCTTGTGTGTGCTGTACAGTCTTTCACAGCCTGATAACTTCCTGCAGGGCCAGTGCTGCAGGATTGGGGTAATGGGAGTGAGTCATGCCAGCACAGTGAAAGAACTGCTGCTGGTACTCATTTGCCTGAGCCTCTCTCAACTTTGATAGGTGTGTAATGAATGAGCAGAAGAACTGAAAGCATAGGAACGACACTCATTCTGCATCTTCTTCCCCCAGAACACTTTCTTATTTACTTTAATGAGCAGATTGAACCAATGCAGATCTGGTTCTTCCAGCATTAAAATTGAATTAAAAGGCTCTTAATTCAGAAGGATGTTCTAAAGGTGACAATAAAAACTTATTTCAAGCTTTGTTAAGCTTTGTTTCAGTTTCCCATAGTGGGAGGCCAGTAAAGAGACCAGAGTTTCCAGTTACATTCCATTTGTGGAACTTTGCACACAATGTGCTACAAAACAGCACAGGGTTATTAACGTGACTCAAACATCATTATACTTTCCTCAACTCTTAAAATATGTCGAGAAGAGATAAAGAAACATATGGCCATAGCTGGAAAGGGACTGCCACTCATTCTCTGTGACAGATCATTTATAAAGTGCACCTAGGGAGAAGAGAGGTCTGTTGGGACTTCCCTTTGTTGTAGTGTATTACTGTCTGGGAAACACAGGCTCAATTGTCCTGGTAAAAGAAAGCCATATCTACATTGCAAGCACATCATCAAGAAAATGTTCATCAGGAAAGGAAATAAAATTTCATAATGCACATAAAGTTTTCCTGCTACAGCTCTGGAGTATTTAAAATGTCATCTCCTGTTCTGTGTGGGATTTACTATGCTGACAGAGGAACTGTGTGTAATGACCCTAAAATTCTTGTAAGCAAGCAGGCCAGATAGACGGTGAAGACTCCCAGGCTCCTACCTCTTGTTTCAGGATCAGCAGACATATTCCTTTTCCTGAGCTGGAAGCAGAGTGAGTGATCTGAACATAGGCCACAGATTCACTGCCATTGTTTTGCACAAGCACTGCTTTACTGCTCCAGCTGTCGTGTGGATTTTGGCAAGGTGGGTCCCAGCAGGCCAGAAGATGAAGTTCTGTACACGCATCAGCAGCTGTGACCAGCCATGGGCTCCCCATGCTTGTCAGCTCCAGAGTCTGGCCCTGCCTAGGCATGATTGTCTGTGCCTCTACCTTTTTAAAAAATGACTGAGGAAAGCATTCCCAACTGTCTTTTGGCAGGACACAATACAATGAAAAACTTCGCTGCAAGAAATTACTTGTTATGGAAAAGTTGTCACCATCTGAAGCCCTTTTGGCTCAAGGGGCTAGTTGAAGGTTGTCACTGGTGGCCAAATAGCGCATTAAAAAGCACAAAACTCCATGAACTAGTTTACATGTCAAATTAGAGCCTAACAAAAAAAAAGGAATGACCACAACTGATAATAAATAAACTCTCCCTGGGGAAATGTAACATTTTCTTTTACATAAAAGTGAGCAGAACATCTGGAGGTGATCTACCATTCTCGCATATGGCTCAGCTAGCAATAAAGGAAAGCACAGGTATTATTGCAGGGCAGTATGCAATAGGAATAGGATAAAGCTGGAAGTTTCAGAAGCTGTTTCCTTATATGCTAAAACAGGTTTTATGTCTCTTACAGAGCTTGAGGAGGAGGATTGACATATGGAAAGGGATGGGCTGAGTCAGTGCGGAGCTGAAGAAGAGAGGTTTGAATGTCGCAGTGAATGACACAGCGCCCAGCCTGAACTGGACAGACTGAGTGTGAGCAGCTGGCACAAGCATTGAAGGCACAGGACATAAGTGACAGAGGGATTGCTACTGCTGAAATGTGGGGCTGAAGCTGAGGGGCTCTCCAGCTTCAGTTACCCCCCATCCTTCAGAGAATCTCTGGCCTGGCCAGTGGGCACCCGGGGCAGGTACTTGTCCAGGACTTTGCATATTGTGTCTGCTGTGTCCCTGAGACACTCTCACCCTGTCTGCTTTAGTTCATTACTCTGGGGCCACCCCACCCTACCCACAGCACAGGAGCCCATGTCAGCCCTCCAGAGCAGTCAGCCCCTGTCCCAGTGATGGCTGGACCAGTGATGGACCCCTCTCCAGGTCCTCACAGCCCTGCCCTGCTCAGCTTTATGCCTCCTGAGACAGGACCACCTGCAGCCCTGCATCCCAGCCTGTCACTGGTCCCAGGGGTAGCTGGGAATGGGGCTGGCTGAGAGCCCTCTGTCTGCCCTGCTTCTGGCTGAGGTGGTGGCATGGGCTTTGGCTGCCAGAACCTGCCTCTGGATGGATCCAAGGAAATCTCCAGTGCTACTGGGGGTGCCCTTGGCCCATGCAGTGCCCTGACAGTGTCTTTGAGAGCATTTCCCCAAATTACTATTTTCTCTGTCTTCTTTGATCATCTACTCTCAGTAAATCTTAGTTAAATGTTGGTGTCTATTTACTGACTTCTTTGGGGAACAGTATGAAGCAATGCATAAAGCCAAACAAGGTGTTTGACTTTGCAGGATGTTTTTGTTCACGAGGCTCTGTTTCCATCAGTACGACTTTGTGGATCCAATTCTCTTTCTTTTCAAGGATTAAATGGCTTTAAGAGAGTTTGACAAGCAAATTCACAAATCACAATCAGAAAATAGCTCATCCTACCATCCTTCTCCATTTGCTCCATGACAATTGGCAGTTATGTGTCTACAGCAAAAATAAAAAAGAGTAAAAACCTTTTGTAAGTCACTAATCTGAGCTAACCTTCTTCACCTGAGCACAACAACATATCCTTGCATGAGCTGTCTGCAAGTTTGGCAAGCAGATGCTCCCTTCACATGAGGAGCACCCATGCTTTGTCCTCTCCTCTGTGTTCCAGACATGTCTGGGTGACCACGGTGTAGACTTTTGTATACTGAAGCAGCAGAGGGCAAGCCACCTCTGGTACCCCATTCCAGTGCCTTAGAAATAGTAGGTCCTGCTTCAGTGGTGATGCCTTAATAATTTTGAGCTTTTTACTCTTCATGTATCTGTAACTTGGTGTGGTTCTGTGCTTCTTATAAAATGCTAAAAACCTCAGTTTCTAGCACCTTTAGCCAAAACAATCCCTCTGAATAGAAAGTCCAAGGACACATTTGTTGCCCTAGGGCCTAAAAATATGTAAATAGCAGTGAAATGAAGGGAGTAGGTCCGGGGTGGTTAACACCATCGCCTAAGGGTGTGATTGGAGAATTAGGGGCCAATATGCTAATAGGACAGAACTTATAAAAGGTGAAGGGCTCATGACCCAGAGTCCATTTTGGGTCTAGTCCCTCCAGGGGGACTTCGCTTGCCTGAATGTACCTTGAAGGTCTTGAATAAATCTGTCCACTTTTTATACTCCTAATTTGTCTTGGCCTCTGTTTCAGGTAGCCTGCTTTTAGGCATCAGTGGGAACAGTTATGTTGTATGCAATTGGCAGGGGGCTGTCCCTGTTGCCTTTGCTCAAAGAGAAAGAAGCACATACTGATGGCCATGCCTGCCCAGCTCTGAGGCCAAGAAATGACACTTTTTGGCTGCCCAAGTCCGTGTTAATATGGTCTTTTATAATGGAGTGTGGGCTGAATGAGACCCTATCTTCCAGGGTTTCTTGTGGAGACAGACCCTCATGAGGATTTCTTAGAGCATTCCCAGTCTTATTGGCTGTTTGTCTGTGGGACTGCAGCTGCCTCACCCTCTTATTAAAGCACAGGAACTGATGTTTGGTGCCCCATATCTGGTTACACAGGTATATAAAGCTATTCCTGGCTTTTCTTCTAGGGGAGGAGAATTTCCTTATAGCTTCTTCTTTCTAGTTTTCCTGACCACAGATAAAGAGATATTATTCAGGGCTGAGTATGATCCCTTCAGTAAGAGCTCCAAAGCTGTTTCCTATAGAAAGCACATAGCAGGCTTTTCCCCAGCAATGAATAAAGCCTTTTCCACTCTAGAGATAACAGCAGCAACTCAGTAGGACTGATCTTCACATCTCTTCTGAAGTCTGATGGTAATGAATTCTTCTCTGAGGTTTAATATTCAACAAAATAAATAGCTCTTTTGAAAATGATCTTGCTTCCTGTTAAAACAACTTTCATATAAAATAAATTCCAGGATACAATGCTTGATATCAATTACCTCCAAAACTACCCAGGAATTCAGTTATGTGATAGACCTGTGTTAATTTAAAGCACCTTCATCAAACTCTTTAGAAAATGATAATAATGTAGGTTTTATCTACACCCCCCCTTCTGCTTACTCTAAGACGTAAATCAAGCTGAGATAGATTTCTCTGATTCTTGAAGCCAAATACTTTTTTCTTTCCTTTGTTAGACACTAGTTTATAGTGATGCTATTATTCTATTTGCCCATTTATAAAAAGGGATGCAAAGATGGCTTACAGAATTTATCATCACCTTCCACATAGCAATTGTGACTCAATTTCAGATGTAGATATGTCTCCGAAGTTTTCTTGTAAAAAGGAGATTCAAAGAGAAGTCCTCTGAGCAGGAATGCCAGGTGCAATCTACCTCTAGAGCATGAGTTTATGTTCTCTCCATGCTGCAGAACAGCACACAAAGAAGTTTCTTACAGTTGCAGTTTTACTTGTATTTAATAAAGAGTGTCTTTCTCAGCTTTTTCTGCAGATTAAAATTTCCAGACTTTTCAGTCAAGTGGAATTGTGGCTCAAATGAAGTAAATGGGGAAATATTTGGTTAACATGATATTGTTGTATTGGAAGATGACATTCAGAGATGGTCAGATTATTCAGCCTTGGAATAATGAAATCTGGTTTTAATATGTTTAAAATATATGTGAGTATTAGCACGAGAAGTTTTAATTCACAACTAACAAATATAGTTTTTAAAAAATATAAGCCAGAGAAAATAGCTGCCTTATTTTCATGAAGATAATTGTATTTGGTGTGTTTCTAAATATAAACATTATTATGATGAAATTTTCTTTTATCTTTTGAGTGGGAACAAGTCAAAAAGAAGATTTCATTTTCAGCTTTAGTCTAAAACTTGATAAGGTAAGTATTACCGTTTAACACCTTTGTACACTTACCATTTATTAGCTGCTTACTTCAAGTCAATTAATTCTGTATCAGAATAACACTGACTCAGATATATAACTCAGATAACTGAGTATCATTTACATCTTGTTCTTCTCCCAGATAGTCATGACTAAAGAGAATCTCAGAAAATTTGTATCAGTTTCCAAACTAAAATGCAGTATCATAATGCGTATGGCATTTTCTTATCTTTGATTTTGAAGACAACATTAGGATTTTTTGTAACTTTTGAAACTTGGCTCTTAGGATGTTTTTGTTTCCCAGCAAATGAAATATTTAATTAAAAATACAAAGTGTTGCTTCATATTCTGTAATTGAATTAATAATGTATTGTGGAAACTGCTAGCACAATTATTATTGAAAAACAAATTATGTTTCTTTTAAATACAAAGAAACAATTACAGTAGTAAACAAGAATATTCTGAAAGACAGCAATGGATAGCTCATACAAAGCAGAACACTTATTAAATGAGGCAGCTGAAACTCAAAATTGATAAATATGAAGTCATGCATATGGGAAAAACAAACCTAAGTTTGAATATGAAAAGATGGGCTCTGAGCTCCCATCATCACCCAGGAGTGAAATCTTGAGGTTATGACTCATATTTCCGTGCAAACATGAACTCAGCGCTGGTGTCAGTCTAAAAGCAATTCAGATTTTCACAAATATGAGGAAAGGAGCAGTGACTAAAATTAAGAACATTATTATAGTGATTCAGTATAAACCCATGTCTCACTTGTGGCAAAGGTCTATGAAGCATGGAAGTGTGTAGAGTGGGCAGAGAAGAACCTGCTGCTCCTTGTCTCATCCAGGCTGGAAAAAGAGATTATGGTCCTTGGAGCCATAATCAAGACAAGTATCACAAGCTTGTTTCTCACATGGAAGGCAGGAAAACTGTTTTGCTAGTGATATTAGAGGCTTCTGTGTGTCCCAAGAGAGACTTTAGAGGCCCATGAAAGGGAAATCTATGGAGAATTGCTGCAACCGTAGAAATCCCCACTAGCTCAGCACCCTTTTGAGCAAAAATTGGTTGGATGGGAAAAATTTGAAATGCTTAGCTTCCTCTTAGGTCCCTCCTTAAGTACTCTCATATAGCATTTGTGGGAAAAAGCACAGTGGGCTAAATAAACCTCTGGTCTTACCAAACACAGCCACTTTTACAGTCTTGTGTTAAGGAGCTTGCAACTCGACTTGCAGCTGGATTCAAAGAGTTTGTTTTGGTATATACAAAAATCTTCAAGCTCCCTGAGAATCCCCCCTTATCTCTAAATCCTAGTGCCTTCAATGTTACATAATATGATCAAAACCAAAGGGAAGAAATTCACAAAAGATTTAAAAAGGAGCATTTGTAGTATTCTGAAGTTCCTAGCTGCCATGTAATGTTTCACCCCACCCATTTTACACCAGCTCGAGATTAGAACTTTACTGTTCAATGTACAAAACAAAGAATATTGAAAACAAAAATGTACTGGTTTATGTTTCTTTTTGTATTTAAGAGATCTTTTCCCAAACTGTAAACTCAAAACAAAGCAATGAACATAAAACCCAGAGAAGGAAATGCAACTGTTTGGCAGTACACAGACTTGCTTTTGTACGACACTGTGGTTTTGCGTATGTTTTTAGTGCTCTAATCACATTCTAATCTCCCAGAACGTCCCACTTGCTCTGGCTGAGATGTTTGATGTTTGCCTAAGGTCACATAAAGCACTTTGAAGAACTAAGCATAAGGTTCTTGGCTCGGGGCAGCCTGCTCAGAGCAGACAGCAGCACTGTCTGCAAAATCTTAACTTCTAAGACTGCCTGTAGTCCACCTTGACTTTGGCAAAGTAAGTAGCAATCAGGCTGCTTTTTATGGAAGCATATTACTCTGTAGGAAAATCCCCACAAAGCAGATGACTAATCCCTTCTTGGTACAGAGAGGCAAACTAAAAAGAACACATTTCTTTCCTAATTTTTTTTCCTTTTCTTTAACTTTGGATGCAAGTGCTTTATGAACCAGTATCTGCTTCTTTAGTGTGCTTGTCCTCTTTTCAGAGATGTTTTTCATGGGTGAGGAACTGAGGTTCCTTCATGGATCTGGCTGTGGTTGTGGTGATTCACCTACCCTCTCTTTTTGGCAGTCTCTCTGGAGAGACAGCAGTCTTAAAATCAGCAGAAATGTGGAAAATTGAATTTAACCTGAATTATAAGCAAGATAGGTGAGGAAATTTGCTTTAAAAGGAATATTTTCTGAATTATACCAGCAAGTAAATTGATAGCAAACATTTTTTTTAAGTATACTTTACTAAGTATACTTAATAAAGTAAAAAATACTTTATTATTTTTTCAAGCTTCTATGCAGATGATTTAGACATGTTTTCAGTGTTTCCATTTTCAGACATTTTAGACTATAAAACTTCCAATTTCTTTATTTTCAAAAATCATTCAACAGATTTTGGCTTTTCCTTTAAGCATTAACATGTGGCCTAGGATCCTTGGCCTCTCCAGCCGAGTCCAGCCCAGTTTTTTGTGTTTTGAATGAAAGTTTAGTTCAAAGTGAAGGAGTACTGACTTGAACCCACTGAGTGGTAGCTATGCTTGGTATATTTCATATACCCCTTAAAGGAGGGTAGAATTGCTTTTCCTCTTCCATTATAGGGGGAAAAGCTATTAGCAGAGTGCTCTGGCGGCTAGATTAAAGAGGAAAGATTAATGTTGATTTCTAGTGTCCATCACCCCTGAGAAACACTATGAACTTATGTGACAACTACATGGGGATTATCGAAAATTCTTAATTTATGGCCAGGCCCTAGTAAATTGGGTGAGTCACAGATGGAGGGAAATTATTATTTTTTCACCCCGTGACATGAATGCTTATTTATCCCAAGCAATGAACATGGCAGGAAGTAAGCACCATTCATTTCACATCTCTGTGTGTACCTCTTCATAATCTCCCAGGGCTGAAAGAACATCTGACATTAAAAATAGGAAAAAACCAAAAACTTCTCAAGGAAGGGTATGGCCATTTCTGAGAGGTGATTTTTCAATGTACAGTGGCTTGAACTAAAGCTGAAAAGGCTAAGTTGCTACTGTTTGAGAAATTTTCTTGTATTTGGCTTGAGCAGTCTGGGATCTGAATTTATGGCCCAGTTTGTCTATGGCTCTATGTTGCCATGTTAACAAGATACGACCTTTTTGTCTTTGTTTTTGACATGGGCAATGATTATAATGTCTCCTTCTTTTGTTTGACTTACAAGCTCTTTTGGGTAGTGACAGAGATGTTGTCTGGCTGTGTATCCATAGTTTGGTGCCTCTGGGTGTTATAATTAGAATAATGTCCCTGGTGCCAGAGAGAAAACCATTCAGTAGGAATGAGAATAATGATTTTAGCAGTATATTACTGTACAAAAGAATGTTTCCTAAATCCTAGGAAAAGCTACTTGGTACCTTAAGAGGCCTGTTCTAATGAAGAATCACTTGGCAGCCTGAGTTCCTTTAATCGACCTTACCAACTACAGTAAGCCTCACCATCTGCTGCACCCTCCAATTACCAGTGAGAAAAGGAGACTTCTCCCTGCTGTACCACACAAAGAGATATGATTTAAATGTGTATATTACTTATTCAATGTAACATACATCTGTTACGTTCTCTCATGTTTTAGAGACAAATTTGTGAGGAGGTGCAAATATCCTTGGCTGGGAGATGTACATCCTTTTTGCTGTACTGGCAGAAATGTAATCTTACATTGGGCAAATCTATAATTTCCTTTCCTCCTTCTTCCCTCTACTTAAGTAATTTTGCTGGTGATCTTCCCCTCTGTTAATATGTGAAGTAAATAGAGTGAATTGAATTTCTATTTTATAGAGTTCAGAAGGTTAGTTCAGAGAAAAACAAGTCAGCCCTGGAAAGTCTTGGTCCTTCCTGTAGGAGATGGTGCCTGGAGAGACAGAAAACAAGTGAGAGGCAAAATAAATCACAGTCCTTTGTGGGACTTTTCTCTTACCTAAGTATGTCTACAGACGGGAGAAAAATTCCTTGTAGTTTCATAACCCAGGACATGGTGGCAACAGGTTTGGCCTGGTTTTATGTCTCCTTTGTATGTGTGCAGAGTGGGCACTGAGTAAAGGAGAAGGAAAGAGCCACAACACAGAGAAGGTCATGCAATGCCATTCCATCTTACTGCATCTGATCTGTCTCTCAGAAATAACTGAGAGTAGCTGTGGAAATGATGAATTTCATTTTCTTTTGCAGAGAAAGAAAAAGATACGAGCCCAGATTTGTGGATAAATATGACAAAACAGAAAAAGCTGAAAAGCCTTGTAGAGGCAGGGAGGTCAACAAATGAAAGCACCTTGAAGATCAGGCTGACCATTCCTTCTGCAGCTTCACTGTTCATGAGCCTTTGCATTGTACCTGTGGCACCATTAAGTGTGCTCAGAGGAAAAGTGTGGCCATATTCCAGCTCTGATCTCTATGTGGAGAGAAGGGCACTGATATTTTTTAGATCTTTTCCCCAAGAAGTTAAAGATAAAATTGCCAAATATGTGAATTTCTGATCTGTTCTTTAGCTAGGCCAAACAGAGAAGAAATTCTGCTTCATGGAGTGTGTGCATATTTCCCATGCTTTTTTTCCCTAAACAGCTGCCTATTTTCCCAGTGTCCCAGAAATGCAGCTTAATTTCTGACCTTCTTTTAATTATCACCAGTCACCACCATAAAAAGCTCACACGATGCTTTCAAGGTTTCTTTTGCCTTGATGTCAGGAAGCATGATGCTCCATGAGGAAAGGGAGCAGAGAATCACAGTAAGGAGTCAGCACCATGAGCTCCCTGAGAAATGGAGCCATCACACACTGCCCAGACTAGAAGTGCAGAGCAGCTCCAGATCTGGTGACTAGGGCCAGTCAAGAGGTCCATTAATCCCTGGTGGGTTCCTAGCAAAGAAAGAGTTATACAGAAAGGTCAGTGGTCCAGATGAGCCAGTACCTGGTCTGACTGCAAATAAGCCCAAGTAGAGACCACAGAAGAGGACTGGCCTCGACCCAAGGCAGCCAAACCCCAAGGCTTTAGAAGGACATGGTGTTATGATAAGGCTTCACACTGTTGGAGAAGTAAATTAGGGTCTTCCCTGTTACACTTTTGGTGGGACAAACTGGTGGAGATGCAGCAGGACCCAATGGATAACTATTGTAAAGCTGTGAGGAAAGTACACTGTTATTCAATGGAAAGGAAAATATTATTAGACTGGAAAAATTGCATGAATTTGCCTCTGAATCTCCTCTGAATCAAGTCTTATTAATATTAGAGAAGCTGTTCCATGTTTGTTTCTAAGTATGTTTTCATTGGTGAGCACATTGCTTTGAGTATGTTCCCACATCAAAAGTGCATTTGAATTACAAACTTAAAGAAAAAAAAAGAAAGAATACAGCTTTTGAACCTATAGTTTTAAAGATTGATTCATGTTAGTCCAGGGGATGACTGCTATAAAGAAAGTAGCTTGTGGGCAAACAAACCCAGATGTTTTAGAGGTGCTCATTCATGATTCAAAGATTTCAGGAGTCCTGTGATGGAAAGGCAAAAACAATCTGCTTCAGTGAATACTTCATATTGGATCTAAGACATGCTTTGAGATCCAATAAATTTATGAACACAGCAAACCTTAGGTATCTTTCTAATCCTCTGATTCTTCCTTTGGTCTGCTTATCTGTCCACAATAAGGGCACAGGGCCTTCTTCCTGTCTTCTTACTGTCTTTACATATAAATATACTTTCCTTTCAAATGCTGAGGAACTACTGGTCTTTAATTACTATAGGTAAAGTGTCTTACATTGTTTTTGGAAGTATTACTCTTCTTTCTCATGCTCTTTTCTAGCAAACTGTCTATGGTCAAAACTACAGTGTTGCAAAATCTTATTTCCAGTGACATCTTATGAGGCTTAGCTCATATCATATTGTAGCTCAGTTCACATCGTAGGCTAAAAAAAATTCCAAATATTAATAAAAAACCCCTCAAATGCAGAGAAAAGGCTCTTTGTATCTAAGCAAGCAGCAGCTGATATGGTTGTTTGAGAGAAGTTTTTATGGACTGGCATACAATTTTCTTTTTTTTGTAGCCATACTTTTTTCCTGTAGAAGTAACCTCTGTGTACTGAAAATGAGTGTTAGTGGTAGCACTGGAGATAGATAAACAACTTGTAACTCAGTTTCATAGTCTATCTTTTTTGTAAAAAACTCCATCATGAAATCCTGATATTTCTCTGTTTGTTGTTTATTTGTTTATTTTTTGGCGAAGCAAACAAACTGACATGAAAAATATTTTTACTTTAACCTGGACTATTTATTTAACTTGTTTTACTAAAATATTGTTTTGAAGTCATCTATATTTCCAAAATTATTAATATATATATATGAATATATGTTTTATTATATACTTATATATAGGACATACATATATATATATGTATATGTACACACACACAAATATATATATATATATATATTTCTTATAGATATAGGAAAACCATAAAATACCAGGGCTTGCTAGAGTCAACATGAGCATGAGAAGTAAAGATGACAAAAAAAAATTTAAAATTGCATTGATAGGAAAAGGAAATACTGAGCAAATCCCAATGAAAAGAAAAAACTATGGTTGGATATTGGGAAAACTGGAGTGTTTAAGTGGCTTTTTGCTTCAGTTTTACTTACTAAGATGAATGGGGCCAGATGGCTAACACAATGAACATTGGTGACAGATGGGTAAGTGCTCTAACTAGCATCAGGAAAAACAGGTTAGAGATGCTTATGAATTGGCAGGGCCTGATGAAACTCACCCTGGAATACTTAACGAGGTAACTGAGGCTGTCCCTGTTGCTTCAAAATGGTGTGGAGAGTGGATGAGGTTCCAGGAGACATAAAGGACAACAGTAATCATGGTTTTTAAGGAGAAAAGAGGAGAGAAACAGAGAAGTAAGAGGGGAGGAGGACCCAGAAAATCAATGAGCAATCAACTCAACTTCTGAACCCAGAGAAATACAAATAAGTGACCCACCTTTCAAGACCAGCAAGTGTCTCTTCAAAAGAATAAATCATGCCAAAGTAGCTTAATTATCTTCCGTAACATCATGGAATAGAGAAAAGTGAGACACGTTCTAAATAATGTGTCTTTAATAAAGCTTTTGATATGGCCTCAGGTGGCAGTCTCCAAAACAGCCAAGAAACACAGAGGTTAGGAAAAATACAGTCACAGAGGTTACCAGCTGCAGCAGTGCAGAACCAGCAGCTTGTGATCAAATTGAAAGAATTGATCTTGTGGGGTTCATCAGGGGTTGGACCTGAGTCTGGGTATACGCGTTATTTTTACCTGTGGTGTGAGAAATGGAATAGGGGATACTCATATTAACTATGCAGGAAATGAGGGTAGAATACAAGCACTTTAAATGGCAGGGGTGTAATTAACAACAGATCTTCAACATCTGGAATGTGGCTAGGGGAAAAGGTGGGTGGAAGGATTTGTATGTAATGCAACCTTCTTCTTCTCACTGGGGTAGTGTCTGCTACCTTGTTTATTTTTGAGTGAGCTTTGTGAAATCTGCTCTCAGAAGTCTTTGTGGCTCCTTTCAATATAACATTGAAAAACTTCTATAACAATAAAATAGATGCTGATGGGCATAAAAACTCATCTTATGTAGGTCAAACGCTTTAACTTTTTACAATATTTTGATGCAGACTTTGTGTCACCTAAATTAAGGGTGATGCACTTCAGACAAGGCCTGGGCAAGTGGCAGAGACCCCAAACAAGAATAATGAGAGAGGTCTGAGGCCTTGAAGATTTTTAGACATAGGGAAATACTGTGTGTTGGAAAGTACAGTGGAGTACGGGAGTAGCTTTGCTGAGGGAGGCTGAGGAACCTGTATTAGCTGTGGCATTTAAGAACAGTGAGACTAATAGCTGCTGGGGACAGTTTAAAGAGGAAACTTTCTCTGGAATTATTGTAATCTGTGATCCTGAGGGCTCAAAATAAATGTTTTAACCAATGTTGAAACATTTGAGGTGTTTTTTTTCCCCTATCATATGTCTTACCAATTTTGATCCTAATTTATTTTAGTAATCTTTCAGTAATCTAAGCCCAGATCTGGTCAAGACTTAAATCTGTTACCTCCATGTTAAAGAAATCAGTATGCTGCAAACAATCATAGTTCAGAAATTTTTCTGTCCAGTGGTGTAGTGTGGGAACTGGATGATGTGATTCTAGGCACCAGGGCAACCTTTGCCTGAGATGAAAACCATAACTTTCTGTGGTTTGGAAGAATAAGCATGGCCTTTCAAAGTAATGTGGAACACTGACTGCCCTTTTTATACAATACCTGATCTACCAAAGCTGCCATGGCAGTCATTAGGACACACTTCTTCTTCAATGTATGTCTTAAAAACCCTAAATGAATCATGTTGCTTACTTTAACGCTGACACCAGCAAGAAACATATTAGTTCAAATAACACACCATCTATGCAGACTCTTTAAGCACAGTTTCTGTAGTATAAGCAGTGTCTCATAATTCAAAAAAATTTTATAGCTATTTTTGCATTAAAACACATATTTGTAGAGTCAAAATGTAACGTTATCAGAATGAAAGTTAGTCTCAATATACAAGAGAAACAGCTGCTCTTCCTGAATGCAAATAAGAAACATTTGTTTCAATGGTTAAAACATTCTTGTAGTAACTGAGCACACATCAATGTACACAGCACTTTTATCTTAATATGGCCAACGTAGTTTCTTATTGTAAACAGTATATTTAGAAAAATGTGATGAAATCTAATCTGACAGCAAAAAACATCCAGTACCAAAGGGAAATGGTATGACACAGCTTTTGCATTTCCTTGCTTTCCTTCTTTTCACAACATGCTGTTTGTTTGCACAGCATAACTGTCTTGTCAAAATGAGATTTCAAAGCTCTTACAGATGATGAGTAAATTTTTTTACAGTGGTTAGTTGAATTTTCCATTCTTTGTTTTATTTGAACAAATACACAGAGAATGCAACACAAGATTTAAATTGATCTTTGTGCTTTAAAAGTACAATTCCAGAGGCATTTGGAAAGACATCAGACTATGAAAGTGATGTTCAGGTCCTTCTACCCCCTAGTTTCTCAATTGTAATTTGAAATATAAATCTGGGACAGTAGTTTATCCAAAGCTTATGCACTCTCTCTTGTGTGGAAGTAATTTTCTTGTTCTTTCAGAATGCAAATCTTCCTTGCCTCACTGATACTTGTTTTGTGTTGCACAGGTAAAATTATCTGCATGGTTACAAACAGAGTCTTTTCTCCAGCTTTCACTAAGCTCAAAACTTGTGTTCAGATACTTCGTCACTAAAATGTAAGGTGTATGAACCCATGTGTCTATGGACTATATCTTTCACTTTACAAAAACTTACAGTTGAACAGCTAGTTAAAAACTGATCTACAGGAGAGCAAAAATAATACAAGGACAAGCAGCTGGTAGGGAACCAGGTGGAGCAAGGTCATTGCTTGTTTTTGCATTTATGTAGTGCACAACATGAGTTGTAACATTTAAGTAATGTGCAGCTTGAGTTTGCCAACCTGAAAGAAATCTCCATAAGTTCCTTGTTCCCCTCTTCATGCTATCATTCAGTTTTCAGCATACTTTCAGGAATTAATTTCTGTTATTCAGATATTCTTAATTTTTAGAGTTTTCTTAACTGTAGAAGAATTAATTTTAAAGAAATCTTGGTACTTATTTAATCTTTCAGATTTTTTTCTATATCTTCTGCATGTTAAATGTTACATAAATTTTATTAAAGTCTTTGTCTACTAGGTAGGAATTTTTGTTGTTTTGGTTGGTAGTCTGATTTTGTTGGGGCGTTTTTATTTTGTTTTCCTTGACATTAAATCTGCTTTTGTCAGTAAAAATGGCTTTAGAGAATTACAGAAAAGTAGTGCTAGGTCTCAGCAATAACCAAACCTTCCTGCCAACCTGAGGGGAGATATTTGTAGTTCTCATAAGTTCTTATAAGGAACAAAATCCCTTTATGTTCCCAATTGAACACTTGTAAAGATTTGCAGAAACTTAAATGAATAAGCAGTTGAGTGGCTGATAGAAATCATTAACAGTTCAAGTTTCAAATGAGCCCACCTGTCAGGGGAGCTCTGCAGGAAATTGCCCTCAATTTTCATATAGGACTTTGGCAAGAGAATAGCAGGTGACTCATGAGAAAAGTCTTTTCTGAGTCTGCTATCTTGTGGCATGTTATGGGTAAGAAATAAGCAGATTCTTGAGGAGAATTATGCAGAGAATTAGATGTGGAAGATATGAAACTTAAATTTCTTTTTAATGATGAGAAAAATTCCTTGGAATAATTAAAAAAGGATCTCAACATGAGCCAAAAAGTAGGTAAAAATCCTTATTTCGGTGATGCTATCTAAATATACTGAAGGAAAAATTGGGTAAGCAATTGTAAAAAACCAGATAACCAGCTAATGGAAACATGTAAGTTTTAGACCAATATGTTTTCAGTAAAGTCAGAAAAACAAAGTGGATTTTATAAAATGGATGTAAGAAAAGAATCATCCAAAAAATACTAATGTTTTATATATTTAGATACTAAGAAACATATGAAATCTAGGGCAGTTACAAGTCTCAGGTTACCCCTAAAAATGTTTGACTTTCCCAGCTGATGGTCCATTGCATTCATGCACCTAAAATGAGGTTTTTTCAGCATCAGCCACTTTTCACTTTTTTTTTTTAATACATTTTCCTTAGTTATTGAACTATACAATGTATTCAGACAGTATATCCCTGTGCAATACATGAATATATTCTAGCAGTTATGTTTATAAACAGATGCAATTGTCTGGCAGCATGGATCATTATTTGGGGGCTCAGATGTTATTAATTAACACCAGGAATCTTGTGAAATAAGCTTGAAGTCAGACCTCCCCCCTCCTGATGCAGTGTGAATGGATAAGTACTCTTCCTTTCAAATCATAATGGAATCCCTTCTCTTACTATGATTTGAAGCAGTATGAATAATCAGCTAGTCATTAACGCAAATAAGTATGGATGTAAAAATGCCACTGTTTTTCTTTTTCCTCTCGCTGTCAGATTTCATTTGGCAGAAGGTTGCAAGGCTCCAAACTTGCTGAATAAAATCAGTACTTTAAATATCTTAAAAAAAAGTTATAGTTTTATTGTCCTTTCCCTCTCCCTCATCCACCCCAGTACTTCATGCTCTGTTTATTTTCTGTCTTTTTATTTACTATTTTGTAGGTAATGGGACTTGACAGAGATGCTCCATTCAGATTCTACCAAATTTATTGCTATTTGCCTATTCTGTGAATGGATAACGGGTGGATTGCTCTGTGTAGACAAGAAACTGTTGCATGGGGTCAGACAAAAGGCTTGAGTAGCCTTGTCTCCTGACACTTTGGTGAGGCTACTTGGCAAGGAGTTGAAGATATGGACCTAATATTGTATCCCTTCCAGGCTCCAGCAAACAGCTGTCAGGGTCTGCTTGAACTGGTTTCAAATTATAATTATCAAACAGCCTGAAGGATGTATTTTCCACCAGTCTTTCGGCACTCTTTTATTAATTTGGCCTCAATGTGGCACTATTATGTTCCAAACCTGATTGACACACAGTGTGTTTAAAAGAATAATTTTAAGAAGTGATTTTTCCTCTTTTTCTCTCCTTATTTTTTAAAAATTTAATCCTGGTAGGAAGTAAAATAAATAATAGTTTCTCACTATTTTTCATATGTAGATTTTGTCAGTCGGGGCTGCTTTCTAAATTAAAGACTGTTATTTTATTCTCTCTTTACACAATTTTTTTCTCCATGTCTCAGATAATTTTTGTTGCCCTTTTCTTACTGTTGTGGAAGTCTACTACATGGTTTTCAAGATGGAATAAGTGGAATTACCCTCAGTATGCAAAGTGTGCACCCTCCAGAAAACCATGTTAGATTTTTATCCCCCACCCCTTATCCACACTGACTTGATGCTCCTTCACATGTAGCAATTCCAACTTCAGAGCCTATTTGCTGCACAGAGCTAAGGATGCTTTGCTCTGGGTGAATTTCTTTGTGTTTGCTGTTCCTGAGTGGGATCTCTGGCCTTTCCTTTGTGGGCTCTCCCTCTCCCTAGTGGTGCCATGAGAATGTGGCAAGGAGACGAGAGGCAACCTCTTGTGGCAAAATATCTTCAGTGCTCTGCAGTCTTCAGCATTCAAAAATAAGAAGAAATTGAGATAGTTTCCTGTAGTGGGCCAATTCTACTCATCCACACAGTCTTTTCCTATAAAGTACTACCTGTCAGGAAGGCTTTCAAAGTTTCAGAATATCCCCTGATATGAAAACAGGCTGTGTTGCTCTCCCTTCCTTTCCTGAACTCCTGAGAAGCTGTGTGTCAGAACAGCTGCATCTGAATTTGAAAAGCACAAAAATTAACATGACATCACTGTATGAATGAGGACCTCTTCTGGTTGTTTCCATGAGCTTTCCCCAATAAGAGGCACACTGAAAATATCTGGGTCAGAAAAGTGCAATTGAAGATAACACCGTGTACCAGAATGATACTATAATAATCCTGGTCCCTGTTGTCATGCTGTTAAAATGGTTGGGTGAACGGCCTCTATGGTCTGCATATTTAATATGCTTAGTTTTCAAGGCACCTTGCATTTTGCTGCTTGTTATAACAGCTCAGATCTTATTTTCTTTCCTAGATGTTATTGTAATAGCTGATGTAAGGCAGTCACCGTGCAGAACACTTACAGAATTCAAAGGCAGTGACCTATGAAAGCCAGCTAGTGGTAACCTCCTAAGAGATAAAAACAAAACCAAACCTCATGTCTTGTATATTATCTACCACACTTTATGTTGTTTTTATAATTCTTTCAGAATGTAAATATGCGTAAGCTTCTGTAAAGCAACAGGACAGAATCAATTTGCATAGTCCAAGGCCGTAATAGAAAGTAAACAACACTTTTGTCTTAAAATAGAGCTATCTCTGAAAGTAAGAGGAGAAGGATTTTGCCCATTATTTATGTCCTCAGCAACTCCACAAAGCATGCATCTGCTACAGATCATTCAGAAATTGTTAGCATAATTTAGCTGGACACTTCTTTACTGGTCTTGTGACAGATGGTGGCACGAGAGTGTGGCATTTAAATGATTTGCTTTCCCTGCGCAGGCCAAGCAACTTGTGTTTAAGGAGCTACGTTCCAGACACTCTTGAGATTTTAGCCAGAGTGTGAGGATTCTCTGACGAGTTACTGTTTCTTTCCCTCTGGCTAGAGATTGATTTGTACACTGAATGCTTCTCTTTTATGAAAGTTCAAGGTACAAATTTCCTTTCAAAGAGTGAATCACACAGAACTTAATTTTTTCATTTTACTGACTATTATTGTAGTTTCTTATTAACACTGCTAGAGCAGGCAAAAGCTTCAACCAGATTTTGAATTTTTTTGTGCTGGAAACCATATAGACTTGATTAGAAGGAGTTTTTGTCTGGAACAAGACAGTGAGGTCACCCAGCAAAAGGATATTTTTATTCTGTTTATTCTCTAACATTCTTTTAAAAATACTCATCTATTGTGTACAGCAAGGGAGTGATTGGTCATTTCTCATCATTATAAATTTCAGTTTAAAATGCAAATAGTGAAATGTGTTTCTGAATAATAAGCATTAAAGAGGCTCCAAACAGCACATGGTAGGAAACAATCAGTTACAAGTTATTTGTTTCTTCCTTAATTACAGAGAAGTCAGGATTGCAGATTGAACTTGTAGCTCACAAACTAAAAGTCATTCTTCTGCTTAGGCTTCCAATAATAGCTGATGAACACTCCAGCTTCTCCCCAACTGGTCGTTTTGCAATGATAGCACAGAATTATCATCAATGGATTAGTATTTTTATTAGACAATTGCAAATATTTTGCCCATATGGATCATTAAGCTACTGTGAGCTGGGGAGAACTTGTTCTGCAGTCAGAGGTTTGTGAAACATCACTCTGTACCCAAGCGTAATTCCTAACAAATGTAAGTGGGAATAAATGTTAAATTGGAATTCCACTGTGGAATTTTGGTTTTGAGCAGGTTTTCTTATTTCCGATTTCTGAGCTTTTAGTCTTCTTTATTTTAAATTTAATTTATTCAGGCTTTACATCCCTGTTCAGTTGCATTATTTATGTGCAGATGACAGGAAGGTAGTTAGGAAAATAGCAGGAATGAAAAGCCATTTCCAAGTAAGGATAATAAGGAGCAGACTGGAAACAAAAAATTGCGGTGAAAAAGATTGAAAAGGATAAATGTAGGCATGAGCTGAAGTAAACTCTCTTAGAAGAAGCAAAGTCCAGTCACAAGTGCTTGACTTAGGGACTGGGGCTTTTTGCTATTTATTGCCTCTAAATTGCTGAACCCTTCTTTAAAAATCATGCTTTCTTCTGCCTTTCCCATTCTGCTACTTTGCCCATAGAAATGAGGTTTATTCATGGCCTCTGTTACTGGTGGGGGAAACATTGGTTTGAGTTTGATTTGGAGGCAGCAGAAAGAAGGATGTTGAGAGACAGGAAGTCTTGTAGAAACTAGTCCAGCAGAGCTAACCTTTAAGTGCTCAGGGGGTTTTTTCCCACTGGATTCATTATTTTTTTAGAATTCCAAATCTGTTAACTTGGCATGCTAAACATGACAAAGCATTTATTCCTGGGAGTAGTTTTTCATATGGATTAGATTTTCCATATTTTACCACTGCTTGTCAAGAGTTTGTGTATGTGTTTATTCACACACATGCATAAGTGTGTGTCTAAATTTTGGCAAAGCTACTCAAAGATGAGCTGCATCTTGAACAGCTGCAAAGTCTCTGAACACTGGAATTATTCATAGCACATAAAGGAAGTAAACCTCTTGAAAATAGTACAAACATAACACAATTATGGGAAGATCAGACTTGAATTTTTTATTTGAATGAACCAACTCCTGAAGGAGCCTGTAAAATGGGAACATGGGTAAATGGGATTATTGCATAGTCCTTTTTACATTTAAAAAAGAGACAAAAATATGACCAAAAACCAGAAAGCAAAAAGCTGAACACAGAGACCTGTGTGCAAAATTTATCTGTTTACTTTCTCCCTGGTGGTGTAAAATCAGGAATACTCAGTAGTACCTGAATAGACAGTGCAATATTATTGGGACGACACTCAGCAGGCTAAAGTCTTCAATGTATATAAAGGTCTGAAACCACACGGATGGTTCAACTGTGTCTGTTTTTTTGCTAGGGGCTACAGACTTATTAACTTAATGACACTAATCCACAAATCATCCTTTTTGGCGCAGGGATTAAGCCAGAGGGTGTCTATAATCCTGAAAAGACTATATCTAAATCTAATGCTCTTGTATAGATTTTGTGCAGTCAGATTGTGTGTCTTCCAATGCTTCTTTTACTTTAAAAAATAATGAGAAGCTAAGGAATAAAATTCTCCAACTACAGGGGTCAAACATTTAAAAAGGAAGATGCCTTCTGTGTTAAAAGTTATTGACTTGCTACTGGTTATGCTGTTGTCCACAACTGTACTGTTTGCCTTTACCCCTTTGGGTAGGAAGTGACAACTCTCAGAACAAAATAACATTTATGAATATATTTTATTCATAGGGAATTCACATGTTCGATTTTGGTATGCCTCAGGCAGTCAGCTGGAGTGCAAAATGAGTTTTCTGTGGCTTCCCCTTACACCTGTTGTTGCAGATAGCAGCACGTTCTTTCTCAATGATACCAGCCAGCAACATTTCTGATCAGGCTTTCCATTCCCATGTGGCTTTTCTGTTCATTTAGACTGGGTCAGATACAGAGTAAAATACTTATTCAACCCATGAACTCAGATGTGTCTTTAGAAATACTATGGGTGAGAGAAAGTGTGTGTGAGACACTGCTGTGTAGGGAGCAAGAGGCACAGAGAGAGCTGAGAGTCATCACATTGCTCTTTGCATGTGTTGTGTCATCAGGGTACAAAACCTGCAGAGCACACAACAAAATGCTCAGCCAAAACTTCTTACACTGGAGCAAGAAAAAGATACTTTTTTGTCTGCTGTGTAATTAAACTTTGACATAAATTTTTTAGGAGCTGTAAGAGCAAGTACATTAAAAAAAAAAAAACAAAACCAAAAAAGGATAAAGAAAATATTATGTGTTGGTTGCTTTTTGTGGACAGTGATCCAGATATGACTTCTGGTTTAGAATAGTTGTTCCACTGAACATCTTCTTCGCCTCTAGCAATCAGTTCCAAGGACTGATTGCTAGATGTAAAGAAGGTGTTCAGTGGAACAGTTATTCTGTTTTGCTTATTTTTTAAACAAACCTCTGAGATATACCTCTAGGAAGATGAAATTCAAAGATGGTTGTCTGGTCCTTCTAGAAACTCCCCCCAGTATGTTAGCTGATTTTAATAAACTAGCTGCTGCTGAAGATTTCATTTCACTTTAATGTAGTTGTTTCTTAAGCTTTGAGTCGTTCCTGTACAGAGGGCCAGTGATGACAGGGGGCTCATTCCAGCCACTTGCTTGATCCAATGCTAAATACAAGACTGAGTGTTTGATATTTCCCTGAGCACCTGCTACTAGCTGCTGCTGGAGTTAGCAGTGAAAGTCTGCTCTGTTTGTTCCAGACCTTAATTAACAATACAGAGGTCTGACTACATACATCTGGTTTATAATTGTCGACAGTTTAGTTTTAAGAGCATTTTTTTTTATTGTTAGTAGCAATTTAGTGGGCTTGAAGTGGAAGGAGGGAGCGCAACTATTTTGTCCTAAATCAGAAATTGTTTAGAAGGTATTAAAATGTATTGTCATTGGGGAGAAATAACTGAATAACCCTTTAATTCAGGTTGGAAATCACCTCTGCATATCTACTGTGTGGGCATCAACTTGCCCCACTCAAAGCACAGTCAGCTTAGAGTAGGTGCTCTGTGTTTGGAACAAATTTAAGGACAGAGATTCCACAAATTTTGCAGGCATCAAGAACCCGCATTTGACCAACATTATGATGCAAAAATCTCTTAATATCTAATTGGACAAACACACTCTGCTGACATGTTCAGCCTGTGTTCCATGAGACCTGCATGTCCTTTCCTGTGAAGTTGCTGTTTAGGCAACTGATCCCCAGTCCATACAGCTGCATGGCCTGATTGCTTGCACAGGGCAGGATGCTGCATTTGCTTTTGCTGGGGTTCTCAATGTTCCTGTCAGCCCAGCCCTTCAGCCCCTGATGGCCTTCTGAATAACAGCACTACCTATCACAGCTAATATTGCAATGTACAGAAAGCACCAGATGAATCGCATTAAGTAAATGTTTGACATCTTTTCATGAATAAACCAAAAATGTATACTGGTATGGTTTTTGTGGGGAAAGAAAATGTGATTAGTCTGTTTTTTTAAAACTACATTTGCACTGGGGGACCAGTGAATGCACCAGCTTCTTTCCAGTCCTGGTCCAGGTATTTTGGATAGGAAGAGGAATATGTTCTTTTAATGAGACACATGATTGTTGCATATCTCACACTTGCTGTGGTATGTAAATACATAATAGCTGAAGCACTTACCAGGAGCTGTTTCCAATGTCTTACTACATTCAAGGTTAAGAGCATGATTCAGAAACTCAGCAGATGCTGTGACTCAAGCAACTGCTGATGTACTTGGCAGGATGTCTGTATGTGCAAACACTAAGAAGCACATTTTCATTTCAGTGTACATGGAAATTAGGCATGCAGTTCCTGTTGCCTACCAGAAAATGGTATCCTAATTCACCAAGCAATAGCCAGGATCCAAGAAGACTTATGAAAGTGGACCAGTGGAAAGTTGAAACCAGTGTTTCCATTACCATTATAATGTCACGTATCCTAGATCGTAATAAGCATAATAAAAAAATCCATTACTTGTAAGCTGCCTGTCTTTAAAGACCAATCATACACAAGTGTGTGCAGAGGGCTCCAATGGGTCAGAATATGGCCTGTTGGTCTAAATACAGTACCTCTGGCAGCACGCATATGTGAAACTTGATGTAGTCCCTCTGCAGTCAGTAACCTTCAGTAGATTTCCTTCTCCATGATACTGGCCGTGGTTTTCCACTTGGTCAATGGCGATTCTTAACATCTACAACAACCAGTGACAAGGAGTTACCAATTCTGATTATATCTAGTTTATGAAGAATCACCTCTCTTTCTTTCTCATCCCTCACCTCATGTGACTCTTCCTAGTTTATGTTTAAGAAGCAACAGTGAATTGCCAGACCACCTCAAAGAAACAGAAGTGACCTCAATCTGTATCCTATTTCACCTTTTCATCCATCCTGCATAATTGTCTTGATCAGTTCTCTCGTCACTGAGCTGTGGGAACAGGGAGCTTCTTCTCTGACAGGTTTTGTTTTGTATTTCTATTTGAATGATCTTTTATTAATAGAAAAGTTAGCAGGTTATACATAACGGCGGCCAGAACAGAGAAGAAAAGCATGTGCAATCAGAAATGTTTTAATTTGTTGTATTGGCAGGCTAGAAACACACCCACACAGGGGCACAAAAAGGCGGAGAAGCAGTCTCATGATTCAATACAAAAACAATTCCTGTGTGGCTCACTCAGGTTCCTGGTATCTACCCTCAGAAATGGGAGCACCATGTGCAGTGTGGTGTTGCTGTGGCAATACAGCACTGGTAGGGCTCAATGCCACATGTGTTGTGGACATTTGCATCAGAGTCAGCTAAACTCAGTGCTAAATTCAGGTAATTTTTTCAGGGAATCAAGAGTGCAAGTGCAGAATGAGGTTTCTTGGAGATGCTTTCAATTTACTGATATTTTGGGTTAACTTAAGTCACTGGGATAGCTCTGTCTTGTTTTGCATTGACAGTTTTATGGAAATTTGGTGAAAAAACCTACTCTGCTGTCCTTTCAGGTTTTTGCTACTGCCTACAGAGGTAAAGTTAAAGTAACACATGCCTTTTGGTCTAGTCTTTGAGTTGTTTCTATTCTTGTGCTAACTCAGGTATTTATCCTATTTTTATGTCACAGTGAGAAAATGTTATGGGCTGTGAGCTATTAAAAATGAAGCAAAGGATCCAGATGTCTGGTTCCAAGAGCAGCACTGAAAAAGCAGGAGTCCTGACAGCTGTGTTACCTGAGCACTCATATAATAAAAGATGTACCATTGCATTAAACGTATGGACAGCACTTCTTTGACTAAAAGGCTATTAAGTTTTGAAAAGCAAATCATGATGTAATGTTAGCTGTGCACCAAGTTTGATGCTAAAGCCACAAAAATATATGTTTGTTAATGCAGAGTAAATTAAGGCATCAATAAATGCTCCAGGCTTTGTAAAGCAGCAAAATACTTCACATGGCTTTCACACATTTCTTTCAAAGTTGTAACTTACATCATTCTCCTCTGATACAAATTTAAGAATAGTTAGCAAGCAATGAGTTAAAACCATAGTTACACACATATAAATGGGAGTGAGATTAGGCAACCTGTAATTAAGATTAATATGAATCTAGAAGCATAATTCAGTCATGAAGGAAAAAGCCTGGCTTCCAGGGAGAGTTGCCTTAGAATTTTTGACAAAATTGTTGATACAAATGTCAAAAGTCAAAGTTCTTGATATGGTACACCTAGGAATTATGATGAGTAATATTTCCCTGTGCAAAACCTCTTGATGTGAAAGATCAGGAGAGGACAAATCCTGGGCAATGGCACTGTGCACCCAGGCAGTGCTACATTCTCCCCAGTTCAATGGGAGCTGGGTTTGAGAGTCTGGACCCTGGCTACAAAGAAAGGAGAAACCACAGTACTGGTTTGCTGTAGCCTGGACAGACCACATAGTGCTAGCTACTGAGAAGGGCAGAGAAAACCAATGGTTTTCAGAATATTAGCTGAGTCATTCAGAGTCCTGTGAAAGGCAGTGCATGGCAGGGAGAGTAACAGGAGGAAAGCCAGATTAAATACAACATACAGACAAAGGCATGCATAATAGTTTATTTGAAATACTGACAAGAAGTAGTTGAGCGTATTCTAGCCTAGCATTTTTTCCATATAGGATTGCCATTTCCACCTGTACTTCATTTTGCCTGTTTTGGTAGAGATTATTCTTTTGTGTAGTGCTTCTCGAGGGACTTATACTTCAGTTAGATTCGAGATGCTGCTCAGATTTCTATCTATTAACAATGTTGCAGTTAATACTTGTTTTAGTGGGAAGGTAAACTCTGCTCTCGGTTCTAGATTCTTCTTCCAAAAATGTAAATATATAGGAATAAAATTCAACCAGCGTGGATCCCTATGCAGGTGTTCATATGTCTGAGCCATTTGCAATATTCACCTAGTGAGTGACAGTTTGTTACATGAGAGAGCTTATTTTCTCATTTTTCTGCCAGAGATTCAGGTATAATACATGAATTTGTGGTCATCTCTGATAAGAGTATGAAATTGTGAGCAAAATGATACTTTTAAAAACACTTTGCTTAAGTTTTGCTGAGTGGTTTCTACCAGACAATATAGTCTAAATATTATCTTTTGAAAAATTAATGCAGTGCACATCAGTCAAACAAACACTGGTGTGTTTTATTAAAAAATCCTAGAAGACATAAGCAAGACAGACAGTATAGTAAAATTTACACCTGCACAAGCTATACCCATGTAGCTTCTTTCAGTATATTAACTTCATGGTTCCAGTTGTTAAAGCATTCTGGAAATTAAAAATATGTGTGAAAACGTTCAATAACATCTTTAAAGCCGTTCTATTACTGCTGAAGCCAGTGCACCCCATAAGAAGCTATTTGATTGCCTCCAATCTCTCTTGCTATGGCCAAGGGCTGAAAGGAAATGAAGCAGCTATGTAGGATCCTCCCTAGAG
This sequence comes from Lichenostomus cassidix, assembly GCF_008360975.1. Taxonomy (NCBI): domain Eukaryota; kingdom Metazoa; phylum Chordata; class Aves; order Passeriformes; family Meliphagidae; genus Lichenostomus; species Lichenostomus cassidix. Next base: position 103,678,612 of record NC_139482.1, on the reverse strand, counting down.
TAAAGGCTTCCTCAGGGAGCACCTGCTCTACCATTGCTGCAGCTCCTTTGCTTTTTCAGGTTATCCTGACACACCCTGGGCTGGGACTCTGTGGGATTGGGGCTGGCTGGCTTGCAGCCCTGAGGACACTGACTCCAGCTCAAGGGAGCATCTGGCCTGCTCTGGGCTTCTCTGGGCTGTGGTGGCTGCATGTGAAAATTAGCAGTGAGAGAAAGCAGTGATGCCTCTGGAAAGGATTCCCCTCTACACCGAGTGATAATTCATGACACTGGACAAATTGGGCATTAAATCTTCAAGCAAGACTGGAATTTTCTCAAGCCAGCTGCATCTCACTTGTTTGGCAAATAAGGACAGATTTTGCATTTCTGGATAAGAGTTTCAAAAGCTCTCCCTAAATAATGTTTCTTGTGGGAACTCCTTGGCTTGTATGGAGATTGATGAGGAAGTTGCAGTGTTTCAAATGTTATCCAAAGGACACAGAAAATGGGCAAAGGTAATGTGAAACTCTCCCGGGTGTAAGCAGATGGACTATTGTATTACAGATGCTACTGGAAGGTTGCAATCAAGACAAAAATAAGTTCTGTCAGATTTCTTTTTACTTGCTATTGCTAATTATAAGACATTTCTTTAATGCTGGCAGAAAAAGGTATGTATTTAACCTGACAAGATTAATGGTGAATAGATGAATATGTTTTCATATTCCATATGCCATTTTTCATAGACATGGGAATATGAAAATGAAGAAAACAGTGAGAGAATGATGCAGGAGAATATGGTGTAATTTTTCTATTTTTATAAACTTCGTACTTTTTAAGGGAGGATGAGTCTACAAATGTAGCTGTTCCACTGCCTTGAAATCTGGCACACAGCTTGCTGAAAGCTATTCAGACTTAGCTCCTACATTTATTTTTTTGTTCTTCCTAGAAAATAATTGAGCTTTCAAATTAGTGATGGGAGAGTGCAACTTTTCAAATGTCTTAAAATTTTTTAAATTATCTTGAAAACATAATGTTGGTCAGAAAAGCAAAGAGGAAAGGTGCATTCTAAACCAAGGTCAAAGTGTCTCAGGGGTTTCCTGTGGTACATTTTGCTCAAAGTATCATTTTTGAGTATAATCAGGGAGAATTTAGGGATTTTAAATATTTAATGAAAAGAAATGTTGCTTGTTGTGACATACAGTCTGTCTTTCCATTTTTTGGAGTTTCATGTATGTAAATTGTTTTATCATTTGCTCTTAATGCCATGTTTTTTTTCAGTCAGTCTTTATAAAGTAAACTTCTTATGGTTTTGGAGAGACCCAGCTAAAATCTTTTGTAATGTAAGACAGAACTAGACACTTCATGGCTTACTTCACTGCAATTATGACGGCAAGCTTCACCTAAAGAAGCTTCATTTTCATGTTAAAGTGATTTACCATATGGTTATAAGCAAGGGAATAGGCCTGTCTTTGCATCAGGTATTCTTGTATGACAAGGAAGTCAAGCTAATTTACAGAATGTTTGCAGAGTTCATGTTTAATATCACTGATAATATATAATCTTACATTACTATTTTGATGTTAACCACTATATATTATATTGAGTATTATATCAAACTGCTGATGAATACAATTTACAAATATATTTGTGCACTATGAATCTTGGGGATTAGAGCAACATGATTTAAAAAGAGATAAGACTTCAAAGAGTTCTTGCCTCCTTTTTATCATGTTTCTGACAAGCTAAAATACAATCTTTAGCTATCTGTGAGTTGCTAAGTTATCTAACAATGTCAGGCCTTTCCTACTAGATAAAAATAAAAATTAAAACTAAAGCTTGTCTTGCACAGAAAATCCCCCACAAACCCCATTCTTATGTGATTACTTAGGCCAATTATTTAAATATCTTTTCCCATCTTTGCATGCATATAATAAATACACAGGCATCAAACAGGTCTGGAAAAAAAGACCCCAAGGCCCAAAAATCCCAGATTTAAATGCTAAAATAATTTTTTACCAGCTGTGGCCAATCAATATTTATAATTTAAAGTGTGCTAAGTGTAGTAGAGAAGAGCTTAAAGTTGACAGTAAAATTTTGTTGAAAATACCTAAGGTCCTGAATAAAATGTTTGCTACCAATGGGATGCCTTGACCCTTCCAGTTTGTATGATGCCTTTTGAAATGGCTGTGCAAAAATGACTTAGTAGAAGTGCCTTCTTTCACTAGGCAATATTTTTCCAGGGTAACACAATGTATGGATCTGTTTTCTAACACTCCACAAACACAATTCATTGATTGTAAGTACAGTAAGTGATAAAACCCCTGAAATACATCAGTAACGTGGAAGGTGTGGAAGGTGAATCAGACTAATTTTGTGCTGTATTTGGAGAAGTGATGGGGACAGGGTGTGCTTGTGCACTCTGTGTGTCCTGATTTGTGGAGCTTTGAAAAATTCTGGTCTAGTCAAAGGAAATGTGGGATTTGAATTACTAAGGGGGCAAACAGAAAGAAGCAGGACCTGTGGGCCTTTGTACCACAGTGGAAGTATTTTTATATATTAATTTCCAAGAGTGCAGGATAACTGAAGTTATCCTTATTTCTACAAAGCTAAGTGGCAGGACAAGTGAAGGTATACCTGCATGGATAAATCATTGAATCATAGAATGGCTTGGGTTGGAAGGGGCCTTAAAAATCATCTACTTCTAACCCCTCAAATGAGGGGCAGGGACACCTTCCATTTGGCCAGGTTGTCCATCTAACCTTGATGAAGCCTTGAACATGTCCAGGGATAGAATATCCACAGCTTCTCTGGGTCATCTGTTTCAAGTAAACCAGCTTCACAGTAAAGGATTTCTTCTTAATATCTGATCTAAACCTGCTCTCACTTTGAAGCCATTCCCTCTTGTCCTATTGCTACACGCTCTTGTAAAACGTCTCCATCTTTCTTGTAGGCTCTCTCCTGGTACTGGAAGTCCACAATTCTTTCAGCCCAAAGCCTTCTCTACTCCAGGATGAACAGTACTAATGCTCTTAGATTTTCCTTGAAGAAGATGTTCTCCATCCCTCAAATAATCTTTGTGGCAGTTCTCTGGACTTGCTCCAGGCTGATGTCCTTCCTGTGCTGAAGACTCCAGAGCTGGATGCAGTACTCAAGGGGGTGTCTCATGAAGGCATACACAAGTATTAGAATTTAGTTTCCTTTTATCTTGTAACTGACTGCCACGGTGTCACCTCCTGCTTATGGTAGTGTGTGATTGGTTGCCTGGGGAGATGTTCCTTTTGGACGTATCACCTCTTCTTACAATATGGTTAGATTGACTTTGCTTTACTTTTTGGCCTCTATAATATTACAGATTTCAAACTGCACAATATGTGGGAGATATTTGCCAGTGGCCAATTTTAATGAGAAAAAGAGCTCCTCTGTTTCTAGTGATGACATGGCCCATTGCAGTAATGATTTGTTTTATTACAAACTACTAGAACTTAAAGACCATTTATGGCTAAAACAGTTAGGTCACTGGAACTATGCAGACAATAAAAGTATTATTGCTCCATCGATGCCTTTTTACTGTTTGTTAAGAGAAACACTACTCTTTCATTTCCCCCCAAACACTCAGAGCATCCCTAATTATATCATTGCTCAACCTACAACTGCTGTTCTCAACATCACATAAATCTTACACTAAATTGATTTGTGACTGAATTGTGAAAGGGATCAATGGATTCTTTTGCACTGATTTTCCACTCTGTTACTGAGAACGTGTCTATACATGTAAAGGATGGGATTATCTGCGTTGATTCATAACCTCACAGATGTCTTAGAAGCTGAAGTATACCTGGGATACAGGGAAAAGAATGGGGGAATTAAATTGGATGCTTTATTTGATCTTGCTACTCCCATGACTGCTAAATCTCCAATGTGATGGAATGAGAGGCTGTGTTTTCTCCAGCATTTTGTTCCCAAAAGCGCTGTTAACTCCTTGGAGAGAACACCTTACAGTTTTCTACAGCAATGACATGATATTCTCAAGTACCATAAACAGTCTGTTACTGAACAAATGGTGGCTATATCTGAAAGCTCTGCTTTAATGTAAGGCAAGGTCCTTAAAAAATGGAGTCCCAGGTGTGAGCATGAAAATCTGCTACCCTTAATAGTATCTGCTTTTGCTACATTATCTGGGACTGGTTCACCCTGTTAGCAAAGAAAACTGCCATGATCACTACAGGGAATTTTCAGTGTGCATGAATAAATTAGACTGTAGGACTAAGGCCTTAGATAGTAAAAGTTTTGCAAAAAAATATGTTTTTCCTGAGTCTTATATAGTCTGGTACAACACACATGAGATTATATTTTTCTGAGTGTCACTCTGCCAATATAAAGCCATTGCTTATGCTACAAACCTGTCTCTGTTTTATCAATGTCATCAGATCTGTGTCAGCAGAATGTCTTTGCATAGGGACAGTGCCTGTCAGTACTTCTCTGTCACTTCAGCAATACCACTTCAACAAAAACATGAACCAAGATGGTTTGTTCTTTTTTTGATGTAACTTTTTCCATACCAGTGTTTTAACCCAAAGGCTAAGGTTAACCACAGAACTTGCAGCCTGACATGCTTTTCCTGTCTTGTCAGTCTACTATTACTGCTATCGGAGGAGAAGTGCTGCACAGAGGAAAAAGCTTCTTGTTTTTGACAGGCACCAAGAGCCATTCCTAGTTTGGTAAGTTTAGCTCTGCAAGAGACTGGTCTGTCTCAAGGCTCTGCTAAAAGGATTGTTTCATAAGATTACAGTTTATGTTTACAAGGGTGATTTTATTTTGTGAGTCAGAGGGAATAAAGACCAAGCTTTGGCACAATGACAGCACTGTTGCTTCTATACATCAGGCACCAAAGCACACCTTCTGAGCAGATGGGCATCATTTTTGTTAATATGACTTTGAAAAGGACAGGATCTGCCCTCACCCCATGCTTATTTTGGCTGTGGAGAGTTGCAGGAACAGAGACAACATTGAACAGATGACAGAGAAGAAAGCTGATAGTCCAGGAGTCCTATCTATGTAAAGCTGTGTGATTTCTGATCACCTCTTGTGGGCCCTGGATGCTGCCCTGGAACCAGTGCCAGGTAGCAAAGGCTGCCTGAGGATCTTGCAAGTTTTTCTGACATCAGTTTTTGCATTGTTCGGTCATGCTTACACCTGCTTACAGCGCAAATATTCCTTTGCTGGAGGTTATTTGCACAGAACAACTTGGCCTGATTTTGCTGGAGATTGGCTGGGCTCAGAGAAACATGTTTGTTTGTTTGTTGATTTTTTCTTTTTTGTGAAAAATGAGGGATTGAAGGATTGAAAACCTCCATGAAGAAAAGGAGAATAGAGAAAGAAATGGGAAGAACATGAGGGGAAAAGGGAAGTACTCTTTAAGCCAACATGCCCATTAGGCATTGAAATTGCACATGGTCACAAAATCAGAAGCAGATAGGATTGAAGCAAAGAGAAATTGGAGAGGTGATGAGGAGGAACAGATCAAATTCCAAGAGAAGGAGCTGAGATGGGCATCATGTTCCTGTGATTCGGATCTGTCCATTTTGTGGGGTTTTTTTCAGATGTGGCTGTCTGGGCTTCAAACTTCTTCTGTGGAGCTGAAGTTCTGTCATCTTTCCCAGATGCATTGTCTTTGCAGCTCCCACAGCATGGCCATTGTGCACCTCTATTATTCCAGATTCAGGATTTAGGAATGTGATCTGCAAAGCACTCATTGTCTAGTGGGTCATACGTACATTGCTTGTGTCAAAAAACACATACAATGAAAACAGGAAAGAAATAGATAGCACCCTACAGCTGCTCAGTCCAAAGTGGTCAAGAGAGTGTCCTGTCAAAGATCAGGTACTGCTCTGCAACATCCTGAGCAGCCAGAGAGAGAGGGAGAGACCTCCTCTTGTGACAACAGCCTCTTTCCAATTTGAAAATAAGTACTGTATGCTGTGACTCAGAGTTGTTTACAATGTAGTTCACAACATGAGGCAGGACTGCCTGTTGTCACCGTGACAGAAATTTTACATCTTTAAGCAGAGAGGTTAGAAATATTTCTTATAAGAATGTTTCAGGAGTAAATACATCCAATACATTTAAACAGTCAGTCACTTTGACAACAAGTAAGGCTACCACACAAAGAGATTTTTAAAATTTGAATTGCCCCTGGGTAATACTGACATGAGAGAAAGCTGAGGCAAAAGCTGTTCTTATTTTAGTGTGCTTTATTAGCTTGTTTTGTTTAAAGCTACAAATAATATCACATAAATTGAGGCTATGAAGTGCTTAATACAAGGGTAACAAATTGAGAAGTGTAAAAAAAATGTAGCAAATTGCAACTGATGTAATCACGATTTTAACATAAGTAAAGATTTTGTATCTTGATGTCACTGTTCCTTAAAACAATCTGTCAGCAGATTGCAATAATTAATGCCCCACTCTGCTGCTCAGCATCATCTGTGAGGGCAAATACAGAGGGAAACCTTACAGACTGGTTCAGCCTAGGGACATTTGCAGTCCATAGGGATCAGTGGTAGTTGCATAGCAGCTAAAACATATCCTTGAAGTAGCCATATGTAAAATCATTTGGCCATGTCTGTAGGAAGGTGATGAGGTTTACTTTGGACTCTCTTTTGATGCTGTTGTCTAATGCGTAGTTTTAATGCCATTTCTAATATTTTCAGATGTTGTGTTTTAGTAAAAGGGACAGGCATTAGAGGGTTCATGTATGCTGGTAGTGCAAAAAACACCAACTCTGGCTGGCTTCAAAAATACTAGTAAGTTGATGTTTCCTGTCTCCCATCCCTGTTCTTTCTCCCTGAAATTACTTCGTTTCCTGCTGCAAACTAGATTTTGTGGCATTCATAATACTAATAATAAAATGACACTAATTGCTATGTGTAGTGGATGTTCTGAATTGAGCCTGAGGAACTGAGTGTAGGCTGTATAAGATACCAAACATAGCGACTTTGCAAACAGGGTAAATTAGAGTCAAGAAAATGTTATATAACAGAGCATGAGTGGTAGCTTAGAGCCTTCATTTTCATTCACACCCACAATTTGAGCTCTTTCACAGAAGGATTCTTACTGGGAGGTAATCCTTTGGAAAAAATCATCAAAAATATGCTATCCTTCTGATGTTAACCATAGCAGAAAATATCAAAATAGAAAGTCTATTCAGTACAGCCACTTCCTTAAGTGTTGAGGATGTATTAAAAATATCTAGTGACACTTTAAAAATATTTTTTAAAATTCAGGCTGTAATATGCAACTCTGGATAAGTAGTCATTCATGCAAAATTAGAGTGACAGTTTTAATGGCACCTAAATGACCTGGGAGTCAAAACCAGGCTGATCAAAAGTGATGTGATACCTAGGGTCTCATGAGGCTTGGCAGACTTTCCTCTCTGTATCTCAGAGCAGAGCCTTGTAGTGGATCCTCAGGCTTCCTCAGGAGCTGGAAAAGCTTTTCTGTGGCTACACAGCCTGGTGACGGAGCTCTTTGGCCTCAATGATGATCATTTGTGATAATTGCAAAGCTGCTCTTGGGTTTTGAATTGATCCTCACCTCAGATGGAGCTGCTGTGCTGGCTCCCAGGGTAAGCATGCCACGGTGCACTCATGTAGTGTTGCCTCTAGTGTCTATTACCAGCATATTGTTTGAGTTGGGTTTCACATAAAACTGTTATTAGGTGTTTTTCAGATCACGTCTCTTACAGATATGTGTTCTAAAACTCATTTGGGTAGCAACCTTGCAGGGCTCTGCTATTTCTAAACCTGCTGGAAATGTGGGGGAAGAAAATGAAGTCCAGGAAACACTATGCAAAATTTTCACTTGGATTCCCGAGGAAACGGGAGCTGTGTGGCAGAAGTGGTGCCAAGCTACTGCAACTGCAGGCTGAGTGGGGAGCAGCCAGGGTTTCCCTGCCACAGGGCACTGTGGCTGCTCTCATCCCCTTGCTCATAGCTTCGTGTAGGGAGCCTCTGGTGCCCCAGTCTGTGCTGGCCAAGGCTGAGACGGGCCATGCATCAGAAGCCCGGCTGCAGTGATCCCCTGGGAATCATGGCAAGCAGCAGGAACCAAGCAGGACGTCTGGAGTGCCCTGATGAATGCCAGAGAGAAGCTGTGCTCAGTCCCTGCCTGCTGCGAGGGCAGAGGCTGCTTGCTGGTCTGGACAAAGGTTGGCTGCTTAATTTTGTTCTGCTCTTGCTACTAAAACTCCACATAAATCTTGTGCAGTACTTGGTGTCCTTTTGAAAAATGCTTTGACCCCCAAATCTAATAATGTTGCCTGAGTAGTTTTAAGGAAAAAATTAGAAAAAAGGCATTGGTAAACCGAGAAGTATTAAAAACTGAACCCGCCCATTTCCCAGTCTCTCTAAATATGTGTGTGGTAGTAGTAGCAAGCTGCTTTTTCAAGAGAAAGCATAAGGATGTGTAAAGAAATAAGGTCCTTGCCTAGCAGCAGAAAATAGTTCCTGCTGTGGCAGTGAATGGGGAAAAACAGGAGCAGTTCAGGGTTTGTGTCTGCCTTTTTCCTTCCCTTCTGCAGCCTATCAAGTTACTTGAAAAATGCTCCCTCACCAGTGTGAGAGCTGCAGCCCCTTGGCCTCCCTGCAAAATCTGTGCCATGGAAGTGTCTGTGGTATTGGCTTGATACACTCAAATCTTGGCTTCTTTCTTTAGACAATAAGTGCACCATGTTGCACCCTTCAGCAGTTTGTTCTTTAATATTTTGTTCATCTTCTTCAATCTTAGTTAGTGGTTCTCTCTCTTGCCAGAAACAGGAAAACAAATAAATGCTGTAGCTGTAACGAAAGGTCTGAAATTCTGAGATTAAATGAAAAGCAGGCTTCAGGCTGAACTGTACCCCTCATAAAGTATATGAACTTGATTTCATGACCTATGCCTGCTCATTCAGTATCCTTTAATATCACATTGGCCTTTTCTCCTGTCTGTGCCCTTATGCTACTTGCCTCAGGAAGTGGGTTTGGAATTCCTGGTAATATCAATCCAGACAGTTGATCTTGTGGCTAATAATTAATTGAAGATGGTAGTAGGAATGAATATAGAGTGAAATGGGCTCAGCCTACTTCGTTTCGTTTATCTCAAATGAAAATTAGGGTAAATTTTTTCTCACTGAAACTTTGGTGTGGGTACTGAGGTCTTCTGTGTCCTGCTGCAAAAAACAAATTGCATAAACTAGATGATGCAAATAATTTTGTTTCTGAATTGGAGCTAGTTTAGGAATGTGAAATGGAAGAGATCTCAGTGCTGATATATATGGTCTGAACACCTGATACTTCTGCTTCTGAGTGAGGTGGGAATACAGTCACCAAAAAAAAAAAAGACTATTTTGGAGCAGAAGGTATCTGGTCAATTGGGATTATCTCAACTGGGGTATAATGATTTAGGAGTCAGACCTGAAAGTACTACTACTTAGGTATGTTGTAATGGTTTTGCTGGAATTACTCATATGGAAAACATTACTAGCATCTATGGGATTGGGCTGCCATTGAATACACATTAATAATGCTCTATGTTAAATGACTTGCACAGCAATTAAGGAAAAAGGGTTGAATAAAATTATTTGTATTTTTTTTTACATATTTAATAACATAACTAGCAGGAATTTTAAATGACAATAATTGATGGGGAGATCTCATGCACCTGAAACTAGAGAATAGACTACTACCTGCCTGGATCAACTAAGGACTATTGTTGGCACTACTGAAGCTGATTTTGCAAAATTGAAATACCAATACATTTTTTTTCCAGCAAAGATATGCATAAACTTGCTATTTAGAGCAAAAGCACACATATATATAGGTGAAATACCTAAAGGATGTACATTTAAATTCTGCATGTGAGTAGAACAATTTGGGACACATATGTGTTTCATGTCATCTGCAGGTGCTGATCAGTGTGTTCATTGTTGCTGAGTGTGTGTTTGTGTGCATATGAAGAGACATTGTTACTGTATATAAATTCTACCCCATTTTGTTATTTCAAAATGAAGTTTTCCTTGTAAGTGAAATGCTTCTGGTCTATGTCTAGTCCAGCATATTCATTGTTTTGTTACTTTTTAGCTTTTTTCTAATGTTTTTCGCCTGTTAGAGTGGACATAGCAGTAATGACCATAATCATTAACATTTAATAAATATGTTAATAAGTCACTGTTATGTTTTTTCCCTTTGTATCAGCATGTAATTTCTTTTTCTCTGTGTAGATTTTGCTTCTCATTTCCATCCTTCTTTTTCTGCTTGGTAACTAAAAGCTTTTGTCTTAACTTTCCACATTCAGAGTTACTGCATGTGATACAAGTTTTGCAATGCCACAAACAGAGCCTGTTACCCAAACATCTCTTTTGTAGGATCTCCAGGACTCAGCAGATCCACCCCAGTCTTTGTGCAGTGTGTTGTTATTACATTGGCTGCCCTCTATTACTCCCTGCTCAGCTCCAGAGAAGCTCTTAGCTCTGCTCTGCTCAAAACCAGCTAGAATTTAGGAAGGCTTATTAAATTTAATAGAATGATAGTGTTTTATTTGAGCTGATAAATACTGCAATAACAAAAACTGAAGGCTATTTAATTACTGCTTTTGAATAGGATGTCTCTCAGTTGCTTCTGTTTCTCAATGTTTTTGCCTGTGTGGCTGGTTTTTTTCAGGTCTCCCCTTAGTGTAATCTCTGCAAAGACTGAACAGACATGCACACACTTTCAGGCATCAGAAGGATTAAATTTTAATATATATTTATTGTAATACAAAAGAGTAGTTTTCTTATCTTTCAAGAGCCTTGTTATTCAGTGGTATCCTATAGATAAGTAGGCTTCACCTGTACTAGTGAACAAGACAGGGTGAATATATACTTGGCTACTTGCCTGTCATAATTCAAACTATTTAATTATGATCTTGCTTCCCTGCACAAGTAAGTATTTTTTCCTAGAGAAATGAAAAAAAACTTTAAATTTTATTTTTAAACAATTCATAATTTCCCCAATAAGAATATGACTGTTATCATAGTTTGAATTTCTATATGCACATTTTCTTCTGTAGAACCATACTGCTTATTCAATATTTCCTGTGATCATACAACAAAAATCCTTCAGAACAGGAATGGTGTTCAACAGTTTAAAGAGTGTTCTGTCTTTAAATAGTGAGTGTAGGTTTTCTGCCTTTTGATTCGAGTCCTTTGAGACACTATTATGTACAGTAATAAAACCTTCCTTATGAATTGAGAAGCTGGGATCTTCAAGATAAGCTTCTTAAAATCACACAAAAAATGGAAATTATTTCTACAATCTAACTATACTGTGAAGTCTCCACCAAGAAAAAAAAGATCTTGAATTTACAGTATATTTCCTAGACCTCATTACGTTCTGTGTGGACACATTTACTGTATGTGAAGAATGGCTCTGGAGGAAGCAGAGGCGGAAAAGTAATGTTCATATTTATTGTGGCAAAATCTAGCTAAAATCTCAGGGGAGGTCTATGTGCATCTTCATTCATCATCCCTTGCAAACTTATTTATTGATTTTATTAGAGCCATAGAGACAGTGTGAGCTGAAGAAGTGAAGCATTTGCCTGCATCTCACTAGAACTTGAATCCACAGCAATTGATTGGTTTCTGTTGGTTAACCCTCAAAAATCAACTTTGTGGTCGATTAAAAAAGGAAAATATACCATAAAAAATAGATTTTGACTAAAATCTTTGTTTTTTCTGAATATTTTTCCTAAATTCTTACAGTATCTAAACTTCTTGTCAATTGCAGTCTGAATTCAGTCATATATTAGGATGATCAAAATCACATTGACCTGAGTTGGTAAAGTAAGAGCATTTTCCACATAGCTGCTATTGCATCTCTTATCTTCCAGAGAGGCCTATGAAAATTTTTCAAAATTTCAAAAGGAACCATAATCTTTACATTTTTCTTCATGGATTTTTTTTTTTTTTTTTTTTTTTTGCTCCACTATTTGGCAGAGATACCAGTTGGATATTATTAGACGTGCCACTTCTTCCTTTGGAGTGAGTTTATGCTACTGTGAGAAAAAGGTCATCCCAATATGAAAGAACTCTTTCATACAGAAAGTGGCCTGATATCCTGGCCAGTTATTCTTTCTGCTTTGAGAAAAGTCCAGGGATACATAAGAATAAATCCTGGATGCAAGCAGATATTGCAGTATCAGTGTCTATTTTTTGGTGATTGTTTATACTAACAAGCTTATTCAAGTCAAACCACTTAAGGCTTTCCACTTCTTTAAAAGGCGAGAAAGTTACAAGACAAGAAACAAGCTAAAGAAAGCACAACAAATGCTTGACTAGAATTCAGCAGGCCGGGAAGAAATTAAGGTCTTCCAGAAGGTGGAGATGCCAGGATACAAAAAAGTGTTTTTCTCTTTGGTTGCATCAATTCTAATAATCAAACACAAATTGTTGCATGACTAGTACAGAAAGATGGTTTTCATTTGTCTTCTTAGATTCAGTTATGGTAATCACTGCACTGCTTACGCTCCTGTGTGTTTGATTGATTGCTCTCTACTCCTGCTGTTGTGTGCACGGAGAGCCCTGACATTTGATGAAGCTGTCTCAGTTTCAGGGTGGGCTGAGAGAGAGATTTTGAGGTCTTTGCTACAATACATTTCTTGTGATAATCTTACTATAGAAGCCTAAGGCAAATTCTGCAATGAATATGGAAATAAACAAAGAAAAAAATATACTGCTTGATTTAGAAGGAATTCGTTACCTGTCTGTGCAGTGCCAGAACCCCAAGATCTCTAGGCTAGGATCCTGATCTGTAATGCAGGGAATATATCCAATGTGCCTAGCATGTACACTTGTAGCTTTTTTAGAAGATCATTGCTCTGGCTCAATACCACAGATTCAGAATGACGTTTCTCTATCTGGTAAAAAATAATTTAAAGTTCTATTTAAAGGCAAATAGTAGATTCATCTCAGGCTTCGTGGATGTGCATGAAGAGTGGGATGGTGCTTAGACATGCCATGAATGCATAATGCCATCTCTTCATTACATTTCAGTTGGTACTAGTGATGAATAATTTGTGATATGGATGATATCATTGCTATTAAATTTCACTTTTGATTATTGCCTGTGTGGTGAGCCCTACTGAGAACACTTTAAGTCCCATGAAATTCTAGCATTTTACTGCTCAGAAAAAAGGAGGAAAACTGGAGGTTTTTTCAGTTGAGTGCAGTGAGCAACATGTAGCAAGAAGGCTATCTATTTAAATGTGCACTGCCCTGTCCAGCTGAACATTTCCTCTATGTCTCATCAGGAGACTGCAAGATGCATTTTTACCTTTGTCATCTATCACCAGGAAGGATGACTTCTCTCTCTGTTGTAACTATAACTGAACCATACAGTATAACTTTTGACAAGTAAAATTATAGGGAAGTATTTCCAGGTCCACTGAAGATATTCAGTTCCAGGTTTGGCTTTTTTTTTTGCAAAGGTATATTTTCTGTCTCTTAAGTGTGGGGGAAAAAAAGAAACCCGAATCTAAACCACAAAAACAATAGATGTACCACCAAGAGTGGTTCTTGAGTGCCTGAGGAGTCAGGTGTGAGGAGGAGGAGGACGAGGGCTGCCTGGCAGTCTGGGCTTGGTTAGGATGTCTGCAGGATGGGGGTGTCAGGGAGCAGAACATGCTGGCGGTGGTTTTAACACCCACAGAGCTGGATTGAGCTGCCTCTAGCACTGCCCCTTGAAGAGCCCAGTCATGTTACCATCTCTTCCAGCTTTCCACTTGCATGTGAGCATCAAAAAAATGGTTGCTGTGTAAAGCATGTGTGTGTGAGCTTCTAGGAAATATGTGGAAGAAGCTAGGAGTTCATGGTTTGTGTCTGGAGTCCTGTCATGCTGGGATGAAGTTAAGTCCAAATACTGGATTCTGCACCTAGGACAGAGCAATGCTGTACACAAGCACAAACTGGGAGAGGAGTGGCTGGAGAGCAGCCCTGCAGAGAGGGAGCTGGGGGTGTTGGTCTGCAGCAGGCTCTGCTAGCCAGCAGTGGGCAGCCCAGAAGGCAAGCCCCAGCCTGGGTTGCATCCAACCCATCATCACCAGCTGGTCAAAGATGTAGTAATCCTGCTGTATTCAACACTGGTGGGGGCTCAACTCAAGAGCTGTGAGCAATTCTGGGCAGCTCAGTTTAAGGAGGATGTGAAGGTTCTTGAGTGCAACCAGAGGGAGGCAACAAGACTGGTGAAAGAACTGAAGGCACATCCTGCAGCTGAGGACCTTGGCTTGTTTAGCTTGGAGAGAAGGAGGCTGAGGGGAGTCCTCAGCTCTCTACAGCTTCCTGAGGAGTGGAAGTGGAGAGGGAGGTACTGAACAGAATAGTTGGAATCACCCAAAGCAGCACAGGGAAAGTTTAGGCTAGACATTAAGAGAATTTCTTTACCAAGAAGGTGGTCACACACTGAAAAAGTCTTCCGGCAGAAGTGGTTGATGCCCCAAGCCTGTCAGCAGTCAAAAGGCATTGGTACAATGCCCTTAACAACGTTTCAGCCCTGCTCTGGTCAAACAGTTGGACTAGATAATCATTGTACATCCCTTCCAACTGAAATAGTCTCTTCTCTTTTCCTACATCCCAGTCAAAGGGACAGGAACAATGTCTCCCAGCAACTGACAGAACTGTTATTTCTGTGACTGATCTGTTGCTATTTGTTGCAGTCAAGCACTTTGGCACTCTGCAAAGCCTGTGTGTACGTGCAAGTTCACGTTTGTGTTTTGGTAGGCATCTCCTTTGCTTTCACCAGCATCAGTGCATCTGTTTATGCAACTGAAGCAAGTATGCAACTGTACTGGGTTTAATTTATTTGTAAATGACATGAAAGAAAATATGCACCAAACCTAAAGTATTCCTAAAGTATCCATATTTTTTCCCCACTGTTGTGCTTGTCGAGATATGGAACTTGTCAGTGACGCAAAGGAACTTAGCATCACTTTACCAGCCCTAAGCTTGCTCCTGGGACTCAGTGCATCTATCACAAGGCCTAATGATACACAGTGCAGTCATAATGTTTATAGCAAGAAGAGGCAGTGTCTCTAGATCTCTGCTTATTAAACTGGTTATAATGGGGTGTTAATGATGCTGTGCTGCTTTCAGTGCTAAAGGTGGATTGGTGGCTGAGGGATCTCACCAGTGCTCTGGACTGTGCTGGACAGATGTCTTTGTAGGCTCAGCAGCATGGCTGGTGACGAGGGAAATTGGGAGGGCACAAATGCACCCACTGTATTATTTATGCTTTACCCAAGTTGTGCTGAGTGAATAACTACTACTGGAAAGTGCACTGAAATCCTGTCTATCTGAAGCTGATCTGGGTACACCAAATTTAGATCTGGGATTCAGTGTGATTGCAATGAAGGACCCAGCTGCAACAGTTAGACCCATGTCTGTGCTACCATCTCAGAGATTTCATGGGTTACAAATCTAGTCTGCCTCTGATCAAAAGAGCTTCATTTTCAAATTTAGGAGAAAAAAATAACACCTAGAACTGGTGTGGGAGGGTAAAGACTGCCCACAGCATTGTGGTCAAACTGTGGAAATGGTGGGTTTTGAGAGCCAGGAGTTAAGCCAAGACAGCCTCTCAATCCAACTGTTTTTGTTCTGTTACCAGCATAACATGCTGTCCCGTATGTTCTTTTTCTTATTTGTATCTGGTTCTTCTCCCTCCCACTCACAAGCTGCATTTCTTAAAAATAGAAACAGGAGTCTCAGCCCAAGTTTAGTGATATTTCAGAGGGAATGAATGGCAAGTTCATTGGGCCAAGCAGTCCTTGCTGTGACTGTTTGCTACTATGGATTTAGGCAATGATTATCCCTCCCTCTTTTCACTCTGTTTGGGCTTTTTTTTATATACCAGAGGAGGCATTATGGGAAATAGCAACTTCAGAGGAGGCCTTAGGGAAGAGGTAGCTGAGTTTTGTAGCTGGTTGTATTTGCTCACAGTGTGGTTCAGATTATATGTTTAAAGATCTATACAGAGAAAGTAAGATAGCTCCCCCAGTAAATTCCTGTGTCCATGAATTTTTCTTACATTAAAAGCCTGGATGTCAGAGGGCCTACGGGGGTAGATGGCTATGTGAGGACTGGAGGCCATGCTTCAGTCCCTGTTTGTTAAAACAGAGCAAGATGTTGAGCAAGTTTGCACAGCAAGTTGTACTTGAGGCTGCTTCCCAAATTTAATTGTAAAGCTCTAATACTTCGGAGGGTTTTGCAGCCTTCTGCAATAGGGGAGAGAGGGGCCAGCCTGCCTTGTGCAGTCCTGCAGGACTAAATGGGAGGCAAACCATAGCTGAACATCACCCTAGAAAACTAACTCATCTGGCAGCTGCTTCCATCTAGAGCACCCCAGAAATTGCCTAAAGACTGGAAGAGGAGCTCTGGGATGTGCTATTGCTCTCTCTGTATTAGAGAGATAGATGCTCTGCCTCTGGGCTGCCACCATTAACTGTTCAATACAAACGTTGTGCTGAGTTCAGTCTGCCTCCCAGGAAAAGGGGGTGAATTTTAGTAGTCTGAGCTGGGCAGTGAGACACAGGCACATCAGGCTAAAGTCCTTGGAAGGCACAGTGTGTATAAAGCCTCGAAGAGGTTCTGACTTATCCACTTCAGTTATGATTTCTAAGCCCTTCCATGGGCTTCAACTGTGAGATTATCTCATACCTCAAGAGAGCTGTGGGTGCATCTTAAGAACAACTATAGATATGTAGTTGTTAAATATGACAGTAGGTACAGTCCATTTGTGAATGTTAATTATTATTATTATTAGGAAAGCAGAAGAAGCAACCTCTGACTAGAAAGAGGGAGTGGCAACAGACATTTTCATGTTTCTTCAACTAGCTAAAATTTCACTGGCAATGAAATTTTGTTTGCAGAACATATATATTTAATGAATAATTTTGCTTTCCTAGCGAGAATACTGGAAAAGAGTTATTATATACTATTCCAAAAATAAATGTATAAAATACTTTTGAGCTCTCTTGACTGTCACTTTGTATGACTGAAAAGCTGACTGCTCTGTTCATGTACCGTGCCAATGACATCATCTTTACTCACTCTTCTACAGAAACAGGGACACCAGATTCTCTTATTTACACCGTCTTGCACTTTTCAAAGATGAAAGAACTCTTCATAGTTTGGCTAGACTTCAGCTAGGTATTTCTTATGAGCATACTCTTGTACTGAAAATAAATAACCATCCAGTGACTAGGGACGAAATCTGTGAGCCAGCAGGTACATCTTATAGTGTACATTTTATGTGTCTTCCTTATGGTCACGACAGCCTCTTATTCTCTGTTGAAGGTGGCCACAGACCCACTAATCCTATGGATTCAGCCTTTAATATGAACCTTTCAGATGAGTAAACTGTGGTGCATTTCTGATATCTGACAATGTCATCCCAGCTTCACTGGCAATAACTCATTTTTGCAGCATTATATTACAAGATTAGTACTGGTATATAAAACCTCCTCACACTTCAGTATAACAGGGTTATGATTGCCTCTGTGGAAACAAATCCAACTCATTTTAAGAGCTGTCATTGGATCAGAGGTGTAGGAGGAAGAAGGCAATTTTCAAACTCAGGAAATGAAGATGTCCCAGACTTTTTCTTCCCAGATCCCTTGCCTCAATTTTTTTCTTAACTTGTTCACACAGTTGAAAAATTTGTGAAGGAAGATCGTCTGAAAGTGCTTGACAAAGTGTGTCTGATAAGGATTGTACTGTAGCTTGCTACACACAGTGTACAGCCCAGCATCAGAACACTCTCTCTGAGCAGTAGACCTCATGTCTTTGGAGTGCCTCTCTGAAACCCAAAACCAGTGAAGAAAAGAATCGCTGGCCTAAATTATTAAAAAATTGAGTTGGATCAGAGCTGAAAATTCCTGAAATATCTTTAGAAGTAATTGAAATAGAAGAATAGAAGAATATCTGTGTTTTGCAATCCACAAACAAATCAGACTTTTTTTTCAGAAAGTTTATCCCGTCCTCCTAACTTCAGAGGCTTAAATTTGTAAATTGCAAGGATTTTTCCAGTTTGCCTACAAATCAGGAGAAAGATGCAACAAAGTGCAGCCTCAGAAGGCAGTCCTTCTGCTCTTGTTGATCCCTGTAGATCCATCAGCTCTTCCAACTGAATTACAGAAGTGGAATACCTTGATTTAAATGTCTTAAGCCTGCCTTACCTCAGTGACTCTCCTGATGCTCTCAGTGCTTTTCAGACTGCTAAATAAGATATTAAATTTTAGATTAACAGTCTTTTTACAAGAGCTGAGCTTGGAGCTTCATAGCTGCTGCTGAGCTACTGCAACTTGTACCACTTACATCTAAGCTTCTCTTAATAACAATAATTCTCTCAGTAATAGAAGCCTGTTAAAATCCCCAAAGTATTTTCACCTTTTCCATAGCCATTTTTCCTTAACTTATGTTTTAAGCAAAGTTAATATGAAGTTGTGAATGAAATTTTCTCATGTTTGATAGCTACCATGAAAAGTCATTCTGAGAAAAAGGCTATGTCCTCTTCTTTCCCAGCATCTCTGGCCTCTACTTACAACCTACTGTGCATTGTGACCAGGAGATATCAAGTCTTGGATCAATTTTTTATTTTCTTTCTATAGAGTACTCAAATACTTATTGCAATATCACTTTCCTTTAGTGCCCTTAGTTGCTAATACACAGATTGAGGCAATATTTCTGTGTTCATTTCAGGGAGGGAGCTGGGTCATGCTCTGCATTTAAGCTCTGTATTGCAATCCATTTTTTTTCCAAGCTGTCTTTGAGGCTGAGCAGCAGTGTAACTTGGAAACCAGCCTGCCTTTAAAATAATATGTTTGTTCAGATGGAAATAGATAGTTCAAATCAAAGTCTGACAGAGTTCAAGCCTTGAATATATGTACCAATTAGCAGTCATATGAATATGCTACTCATAATATTATAATATTAATAATATTTCATATTTTTTCTGTTTCTGCTCTGGCATTGCCTTTATTCTGCTGCAGCCTGGTTGTACAAATGAACCCATAATTTTGAATGCTTTTTAGAAATACTACAAATAATATGTCCTTAGAATTCATGTATCTCCAAATATGTATACATATATGACAGCACAAATGCCAGCTTGATACTTGTTTTAGTTTATTTTTTTAAAACCTGCCTGGCTTAGACTATGTCCTGAGGGCAAAGTTTTGTTGTTAGAATAATGCATATCTGAATTAAGACACTAAAAAACCACTGGATTTTCTTGATTCAAGGAAGGTTTTACTAAAGCAGAATGAATAATTCATAAGAGGAGATACATTAAATTTATTTTGCTGTGTGTTGTATTCAGCTATGAACAGCACATGAATTCAGTTGGATTTATTAATTATTTAAAATTGTTTAGAGACTGAAGGCTTTAGGAAACTGGGGAAAAATACAGATAGACCTTGCCTGGCTGATAGAAAGGAATAAGTAAATAATTTTTTCTTTGGGTTATTACATCTGTTTACTCATTGGTTAGGTGTAATTCCTGTTGCAGTTTCCTAAGAAGAGATTGTGCATGAAGGGACTTACAAACATCTATAATAGTGTTAATGAGCTTGAAGTAAAAGGAATACCTAGCATATAAGATTAATTTCTCAAATGTTAGCTGCTAAATAATTTTATATTAATTGTTGGTTTTGTAAAATGAAAAACACTATCAGTTTTGATTTTTTACAAGGATGTACTATGAAAAAAACACATCAGGAGAGGATTTGAGCTTCTTAGCTTTCTGATAAAGGCTCTTGATTTCGATAGTTTGAACCAGAAATGATAGAGGATTTCTAAGATTCTTAGTGAAATGCCTACAGTTTTATTATCCCCCTAGGGGTTTCCACTGTTATTTTGCCTCATCATAAGTCAGATAAAGCACGAGTGGAAATATCCAGCACAGATTCAAAAAGGACAAATTGTGCTTGACAAACCTGATCACCTTCTATAACAACGTAATCTGCTTGGTTGATGTGGGGTGAGCAGTGGACATTTCCTGGATTTTTTCAAGGCTTTTGATATGACTGACAGGTGGCACCCAGAGGGGAATGGCAAACAGCTCCTTTTGAAACTGACACCCTGTAAAAAGGGTGGTCCCCCAAGGACTGATATTGGGCCCAATTCCATTTAATATCATCATAAGTGATCTGGATGGTGGGGTCAAGTGTACTGTGATGAAGTTTGCCAGCAATACCAAACTGACAAGGGAATTGGACATTTAGGAAGGGAGACCCACTGTGCAGGAAGACTTGGATACACTTGAAGATTGGGTGAATAAGAACCTTATGAAGTTCAACAAGGACAAATGCAAGGTCTTGAACCTGGGAAAACATAGTCCAGGTTTGCAACACAGGCTGGGATCTACTTGGCTGGGGAGCAGCTCTATGAAAAAGGACCTGGGGGACCTGGAGGTATAGGCAAACTCAGTACAGGTGTTGCTGAGGCAAAGAAAGCCAAGAGGATGCTGGGTTACATCAACAAGGGCATTCCCAGCTGAGAGAAAGAAGGCATTATCCCATTTTACTCAGGTCTTGTCAGGCCATACCTGGAATTCTGTGTTCAGTTTGGTTCCTGCTATACAAAAAAAAAAAAAATGCAGACTGGTTTGAGGACGCCCAGAGAAAGGCCACAAAGGGGACTGGAAAGCCTCTCTGCCATGTGAGAAAAGGCTGAGAGAACTGTGTTTGTTCAGCCTGGAGAAAAGAAGGCTTAGGGCAGACCTTATCACCATGTTCTGGTATTTAAAGGATGGCTACAAAGAAGATGGAGACTCCCTTTTCACAAGGAGTCACACGGAAAATATGAGAGGAAATGGGTACAAGTTATACCTCGGACATTCTGATTAGACCCAAAAGGAGATTTTTCCACAATAAGAAAAATCAGCCATTGAAATAACATCCCTAGGGAGGTGGTAGATTCCTCAGTGTTGAATGCATTCAAGATTCAGCTGGACAGGGTGCTGGATCATCTTGTCTAGATTGTGCTTTTGCCTAGAATGGTTGGACAAGATGATCCTTGAGATCCCCTTCCAACCAGGATGTTCTATAATTCTGTGATTCAGTAAGAGAGAAATGCCAATGAGACTGCATTTTTCTCTCATTAAGTACTAATTCTAACACTCTTCTCAAGTTTTTAAGCAGAAGATTGGAAATGTGGTGGTTTGCTGTAGCTCTAATTATTTATTTCTTTGTTAGCTGTCAAATTCATGCCCCAATTAAAATTATTAGAGCTTTAACAAGAAAGTGTTTTTTAATAAAATAGACAAATCATAATTTAATTGCATTTTTTGAGAGAATCAGAATGAGTTTTAATAAAGACAGGTGCCCTATTTACAATCCCAATGAGATTTTTCTCAAATTCCCAATTTGAGAAAAAGATGAACTGCAGACAAGATATGATTCCACATTATATCTCTTTAAAATTCTACAACTTAGCTCTGAAGTCTGGGTTACATGTAGCACTCTTTCCTGGTTTCTTGAGCTCTCTCAGGTGCATAAAAGACTTAAACAGACATTGGAAGGGAAGAAAAGGAAGCATTCCAGTATAACTCTGTGGTTAGGATAAGGTCCATTCCTTGCTTTAGAGCCTTCTTATTTCATTTATGTCAGATAGATATTGACTAATGGACCTAAATAATACTGTGGGATCAATAAATGCTTCTCCCAGAGTTTAGTGCTCTATTCAAGCTCTGGAGTCATGGCCCATGGTTGTTCTTGCTGTCCTTTGTTCTGGGCAGTGTCTGCTTCTTGCCTGCATGGTCAAAAAGTTCTGAATTTCTGCAGAAGCTTAGGGACCTCATAGAGACCTAGGTCCCTATGGCTAAAGAAATGTGTGAAACAGCAGATGTTTATGGGGCTATTTTAATATTGTCAGTGTTTCCAAGATCTTGATAGTTTAAATGCAATCAAAATTCCATGTGATTGGTCCTGCAGGGGTTTGACAAAGCAATCAAGCTTCTCTACCTTTTTTTTATTCCTTTCGAAGTGCCTCAAATGAGGTTTCCTTACTTCTTCATTCAGTATGAATGCTGAAGAGAAGATTTTGTTATCACATTGTCAAATCTTATTATTTAGGAGTGTGAAAGAAACAAGATAAATCTGTTGCATTTAACTGCCAATGAGCCAAAGCTTGTGGAAAAAAATGGAGTTGTTAGGGGCTTTGGCTGCTGAAACAAGAAGAGTCATTAATCTAGAATGGACCTCACCTTTCCTACTCCAACTTTTTTTCTCATATGGACTGTTGAGCTTACTTTTGCTACTACAACTTTTTTAAAGAATTAATTATTAATTACTTTTGTGTTATTTTTTTTAATTAATTAAAAATTAATTAAGAATAAGAGATGATTTATGTTCAATTGTGGCTATAGCACATATTATGGTCTTACTGGAAGAAGCAAAGTTACTGTAGATAGAAATTTGGTTTTGGAAAACAATCTATCAGTCTTTTGGGAGTTGACTGAGTATCTGGCCCTCTAGAGCTCTGGAAGGGTTTGGTAAATTACTTTTTGCGGTTTGATGCAAAAGTTTGGACCTCTGGGCTGAATATACCAGAGGTATATCTCTACAAGTAAGAATTATTTTATAGTAATGACAGAGCTTTTGAGCTGCGATGATTTTTGCATCTGTGGGATTTTTTTTTGTCCAAAAAGAGTCAGAGCCAAGACAAATGGGAGAGTAAAGGCAAAACTAGAGCAAAACAGCAAACAAAACCTCTGGTGAGATATAAAAAGAATTTTTTGACAGAAATATACTTCACTTTGATATATCAAACAGGTACAGAGAAACTGCCTCAAGTGTGAGAAGCAGGTCTACTTAGGTCATTTTCAAAAACAGCAGGATGTGCATAAACTGCTTACCTCCTTTTCCTCTAATATTTAGGTCTTTCAAAAAGGTGCTGTTTTTTAAGAAGCCTTTATTATTGCATAAAGATGCATACTGATTTCTGGAGAAAAGACCAGTATTGGCTCAGACTGAGCTGGATCTGGAGGTGGGAAAGTTTCAGGGTAAGGACATTGCACTGTGATGATTCCCAGAAGGGTGGTACATGCAACGAGGTAAATGCAGCAGTAAGTCCAACACTGGCAGGGCTAAACCTGGAGGGCTCAGGAATACAGTAAATTGCAGGTACCATCTTTCATCTTCCTAGTGAAGGAGTTGTACCAGCCAGCTCAGGGGCAGAAATGGAAGTAAACTTTGATTTATTGGTAAAATGCAGAAAAAAGTGGATGATGTGATGCAGGTTCTACCTCTTGCACTGAGAAAGAGTAATCCTCATTACAAATTGAATTTTATTGGTTTACTTTTGTTGAATACTTGCTGGTGTCTTTTTTATCACAGAGTAAACCATGGTGCATTTAAGTATGTAATTGGAAAGAGACAAGCTAATTAAATAGTTCATGTTTACCACTCTGACAACAATTATTAATTGCAATTAAGTCTTAAAAAACATTTTATCAGCAGTAGTAGATGAACTTTATATCCTTAGAGCTTACATACATCCTGACTCCTGGGAACAGTTGCATTTTGCAGTTCCAACTTTCAGGAAGCCTTGCAATGGTAAACCATAATTTGTTCATATTTTATGTAGTCTGCCTTCCTGTATTTGGAGTTTGGCAGTGCTCAGCACATATTTTCAAGTTTCTCTGGGTTTGAGAATTAATTAGCTTTAAACACCCTTTATTTAATTAAAGTTATTGCTGCTTCTGGGATAGTTGCATTGTGAAGATTGCCTCTCCCAGCTATGTACCAGGAAGTATTCTATACTAGAGAAAACTTTAAATTTCTTATAATGCATCTTTCTGGATGTATGTCCATTTTAAGAGTAAGTTTAGACACCTGTTTTGTGCTATCACTCATTTTCATGATAATATTGAAAATGAACCTTTCTCCCATATTGGAATTTTAATATAAGTCAAGGTCATGTATCTTTTCTTTCTAGGATGTACCCAGTATATGAGCCTGCCTTCCTTTTTTTCAGTTATTCCTGACAGTATTTGTTGACAACCACATGACCTTTTAGTGAATGAATAGCACTTTACCTGGGCAAAAGATTTTTCTGCTCTGATCCCATATTATCACTGAAAGACTGCACATTTTTTGGATTAATCACACTGGCTCCAAGTCATTAACTGATTTGAATTTACAGTTCCTGAATTTGGATAGCTATAAGTTCAAAGTTTTAATGTTTTAATCACTGCTGCCAAATGTAAAATAATCATATACCTAAATCCTAAGAGTTTGGAAAATCATTTGTATTTGTAAAATGCTTCAATGATGAAAGCTTGAGTTGATGTACAGATGAAGATGAATGATGAATGCATGGGATCAAAACAAAACAAAAAAATAGAATAATCTCAATTTTGATTTGAAAAGAACAGGGAATCATCAGTGTCTTCCCATGCTCCAAATAATATATTGCTATGAGTGGAATAAACCTCTACACCCCTACCTATTTGAGTGAGTCCTAAAGTAGTGAGACTCCAAGAGACAAGCAGAGAAGATATCACGAGCTTCTTTCTTTGTAACTCCTACAGAGTGCTTGCTCAGCTGATGTTTTGGAAAGCCAGAACTATCCCAAAGTACTTAACATTTCTGTAACTCTTTGAAGTTCAAGATCAGGGGCTGAAAAGAAAGATACAAGTTTTAGCTTTTAAATTGTAGAGAACACTCAAATACAAAACAAAAACAAGTCTCTGGTTTGTAAACACTTGGGAATAGTTGCAACAAAGAAGGAAAAGCCATGTGTTGAGTGTTGCTCCTCTCATCTGCATGAACCTCAGTGTTTTTCTTGAAATATGCATCTGCCTTGCTATCTGCATCCCATTGCATAGCTTAGGCTCACCAAGATATGTTCACAAAGTGTAGATTCATGTTAAGTGTCATGAAAATTACTAGTAGCAACTCTAATCATAATTCAGTGCACAAACTCAGCCCTAAATGTTGTTGTTGCAGAGCTGTCATTACACTTCTTGGCAGCATGTTTTTTTATATGCTCATGAGAAAATTATCTATAGCAGGCTAGTAATTAACTTGAGCATTTTTAAAATAAGAAACCAAACTATGTGAGATCTCTCCAGTGGTTCCAGCTAGAAAAAGCTATCTTTAGCAATATAAATGTTTCATTTTCCTACATGTCTCTTCTCTCAAGAACAGAAATGTGGAGAATCCTGTCTTTAAAAGGACTACAGTTGTAGCATAAATGTAGTGCCAACATATTCAGTGTCATGGATTTAAAGGGTTGTACATCAGTGGTAATACATTCCTTTTAAATCATACTGCAACATTTCTGTAGTTCTAACCTTGCAGATTGGCACTGAAAAGCATGATGGTGCTGCCCATACTGTACAGTGCCATCTTCTACATTAGACTTGCAAAGTACTTCACTCTAAAAAAGTGACAAAACCAAAAAAAAAACAAACAAAGAAAAACTCCACTGAAATTCAGTTGTGAAACACATTTGCTGCTAATGTAATTCAGTGCTATAGATTTGTTTCCTCCATGAAGATGATTTCTTGATATCTTCAGCTGGACTCTTGCTTTTCAATCAAGATATATTAAATCATTATTTTAGTTAATAAAAAGACTTTGAACTTTCAGAGTCCCCAGGCATTTTCCCTTCCATAGCCCAAAAGATATGTCAAATTTTAAAAGGAGCTTAAAGATTTTGACATGTCACTCATGGTAAATTGCATAGAATGATAAATCAAGGAGATTTATTTTTGCACAAGTAATGGAGATACAGTAAGCAAGTTTTCTTGTTTTAGCAATCTTTATATAGCATAGACATTTTCTCACTCTATTTGTAGTGATGGGGTGGAAGATGAATGAAATAATGTTTGATAAATGACTCTGATGTTATCTGACTACTCATACCATTATCTCTTCTGCAGCTGTCAGAAATATTCCATTATATAAGACTGATAGTGCACTAGTTACTGTCTAGAGGACCAGAATATAATGATTATACTGGCTAAAACTAACCTTTAGGTTCGTATATAGGAAGCCATGATTCCAAGAGACTTAGTTAAAATATGTTATTTCTGGCAATTGTTATTTTTATAGTGAAATGAATCACTGTTCAAAAAATAAATTCTAAATCCCCATGATGAGAACACTGAGGTTTTACACTGTAGAAAATGTATCCGCTTTTATATATATATATATATATATATATATATATATATATATATTGTAGATTCATGTATCTCCATCTTAATAAAGTTGGAAATTAATTTGAAATTAAACTACCTCTCTGTATGGATTGAACCTAGCGCAACCTTTTGGTGGAAGCAGCTATTGTTTAGCTTTGAATACAGTATGCGTGCACAGCAGAGTTTAAATTTGCAGTTCACTTATGCTTTTGGAAGCAGGAATGCACACTTCTGTGTCCATGCATCTTTTCTCTGCTTGACTGCAGAGACATGTGACATTACACTTGTATGATCAGCTGGTGAGATTGCCAATGTGTCACTCCAGTCAAGGCCACCCACCCTTTAGGCCATGTGACCAGCTCATTATGTGATAAACATTAGTGGCGTGCTGTTAGTTTTTGTTTAATAAAGCAGTATTTTGCAGTGAGCAGAATTTAGCTCTGAAACAGTAGGTTTAGACGTTACATGATTGGCTGAAGTCAGCAACGACTTTCCTCTGACTTCATTCTCACTTGCTTGTTTGTATTTAAATCACAGCACCCCCGGAAATTGGAAAAATACTTAGATAATATATTTGTAAATTCCTGACTAATCAAAAAATGTTTATCTCTCTAAAGGAGTCAGTGAAATGAGATATTTCTCATGTAAGTGTTTTAGTATGATTTTTATTTATGTAAGTTCAGGTAAAACTGGCATCTGAACAGCACCAAGTCCTTATCTTAAAATACATGTTTACAGACTCTTGTGAAAGCCCTGGAACAAAGGATTTGTGATGCTAGATCACCTTCTGGACTTACCCTCTGCCCATCCTAGACTGTGTGAAGTTACCAGTATTGTACTGTGTTGCAGTTATAAATGAAGCTGACTTTGGTGCTCAGGAAAAGATATTTACAGGAGCTACTCTGTGCAACCTTTGGATCCATGGCCAAATATCTGCTCACAGATGGACATAGGGGATGAACAAGGATCACTGCAGAGATACCCCAGCCAGTGAACATGATTTTGTCTCATTGCACTGTCTGCATCTCCAATGAGAAGAAAGCAGTTACTCAGGCATAGAGTCCCCTGCACAAAAATAATGATTTTCAGTTTGGCTTTTTTTTCTTTTTTTTTTACCAGCTCATATTGTGGAATTGTTGTCTTTGCACTGCTGAAGAGCAAAAATTCTCCTGCTCCCATAGGCAAATCAAAGCAATGAAGGGGTTACCATTAATCAACCTTTTGATGTCAACAGTATGCCTCCATATTCCTTTTTCCCTGATCATTTATTTTTCTCAGAGTGAAGACGATAGAAGTTGTGCAGCCAGAGAAACCAATATGGTGAAAATTATGTGTAGTTTTTTGATATGCAAATTGTTGATATCTGAAATGTTGCTCCAGCAGCATAACATCTTTTTTATTTTTATCTGAAATGTTGCTCCAGCAGCATAACATCTTTATTATTTTTTTATATAAACTTTGATGCTTTAACTCAAGTTACATGTTGCAGGCATCGGAATTCACTGTGAATAACAGCTGTCGATTGTCCAGTCCATTCTCCTTCTCATCTGCAATGAATGAACTATCTTGATTTTTTAATGAAATGTTTGATGTTATTTGTGCTTTGTTTATTAATTTAAGCAATTTTTTAGTACTTGGGTAGTCTAAGAAAAACAATTGCAGTGTGTAAATTGTATGCCATAGTGCTTCTTGTTTTTCTGCAGAAGGCTGACACTTTTCAATCTGCAGCCTAATCAGTAGGAAACAGGAAATCATTAATTTTGCAATTTTAGGATCGCCCTTCATTGTTATACTGATTCATGCAGCTTTTCAAACTTACTTGTAGTCTTTGGGAATGATAGTAGTCTCTCAAATACTCATAAATCATAAGTAATGGCCCTACAGATTGGGAGACTGGAAGTTGTCTTTCATGTGTGAGCCAAGATATTTATAGCTGGCCTCTGTCCAGCTGCAAAACAGAACACACAGAGAGTGAGACAGAAGTGACTGCAGGCTTTTAAGGCCATCATCACATTCAGCTTGTGCATCGTTAGAGAGGAATTCCTTCACCAATGGTTTAAGAGTGATTATTATTATAGCTTATTTTTATCTGAATATGTGACTGGAGAGAGGCAGTATAAGTTAGTTATTACCTAAATAAATAACTATTTAAACAGTATGGTTTTGCTCTTTTTTTCTGGTCACATTTGTGAATGCGATGTAAGTGGATTTTCCTTTGGTGAATAATTAATAAATAATTCATGGTTCTGGAAACATTTTAAATGGATGGGGGAGAAGGAAACCCACTGGTGCAAAATATATAGTCTGTTCTGGAGACCCAGAGTTCAGAACATGAAAGAAAAAGGAGACAGAAACATGTGCCCCAGGCCTCATACATAGAAGAAGAAATACACAGAAGAGTCTGTAGTTTGTATTGGGCTGTAGCTTGATTTTTCTTCTCACATTTATATATAGAACATGAAAAATTTACATATCCAAGAAACAGAGTCTGAAGCTGTAGACGGATGAGACAGAGGAAATATCCCAGCTTCCTTGTGATACCACACAAGAGCAACTTATTTTTTAAATCATATTTCAGAAAGGTGTTGAACAAAACTAAAGGTTAGGATATGAATACCATGACAGAAGACCACTGAATCACAGAAATCACCAGACTTCAAGAAGTCAGCCAGTCCAAACCCATGTCTTAACTGAGGATCAACTACAGGGTTCATTTATGAAAAATATCCATTTAATGTGTTCTTAAAGATGCTCAGTGATGTGGACTCCACAGCTTCCTCAGACATTGTACTCCAGAGATTTCACTGCCACTGGGAAATGCTGTAAATTAGATTTAGTGTTTCTATTCCAATACAACACAGAGGAAAAATATTATTTCTCTGGAGTACCTCATTACATGTTTTGTGATTGTTCACACATCTTCCCTCAATCTTCTGTAGAATTAAACAAGCTTAAATCCTTAAGCCTCTCTTTGCAGCTTTGCAATAACCAGCTGCTATAATCAAGATGAATGAAATGTAGTGGTTGACTGGTTACTAAGCAGATGCAAGACAGTCGGGCTCTTTTTTGCACTTTGGACAATGCTGGCAGTGGTTCTGGCCCCTTAAAGTGAGAGAAAGACCAGGAAAAAGCCCAGAGATTAAGAGAAGAACTTAAAAGGCAAGGAAGCAATGTCTTTTTTCAATGAATGCTGGTTTCCCCTTTCCCTTTGGCTTGCAGAATAAACAGCTTCAGCCTCCTTTAGTAGTGTTTGTTGTCAGCCCTGTGTTTTCCCAGACTTTTTTCAACATGATTCATGCCTGAAAAAAACAGTATCTCCTTGATGGAGTTTTAAACTAAACAGCAAGAGTAGTGAAACAAGGGAGCAAATGAATGGAAGAATAATCCTTCTGAAGATACAGCTCCTTGAAACTAGGAGAGTAATACAGGAGTGTATGATGCTGTACTTATCCTCTTCTGATGCTCTTTAGGCATTGCACCTTATCTGTTTCCGCCATCAGAGACAGGGCTGTGGTCTCTGTTGACCTTTGGGATGCAATTCATACCAAGGTAACTATTGAAATTTAATTTGCCCTTCACTATTCAGAACATGGTAGACTCTAGTCGTGACTTTTTGTCTTGTTACAGTACTATATTTCACTCAGTTGAATTAAACTGGAGATGTGGTCTGCAAAATTTAGGGGAAAGTTAGGGGAAAGTTAGTGTAGATGGCTTTTCTTTTGGCTGAATGAGTCACTTGCCAGTGTCTTATCAGAATTAGCCTTAATTAAGAAATAGTTTGGCCTTTGGCCTATTTCCCAGTAGGTGCTTTTTCATATGTTCATTCCTTATTCCTCCTTTTACTACTTCTGGGTCTAAATATTTATTCTTAACAAATGAAGATATCCCAAGACATATGCTTAGCAGTTCTTTCTGATGTCTGTTTTTAGATTGATTAATCAGTACATTATAATAAAGTTACTTGAAATAAATGATCCATCAGTCTCACCATAACAGAATTATCTCTATGAGTCTAACAATGTAATCCTGAAAGACTCAGATGTGTGATTTGACTGGGGAATTAATATAGATGCTTTCTCTCACTTTATATGAAAGAGGGATTTGTGCTTCCTAGTGCTTTGCCTTGAGCTCTCAGGTTCCACTGACAAATGAAGCAACAGTTTTGCTGTCTGCAGGAGATGAGGAGTAGGGGTGCCTCCTACTCCTGCCCAAAGGCAGTCTAGGAAATGGAGAGCTGTAGTTCTACTTTGTGGAACTTTATGAGTATTTTAATGACTTTGCTTTGAAACTCTGAGGTTCAAGTACAGAGATGTTTGGTTCAGGGCTCACTTGAAATCAGTTCTCAGTCTACTTGAAAATTTGGCAAGCTTTAACTAAGCAATGCTCCTTGGCTGAGTTTCAGATACCTACAGAAATCTTGAAAACAGAAGTTTTGGCAGTTTTCAGGCTTGTAATGGAGCTACTGTAGGTATGCAAGGTGTTTAGTGAGTGCTATAACAGAGATATTAAAATAACAGCAAGTTCTTTACAGAAGTTCAGATCTGCTCTCATCTTAAGAGGATATTCAATGAACTGAAAAGTTTATAATCTTTCGAATTAACTTTTATTTTTTATCACATCCTTTTAATTAATTTTTAATAGAAATCAAAGCAGTCATAAGCATGCTTTCTTGCATTTCAAGGGGTAAAAGTCCATACTTAGACTATTTTTTAAAGTCTTCTGGCAGCTTTCTTTTCCAATCCATGTCTAACAGCTTCAAAAGGACAGAGTAGCTTGCATCTCTGACAATCTGTTGGTCTACACTTACTTATGCATGAGGCTGACTCAAACTCACTGAGAATCACATAGAGTTTTATAGCCTTTGCAATCAACATCAATGCATTAAATTGGCTAGAACAAATAAGGTGAAAAAAGGTAATGATGAGTGGCAGAAGAAATGAAAACGGTGCAATTTAAGGACTGACAAAGTCCTTGGTGACCATCAGTTACAGTTAAGTGTGTTTTCAAGGAGATATTTTATAATTTCAGGGTTTTTAATAGCAGTCTCAATTTGGCTGTCTTGTTCAAAGGATAATGGCGTGACAACCTTTTATTTGATATTATATTTCCAGAATTGATCAAGACCCAAGAAAGGGTGCTGGATCTGGAAAGTCATGAATGGACTGCTTCTCACCATTGCTGGCACAGTTACATTCCTCTTCCTTATGCAGTAAAATGCAGCTACACAGATACCTATGCACTGTTCTAACTTGCATTTGACATTTTAATTTTGCTTCTAAGGGGGAGGGGCAGAAAGCTGAATTTGTCATTTAACTGTATTGTTCTGATAGCACTCTCACTGGCTGCTGTTCAAAATCAATATTAGCAGTCAAAGTATTTTATTTGCCCGGGGAAATTGACAGGAACCACAATTGCTTTTGCAGAACAGCTCTTCATGTGAATACTCAGCACTACTCTTCATTTTCCTGTGTAGAGTAGCTCCAAGTCAAACACGTGTATTTTGCTGCCTTGTTACAAAGTCCAAGAAAGTTAGCAGAAGCCCAAAAGAAATAAGGGCTGTGTGCAATTTATGCACTATGTACAATTTGTTACTATTTTCACAGTTCTCAGAAACTCAGTATTCTGTACCTAAAATAATTCTTTTATTTGAGTAGGGAAGGCTGGAGATTGTGTGCCTCCTTCACCCTGCAGTTTAACCAACACAAATTGTTTGTTTGCCCTCTTGCTTCTCCCTGCCTTACTTCCTTTCCCTCCCCTGGCCTTGGGAGAAGCACAAGAAGAACAATGCCTTTTACCCCCAAAATAAGGTGCTTAAGATTTCCACCTCAGGGACTCCTTAAAGTTAGACCAGAGGTAAACCATTCTAAATTTTATCTAAGAGATGAGCCTTTCTTGAGAAAAAAGCCTGACTCTAAAATTATATGAATGTTTTCAATCCAGTTTTCGACACATGTCCTAGCTCTGGTATAATCCGACTCTGTTATAAAAATTGCACATTTATAGTAACTCCAGCAGAAAAGTCCTTTAGTTCAGTAGTAATTGGCTTTGTGAGAATTAGCATACCCCACAAGACTGATCCTGAAGACAGTAATCCTGTTTGTCTTGCCTTTCCCAGTGAATGCTATATTTAATATCTAAATATATATTTCCCCTTATGTTCTTACTGTTTCGACTTTTAAATGGAGTTCTGCATATGAAATTGTCACCCTAAAAATATTGAAAAAGCATTTTCAAGTGAAATCTGATCTGTCTATAATGTTGACTTGGCAGATGCCCATGATTAGGAATAGCTTTCCAAAATAACAAACATTTGTTCAGATCTCAGGAGTTTGCTATAGTGAAGCTAGCTGGGTTTCAGCTTCTTTCAGGCCTGACAACTTTCTCTGGTGACTCATCTGATTTTTAATAGATATTGCATAACACTGGTTTTCATTGTGCTTGTTTTGTTTTCCACCATATGGAGTTTCTCCATAAGAATATACTTTAGAATAAGGAGCTGATGTAAATGCACTGTTCCTTTACAATTCTTTGCTTTCTAAAAGGTGGACAAAGACAAGTTATTATTCATATGCAGAATGACTAAGAGGCTAAGGGCAATGGAACTGTCAGCCTTTAATTTTATATGCTTTTCTGTTGGAGATTTTGGTAAGTGTATTTTAAAGAACAGTAAATCCAGTTAATTCCGACTATCATTAGGCTAAAAATAGCAGGAAAGACATAAACAAAACACGGTTCTTTCTTATATCATGTATATAAATAAATAGAGCTCTGAGTATTGAGCATTACTGAAAACAGAAACTGGGTGTCAGACTGGAAGAACAGATGACTGTACTTTAGATATACACTGGATGACTTTAATAGCAATTTGAATTTTGCACAATTTTTTTTTTTGCATGTGTTTAAAACCAAAATCAACCAAAAGGCTGGTGGAGAGGGAGATGCAGCAGCAAGAAGCAAGCATGAGTGCCAAGTTTTCTAGAGTGAAGTGAGCTGTCTTTTCATTTCTTCCAGGCCTGAAACAAGCATGTGTGCCAAGGGGCTCCTCTATTAAGAGGTTCATTGGATTTTTATGTCAAGTCTGTCACCATATTTTCATGTCACAGATGCACAACAGTTTCATTCTCCTCTGACATGATAATTGTCCCCCGCTGTCATCCGCTGTCCCCTGATTCCAGCTCCAAGGTACTGCTTTGTACAAGCATTATACTGACAAAGGAAAAACGTCCTTACCTTAGGTGGGGTCTGTTAGGAGTATCTGTAGGGTATTGGGGATCTACTAAGCTGTGTGAGAGTGCTTTCTCCACCTCTACCTTTGCACAGCTCAGTGGCAGCTTGCCTGTATGCCCCTTCTGTTCCTCTCCTAATCCTTGCTCAGTGCTGTAATGTTTTTTACCTTCAACCTTCCTCAGATTCCTCTTTTAGTATCTGGACCATGGGCAATCTCACTTGAAATCTTGAATTTTATCTCCAACTGGGTGACAGAAGACCTTCTATTGAAAGCTTTACCTGTTTTAAAATAAGGAAAACTTACTGTATGCTTGCTGTTGTGTGGCTATATTCTAGAGCTGAACCAATGAAATGATAAAAGCACAGAAATTTCAAATACTTCTTACCTCATTCTCTCTCTAACCCAAGCACCCCCCGAAATCTTTTGATTCCTATGTCCTCTTCAAAAGCATTGGTTCACAACTGATGGAAATGACTATTATAAAATGTAAATTTGTTTCAGAATTTGCTTTATAGATAAAAATATTTTAATAAATATTTTTAAAATATTAGTTTCATATTTAATTTACAGAAATCTTTAGCAAAACTGCAACTATGAACCCATGATTTGCTAAGATGAAACAAATGAAATTATATTTATGGCTGAATTCATTAGATGGCAAAGCTGTTTCAGCTTTGAAAGTACAGGACAGTTAACTGAGGTCATGAAAACAAAACTAAACAATCTTTCATTTAAATAAAAGGATTTCACTTCAGCTCAGGTGAAAAGGAAAAGTCTATTTTTAAGAAAATTAACAACAGACTCAAAAATTCCTGTTCTGTTTTAAGAATATTGTGCAGAGTAGGTATAACCTGCTCATCAGCTTTATTAGAGTGCCAAAGCGTAAGGCTCTTTTCAAGTTTATAATGCCATAATGAATTAACTAAATATTTTGCATTGGCTTTGACTTTGCCTTTGGCATCTTAATATGAGTTTTCAGAGCCCTTTATTATCCTCATTGTCTTTTGACCTGAGCTTTCACTATCCATGAGAAAAAAATAGGGAGTTGTGTTTAGCCCTAGGTTCAGCAAAGCCCATTAAAAGATAAAGCTTGAGCTTGTTTTATTATGAATTTTCTCTTGCTTTCCCCTGTGCTAAATGTAATAAACCTGAAAACAGGTGCACTGGCTCAGCTGGCATATTTTCTGCTTGCACTCAGACGGTTCTTAGCAAAGATGCATAGCATAATGGCACACTTTCTCCTATCCAACAGTGTGGTTTGAGTTTTCTAATATCCCAATAAAATTGCCAGCAGGTAGAATTCTATCTCTTCAGAGCAAGAACTATTTTACTTCCCCACGCAAAGACAATTTCCTAGCTTTACCCATGAGTAAGACTAAAGTGAAGGATGCAATATGAAGTTGGCATAAATCCACCAGAGCCTCTTTACTTATTCTACTGTGCTTTGAACACCTCACCCTCCACTAACATAGACAGCAAAACAGCTGGGTAAATGATGTCCTGTGTTTGTAACAACAGTTGTTAGAAATGTTCAGCTAAAGCAGTATGCAGGTACAGAAATTCTGTCATCCATCCAGGCTTATATTTTCAGTTTAGAAAAACATGAACAAGGGTTAAGGAATCAAAAAATTTCTGTTAACTCATACCATTACTTAGCTTTCAGTGTTAAAGCCTTAGCAGTCCACAGGACAGGTTATAATAGGGTTTATTTCCACTGAAAATGACAGGTTTAAATTTATATTTATTAGTAAAAATAGAAGTGTCTTTTCTGGTAATTAAATAATTTGATATATTGAGACATTGCCTATAAATAGTATCCTACAATAATTATGTCATTACATTATATATGACATCACAGTAATATGACTTGGTGTGACACAGTTTATGCATTTCTATTATAGGCAGCTGATATTTTACACTTAAAATAATATAAAAAACAAAAATAGAAAATGGAAAAATATAACAAAATAAGAGCCATAGCAAAGGGAAATTCTGAGCATCTACCACCTCTAATTTTAGTGGAAACAAATGTGAACTCTTTGGAAAAAAAGAAATAATATAATTTTTATTATATTGTGCTCTTTCACTGGTAAAGAAGTGGTTCTAAAAATTACTAAGTCTTTTAGGTAGAGACCATGTTCTGACAGGGCAAAGTGGTATTCCAGAAGATGAATGTAATATTTGGACACAGAAGTAGAGACAACTCAGTTAGAATGGAAAAGATAATTTAACTCTGTAAGAAAATGCTCATCTGCTTCTGGAGTACTGGCTTGTTAGAGCCTCTGTATTTTTTAAAAAAGTTTGATGTGTTTTGGGAGAGTATTTAGAAAGCATCTGATGTCCAGAAAAGACATGCTAGCTGGAAAATCCAAGGAAACTCAAAGTGATTACTACATGGAAAAGCAGGTTGGAGGATTAGTTGATTAGCCTTCTAGTATTTACTTTGTAAAAGAAACTTTTAATAATAGGCTTTTATTTTGTCTAACAGAAAATCACGTAATGAGAGCCAAATGGTGGAAAAAATCTTCAGACTAGAATCTTAGTAGAGACAGTAAGCAACACGGGACAGCAGTATTTAAAGGCAATTAAGATTGTTGATGTGTTTCCCATTCAATTTAATTTGGAAAGTAGAAACAGGCTTTCTATGCACTGTGTATGCTTTATCTTACAGTAATTCTTGTTTCTCTGTTTGGACTTCAAAATATCAGTGCCAATGACAGAAAACATCCCTCCTTTTCCTCCTTTTAAGGGTGTACAGAATAGTGGTGTTACCTTAAAAAAATCTTGGTTCTAAAAGAATCTATGAAAACTTATGTATTTTGCCATTAAAAGCAAAGAAAAACATCGCAATGCATTTCTGTATTGCATGTGCTGGTTACATAAGAGCCAAAAAACCTCCAACTCTGAAATGCTCTGAAACTGTGATGACTGGGAAAATGCTTAAATTTAAACCAAATGGATTGATTCAGTAGGAAGTGAATCACACAGACTTGGATGTCCCTCTGCTACCCTTCAAAATTGTTTGATTATTTTACTAATTCTAGAATGCTGCATTCATTCTCAGCAGATGACTATTGAGCATCAGTACAGATTTGTTTTCCTACCTGCTGGGCATTTGTTTTCCCAGCCTACTCCTTTTCAGAACTGTTAACACCTTTTGCTCCTTATCTGTTCCCAGCTACTGTTGGCCAAGAAGCAATAAATGAGAGTGTTCCAGCAGTGTCCATTACAGAAGATTAAATTTATGGGGGAAGATCCACTGTAACTTGTCACCACCATCCCTTTGGCAGCCTTTGTCAGCACCCAGCTGTAGCCAAGCAAGCTTAACTCTTCCTGGCATGCTGAAGTTTGCTGAGGTAGACCCTGGTGGAGGTGCAGGTCTCTTGCACCAAATTCATGCTCAGAACCTTTTCTCCACCTTTTTCAAAGCCCTCTTGTGAAGGGGAGAGCTCTGGCCTCCCACAAAGCAGAGGTAAACATCCTCGGACACAAGATACACTCACAGAGGGGATTACAGCAAGGTCTCCTCTCTTCATCATCTGGGTTAGTTTCCTCGGCCTTTAGCAGAACAGGCTCTGCCCTACACCCCTGTCAGAAACAACTGAAAGAACTATGTGCCACAGAAGAACAGCCTTCTTTTACCCTAATCCTTCTTTTTTTTTTTTTTCTTTCTGTCTCCCATTGCCTTTGCTTTTGCTATTGCCCTTCCCCCTCAGTGTGAAGAATCATGAAATGATAACAAATGAGGGAAAGGTCATTCTTTGTTAAAATATAAGAATTCTTATTTCCATGTTATGAATATTACATATCACTTTGGGTCAGGATTTTCAATGTCCCATTCATTTCAGAGGGAGCAAAGCTGAACGTTTCTCATCTCACATCTTTTTTTCCTGTCCTTCCTTCTACCCTGACAACATGTGGGAGAGGAATCTATATGCCAAGTTGATGTCTACATAAGCCCAGAAGGGAGATTTCATGTAGGACAAATTAGACCATTCATCTTCCAGCTAGGTACTTTTCTTTAGAAGGAAATGACTGCATAGTGGTCTTTCATTATTGTAGATTATTAGAATCTAAAGAGATCCTAATAATTGTAACACATGCACATTGTCAGATGCTTGGGATAGTTAATAAATAATTTTCTGCTATTGCTGCATTTTTGATCTCCCCTAAAGAGGATGAAAGTCAGCTTTAATACCTCATAACCCAAATTATTTAAAGTAGCTATTACTATTTCACATTCCTTATCTGTCTACGTTACTATGTGCTATAGAGCTGCAAATATAATAGCATACTTGACTTATACCAAGATAAAACTTTTTAAAATTCAGATTCCAAAGAGGAGATTCAGTTTGTATCCCTCACTTCAATCAGTTTGGGTCAATACACTTTCTTCCTGTTTCAAACTGTAATTCACATCACAGCATTTAGAATTTTGTGCTTTGTGAAAATTTTCCTACCAGCGGATGCCATGCAGACTGAGCAAGCACACAGTTTTCCTGGGGAGGGCTACAGTCTTTATCAACCCAGGAAATTTCTACTATTGAAAGATTTCATGCCAGAGCAAGCTGCACACATCATTACCCTCATACAGTTAGAAAGCTGCTTGCTGAAATCCATTGCAAACCAAACCAGAGTCGACCTGGCATGTAATGAGCTCACCCAGGGGCAATGCAATGCAGATCTGTGTCTTGAAAGCAAAATCTATCCTGGTGCTAACATTTATGTTTTAATATAAAACTGTGACATTACATGGGTTTTATACTCCCATGATTTGTGTTTATAACACAACGGAGGATTATTCTCCTTTGATGGATTATGCACTTTGGTATTCCCAGGTATGCAAACTGAGCTTATTTTATGATAGCACAAGTAGTTTTTAGGGTGTTTTTATTTAAATGCTGTGCATTATTTTTGAATGATTTTTTTTTTCAGTTTCGGAATATTTACAATATTTCTACAAATTATATTTATTTTTAGGATCCCATCTGATACAAAACTATTTTGACTTGTATTTCAATTAGAGGAATTGCGTTGTAAAGGAAATCATAATTCTAAAAATGTGGCAGTACACTCACAGCTGATTTTACAAAGGTATAAATAATTGAGGTTTTTTCATATTCTTCTTTCCCTTCTATCCAAAGGATACATATTCTTAAACACTAGGCATCTCTGAACTGTCTTTTCCTACATCCTGTTTTGTGGAGAGCAAAAGTTTAAAAATATAAGAGAAAAAACCACAATGTAGAATAATGTTTGCGGTTCCTCCAAGACACTTCTTTACCACTAGCTGTAGTGAGCATGCCTGGGCTTCTTTTCTCTTCTTCATTCTCTCATTCTACACTATTTCACCTTCTCTTAAGATAATCTGAAGTTTACAGAAGTTCCTACATGTCCTAACAAGGTACTGAGATCTGCTGGGGTCTCACTGGAAGCCATTTTGGAACAATGGGATAATCAACTCAAACTTCTTCTGACCTCTTTCAGTTTTATTAACGCTCAGGCTAATAGGAATTGCATATCACAATTTAAGTTTAGGAAGTGGGAAATGCAAGGTTACTGCAGGCCTTGTGGCTAAACAACATGCAAGGCTTTGTCAAGAAAACATGTTGGTAAAGTAAATGCCTGCATCTGTGGTTTCAGCTCTAAAATCAAGCTACCTTGTTTCTGCATTCATTAAGGTTCTATTTCACCAATTGTCTTTTCCATGCTAACTTGCTTGTAGGCTCCAGTTTGGTGTGACTCACCTGGTTCTTTAGTGAGAAAGCCTGTGAACAAACTGGAGAAGAGTTTTGTGTGAATATTGATACTCTCCAAGAAAGGTAACCAAAGAGACCGAGGTTTAGGGAACAAAGTAATTTATTCTACACACGAATCTCTTACATATCTATATGAAAACATGATGGATGAGAAGGCCAGAGGAGCCAAGCAGCAGTCGGAGGAGCTGAAATCAAAGTATAACTATCAGCCTTGATGATTAACATTTCAGGTTTCCAAGAGAAGCAGGTCCGCCAGACTTCCATCTAACCTGCAATACATTATCCCTTACATGTTAGGTCAAATTCTGCCTGTGATCACTGGATGAGAAGATTGTTTATCATGTATTTCTGTTTCTTGATCAGGAGCCTAGTCCCCCACCTCAGGGTAATCTGCATCATGAGGTTGCGTGGTTTGGAAGTAAATGCAAAAATATGGCCTCCCAAGATAAACTCCTTTAACCTCTTTCCACTGATATAAAGGGCACCTATGGAGACATTTCTAATGTATTAATGAATGAAGCCTTGATCTACAACATAAGAGACATTCCTCCCACCCTTTCTGCTGCCTCTTCCACTCCACGTGCGTCTAGTCCAATGTAACCTTTGGGTCTCACTGAGAAGGCAACAGTCACAACATTTTGTTTTGTCGCATGCAAGTAAGTTGTGACCTTTCGTTGTCCTAGCATTTCAACCACAAATTTTCATCAAAATAAAATCCTTGCAATAAATATTTCACTTATAGGTAATGGTGACATAATCCTTTCGCTTCATTCTGTTGACAACTGGGAGCTCTTCATACACTGTGAGAGGAGGAATCACAAAAAGGTTTTGTTCTTCTCCAAAGTTACACAGTGGCATTTTAGGCTGAAAGTTTGCAAGATGCTTAGTAATGGTAATCAAAGCAGACTATGAAAGGCTAATATGATATTGGCATTTCCATGGATAGTCTTGTCTACAGCCAACAAAACCCATGATAGATGTCCTAGGGAGGCACAGGCTTCTGTTATATACTTTGAAGGTTTGTTTATATTTCAAAATTGATTCTTGGTAGACAGCTTATTTAATTAGAAAAAGATTAAATATATCACGGTGCAAGCTAGAATTTGTATCTGTGGTGTCTAACGTAATAACTAATTATGTATACCTGAAGTACGTATATACAGCATATTAGAAGATTTTCTTCCTGTGACACAAAATTCTTCGTCCTTTTAGTATGTATTGACTGCTTCATTTGTGACAGGACTTATAAATATGCTTCCTGACAAGAAATCAAGCTTGTCCATTCTGGACTGGAGAAACATCTGTTTGGTCCAACATCATGACTGAGGCCAGGAAAGAATATTTCAGGAGAAAATATAAGTACCAGGCATTGCCAAGACAGGGGGTAATCTGCACTGCAGCTTTAAGTTTTACCTTGAGCTTGACTAGAAATAGATATATGTAAACCTCAAGGCAGGTAGTTTCATACTTTTTTCTGTAGTTAATAGAGTAAAATAACAAGAACTTTTAAGGTTATTTGAATTTCACCTTCCCTCTTGAATCTGGGTAGGCTTGCCATGGCAGCTTCTGTCTGATTAGGAAATTGCAAACTATAAGAGAGCATTTCCACTCCCCAGTTTTGAACCTATTACCTTTCAATCCCATTAAATAGCTCTTCACTACCTTTCAATGTCATGAAATAGCCCTCTTATTTTATTTTTTCTCTTTTTCTTGTATTATGAAGTGGAGAACAGTAATGTTATATGGAATGCAGCTTTCAATCTCTAGGTTGTTCCCCTGAGGAAGATACCTTTCACAGCCTAAGCTCTTCAAGAATGCTCTCTCATGTTGTGGATAATTGCTCTGGCTTATTGCAACTGATGACGAGTCCTGGCTCCACCAGCTGCCATGTGTAATATTCCTAAAGACTATGGTATATTTATGCAGCTTGTGAGGACAGACATTTCCTTCATGAGCCTGAGTATTGAAAGGTATTTCCCCATAGCTGTATTTTGTACTTTCAGTGGGTGCCTTTATTGATGTGTCTTTCTAAAAATACCTGTTAAGTAAGATGCTGAATAATGTTCTTTAAAGCTCATTTGTACTGGTGGCTGAAACATTCCAATCTGAAAGCAAATCTAGGAAGGTTTCTTGTGGTTGTCTGTTCATAACCTCTTCATGAGAGTAGATGCACTTCCTAAGAGTGGTATTTATGGGATTTTAAAAATAAAAAAACGTGAAAGATTTTATTTTGAACCACAGTAGGAGAAATGATGAGACATATTATCTAGAGATTATTGTACTTGCTGCACTTGTAGGGACACTCAACATGTGAGTATTTTTTTGCATTGTATATTTTATTTTTTTCAGTGTTGATTTTTTATATTTACACTTACAGCCATCAGCTGAAATCCAAGTCAACGAGTATGCCAAAACAGAGGTGACATTTATACAAGGAATAATAACCAGCAAATTTAATTTATTGGACACTGAGATCTGCTGGCATGGAATGGCTCACGCCTAAAAAATCATCTTAAACTCCAATTCTGAGAACACCACAAAGCCTGTGTGCTGGAAATGGTCTCTAGGCCACCCTGACTGGTAAACCATATCTGAAATTTTTTCATGGAAACTACTAGCTTAAAACAGAATACCTTAAAAAAATAGTATCTATTGAAAGGGTTTGAGTGATTTTAATTAAGGACATTATATTGACGTTCAGATAAATAAGCCATTGACATTATGCAGGATTATGGAAAATAAAGATTGCGTGATCTCAGTCTTGACTTTGAATTTCTGGTAAGATTATGAAATTGAAATACTGGCATTTAAACTAAAACTTAAAACTGCTGCTGCTCCTCAGCCACACTGCTTTATGAAATAAAGATGCAGTTTGCCAGTAGCAGTAAGTTGTGCTTTCTGCTAATGCAGTGACCATATTAGGGTGGACATTAGGGCTGGAAGGGATGTTGAGAGGTTATATTGTTCTTTCCTTGGCCAGCAAGGGAAAACAATGGCTAAATACTGCCAGTGATAGAGAGTTTCTGGTCTGCCCAAGTACATACTCCTATATGTTCCTAAATAGAGATGCCATTGGGAAATACTTCCCTAAATTTCTTTTGCTCCACTTTAAGTCCCTAGTGACATAAAGAATAAAATTAAATCTGAATAGTCTTTCATACTTAATCTCATTTTAATTGCTTCTTTACTCACGTACAGTATACGATAATATTCATCCAATCGACCATTCCCACACAAGTCCTTTAAGCTGCTATTTATTTTAGACAATTTTTCTTTTTTTTTTTTAGTTCTTTGAAAAGCTTATAACCACTCCTCACTTGGGCAGGATTGCTTGAAAATGTAGCAAAAAAGCTTGCTATTCTCTCTTTCAAGGCAGACATGACTGTGACATGGGATTATGCTCAGAACAGACCCTTTAGAGACCTGTTCAACACACTCTTCTAGTTATGCAGTCATGCAAAATTGTTGACTGCTCTTTGGATGCAATTTTGAAGGAAACAAGTGTATATTTTAGGCTAGTTTCTTCTAGAGCATATTTTCTTAATTGGAAGAGTCAGTCCTCATGCATTCAGAGCCCTCCTTTGCTAAAGCTGAGTGTGGGTTCAGGATGTGCAGGACAGTAGCTATTGCTGGGAAGCTTCACAGTACTTACAGTGAGATGCAACTGCAACACTGAATAACTGTGTCCCAATAAGTTCACATTTGAAGATGGCCAATTTTATCCTGGTCTGAGTGCTGTGGCTGGATGTAGGATACAAGAAAACAGATTTCTCAGATGAGAGGGAGCCTTCCTGAAGACGTATGGGTGATGGAAGAAGTAAAGAAACTGAGAACTGAGGAGTAAAGAACACTTGAGAGGATAGGATGGCTGAGGAACTTTCAAGGAAGATCAGATTGGGAATTGGGGTCTCTGCACTGCCAAGAAAGAGAAGTGGCTATAGGTGATACGGAAGGACTGAGGGAATGTGGAGAGGAAGATATCTCCACTAAAAGCACCTTAGAGAAGAAAACTTCTCAGCCCTCTCCCACAAAATCTCCCCAAAAACCTGAGAATGCCTTTGACTTCCTTAATCCTGACCATTGCTTACAGATCCAGGCTTCCTTCTCCCATCAAAAAATTAATCCATTCAAAAGTAATTTTCACTATCCCTTTCCAAAAGCACTTCCCATTCTCAGTACCATCAAAATATTGAATTGTACTACCTTCTACTTTAGCTGCTTTGCCCTCACCCACTACAAAAGGTTTCAGTTTGTCTATACTTCTAAGCTAAGCTGCCTTTGAACAACATGAATAGCTGGGGCTGCTTGGAAAATGAAGAATGTCTCTGGGCATTCATGGGGAAAAAGAAGCAACCAGGCAGTAGGTGAACTGCAGAAAGAGAGCTCTTCCCAAGAATGGTTTGAACAGCAGGATAAAAGTGGCTATGTAGAGAAAACAGCAATGATACCCTGACTACTGTTAAATTAATAATATGAACAAATACAGAAACAAGTTTTTCCCCATTGCTTCGATTTAAACTTTTCCTTGTCCCATTCTCAGTGGTACAGAGATAATCATACATCTACACTGTAGAGACTTTGAGCGTAATTGTAGCATTTTCTTCCTTTAATCTTTTAATATTAACCCTAAAAAGTTCCCGAAAACTCTTTCAGTATCTCCTCATAAATGTTTCTTTTAATAGTAATCACTAGAAGTATTTCAGAGGAAATTAACAATCTTCTTTAAACTCCGTGGGACCCTTTTCATTCCAAACATTCAAACTAGGAGGAAATTATAATAGCATAAAGAACACTTACATAAATTCTGCTCTATGGAAGAAATATAAAGAGAATAAACAATAAATGATGAAGTGTCTGTAAAGAGATCACAGAAAGCCTGCTGAGCTGATGCCTTTTTTTCTTATCCCAGAATAAATGTAAAATACACTGCCAGTTTGAGAATACACACCACAGTCCTGGCATGAGAAGTGATTTTTTTCCTCCAGTGAAGTTTTAGTATTTGTATCTTCATGTATTGTTTACTTGGTTCTGCCTGTGACTGACTCACAAACAGATGGACACAGTAAATTCCTGGAGAAGTCCTGCAGTTTGATTGGATTGTTTATTTGCAGATTTTGGCTAAGCCTAGGGAAATACAACAAGGAGAAAAGTCTAAGGTCAAAATTTAGATGCAGGTGTTTGCATAAGCTCTCAGTTCTAGTGCTGAATTTCCATATGTGTGTGTATTTGTTCCCATATTTGCTCACACAGCCCAAGTAATTTTATTTTTATTAGTAATAACCTTTCTTTCAGCAGATACATTACACATTATTTGTTTGGTTTTTATTTGAGAAAGAGTGTTCAACTTATTTAAAAGCCATGAATTCTCCACAGTCATGCAGAGTTATAATAAGACATAATCTCCATTGTCCCATGATATTAAGGTATATATGACCAAAAACTGAAGTCTCTGCTGTATCAAATTACCCCAGGTTTGGGCCAGAACATGGCTGAAACATGACACTGTGTCAACCAATCAAACAAAACAT
Organism: Lichenostomus cassidix; assembly: GCF_008360975.1. Classification (NCBI taxonomy): domain Eukaryota; kingdom Metazoa; phylum Chordata; class Aves; order Passeriformes; family Meliphagidae; genus Lichenostomus; species Lichenostomus cassidix. The sequence continues at coordinate 103,633,909 of NC_139482.1, read as the reverse complement.
CCTATGTCTCTCAGCAGTCTCCTTTTAGTTTGTGTACCAATTACTAACCCAGTTCATTATACAGAGCCCTTCCTCCCAGCAATGTTGGGAGATTAAGAAAGACTAAACAAAGTGACTTTGTGCCTAGTTAAAGCAATTGTTATGAGTTGTTCCTTTTCCATTGTGCAAATGTTGTTTACCTGAGGACTGTTGCCATTAGTCACACTACACTGCTAATGGGTGCTTTATTGTTTAGGCTTCTCCCTTCTGAGAGGATTCTTGCATGTAGATTCATGCTGTGTATTAACTCACTTTCTGACTCCCTCTTGTATCACTAGCCCAAAGAAATCTTACTCCCATGGAGCTCTGCACACAGCTGCCAACTAAATTATAGTGAGGAATCAGGTGGTTCTGCACTGATTTTCCAGCTACTGGTTCCCCTACATAGAGGAAACACTGCATCTCACTACATTACATCACACTGAAAGATAGATTTAATACTTTTAATATTCTCTTGGGAGCAGAAGAGAGGATATGAGTCCTTGGATTAAAGACATATCATAATTTACCTTGGCAATTTCCAAATCATGTCTTTATCCTCCAGAATTTTCAACAGTCAGTAAAGAATACCCTCAGTTGTACTGGAAGAATCAAGATTACAAACACTGTATATTAAAAGTGCCTGCTGAGAAGTATAATTTTGTCACACGTATCCTTCCAAACACTGAGTTTCTAAGTAAAAAATGATCTAATCTTGGATAGTAAATATTGCTGTGATAAGGAAGCAGTGCTATGGAATGGCATCATGCATAAAGGATAGTACGTTAGCGATCCTTTATGTATGAGGACCAGGATATGATTTACTTTCCTAAATTTAATCAGTCATATAAAATTTACAAGTCAATACCGTATTTGATCATAAAGAACTGTTTTGTCATTAGTATCTCTTATTTGTACTGTGATTTGGCCTTGAATTAAAAGTCTCCTGCATGCAAGCATATGGTCAAAAGACAATTCCAATTCCAGCCGAGTGGGGTGAAAGCATGAAGGAAGCATTTGAAGGAAGCTTTATTGCTGCTCTATAGATGAGACTGATGAACTTGTCAGGAAGATAAAAGCATCAGGAAAAATGGAAATTCTGTCTCTTAGGGTTATCACTTCTACAGGACAGTTCACTTTCCTGGGGTTGTAAGAAGTTTTATGGGTGCCAGTTCCATAGGTCATTGTATAAGGAAGAATTACAATTCTGTCAAATCTAAGCACTCCAAAATTGTTAATGTGTGGCCTGTCAAGAGCTCAGTGGTTGTCTTATAAATAAGGAATCTTTACAATAATAAAACAATATCTGTTATAATCCATCCTTAAAATTTTGAGCTTTCAAAGCAAATTTTGACTCCAATCAGTAGGACTTGATTTTTTTATTTTTAATTTTTATCACGTGACACTGGGACCTCAGAAAAAAAAATGAAATGTCATAACACAAAAGTGTGAGATAACAAACCCATAACTAGACCTGGTAAGTTTTGGAAGTTGTATGTTGCCATTGTCCTATACCTTTCCAAAAATGTAATAGGTATGTCGTACTACAAACAGTAGGAGAAAAGTACGTTGAATGCTGTTGAACTAGGACTGCCATGTTGAGTTCATAAACACTTGGTAAAAACCTCATCTATCACACACAGCACACTGTAGCCATGGAGGGAAATATGGTCATCCACATTCCTCCAGCCCTTGCCGTTTCTGCCTAGGAGGAGGCATTGAGCATAAACTGAGTAATGTCTGACTAATTGTCTTTGCTGGACCTCACCTCTACCAGCAAAGGAAGCTCAGGCTCCTGTCTGTTGGGTACAAACAAATAAAAGAGGACTGATATCTTAGTATTGCTAGCAATGTAATGGAAAACAAAATGCTTTAAGAGCTTTTTTCTAATTTTTACAATTTACAGCAGAAAGTAATATAATAAACATGCAAACATATATTTATTTTTTTTTTATATTGTCAAGATCTTGATACTAACATTATATTACTTTGCATTTCTGTGTCAAGATCTATAACAGCAACTTGAATCCTGGTGGGAAAGGTTCCTGCAAGAGATCATATAAATCACATATAGAGCTTGTATTAAATGGTATGTTTCTCACGAGTGATACATACCCTACAAAGATGCTGTGTGGTGGTTAAGGTGCTCAATGTGTGGTGATGCTTATTTGCCCTATTCAGCATACCTCCAATAGTGATTTGAAGTGACACCTTGCAGGCTGCTAAAAGTTTAGCAGCACTCAGACACAAGTCTCTTGCTTGCATTTGCCTTATGCTTACCAAAGGCATTTTCAAGCCAGCAGTCAGGTAGAATTAGGAAAAGATACATGTGCACCAGACATGCTTGTTTCTGGAAAATAGCAGCCTGGGATTTTTCAAGCATGGAGCCATCCTGCCTTGGCAGACTGGCATGTGCATCAGCAGCTGACCAGGCACTGTGAACACTTTAGAGGGCAAGCTAAGCAAACACAAGACTATGTCAGTACAGATGTTCTTAACATTTATACACCGTGGCTGTGCTCACAAGATTAATGTCCCCAGAAGAGATTCACACAGCAGATAGGGATATCTAGCTGAATGTAGAGGTTGAAAGCTGATCTAAAGCATGCCAAGTTCTCATGTGCTTATCTGGATTTCTTGCTGTCAGGTTAAGGCCAGAGAAGATTCATATCAGAAATGTTTCACTCGATGTGAGTACTGGAAGGAAAACTAGGTGTGTTGCCAAAGTGAGTTACTTAATGTGAAGCTTGTAATGATGATACCGTTTCAAGTTGAGGGTGGGTGGAAGGTGGGAGGAGGATTTCAACTAGCAGGAAAGAAACAAATATTAGGCTTGGCCAGTGGTCAAGTGTTCTATACAATCTAATTCTGACTCTTAACAAGGCTTCTTCTTTAGACTGAGAAACACTAGAAACACTAATACCAGCAACACATTGTGGGGCTGGGCTACGGAGATCCTGCTGTCCCATAGGTATCTACCCGAGGACAATGTGTGAAGGATGGAGCATGCTGATGTCAGAAGTCATCAGGCATGGCTGTATTTTTGCAGATTCTCATCAGAATTGAACTGCTAGAGCTGAGCCCAGTATGGGAGATGATGCTCAGGTAAGTACCCACTCACATCAATGATTGAGTTTAGCCTAGAGCCAGCTGCCCTTTGACTCCAGCTTTCCCTTTCAGACTGAAGAGCACCACCACTTGTTTTTTCCAACAGGAATAGAGTCTCTTTAGAAGAAGCCCTTGCAACCTTTCCAAAATGGCCACACATTTCTCATAGTTTAGGGCAGGCCTGGAAGAACAAGTTCTTCTTATAGTAGACTTGGGATAGCAAAAGTTGAAAGAATAAACACTTTTAAGGCACGAAAAGAACAGCTCATTCTCTGGCTCCCTCTCAACTGTTTGTTATACGTTCCCTATTGTTTGTCATATATTCCACTATGTTTAGTCCCTCAGCATTTTTAAGAAAGAAGAATAGGAAGAAAGTGATTATATTGATTTTATATTTTTATACCTGGCTGATAAAATGTTTAGCCATTTACCTCTGCTCAATAAAAAAATTTTTCATGATTTCATTATTGTAATAAAAAGGTAAACAAATAAATAAGTAAAATTCATTGAAATTCACACAATTTTTGCATTCAAAAAGAAAGTTCGAATTTAGCTGTGTTTCAAACCACTGAACAACTGTATGTTATTTGAAGATTTTCTGGACCTGATTTTATAACAATCACAGAAAGATCAAAGACATACAGTTATAAAATTTCCTGAGGAAAGCAAGGAAGGATGTTCTGTTGGTACAGCTTGAAATATTAAAAAATGAGCATTAAGTTTTCAAGTCAGAAGAAAGAGGTCTCAGGGAGAAAAAGTTATATGCTGTCAATACAAAGAAGCCTTTCAAGAAAATAGGCTTTATAAAAACAAATGAGAACTAGAGGTGAACAGCTTTATAGGGCTGCATTCAGCAAAGAGAGATTACACAATGACAAAGAGCAATGATAACTGCACTGCAGAAGTCTGAGAAATTTCATTCGTTTCTGGGAAAACACAAAAGTTCAGGTAACAGCTCAGTCTCACTCTGAGAGACTAAAAAAACTGGGCAAGAATTCTCCTGGCAGAAGATTCAGTCATGACAGGGACAGTGCTTCCTGCCTGTGACCCTGCATGAGACATTGTTGTGATGTGTTGACCCTGGCTGGACACCAGGTGCCTGTCAAAGCCACTTTATCACTCCCCACTTCCTGAGATGGACAGGGGAGCAAAAATACAGCAAAAGGATCGTGGGTGGAGATAAAGACATGGAGAGATTACTCACTAGTTACCATCATGGGTGAAACAGAGTCAGCTTGGGGAAATTATTTAAGTTTATCACCAATTGAATTCTTCCCCAGAAATGGAGAAGCTTCCAGCAACTTCTCACAGAAGCTATCCCTGTAGCCCCCCACTATCAAATGGAATGCAATTTGCATGCCACACAAATGGAATACAATTATGGAGACCCTTACACCAGACAGGGACTGAGGTCAGGAGCTACATGTCAGAAAATGGGAAGAAAAGAGAATTACTGATTATTTCTGCTGCATTTACAAGTGTGTACATTCACTATGTGTTTTCTTAGTTAAACCATACCAACCAAGCTACATCTAGCAACACAACAGTGCAAGGATATTCCAGGAAGAAATCAGCAGTAATATTTATCAGCACATAACTCTGTGAAGATATGTCTCTCTCTGCCACTTCAAATTTTACTGTGTATCTCATTTGAAAGGGAAATCATGAGCCAGAGACTTACATTAAAGGTACACACTGTAGTGCTGGGAGCTGAGGGTACCCTCAGGCTGGTCCCACAACAGCAGGCTCAGGCTGAAGAGTGCCAGCAAGGCTTGGCCTGTCAGCCACAAGGCTTTACTTCAGACACAAGGAATGGACAGCTCAGATCAGAGAGCAAAAATACTCTGTTTTCCTTCAGATCAGCCTTTAATGAGTGGAGGATGGGTCCACAGAGAAGAATGGGCAAGACTCCTTACAGATAGGAATGCCCTATACACGTTTCTTAGTGTCCCTTTCCAAAACCCAGCCCACCACACCTCCTGGATTGGAGAGTTACTTCAATTTCTATTTTATTGCAATTCCCTATGCCTAGTTTCAATGCAGAGCTAGGACCAGCTGATTTGCTGTTTTCCTGAAGAACACATGCACTTTGCTACCCTGCCAAAAAGAATTTAAGCTTCTTTACTGGGCAGGCAACCAAAGCACTGGGAACTGTGAGTCAAAATGCACAGCAGCTGCAGGGATCTGAACAAAGTGGGAGTAGGTCTCTGCTGGAGGAAGATTGGGCATTGTGGGACAAGCTACCAGTGACAGGGCAGGCTGAAGACAGCAGAAACACCAGAGAAGCTGACAACCAAGGCATCAGAAAAATCAGAGAAAGATTTTTGTTTTGACCTAGAGACAGAGTTTGTAGGGAGAGAGTTGTCAGGGAAAAGGCATGGAGATGTTAGATTCAGCAGCATGAGGGGCAAAGGGCTGGTCTCTGTTCTCCATAAAGAAACAGTCCTGGGCCAGAGGTAGCTGAGCTACCCCAGCAGTGCTGGTATGACTGGTCAGGTGATCGATCACCCCAGGACCCAGTGAGTTGCAACAGATCAGCCTAGAGCAGACCTTGTATTTATGACATATCATCTCATCTGATACTTTTTTTTTAAGCAGAGAGGGCTTGACTGAAAAGTTATGCCAGCAGGTCCACAAATCAGTAACCTCCAGCAAAGCAGCGCTGGCAAACAGCTGGGAACAAGCCAGAGCTGGCAGAGTCTTCACTTGTCTCTGCTGCGGTCAGATCAGGATGTGTGACCACAGCCTCAACATGGTGATCAGCCACTCAGGTCAAAAAGGGTAATCACCTTCAGAGATGTTTGCATTGTTATTTTGGTGCCCATGTGCTAAATCGTGAGAAAGCAGCATGGCAGATTTTTCTCCCTTACTTGATTCTGGAGAAAGAAGGGGACTCCCTCATTTTTCTGTGATTGCAATGCTCAAAAATAAGCTTCACTTCTCTTTATGAAGAAGATCCAGAATAAATTATTGAGAAACTTCCTGCAATTTTTTCTAAACAAGCCTGCAGTTTGCAGAATGCCCATCATCAATCACCATCATCCTTATCATCACCACCTGCTAGGAGCTTTGACCTCCCTTTTGATGAAAGTTTGTCCTCTCTGGTTACTCTTCTCTGTGGTGGGGAAGGAGGTGACCTCTCCACGTGAAAGTTATGTCACACCCTCTGCATTGCTACTGTGGAGGCACCCAGGGCAATTCTTTCCTTTCCTCAACTTTCCACATGTGTCTTGTTTTTGTTCAGTGACCATACTTACCATGTCCCTACCACTTTGACTTCTCTTTTCTTTTGGAGTGTGTGCATTTCCCCCTGCAGCCTCAAGTTATTTCTTTCACATCCCTTCCTTCAGGATTATGTGGTGTTGAAACTGCGATGACTCAGAGAGTCACTCTGGGCAGCTGGAACTGCAGCAGAGCTCAGCACTACAGTGGGAGGACAGAGGGCTTAGGCAAGGCGTGATGCTGAGCTCTGGGGTTGGGAGACTGCCTGGCAGCCTTCCAGGCCACCAGGGCAGCTCTGGAACTTCTGTCTGAGTTTCTTTTTGTTGTGGCTGAGCACTTTCTACCAGTCAAGTTTTTAAACTTTCTGCTAAAGTCACTAGAGACAAAACTGAGGTTTTTTTCTTTTGGGGGAAAAAGAAAAAAAAGGAGGTGAAGATTTAGGCAGATTTTCACCAAATTACAAAATTCCTCAAGGAAGACTCTAGGAAGTAGTTGTCTATAATGATAGTAGCGGAAGGACTTGTGGTGAGCTGACTGTGAACTTTTTGCTTAGAGTGGTACCCTATGGATTTCAGACTTGGAGAAACTTTACCCTTCCAGAGAGAAGCAAGGGGAGTCCCAAAGAAGATTTTCTTCTTTTTTTCTACTTGCTGCAAGTTATACTTGTGCATGTTAATAGTGGTGCTACTCCAAAAGAACTGTATTGGTTGGTGGCCAAATAAAGGTTCAGATAAATAAAGCTAATATAATAGAGTTGAGATATATAAAGATTATGAAAAAGAAACAATCATTCTCATTTCCCATGGCTTCATCAATGTAAAAAGGCCTTCAATATATAAAAAAGTTTGGTTTTCAAATGTTTTACTTGTAGTTTTGATCACAGCACTGTAATACTTCTTTATCTGGCTTTGTTTTACTAATGCCTGAAGAATGTACACTGCAAATATGGCTCTTCTGTAGGAATGAGGCTGTTTGTCCCTTTTATTGCAAGACTTCTGTTGGTCCTAGATTTACGGATCAGTGTTGTTTTCTTGTGTGGGATTTACTTGCAGTCAGGCTACTTGTCTGAACTTCTTTTCCTATCAATGGAAGGTAATACAATTTGCTGAAGTATGAGTCATCTCGTCCTTCAGCAGATTTCTAAGGCAGGTCAGATGAATCATTTTTCTTGGTACCTGCTTCTCCCTGCTGACAATAAAGGGAATCTAACAGAGCAGCTCTGATATATCCCATTCATGTTGCAAGTGTCTAAAGCTACTTGAGATGAAACCCACTTCCAGTGTTTGTGGAAAATGCACACAATCTATCAACATGAATTGGCTTCTGGGTGAAATGGAAGCTGTGGGTACATAACCTTCAAGCAGAGGTCTGTCCTCCGGTAAGGGAGTCCACGTAATCATGTTGCCTCCAGTCGTGACTTTTGTCTCTTCAATAGGTTTGTCGTGTACCAACCAGTGCTCTACGCAGAAAGGCTTCCTGCTATGTTTCAGGGGAAATATAAAAGAGCATTTGGCCTGATGAATTTAGTCAGGTGTATGGCACTTTTCCAGCAAAACCTCTCATGCCTATGCTATTTAACTGGAAAAATCCTGTCCTGTTTTAATTGGGGCATTTGCTACCATGTAGGAGCAATAACATTGTCTATCCTTTAAAATGAGTTATGACAAATGTCAGCTAAGAAGTAGATAATGGTCTATACAAATTAATATAGAAGAGATAATGATGTTCTGATTGCCTTTCATGGAAGTATTCACTTTTATTCATGGATTATATACGGAAATTAGGCATTTAACTTTGGTCCTCTGATTTAAGTCCATCTGACTTTGATGTCTGCCATAACTTTGAATAGCTGAACTTAGGGCACCTGCACAGTACCTAATCAATGCAAAGAATTATGTTGTGGGCTTAATTAAGCAGTAACAGACCATTCAGTAATGTTAATGCACGCACACACTCTCAAAAAGACTAATTCATCTGACCAGCAGCTTCCTCCATAATATATTATTAAATATTTGAGAATACAAGGAAATGAAAAATGGGCTAATCAGATACAGCCCTTTGGAATGAAAATATGGACTGCATGGTCTGAAGGGCAAAATTTTAAGACTTGGGCCATTCCTGTTTGTATCTTAATCAACATTGGCTCCTAAACAAAATGTGATCCAGCTGTCGAAAGAGCTGGAGATTTTCCAAAAGTTCCAGTCTTAAGTCCTCCTGCTAGTAATCAAGACATGCCGTTACCAATTCCATTCACAATTAGCATTTTGCAGTCAGAACTGTTGCAGTTTTCCACATTATAATTGTAATACTCTTTCATGGATTTGTTCAAGGTCAGTGCAGAACAAATATTACAAATATTTTAAGAAAATAACAAGTATTCAGTGGCTTGCATAATCCAATGCTAATCATGAGACAACTTGGAAGATGGCCTTCCACAGGATCTTTAAGCTTTGAAGGAATCTCATGCAACCATCTGCTCTAACACGTTCTTCAGAGTTAATAGTGAATTCAGCATTTAGAATAGGTTGCTCAGAGATCTATTGAGCCACGTCTTTAAAATCTCCATGGCAAAAACTCCACAACTTCCTGTGCAGCCTGTCCAATGCTTGACTGTCCTCACAGAGAGCCTTGGACAATTTATTCCAGTTGGAACTTCTCCTCTTTTAGTCTGGGACTGTTTTTCTCATTGATCTACCGTGCTCCTACTTAACAGGAATTTGCATTCTTGCTAAGTTCCCTGTAGAATGGAGAGACTGCTGCAAAGTGTTCCCAAAGCCATCTAGTCTGCAGGTTGAACAACCTCTACCTTGCAGCTTCTGCTCACAGGGCAAGTATTCCAGCCCTGACCTTTCTGTTGGCCTTCACTCAACTCACTGCAGTTTACCAATGTCTTGTACTGGGAACCGAAACTGGGAGTAGTATTCAGGATGTGATCTAATGAGTACCAGATAAGGGTGAGTAATCATTTTCCTTTCTTGATTGGCTGCAATTTTGTTAATAAAGCCCATTGTGCCAGGACATTGCTGACACATGCTTAGACACAAGCATACATTGATGTAGTACTAGACTATTCTGCTGCACCTCAAAGATCTGCAGGCAAACACTGGTTTCGAGCCAAAAATAGCATCTTTGTTTAGAGAATCTTGCATTTTTTGTGACAAAATATGTCAAACCTACCTGGCTGTCTGACATCAACCCAAATAAATCAGATGGTCTCACAGTGAGCAAATCTATTGTGTAGCACATGTGCCAAGTTTATGTTTACTATGCAAGTATAAACTGACTTTGATATTTCCCCATTTTCTTTGGTTAAAGAGTAAGATATACAGAAGAAAAACTTTTCTAAATAAAAAAATGCTTTTCCACACAGTTGCCCTTTATTCATGGCAACTGGCTAGGAAAGAGTTTAAAAGAAGAAACGCAGACAATACTGGATGAGGTCTAATCACCTTAACCAGAAAACAATGGAACTTCCTCAGCTCTTCCTTCCTGCCAAGTTGTGTGGTCTAGAGGACTGGGTCTGGAGCCACCCTAGTAACGCCAAATTCTTCTGAGCTTCTGTGTCCAGGAGGAGAATGCAGAGGCTGTCACACTGGCCCAGTGCAGGTCTGGCAAAGGGCTGCAGGTCTAGCTGGGCTTTGTGCTACTCTTGTAAGGATTTATCCCCTGGTAGGTAATATAAATATTTCCTTTTCACAGATTTGTTTAGTACTCGTGTTAGTTCTGTACATAGGTGAAGTCCCATATATACTGCAAATATAGCAAAACTGGCCATTTTTTTACTTGCTCTAGGCTCCCAGTGAGGCTAGCTGTCTCCTATTTCAACTCCATTTGTAGGCTAAAGATCTTTCTTTTTCCACATGCACTTGGTCTTCAGACAAGCATAGCCCTGTGTCCTGCATGACTTTGCCAAATTTTCCAGTTCTTTAGTACCTCAGACTTATGAAAGCTCACTCATAACTCAAGGTTGGGTGTGTTCCCCTCTATACAGTGTTTTCTTCTCTCTATTTACTACTTAACCATACTGAGTTCTAACCTTTTGTCCTTCATGCACGAAGTTTTTCCTCCAATGCTATATTTCGACTTTCCTTGTGGACTCAGTGTTCATATCCCATTAGTTTTCAGATTTTTAATCCATAAATTTCAGCTACAAAATATCCACTGCTCTGGTCATCCTCTGCTCATGTTTTAAATGTGGTGCCAGGGTTTGTAAACTGTGGCAAATTTGTGCAATAATCATTGTGCCTCTCTTTCCAACACTTGATACTCTCTTAGATCACAATGTTTGCCACATTGCATTTAGCTCCATCTGTACTGGGAGACTCTGACTTGGCTTCTCATTGGTCTTTTTCCTTCTAATGTCTTTTTGTTTTCATAGTGGGCTTATATGTCTACCTCAAAGGACTGGTTCACATTCTGCAAACCTAATTTTTCATTCAGTAGCTTAATTTACTCTGCAAGCTATAACAGCTTTCTTAAGTGTTAATCCTTAACATCTTCCTGTAGTTTATCTTGTTTTCCCTCAGGTTCACCCCAGATTAGTAGCTCAGATTTTCTGTCTACCTATCTTTTCACTGGCATCTAGCATTTTCAGATTTAGTGTGAAAGGCAACTTAGATTTTCTCCCGCAGTCTTTCATGTTTTCAGACTTGCTGTTACAACAGGTCTTTTACCATTTGTCTGCTCAGGTTTAGTTGGTTTTTGGTTGGTTGATTGATTCTCTTTTGTTGTAGTCTACTTGCTCTGAAATAATTTGGGGCAAGGATTATAGTAGAGATCTAATGCTTTCTTAGTCATCACCATGATGTGAGTTAAATCTCTATCTTTGCACATTTTTGTTAAAAGCTGGCTCTTGTGGGAGCCATTAGGGCAACAACTATACACACTAATGAACCTTCTCTCTTCTCTCTCTTCTCTTCTCTTCTCTTCTCTTCTCTTCTCTTCTCTTCTCTTCTCTTCTCTTCTCTTCTCTTCTCTTCTCTTCTCTTCTCTTCCCCTTCCCTTCTCTTCTCTTCTCTTCCCTTCCCTTCCCTTCCCTTCCCTTCCCTTCCCTTCCCTTCCCTTCTCTTTTCTTCCCTTCCTTCCTTCCCTTCCCTTCCCTTCCCTTCCCCTTCCCTTCCCTTCCCTTCCTTCCTTCCCTTCCCTTCCCTTCCTTCCTTCCCTTCCTTCCTTCCCTTCCCTCCCTCCCCTCCCCTCCCCTCCCTCCCCTCCCCTCCTCCCCCTCCCTCCCCTCCCCTCCCCTCCTCCTCCCCTCCCCTCCCCTCCCCTCCCCCTCCCTCCCCTCCCCTCCCCTCCCCTCCTCCCCTCCCCTCCCCTCCCCTCCCCTCCCCTCCCCTCCCCTCCCCTCCCTCCCCTCCTCTCCTCTCCTCCTCCTCTCCTCTCCCTCTTCTTCTCTTCTCTTCTCTTCTCTTCTCTTCTCTTCTCTTCTCTTCTCTTCTCTTCTCTTCTCTTCTCTTCTCTTCTCTTCTCTTCTCTTCTCTTCTCTTCTCTTCTCTTCTCTTCTCTTCTCTCTTCTCATTTATGACTTAAGCCAACTGACAATTGGAAGTACAAGTGCAAGAGATGGTATCAACTTTGGACAACTGTGTTGCACAAATAAAGACATCAAAATTATGAAAAAACCTGTGTCTATTTTCTTAGAGCTCATCTGATAAGATTATGGGTAGATTGTTCTCTGTTTCTAAGCAGAAATAAGATAGGTGGGACATTATTCCTCCCTATAGTACCCGTGCACTCCCACCCCTGTAAGAGTTTCTTCACAAGAGAGGAAGCACAAATTTAGCCAGACAGCCTGGGAGGCATAATATAATATCCTAGGTTACACCTAGAATGGGTATATATAAATATATATGCATATACATACATACATACATATATATATATGTATGTATACACAGGAGGGAGAGCAGTAAGGTTTGAGTGCAGTCCAAGTTCACTTAACCTCTGCAGCCCTTTGATGCAGCGAGCTAGCAGGGACAGCTACTGACGGAGGATCCAGTCTTGTCTGTAAAGGAGAAATGACATAGCACAGCCATGGGCATATTAGCTGGTGAATTCCATTAGCTTTTTTGCACTTATATCTTCAAGTGCAGTCCTTACAAACTAGGATAATTTCAGTAGTATTTCAGAGGCACTTGACCAAGCTGCAGTAAGCCTGTGAGAATTTCTTTTTGCCAAGAGCCCTGCAGCCTATGTTGACTTTATACATACACTATGTCCTCATATTGCATGGATATTATTGATGTGGGACAAGAATGTGAAGAGCAATTTGAAAATGAAAGGTGAAGAACTTGCACTTCTTAGTTCTCAGCTTTGTTAGTCAAAGTTTATGCAAGTTAAAGTATTCCTTAAACAAATTTAGCTCTCACCACATAAGAGTGTCAATGAATAATTCCCATATTATTACAAAACCTGCAGCTTGGGGAGCTGTGACTTAACACAAAACTATACATAAATATGTATGGCTGGGAATCAAAATCTAATAGACACATCTGCACCAAATTCAGGTAGTGGGGTTTTACACAGTCTTTTCCTGACTTTCTACTACCTTTCTAGTATCTTTTCAGAGCAACAGGGAGATTTTCTGCTAAAGCAAAAAGTAGAAATTTAATACTCAATCATAGCTCTTAAAGCTCAAATATTTTCTGCAATTTACATACCTCTTGAACCACTAGATAACTTTCATTGAGTCATTAAATCAGGAGAGATGTATCTTATTTTCTCCCTCTTCTTCAGATTTTGATGTTACTTGATCAGAAAGTTTGTAAATGTCAAAACATCTAATGGCAGTACTCTTTATTTCTAGCTTGAAAAACGAGGAACTCTGTGTTTATATCTGCTTGATTTTATGAAAATGTGATAGTTTAAATTTTCTGTATAATAAAATTTAAATTTAAATAAAATAGCATGCAGTAAATATGTATGCTGCTATTGTAGATAATTAAAAACACTTTCCAAAATAACACATCTTTTTCAAATCCCACCTGAAGAAAAATATTCGCAATATAAATTTTTGACTATTTGAAACACAAGTAGTTATAAAATCTTTGGGATTTCCTCAAGAATGAAATTTCCCATTCTAAGCTGATGCTCTGATTCCTTGCAAGAGCATCTGTCTTATAAACTGTGCTGCCTATGCTAATTTATGCACCATTTGACTAAATAGATCCCATCAATGAAACAGAAGAAAATATTTACATCTTTTGCTCCAGTGCATTTGTCTTCTTTTTTTTCCCCCCACAAGTCTCTCACAGGCCTAGGGTTTGCAATTATTCAAATAAATATTGGCATAGGTAATCCTCAGCCAGGTTGGGGACTCATTGTTGTAGATGCTGCACAAACAGCCAGTGTCTGCCAGGCTGTGTCCCAGAGCAGTCACAGTTTGGAAACACAAGCTGTAACAGGTGGATGACAAAAAAGGAGAGAAGTGAAGTAACTTACAACAGAAGGCTTTAGCAAAACTAATTAGTTTGTGCAACTGAAAGCCCATTTGTGACAGCAATGAAGAAATGTTTCAAGAAAGACACAAAACTCAGTATCTCCTTCTGTTTGAGTTTCCTAATAATATACACAAACCCGCTGTCAGCAATACTTTACCAAAAATTGTCAATTTTTCGCAATAATGAGGCAGTATGATCTACCCTGCTAAGTAACCAGCCTTTGGAAGACTGTTGAGTTCATAAAGCTTTTATAAAACATGGACTGTAAAATAAAAATGAAATATTAGTTTAATAACACTAGACCAACAGTTTAATGTGCTTATAATTTCCAAAGACCCTAAGCAGTAAGCATCAACAGCTTATATTAAATTCTGTTTTCTTATTTTAAAATTACTTTACATCTCCCAATGGGGATTTTAAAGGTTTGCTGTTACATTTCCACTGAAGAGAATCATGGATGATAGCACATATGAAAATATAAAAGTTACCACAGTCAGGAATATTACAACTGCCAATATTTTGGTTTTCTTCAATTTGATGCTAGACTTCCTAAGAATTATTCCAGTAAGGTGGAAGTTCTCATCCCCTGAAAAATCTCTCCATCACAGAATTTTTGAGGATTACATTGTGAGGGGGTTTTATCTGTTTGTTTTGTTTTTCAAAAATGCCTGATGCAGTCAGGTGGATTATAGAACACCTCAATATTTGATAACTTCTAATGTTTTATGATGTCTTTGACAAGTCAGTTTTAGTAGGATCCTAGAGATCCTTCAGCACTTGACTTGAGCTGTGGGTACAGACTCAAAGCTCGTTTGAGTAATGTTGCTTCACTGCAGCATCATTGTTTTACACAGATGTAATTGTCAGATTCAAGGCTACCTTCCAAGATGTGCTTCTCAGGAACAAAGCAGGTCTTCCCAACTTAAAGTCTAGACAAAGAAGACCCCTAATAGAAACAACAGGGGTCCTTGTCTGAATGAAGTAAACCTACAAGCTAATAGATAGTTTCCAGGTGTAGATTATGTTACATGTGTAGGTTTATTCTTAGCCAAATATATGTCTCATTCATACAAGTTTTTAGTACAACCATATGCCATTTTCATTTGGCACAAATAACTCCATATATTTTCTGAAAAGTCACTAAATATGTACATGGAGAAGGACCAGTTTTCAAGGCTATGAGTATTTTCATAAAATAATAAAGTACATTTTAATGGAACATCTTTTCTCTCATTTCATTTTTTCCTTTGCATGTTTTTCCTTTGCAGAAAGCAATATCTCTTTCTGCATCAATCTTTATTGATTCAGAAAGCACAGGTAATATTTACAAGTTTTATGTTGAAGGGCAGGACGTCATGGGTGTAACTCAGGAGATTACAATTCTAAACGTTGGGATGCTCAGAATCCTACTGCTTTTCAGTGTCATTGATTTCCAAGGTTACCTTTGCTTTTCCTCAGCTCACCAGTGAGGTCTTACAGCTACGTGTCTTACAAAAGGCACTGTCAATTCTATTCCCAGGCTTATTACCCTTTTCTTGATGTGGATGGCTTTCTGTTTTTGAGAATGTGCACTCTTTTCTAAGAAATAAAAAGCAAGGAACAAAACAGAAACAGAGAGGAGGGCAAATTTGTCCCTTTTGCTCTCTAGTGCTGTTTCAAGGAGAAGGAGTAAGACCTGAAGCATTGTGTGAGATACAAGAGAGGCCTCTTTCTAGGTACTGTAATTCTGCCTGCTTGATGGGTAGCGCTTTATTTCATGCTATCACACATGGAATATTTTTCACATTGGCACGTTAGACTTTTTTCAATTTTTTTGATTGTGAAGGCTTCTAAATTTTTTTCTAATTGCAAGTCTGCTATTGATTATATCAACCATACATTCACAAATTGCCTTTTTTGTGTTACACATAACATATATTATAATATGATATTATGTTATACATAATATAAAGTGTGTTACCTTATAATGTGATTAATATTCTCACTTGAAATTTTACTGCAGAATACTGGAAGGAACACTCTGTCATGTACATTCAGGAGAAACTTTTCTTTCTGATCACTAAGAAAGTTAATAATAGTGCCTGGAATAGGCCTTTACACTATGAACAAGTAACGTAATAATTGTTCTCTATGTCAACAAAAGTAAAGAGTACTGTGAAGCCTGTCTGGCCTTTTTATTTATTATGCATGATTTTATTAGGCAGAGACTTCCCTCTGGTGAGCTGGGTTAGAGCCCAAGCCTAGGTGAGAAACAGGGTCTAGTTGTTACAGCTGCACAGCCTGGAGGGCATGCAAACAGAATCACACACAAATAGCAACCCTTATAAAGATGGAACTAGACCCTTCCTGACCAAGAGAGTACACCTTGGTCCTCTCCTGTTTATGGGGATGCCAAAAATGCGTGAGCTGTGCAGTCAACCCATGCATCTGCTATAGGTCCCCAGTATTTCTGCCCAAGACTGAATGTGCGTGAAAATAGAGGATGTGCTGTCTGGTCTCCATTTCCCTCTCTCCTAAACGCACCTTGGATGAGTGCAGAGACCAGACCATGCATGCAATGAATTCTTCTGTCACTGGCAAGCATGCAGTTAATAGATATTAGTAGCTTTTATTTTTCCAGGATTGGATTGACGTGTGTCATGTTGATTGATATGTACCATCACCCAGCTGGGGAAGCTTTCCCAGGAAAGACAAGAGCCAAATGCATGATAACACTGACAATATAGGACCAATTCACCTCACATCTTTCTTTCAGAGGACTCCTAAGAAAAGACATTTTATATAGTCTCACATTTCAGGTGAGTTGTCTGGGCAGATTGCAAGTAACTGCAAGAGCAGTGATAGATCCTCTGCTGTATGTAATAATATGTACATATAAAGTATATATGTCATATGAAAATGTTGGGGAAAAATATTGCTCAGGAGAGAATAACAATATATATATGGATATGTTTGTTTGTGGGTGTTAGTTAAAGAGAAATTAATTTACATTCTTACTTCTGCATTATGGAGAAGTAGGAAAGACTGTTTTTCTCCACAGAATACTTTTATGCCATGTTGAGGACATTCCTCTTTTGCTGCATTTTCATTCATAAAAGATAAGTGTACTAATTATTGGTGTGACTCACTCTATTGTCATCTGACTCTCAGCTTCTTAAATTCCGGTGAATGGTGGCATCACTCCAGTGCCCCTGGGCCACTGAGAAGCTGTGCACAGCATGGTGGCTCAGGCTCTCTGACACTCCACTAAGCTCCTCAGTAGGTTTTTAATGTTTCTTGTAAGGACTCTTCACAAGATAAGGCAGTTGTAATGAAAAAATCCATCAAACCTTTACTTGTCAGGAGGACTGTCACTGCATTTGTCATTAAGGGATGTGTGAAGTAGACAGGAAATGCAGGGTATCTTTTTGTAAGGGCTGTTTTCCCACACTACTTCTTTCTGTGCTTTGCCTGTTTAAGGGAACTACATTTTTACATCTCCAACAGTAGTTGAGGGTATAAATGTCTTTTTGATCTAATGGAACATTTGATATTCCACCTATCCGTTTTGTGGCAGTACTCTCATTTCCAGTCACAAAGCATTCTAATTCTGAGTAAGTAGCCTTCGAAAATATACTTCACCTTCAACATCCTATCTAATGATGATAAAATTGGTGGTAAACCAGAAAGACCAAAGAGATTCCACTGTTCTATGCTTCATGTTTTACTTATCTCTCCTTTCTCTTTAGCCCAATAAAATAAAATAACTTGTACTGTAATACACCAGTTTTCCTGGCAGGCTCTTGAGAGGCAGTTCTTTGAAACAGGTTTCTGTTTCTTGATTTGCTTTCTAAAATGTTTATAAGCTCTAAGGCATTAAAACTTTTTCCATCAATTAAAATATACATAAATGCTTCCTAGGTAGTTCTCAAGTGTTATGGAGAAGTATCTTTTTAAAGTGCAAAAGTACTCTTTTTTTTTTTTGGTACAGGCTCCGTGTCCCAAGAGACACAGACATAATCAGTGCTAGACAAAAAATATGCTACTTAGCTGTAGGATGAATCACTTTCCATGTCTCTTGCTCCTAGATCTTTCATCGTAAGTTTAATAGCCTTTCATACTTTTATATTTTCTTCCTGAGAATCTATATTTATCCCTTCATAAATCTTATGCCTTGTTAAAATCTATCCACTTATCCCAAACCTGGTGATTAAAGTGTACTGCTAAACTTTCCCAAAAGTTGGGCTATGCTCATAAAGTCTACTCTGAATTATAGTTGCTCTCAGCACAGATGAAAGGGTGAGATCTGAGGTAAAACTTTAGTTGCAAAGGCTCACTAGAATGGTTAGGAAAAGATAGATGCCTCAGACTTGGACTAACCATAAAGTTAGATCAGAAATGGATTTTTTGGCTTGGCAAGTTGAAGTGGGAAATAGATTAGCTCAGAGCAGAAACTTCAGAGAATTTCAATAAAAGGGTGCATTGTACCAAAACGTCAATTTCTCACTTTGAGACTAAATAAAAGACATAAACTGTCAATATTTACCTAAATATATTTTCATCCTTTTTTGACCATTAAAGCTTAAGCCATTTTAAAGTGAAAATGAAAATTTCAGGAAGAAAATAAGAATGCATTAGAGATTATAACATAAAGCACTTAATTTATAATCAGTTCAAATGAAAAAAATCTATAGTTTCTACATTGTACTCTCTGTTTCTTTTTTATTTTTTGTTTGTTTGTGTTTTTTTAATTGTCCATAACTATTTGATACTTTCTCAAGGTGTTGCTTTTCCTGAAGTTCCCTTTTAATTTCATGTGCATGGTAATTTCCTGGTTGCTGCAAACAATAGTCCAGTTAATATCAGCTGGACTGATCAGATGCAGGAGACAAGTTCTTGCTAATAGACGAGAGATGCTGGGTGGGATGATAAATAATATGACTAAAGTGACTCACTGTTCTGGAAAGTAAAAGCAAGTAGCTTATATTTGATATGGGAGACACCTGCAAGGTTTCCAGAACACTTCATTGAACTAGCACTAAGCACCTTTTTGCTTGCAAAAATGAAGAGAAAAATCTATAAATTCATATTTGAAAAAAAAAGTTGTGTTGAAATCTAGGAAGCCAGGCAAAGGCCAGTGAACTACCACAGCTCTTAGTAGTTATTTCATGCTTTGGAATGGCTACTTGGTACATATGAAAAGCTTTTGTAGTAAGAAGGAGATTCCAGAGTTCATAGTACCCAGACACTCAATTTCAGGGTGGACAATCAGACAAGGAAGCAGTCTGCTGGTTACAATAGACACTTTGTCAATTTAAAGGTGGAAAGGGAGATTTTAGTCACTGTCAAGAAATCTGACAAATAAATGAAGATGCTTTTTTTATTGGAAGAGTAGCAGAGTTGAGGCAGTGGCATTCAAAACACATACAATGCCAAAAGAGCCCAGGTCTTCTAGGCTACTAGGTCTACTAGGCTTCTACCCAGGCTGAATTCTTCAGTAAACATAATTTAGGTTCTAACTTCATGCATGGATTCATCAAGACTCTTCAGCCCATGCTGAAGTCAATAATTTTTAAACATGAATTTTCAATTAGAGCATATGTTTTACTGTTCTTCTCATTTGAGAAGCTTAGCCTTTTTCCTGATCAGCCAGCTGGTAAGTTATCTATTCAGTGAATGTAAATCATTTGAAAATGAAGTTCTGAAATATTACATAGTAAAAACAGAGCGTCTCAATAGTGCTTTCTGCCTATGTATTTATTTTTGGTCCCTTCTGCCTAAAATCTCTTTCAGGTCCTTGTCACCTAAATAAATATCTTTCTGCTGCTTACTGTAGCTGGAAAATCAGGTGTTACTCAAGTTTATGTAGTTTTTGATACTTAAATCTTCATTACTATCATATAGCATAGGCAGTACCAATTTTTGCCTTGAAATTGTAGGGAATATTTTATTAGTAGTAAATGATATCAAATTATTTCAAAAATATGTGTATATATATTCGTAATAATTTCAAATAATGCAGCTGTGAAAGTAAAAAATATAGAATAATATAAGTTGGTTTGGGCACATTTAATTTCTTTAAAGGAGTAATAGGGTGAATGCCTGGCATCAGAGAACAAGTGTTTCTTTCCAGGTGGACACAACTGTTGTTTTAGCAGTTGAAGGAAAACAGAGTAGATGACTGGTGTGTCATTTCTGTAACTAGACAAATGAATCACTCCAATTTTTAAAGTTCAATAGCTTATTACAATGCATTAGTGTATTTTGTTGTGCTTAAATTATTTTTACTTTCATTTGATGGATTTATCTGTGAAAAATTGTGGTTAGGGATTTTTAATTTACATGAAAGCAGTATCTGCTTTGCCTCTATATGTTTCTGATCAGCAAGTGAAAAAAGAATAACCTAACATCTAAAGAGGGCTATTATGTTTAGAATCCCTTAAGTGTTGACAAAGATCTTTTCATTGGTTTAAAGCTGGTGGCTCACTGTTTCTGAAGAGGCATGTGAAAGCGAAATGGCTTTTGGAACATTCAAGGTGCATTCATACCTGCTCTCATACAGGACAAGTGAACGGAAATAGAACAGAAAATAAAATTAATACTGCACTTTTTCATCAGAATTTTTCACTCCATAATGAAACTTTCATGAACAGCACCTAATGAGGCAAGAACCCCTCATGAAATATATCAGAGGGTCTAGACATGTCTATCTTTGAAGTGTGTTGGAATGTCATTCCTGAGAAACTGCAGTTTCTGTGAAAAAAACACCCTGTTGAAACAGGAGTTGGCTGAAAAGAATATAGAGTATCATAATATTCCTCGAAGTCTGCAGAAAGAATCTATGTTAAATTTATGAAAAATATGCTTCTCTGTATTTATTTCTTAGTTGTTTTCAGATCTAAGTTCCTATTTGAACTTTTTGTCTTTATATAACCTTGTTCTGTGAAGTTCTATTCCAGCACAGTAACCTTATGAAGTGTTAGTCATATTTGATATTTAAAGCTTCTGGTAGAATGATAGCTTTCCTATAATTAGATCAATGCAAAAGACTGAAAGGTACCACCTAGGAGGTTTTGTTCCCAGTTTAAAAGTCAACCTTCTCTCTGCTTGCTGAATGATTTCAGATACACACCAAATAAATTCCCGTACAGTGAAGTTTGTCATTATCACTCTATCATTATGTTGCAGTAGCCCTTCACTTCCCTCTGTACCAGGCACTCTGCAGATGATCACCTCCATTCAGCTGTCAATATAGGGAGGAGACAGGGAAGCAGAGGCCCAAGTAGCCAAAGTGATTTTCCCTTTAGATTAGACCTTTTTAAAAATGCAAGAGATAAATTACATGCAAGGGTGACTCAGCTCAGTGCAGAAGGTGCAAGCCCTGTGCTGACACCACAGTTTGCATCATGTTATCAGCCCTCTCTGCTGCATGACTGCCATAACTCTGGAAACAGAGAACTTTCCAGGATTGGGGCTCTTGGAAAGGAAATGGGGAAAAATACATCTCAGATGAAAAATCTGAGACCAAGTGACACCACAAGTTTTGTGCATGCCATGGCATTCCCTGTATTTAAGGACTATTTTTGCTACAACAGAGTTTCTTATTTCTTGAATCCTCACTGAGCTTCTGACAGACTATATTCAACTAGACAAACGTTACCACCATATAAATGTATATAATTCTGAAGTGTTCCAGTATGTTCCACTATAGAAAACAGTCCAGGCTGAGTTGTTGGGTTTTCTGCATGATAGTTGTGTTCTTGAGAGTTGTGCTTGCGTTTAATAATGTTCTTATTTATGACTACCATAAAAATTAGAAATATTATCATGGAAAGACCAATGTTATCTCAGACAATTGGGAAAATGAGCAGAAGTTATCTTGTGATAACTCAGATAATGACCATACCTTTTGGTTTAAATAGGCTTTAACCATTATACTCTTTTATCTTGTTTGTTGCTCTGTCTGCCAAAACATTCTCTGTTGAAGAGAAAAAGGCACTAATCTGCATTTTTCTCTCATGTGTTTCTAATCCAGACAACATAAATGAAAATTAAATTGCACAGGATGACATGATCAGTAGCAAGGAATAACTTGAGCTGATGTAATAAATAATAAATAATTGCAACGATAAATAACTCCATTAAGGCAATCAAATAGTTTATGATGCCACCATAACTTTGAGCCAGCATTGATTTCAGGTAATTATAACTGTACAGTACTACAAATTTACTGTGCAGTTAGTTTCTTAATTATGCTGGTTTGGAGCTGAGGAGGAAGACAGTATAAATGGGAGGAAGAGCACAGCATGTGCAGGAATCTGAAAAACCTTGTTCTGTGTTGCAGTACATTATGCTATAACTGTTCATTTAATTATTGGGTTCATGTAGTGTAAGTGTGGTAAGAATAGATGGTCCCCATTCATTTAACTGCTTCCCATCCCTTTTCAGCCAACTGTTACACATCTCCACAGCTTATTGCCTGGGCCCTCTCTCCCACATTTCCTTCTAACTCCTCTGAGTCACAATTAGACTTTCTAGCCTTTAGCTGCAACTTGTTGGCAGATGGTTTTGGCTGAATTTAGACAGGCACAGATGCCTTCATGCTTTCTGTCTTTGCAAACAGAAAAAAAAAAAAAAAAGGAGGAAAAAAATAACCACAATCACATTGCATTTTCTTTTCCTTCACTCTTTGTGTGTATGAATTTCTTTGAGTGCTGTGTCTCCTTGATCATCTCACCTGACCCACCTCAAAAAGGAATAAAGGCAGAGACCCACTGTACTGACAAGTAGCAACAATTGATGTCTATATTTGTTAATTTATCTTCAGAAGGGCTAGAAGATTATAGATCCCTTATAGATACAAGTCTCATTTAGTATGGAACACATTTAGAAACTGAATCAGAACTAGTAAATCCTCTCCATGAGTCTATCACATGTCTAGTCTTCTGTAGACAAGTTATGGCTTTCTTTCTCTCTTTCTTTCTTTCTTTCTTTCTTTCTTTCTTTCTTTCTTTCTTTCTTTCTTTCTTTCTTTCTTTCTTTCCTTTTCTTTCTTTCTTTCTTTCTTTCTTTCTTTCTTTCTTTCTTTCTTTCTTTCTTTCTTTCTTTCTTTCTTTCTTTCTTTCTTTCTTTCTTTCTTCCTTCCTTCCTTCCTTCCTTCCTTCCTTCCTTCCTTCCTTCCTTCCTTCCTTCCTTCCTTCCTTCCCTAGAATTCTATTCCCCTCAACTCTTAATCTTTAACACAAAGAAAGGATGATAAGGTCGTTAGCATTTATATAACATAGAGGGAAAAGAATGACCAGCTTTTACAGCCTAAATTTTTGCAGAAAAATATGTTCCTTGTAATAGTTATTCATACTTCTGTAGTGAGTGCTGTTCTTAACTGTTCCTCAATTAAAGCAAATCCAAAGACAAAATCATAGATATTTCAACACAACCCCTAGTCTGTAGAAAGAGTAAACAATAGTTTAAAAAAATCCCTCATTGAAAGACATTCTTAGAAAGGAAGAGGCTAAATCAAACCAAAATGCTAGGGTATGAGTTTGAATTTTGTCTCTGTCGAAGTTTGACCCTGACTAAATGCCAGGCACCTCGACTCTCTCCTGCTGCAGACATGCAGGAGAGGGGAAAGGGAAAAAACTGTAAACACACACACCAATCTCATGAGTTAAATGAGATAAGACACTGGTGGGAGGACACACGGAAGAAAGGGCAGACAGGCTCCAAACTTAAAGTTCCAAAGTGATTTAATTACCTAACAGAGTTGGAGGATTACTGCAAGGCAAAAATAAACTTTTCATACACTATTCTGTTCATTTACCCCCCTCCCTCTTACGAACCCATTTTTATTCACCCCCTTTCCTCTTTTTAACCAACAAGCTTGGGTAGGGGGGCAGGGTGTGGGGTATTTTTTCAGTCCACAGAGCAGGTCCATAAATCTGCTCATTACCACAATTCTTCTACTACAAATACTCTTTATCTCTACTTATCTCTCTCTCTCCAGACAGTTTCTCTGCTCTCACCCCCACCCTCTTAAGAAGCAATCTCTCCACTCACCCTCCTTCCCTCTTTCCAAACCAACAACGTGGGCAGGGGACAGGGTAAGGGGTTTATTCTCTGGTCAGTCCATCAGGAAGAGGGGTTTTCTACTTAGCCATGGGGTCCCTCCCACTAAAGACAGTCCTCCAAGAACTTCTTTGGCGTGGGTCCAATCTCACTAGCAACAGCCCTCCCAAATTCTGCTGCAACATGAGTCTTTTTGTCCATAAGGTGCTGTGCAGACTCTCCTGAGCTGAGGCCAGGCTGCTTCCATCCCAGAAGCAAGGCCTTTCTCTCCTTTGCAAGGCCTTTGCAGTTTTAACTCTTAGATGAGACTCCTACTGGTTCTCAGTCTTGTCCAGGCATCCACCTGCTCTTCTGGCGTGGGCTGTGGGTGAATTTCTGCATCCTTGTGGACTCCATGGGCTGCAGGGGGACCTCCTGCTCCCCCATGGTCTTCACCACAGCTAGCAGAGGGTTTTCAGCTCTGGCACTGGGAGCACCTCCTCCCCCACCTTCTTCACTGACCTTCACATCTCCATGCTGTTATCCCCTCACATATTTTTACTTCCACCTCCTCCTTCTCCAGCTACAAAGAAGTGCATGCCTACCTTGTTTTGAATTTTTCTTAAATATGTTTTCACAGAGGCGTAACTAACACCTTTAATTGCCCCAAACTTGGCCGGCAGCATGTCCATCACTTTCAGAGCCATCAGAGATTGGCTCTGCTGGACTTGATGAAAAAACTTCCAGAACTTTTACTCAGGACACACAGGAGCCATCCTTGTACTACTCCCCACCCCTCAGACACTTCCTCAGGCCTACCACAACAGCCTCCGAGGGGTCCAAATTTCTACTAGATGTCAAAAATACTTTACTGATGTTTTGGACCAATCAAAACCACAACAGTCTCTCTAACCTCCTACTTGGTTCCTCTATCTGCAGGTCTGAAGAAAATAAATCTCTCCTATCTCTCCTATCTCACCCTAAAACTGGACTTAACCACTCTCTTATAGGTAAATTTTTTTGCATTTCTGTGTTGCAACTTTACCATCTTGTAGATTTTAGTGTGAAAAACTATGGTTCAAGGCATGCATTTAAAATAAGGATTAAGAAACTACAAGGAACATAAACAGTGGCCATCTTAACATCTTTTTCCCCCAGCAATTCAACAATTTTTTGAGAAACAATGAAAGAGGCAGCAGTACTCTTTTTAACTAATCTTTAGAAGTGTCAGAATCTACAAGTCTCCAGATCCTGAATCTGCTATACATCTGATTTATTTACTGTTTTACCAGTAATCTATAACTAAACAAACTTCATAGTGTTTTTGTTCTTGTGTTTCTGTACTTACATGAGCAATAAGATCTAAAATTTAAACAGGAAAATGGTGTAACATGGATCATTAGAGGCAAACAGAAACCTACAAGGCAATTTATTCTGCTGGTTCATGTTCAATTTGCATTTGAATAAGGTTCATTTCACCAGAACATCTAAATCTAATTCTAATTTAAATTCACATCTAAATCTAATTTTAGTAAGAGACAAATACTTTAGAAACTTGTTATTTCTGCTGAGAATTTTACCCAAAACATAAAAAATTATAATTATAGAAAGGTTATTTTTATTACAGGATTTGGTCCTGGTTTAATAAAAGTAAATGCAGATCACTAATACAGTTTTTTGAACCTGTGGGAAAAAACTGAAATTAATTCCCTGTTGAAGTGGGGTCAATACTCCACTTCTCCAGTAGATCCCTCTTCCAGAGACTTAGCACTGAAAATGGAATAGCTTTTGTGCAAGAATTTATCAAATTAAATATTATTTATAAATGTCATAAAACAGATATAAACATGCATTAATTGTGACACACACCACATGGATTATATACATGGGAAAAGCAGCACTAGAACATTTTTAGGAGTATGTCTATTTTAATTTATTTGTCATTTGTGGACTTAGCACAATAATATCCGAGTGCTTTTCGAGAGAAACCAATAGTGTTAAAGAGGTATGAGAGTTTCAATGAGCATCTGGCCTTCCCTCCCTATTTATGGTGAAAGTTTCTTTATTCCTTAGTGTTAGAATATGGCACGGCTTGGAAGAGGACATCTTTTTTGTGACTCCCACCATCCAGCAGTTAATAGGAAGAGAAAACTAGGGTAGGGAAAACTAGGGTAGGAAAAACTAGCATCAACAACAAACCAACCTGCAAGGTTTGAGCATTGGCTGAGTGCGTTTTTTGCCATGTTAAACTATTAGCAGAGCTACCTTGTGCAGGCAAGTGGAAGAAGTTGGAGAACTGGCGATTCAAAAAAGCACTTCAATATTTCATATTTTTTTGATGTGTTTTCCATTAGGCAACACTTGCCCATCTGTAAGAGATTTTTAACATCAGCTGGAGCTGGATGCTTGACATAGCTGAGGCTGCATGAAATTCTGAGTGCTCCTGTCTCTGTTGGAGCTTGTGTTTCCTTGCTGCCACATGTATTCCCAAAGGCTGCAAGTTCATTTTCCTTCAAAAAGGTTTGCTGCTCTAAAGGCACCAGGGCTGCCTACAGGCACAGCCGCTGTATGATGCATGAGAAGCCACCTCTGTGGTGATTACATTGTTTGCTCCTTCTCTGTGGTAAGCAGGAAAACTTGAGCCTCATCCTCCAGGCATATTAGTTGTTATATGACTGCACTTGGGGTTTCAGCATGAAGTAAGAGACAACTCATCTTCATTTCACCTTGACACTCTAAACAACACCCATGTTTAGAAAGCAGCATGACTCAAAGATGTTTTTGTACCTCCCTGTAAACACAGAATTTCCCAGATTGTCAATCAAGACTACTAAGTTTCTCCTCTGCTCATCCATTTGTACAGCTCTGTAATGTCTCCCCAGACTTGGTCCATGCTCTTTATTTATTCTCTTCTCTTACATTGTCCCTGAAAGCATTTGCAGCTCTTCACAGGACACATATTTTGATGATCACTCACTGGCAAAAATTAGCATTTTGTCTCTGATGGGCATTGAAAAATACATACATATTTTATGAAGTATTTTTAAATTTTTTTGTTTATAATTATTTATGAAGAAGACATGTTGCTTACAGAAGTATGCTCCTGAAAGAAGGAGAGAATACAGAGATGCTAAGGGAAAGGAGAGTAAAAGAGACTCTAGTTAAGAATTCACAAAATGAACAACAGCTTTGGAAAAAAAAATAAATGATCAATGGATATTTTAAAGTTATTTCTACCTTTAAATTTCAAATGATTCTTCCTTATGGCCTCATTGAACTCTACACTATTTTAGAACATCGGATGGCAGTTAAACCCAGAAGTGATCCCAAAATTTAACTTCAATATGCTTTGTACAACTGACATTACCTAATGCTCACTGTTTGTTGCTGTAGTTACATGCATAAAGCCTGATCCTGACTCATAGGGATTGAGAGTGATTTTAGTGCATTCACAGACTTCCACAAAGATTTTTCTGTCCAGAGTCCTACCAAATTCCTGTGTAAAAATTGAACTGTGAGATACTTGAGAATTTGAGACTTTTTGGGTTTTTTTGCTGACATTTACAAAGTAGGATTATTTACTTCATTATTTTCTGTGCTTTTGGTACATTTGAGGTTCCTAGTTGACTTAATAAAAAATTACCCAAAAATCTGCATCAGATAGTGAAATATACATTTACAAGCTAGCATGTTTTTCAGCATGTGGAGACTACAGCATGTTCATTGGATATAAAACCACAAATTGTCTTTACAGCATAACGCTTTTGTTCCTATCCCCAAGAAACAAATAAAATAGATACTTTTTCCCTCTATTAAACTCACTCTTTAGTGCATCAAGAATTTAATTTCTTCTTCATGAGGGCCAGTTGTTGAATAGCATTTAGGTTTTATGCAACTGTTTTCAAAGGAGAAACAGGCATATAAGGTGATTATGCACAAAAGTTGTTGCTAGGAGGATCTATCAAACAGATGTGGGGTTTTTGTCCCTAGGAAATGTACTAAGCATAAGAAATATCTTGCCAGGTGAGGAGTTCTTTCATTTATCCTCCCACTTGTTCAAGGTGGGTGTTTTGTTGCTACTCAGTCCCCTTTTCTTCATCAAACATCTATTTCTGCAAAGAGTGACGTTCACAAAGGACAGAAAACAACTCTAATACTGGAATTTAAGCTCACTTAATGCTTGTGCTTTCCATTCTTATCAGTTTGTCCTGATTACAAACAAAACTTGCAAGAATTTATGTTGGAAAGGAAGAATCTGATGCCAGTGTGCAGGATATAGGCTCCTGGGACTTCCCAGCAAGGAACACATTTTGTCCCCAAGGTGATTTATCTTTTAGAGTCAGTGTGTGCTCCCCTGTAGGGTGCATAACCCAACTACTCTTATCTCATCTCCATTTACCTGCTTTTTCTAATTAATCTTCCATTTAATTTTTAAAATTGAATATATTGTTGCAAATAAAAAATATATTAAAAATAACAGAATAGATTAGTGTGGAAATTCATGGAAACTCCCTGACCAGCCTTCAACCAAATCACTGGCAATCAAAAACTTCCTTTTACTCTAAACAGAATATACATGTTTCTATCTCATAATTAATTTTCCTTATAATTGTACTTACTGAATTCAGAATTCAAGAAATATCACAGAAAGAAAATATTCTTGGGAATGGATATGTAGCTGGTGAAAATACTGCATTCCAGTTTATTCTGGACAATAATCAGTCAAATAGCCCTGCCTGTTTAGCATCATTATTTTAAGGGAGTGAAATAATTAGTTTTGAGAAAATACATATTTTTTAAAAGTTTTAAAGGTTTAAAAGGCATGAATATTAGTATTTATTTCCTTTGTCAATACATTAAATTTATTGGTAAGAATTTTTACAGAGGAAAGGCTTTCATGTTTCCATCTGTCACTCTGCAACTCTTGAAAATCATCTGAGTTCTAAAGTAAAAATCCAAAAGCCCTGTAAATAAAGGAAGTAGTGTAAATCTTTATCCTGCCACTCAGAGACTTTTTTTTTAACTACTGAAAAAGTTTTGAAAACTAGCAAAGTGATAAAAACAAGAAAGCAAGAAAAGGAAAGCTTATAAACAACCCTCTATAAACCGTTTTATTTCTGTTTTCATTTATTTCAGTTGGACACAGAAGGGAAGTAAGGGAATATTGTCAGCAGGTTTTTTCAGCATTTTGTCAGAATACTGTCAGCATTTTTTAATTTTATTCCACTTCTTCAAATAGATGTAACTGCAAATCTCAGAAGATTTCAAGCAAGGGGCTTAAAATTAAATTATAATTGGAGCAGAATGCATAAGAGCAATTAGAGATTTTAAAAGTATTTTTCATAGTCCTCTTTATATTTCTGAAGAGATGGAAATTCATGTAGCTAAAATCAAGACTATTTCTGAATATTATCTTGTTATTTCTCTGAAATTAATCCATTGCATTGTGTCAATTTTCATCCAACTTTCTGATTAGGTTATCGGTAATTTTAATTGCACTTAAGTTCCTGAATTGCCCGTTTTGTATAGCATTTTAATAATGTTGACTATTGAAAGTGTCTATGAAGTACTGCAACTGTTGGACTGTCACCCATAGTGAAGCACTACCTCAATACTCACAGTATTGCTGAGGAGGAGATTTTGTCATTAACACGAGGTTCAACTTTCTTTAGAGGGAGCACTCAAAATGAGCTAAGGATACTGCTCACACTTCAAAAAACAAACACCAATAAATTAGGAAATGCTGAAATAAATCAACCTAGCAGATCGTCATCTAGCCCTCTACTCTGAAGACAGAAGCACATTTATATCTTTACATAGATGCCCTGCCTCACTCAGTAGCTGGCAATTGATGTTCAGATCAGAATAATTTACTCAGAAAAACCCCTGTTTTCTCTTAGTCTTCAATCTTCTCTTTCTCCTCACATCAAATCTACCAAACACTATTTGTGCACTGCTATACAGACAGAATTGCTCCTTTCCTTACATGCTTCTCAGTGGCTGTTGTCACTGCATTGCCCCAGTAACTAATCCGAGTATTTGGAAATGTATTAATAATTAATTTCCTAATTTTCACAATTCCTGCGAGGTATTACCTCACTTTTATTGTGTGGGAGTCAAGGCAATGGGTATAAAACCAACCACTTCCTTTGGACATCTAATTTCAGTATTTCCAGAGGATAACAACCAAAACTCTTACTTTAGACATTTAAAACACAGTACCAGCTGACACATCTGTCTGCACACTTCAGAACACAGGGCACCAGGATAATGAGCTACCTTAATTTAAGTACCTTTCCTTAGTATCATATCTGAGACAATGCAAGAAGCTGGTTCTCCCAGGCAGGATGCAATTTATATGCAAGGAAACTGTCCTCTCTCCACGAGTTGTCGCCTGCCCTGTTCCTCCCTTACCACCTTGATTTTGCATGCAAAAGGCAGGGTCTTGCAGCTGGCATTTTCCTTCACTTCACAGCTCCCAGTAATCCCCTGTCTTGTGCAATAAGTGGAGCAGGGAAGAAGCAGAGTGTGGTCAGGAAATACAGTGTGACAATGTCAGCCCACAGGATGGGCAGAAGGGGACAAATTCCATGTACCTACCCCAAACCTGGTACACCCCAACACAATCCAGAGCTGGGAAATGTCCTACTTAGCCAAGAAGAAGATGTTTTTGTGGAGTTAACAGCAGAAACAATTTAGAATGTTTCTCTGCTACATGTGGGAAACAGGATTTCTAAAAAAATAAGTCATACTCAGGTAGGACTTTGCAGAAGTTAAAAGCCATATATTTAGCACGAAATATGTTATGTAATTGTGCAATGTAATTGTAATGTATTAAGTGCAAACTCCAAAGTGTAAAGGTGTATTCTTTTGGAAGGAAGGTTATAGACATTCTTTATGCTGGAAAAAGATTGGGTATTTTCCTATCATACTCCCACTTTTTTCATCTTTTTCTTTTTTTCTGAAAGAACTAAAATATCCAGCTGTAACAGCAGCTGGGTGTGTACACAGGTATGTGTGTCAGAAAAATTATTTTGAAATAGATTCCCAAGCTGCAAAATTTCAGTTCAAACTTTTCAAGTATTGTAAAGTTATGTGCAAATGAAAACAAGCTCTGACAGAGAGAGCATGAAATGCACTTCTATGGATGTAACCTTGTCAGCCTGCTTATGGAAGTGTTACAGAGCTAATAACCTCTTTTAATGTTGATTATAAATAAAACTCTGTTAAAAATGAATACAATAATTTACAACGATTCAGGCAGTTTATCCTGACATATTTCTTGCTAATTAAGCTGTGGGAATAATTGATTTTTCTGTGAGAAATGTGGAGAGAAGCAGGTTAGTGACAGTGTAATTACAGTGAAATGAATACCTGAAAAGATGTAATTTTGTTTGACGTGTAATGAGTCTTTTGATGTCAAGTGTAATTTTTATTTTCTGATACATGTAAATCATCAAAATATTAATAGCAATATGACCTCAGATAGATAAATACTCAGGTGTCTTCAAGAGTAAAATCAGCATTGTCCAGAAATGGTTAATAAACTTAACATGTGAAGCACACTGTTTTTATCTCAAAAGTTTAAATGTACCAGGAGAAGGCATCCCACCCTGTCCTGACACCTGGCTGCTTAAGGCAAAGGGGGACAGCATGCCACCAGCACAATCTGCACCATTGTCCCCTTTCAAATTATTTCCCAAATGCTAACTGGATTTGATCACAATTTGTGAATAATTTAAGGGGAAACGAAGCCTAATTTTCAACCAACTTATTACTCTCAAATTAGATTAGTCTCCATTCCCATACTCTCTTCAACTAAAGCTACCTTGCATATAGCCTTCAATGAAATAGTGCATCTCAATCAATGCTTGATGGTTGAGAGTTCTTTCCTCTCTTCTTTTGGGAGAACTTTCCTATTTCTGTTTCACACCTTTGGTCTTTCACACCTTTTATCACTTCACACCTTCGGTATTTTTTTATATTCTTTTGCCTGTCTGCTTCTCTACTTCATCAATTTCTTGTATCCAGCAACATGTAAAAAAAGTGACTAAAAAAGCAAGGTGCCTGTGGTAGTCAGCACCTTCAATTGTTTGAGATGTAAAGGCTTTTTGGGCTTCCTTCTCTGAGACTTGCAGTTCCTGTCACTTGGATTATTTTCTGGGTTTGTTGTAAATGTACTCTTATATTTCTTCTTTTGTCATGTGGAATAATTGGATAAATTTTTCTGGACAAGCCTTTACCAATATCAGTGTTCAGGAAGGGATGACAAGTTCAGTGCCTTTATGGAATTTTATTAATTTTCTTGTAACCCCCCATCTGTCAGTTTCCAAGTTCCCCTCAGAAGGCACAATGCCTAATTATTCATTATGGATTTCTTCATGGAAAGGCCTTTCTCTCATGTTTTTGACAGTAGTCCAAGATTAAAAGAGGAAATGCAGGCCTAAGTGACTAAATGGATTGCTTCATGTCATGTTGTAAATATTTAAGAGACTGATTTCTTGACACAAAACAATGCAGACTTTGGAAGGTAAGAAGCCCATCATTAGATTATAAAAAACAAGCAGCACAATCCTAATTTATTATCTTATTTTGAAAAATATTATTTAAAAAATGCCTTTTAGTGAATTATAAATGAAACATGTTCCCATTCAGAATGCAGAGCATGCCACATCATTGTTTGTGCATCCCACAGCCCAACTCTCAGTGACAAGTCCAGTTTCCTAAGGCCTGAGCAATTAATGGCACAGGGAAAACAAAGCAGATAGCAAATAGCAAGAGGTTTCTAGAAGCACCATGACAACAAGACGTACCCAGCAGTTACAAGCCAACTTTTTAATTTCTTGTTTTGTTTTACTTGCACATCACATGCATATGCCCTTTTAACTGCACTACTTTTAAAAAGTGTTATTTCTCCTGCAGTTGCACTGTTTACTCCCTGAAAAATAAAATACAACTGTAAAACTTCAAAGCAGTGTTAAGTCATGAGTCAGTTACACCTCAAGGCACCCTGCAGGGACTATTTCCACAACCATTACCATTATTTATTATAAGGTAGAGTGTAAGGTGGTTAAATATTCCACCCTGGACAGCTCATGAAGGAATGAAGATTCTTCATGCACTTAGAAAATGCAGAGTGACCTTAGAGCCAATATGTTTGGGTGCTCTGCAAGAGTAATTAATGCAAAGTATAAAGCAGAACATGGTTAGGACTACGAAAGCACCTTCTTAGATTTTTTGCAATTTCCCCACAACCTCATCTTGAAAGCCAGGACTGTGTCATTGGTAGCACAAGCCAAAGCTGGGACTGTGGCTCTCTAAATTGGTGTACAAAGGTTTTCAGTAACCCAGCAGTGAGTCTGTGGCAGGCTAAGGTAAAAGCTTCACACCTGCTAAGACACCAGAATACTGGGAAAAGCAAAATATTATTATTCTGCTACCTAGTTTGGCACACCTGAATTGCTAGAAATCTGGGGTTTCTGTCTTCTATCTGCTCACGAGGGAGTTCCTGGTTTGGCAAAAGGATTTGAGGCCAAATTTGAGGCCACAGTTATTGCGCTGTGTGTGGAAAGGAACTTTTGGAAACCAATTGTCATGAGTCTTCTTACATATTAAACGATACAGAGCAACAGAATTGTCTCTTAGGCCAGTACTTCCCATCTTCTGACCTGTTCTTCTCCTCCTTGGGTCTTAATCTCACTTGAGTATGGAATCTGTACCAGCATGGTGCACTTGAAAGGGAATGTGTATGTTGCAAAGTCCCACCAAACTGCTAAGTGACATTGGAACTACCTGAATGGCCCTTAATAAAAATGAGTTCCAGTTTTTCAAAATTTTTCAGAAAGTCCTCTTCTCAGGAAGTTCTCTGACAGCCTTCCTTGTTATTGAAGAATTTCAAAGATGGATAAAGGAAATTATCTAAAGGCTGTGAAAGTCCCTGTTTGGACACTTGATTTCCATAGCCTTACAGGCATATATGTTTGTACAAGTCAGTAGACTAAAATAGAATATGTTTCTATTTTTCTATTTCTCTAGTTAGACTAGAATAGAATATGTTTGCAAAACTTAGTAGTCTAAAATTTATAATGACAAACATCTATGTAAAATTTTCTAGTGTAAGGTCATAGGACTGATAAATATTTGCTACAGAGTATTTAAGTGAAGGAATGAACTTAAAATTTTCCATTTATGAACAGCTCTTTTCTTCTTTATTAAAAAAAAAAGCATGCCCAAGTTCTCTCATCTCTCATGAAGCCATTGTAGCTGCAG
This sequence comes from Lichenostomus cassidix, assembly GCF_008360975.1. Taxonomy (NCBI): domain Eukaryota; kingdom Metazoa; phylum Chordata; class Aves; order Passeriformes; family Meliphagidae; genus Lichenostomus; species Lichenostomus cassidix. Next base: position 103,599,830 of record NC_139482.1, on the reverse strand, counting down.
GATAAAAATCCACTTGAAAGCGAGAAGATGAATCGTTGGGCACTTCTTGATAAGCCTGTAAGATTTGAATTGCAATTTCAGAACCACAGTGAGCCTCATGCACTGCTGCCTGTGTGTGCTTGCCTGTTCCAGCACCGCTTTAGGGATTTACTGGAGCCTATCTGGTTTGACACTCTAGTCCTATTCTAGAATTTCTAATATCTTGTGTTAAAGCTCTGCCTCCTGACAATTGTCATGACAGCCTGTTGCCTCATCCAGAAATCATGAAAACTGATGATCCAAATAAAAAGGCAAAATTAAAAGGAACATGGGTTTTCCTCCATGGATTTTCTGCTTTGATTATTAAGAATGGGAATATTTGCATTTTTCTACATTGCCTGCCAGCTGGTTTGATGCTCAAACTGCAAGTATTTTTTAATCTTAGATTTGGCTTTTCCAAAACTTTGTTAGGAATATTCAGTTCTCCAAGTGCCCCTCTCACTTGTTCCAGTTACCTCTCTAGAGACAAACTCTGTAAATATGTGGTAAGAAAAAATAGAAACCAATATTTCTCCCTTTTGAAGCCATTCAGACAAGGAAAATACATTGTCTAGATAGTCTTCATAAATCATAAGGATTTAAAGGAGACAAACAGAAGAATATATGGATTTAAAGTAATTGTCTGAAGATCCAAAAAACAATGTAATAGCGGCAGTGCAATATAAACAGTTCAAATTAAGATGTTAGTAACCCTGCTCCTAAGCCACAGGAGATGGCACCAGCTGCAGGTACTTTTATCCTCTGATTTATGTCCTTATCATTGTATTAAACCAGCTTTTGGAGGTTAATTTGAAATTTTCAGAGAATCATATGATCACAGAAAGGCTACAGCTGAACAGATTCTGTGGAGATCTGGTCTAAACCCCTGCTCAAGCAGAGTCACCTAGAACAAGTTGCTCAGCATTGTGTACAGATGGCTTTTGAATACCTCCAAGGAGGGAGAATCCACAGCCTCACTGGAAAAGTTGTGCTAGGTCACTCTCGCAGTAAAAAAATATTTCCTGATATTAAGAGGGAACACACTTTGTTTTGGTTAGTGCCTTTTGTTCTGTCGCTGGGCACCACTGCAAAGAGCCTGGCTCTATCTTCTCTGCATGCTCCCTTCAGCTGTTTGTATGCATTGACTATTTCTCCCTGAGCCTTCTCTTGTCCAGGCTGAGCAGCCCCAGCTCTCTCAACCTTTCCTCACAGGAAAAATGGTCCTTTGTTGTCCTTTGCTCGACACACTCCAGTATGTCCATGTCTCTCTAGCGCTGGGAAGACCAGAACTAGATCAAATACTCCAAGTATGGCCTCACCAGTGCTGAACAGAGGGGAAGAATCAGCTTGCTACCTGCTGGTAACACTCCTTCTAATGCACCCCATGCATTAGTCTTCTTTGCACATTGCTTGGTCATGTTCAACTTTGGTTCCAGCAGAGCTCCCAGGTCCTTGTCTGCCAAGCTGCTTTCCAGCCAGGTGGTTCCCAGAAAGAGCTGGACAAGATTGGAACTGCTCCTCTCCAGTGTAGGACTTTGCACGTCCCATAGCTGAGCTTTGTGAGATTTCTGGCAGCACATTAATCTGTTGAGGTCCTTCTGGATGAGCACACAGCTCTGACATATCAGCATATCCTCCCAGTTTTGTGTCATCAGCAAACTTGTTGAGGGAACTCTCTGCCCCTCATGCAGATCAGTAATGAAGGTGTTGAATGTGACTTGATCCCAAGGATACACTGCTAACCACTGGCCTCTGACTAGACATCGTGCCGCTGATTACCACTCTCTGGGCTCAGATGTTCTGCCATTTGTCACCTCACTGTCTGGTCATCCAGCCCAAACTGTGAGGATTTTAGGGAGGACAGTGTCACATACCATACTGAAATCTGCTTATTCTGTCTGCTGATCTCAATTTTTGACCATTCCCTACTATTTATTGCTCCCTTCCCTTTTGTTGCTAACAACAAGCTAATGAAGACATTTCATTCGATAGATGAAAATATTTATGTGCTCTGCAGCAAGGTGAGCTTTAAATCTGTATTTTCTCTTGCATTTTCAGCCAGCTACAAATAAACAAGAATGGAGATTTCTATTATTTAGAAGTTACAAATAAAAGCGTAGCACAATATTTTCTGTTTGGAATTTTCATATTGCGTTCCATTTACCTTTCATTGTATTTTAACAGTCTGTATTAATAAAGCTAACTTCTCACAGGCTGATGGGGGAAGTAGAAAGGTGAAAGTTTTGGCAACAGAGATAGGGGCATTTCATCAGTTATCAAGTGTGGGAAGCTTGTAATGGAATAAGCTCATGAATTGCGTATGTCTTGCTAAACTCGCCATTACTGACATTTGTGAAGTCTGACATTAATTAATCATCAGTGGGTGCAAAAATTGGAATTTCCCAATTGTTTATTCTATGCTTTCAGGCGCATTGCAAACTCTATTTCTTAATTTTTTTAGAGGGTGATAACCTTCTACAAGGAGAAAACTTGTTAAATTTGTCAGATTTGCAAGAGTGAATGGGGCCCTGTTTATAACAAAATTTTAAAGTATATAGCATTTTCCTTGGGAAGATTTCATAACCTGAAGGGAAATCAGGAGACAAGCAATTTTTCTTCTGGCAGGGAAACACATTTTAACTTGCTAATTCTCATACTTAAGAATTATGAGGAAAATTAAGACATTTATCAAATCAGTGGATTACAAAAAAAGAGAGGAAGGAAGATCTTCATAAAAATCAGAAAATAAAATGCCCTTAATCACAAACGTTTTCCAGGAAGTCTTCTTTTCGAGTTGTAAATAGGAACTATCCAAACTTTCTAAAATGAGGAAATCTAGATTCAACCACCATATGTCTCTCACTTCCACAAACAGTATTTTCTATATCTGTGTCTATACAAGATATATGTAGCTTTAATTTAAGAATACTGGGAATGCTTAATAATATGTAATTTATTCTGAAACCTCATCTAATCTGTATGTTCTGCATTAGGTCGTCATCTATATGTGTTAAAACTTGGCAAACTTAACTAAAGAGTTATATTACAAGCAAAGGAAAGCCAAAATGTTGCAGATGAACTCTAAATTCTCCTTTTGGCTGAGTTATATGTCAGGTAACAGTCTTGTTACAGAAGTAATTGAAATCGATATGACTGGAATAAAAGTGCTTTGCACACTGTATCTCCATGGAACTGAAGAGTTTTTATTCTTCTGATTTTTTAACAACATTTATATGAATGGGGTTGAAAAAGCCATGAGTCTCAATCCAATAAAGACAGGAATGATTCTGTAAATTCTATGTTAGCAATGTAATATAAGCAACAATTGCTTTCAGAAGGGGGAGCAAAGGGAAGGTATATTGACACCACTGCCCATTTTATTAAGCATTATATACGTGACAAAGTAATTTCAATATATATGAGAAGCATAAGTGTAGTCCTTGTCTTCAACAGCTCACAATCCAACATCCTTACTCTGCTGGACTGCTACAGTTCCACTGTACCCCAGGAAAATCATATTTGCTTGTATCCTTTGAGGAGTGGGAAGAGGGGGCTGCAAAAACAGGAGCCATAGAAACCTGCATAAGACAGGAAGGTGAAAGAAGAGTAGTAAGTCAAAAGGACAAAGTGAGAATGCCTGACAGGACTGTCAGACACTCACCAGTGTCATGAAGGAACCTGTGTGAGGAAGAGGGAAAGAAAACAGCAAAGCAAAAGTGAGGTAGTGGAGGAGTAAGGACAGACAGGGAGATGGCAAGGCAGAGCCTGAACATCAGAAATAGTGTACAAGAAATACCCATCTCTGAGCAGACTATTGCACAGGCACACATAGATATCCTTGTAGGTCTACATTTCTGGAGAAACTGATTGGATTGCTTCTTACTAAGTTGGCTTGTCTAATTAGAAATAATAGGCCAGATTGATTAGCCTTTCCAAAAACAAGGCAAAAACAAGGATCATTTTTCCTCATTAAAATCTTGCGTATTTCCTTTTGGGAAGCAGCAGACCTTCTGTGCTATCTTTGCAAGATATTTGTTAGCCTTGTACACTTTGCCATTCTATTAAAAACCTGTTCATCGTCAATAAAGTTTAAAAAAACCTGCAAGTCATTTTTCACTTTCAGCCCCCATCTCATAAGGACTAGAGCCAGGACTGAGAGGAGGGAGGGTTTTTTTTTTGCACAGTCTAGGGCTCTTCCACTGGTACCCAGAATTTAGATAGCCAAAAATGTCCCCCCCAGCAGGACAAAGTAGAAAAGGAGGAAAGAAACACTATTCCAGGCTCGGGGGAGGAGAAGTCTCTAACTAGCTGTTTTGAAGGACCTGTAGGGAAAAGACACACAAGACTGACAGATATGGGGATTTTGGGAAAGAAGCAAAGAGCTAAAGATTCAAAGGTTTGCTAAGGCTCTGAGCACTGTGACTTTGGGGCAAGGAGGATTTATGAGCTGAGCAGATGTGCCTAAGACCAAGAGAGAAGTGGCTGCCCCTCCACAGAGTGGAAGTGGTTATGGAGACATATTAATGTGCTAGAAAATTAGGATAAAGGAAGAATACAGAGCCTGCCAGTACTTGAGCAGACAGTCTAGGATTAACATCTTGGGTGGTTTCTGGATCCCAACTGAGCTTGGGATAAAAGACAATAAAATTGTAGCTGCAGGGCCTGGAGGAGACTGAGTGTGAAGGACACAGCAATAAATACCTGGGAGAAGCTGTGGTCAAAAAGGGAGTCACAAATAGATTTTATCTTGCTCATTTTTTGATTTAAACACTTAACTGCTCAGTCTTGCTTTTGGCACTTTCATCCTTTATTGCAATTTATCCTTACAATATAGGGGTTTTTTTGGATTGGAATGATACTGTAAGCAGCATTACCTTAACACCTTAACTGGTCTGTGAAGAAAAGAGTCCCTTAGCATATGTATTAAGAGATTTAAATATTTTTGCATTTTTTTTTATCCATTTGATAATTGTCACTTCTATTTTGAGTGTAGAGACACTTCAGGGAAAGAAACCTTGTTGTTAGAAAACAATGGGACTGAAGCCCTTGCTTAGACAGTTAGCATGTAAGATAAATACAATCACAGTTACACCTGTTTGAAAATATTAACACCAAATTTAACTGAAGAGGATGAACTCAGGGTCTTTGTGATTCGGTGCACATGCAGTAGGAGAATTTATGGTTATGGTTTGTCTTTATTTTTATAAAAATTTTTTTCTTTCTCCCGGAGTGAGTCAACTTAAGCAAAATTTATTAAGCTTATAAAATATAGCAGAAATGATAAACCCACAAAATCTCCACTTCTAAAATCCCCAAATCCCAATGATAATCACAGATGTAAGACCTCTGTGGGTATTGGTCGTGTATGCCAGGTCTCTGCAAAGATGCAGAAATCTCTCCCCAGAGCTCAGGTGTACATATCCCGCGGTTGATATCCCGACTGTACTGAGAAAAACACCCAGACAAACTTTTAACGAAGAGAAGAAAATCTAGTAGCGCCTCTTAAGTCTCACTTTTTGTCGGTCTGTGCGTAGATGAAGCCCAGGAGGGAATTTCGCAGCTTTTCCCTCCTTTCCGGGCGCCAGCCCAAGCCCTCTAGTGGAGCGAGCGAGCGGAGCCTTATTGCGGGGTTTGCCTGCGAGCCACCCGAGCAGCTGATGGAGCGCGGCAGGAGCCTGGGAGAAGCAGGCAAACAAGACAACTACCTTCGTGCTTGATTGCAAGCTGCTTGCGGCTACAGCTGGGGGGAGAAATGATTTCCAGAGGAACCTTCTCCTCCCGCCCTCGGTGTGCCTCGTCTGGCGGCTGCGACACATCCTCTGCCCTTCTCTCCAGGCTCAGCATTTCCTACCAAACCAAGCTGGCATGCAGCCACAGGGCTTTTCAACTTCAAAGTGCTACACAGCTGTCAAGGGTGGAAGCTGCTGCTCCAGAGGTCGCTGGTCCTCACTGAGCCATGGCTTTCACAAGCCCTGCAGCCTCTAAATGACCCATACGGGATGCTGGGGAGCCCCCTTGGCAAGCTGGGAAAGGAAAAGGGAAAAAAGATGGGGTTTATATACTGAAATGGGCCATTTCAGTCCTCCCAACCCTCTAAGATTTCTGGAGGAATTCTGTAAATTTTGGTAAATCACTCCAACCTTCTTTCACTGGATATTTCTTCCCTAATTAGCAACACTAGTAACCTTCTCCTAGCATCTTACTGTAACCGTTTAAAGGCGTGGCTTTTTCTCTAAATATATTCATTGAAGGAATGGTGCAAAAAATGTGAGAACATCTATTTACATAAACATGGGTGGCAACACGTTTTTGTGATGATCTGAAAACCTTACTGAAAGGCAGAGAGTCTCAAGCAGAAGGACAACCATGTGATTCCAAGGATCGGACCCACCACACAGATAGCAAATTGTAAATAAAAATAATAAGAATAATAATAAAAAATTAAACAAATCTTGCCCATGCAAATTACAGGCTGGTATGTTTACAGAAACCTCTCACTGAAGAATTTTAAATAACAGCAAATTTGGGGAAAATTGGGATCAGGGAAAGGCACTAATACACACAAAACTTACTCCTTTTTATTTTTTTCCTGGCTGTAATTAATTTGTTTGGCTTTATTAAGTAAAGCGTCTACGTGCTGGTGGAAAACCTGGCTGCATCCTGTTTTAAAGGTACCCTGGAAAATTCTCAGAAGCATTGCTGAGGGCGCTGAAATGTCCATCACAATAAATTGTCCTTGCCACAGCAGGCGTGGGGACTGATGGCTCTCTTACACCAGGGAAAATCAGGAATAGCTCCTCCTACAGAGGGGAATGACAGTGGTCAGCAAATCTGTGAGGGAGGAGAATGAGGACAAGTGAGTTCAGATCCCAGTGGGGGGCTGCAGTGGGCAGCATCCCTTTGATGCCCCCGTGGCCTCTCTCTCCAGGCGACATTGCTGCAAGCCTGGCTCTGCCCCGCGGCTCCGGCTGAGCCAGAGCATCACAGAGAGCACACGAGGCTGAGGAGATTAAACCTCAGCAGGTACTCCAGATGGGATCTCCAACTGCCAGGTCAAACAGTCTCCCTAGCTGAGAAAAAACATGGTGTTTCTAGATTTTCCTGTGGACATGACTGAGTTTAAATAGGCTCATCTGCACCTGATTAAAAAAACAAACAAAACAAAAGCCTTGATATGGCATAGCAGAAAGAAGGCTGTAGTTTTAATAAGGTGTGCTGTGGTACTCTGTATGAAAATGAGCAGAACTGTTGTAACTGGGCTGGATGCATTGTTTCCTGAAATAATAAGCTTGGCTTATTTCTTCTGCTTTTATAAAAGTGTAAATCTCCTTCCAGTGTAACCAAACTCCAGGGGTTTTTCATTTTTTATTGACTTTAGAATTATCTTTAATTTTAGCTGTCAAGATTATGGATTTTCCATGCTTATATTTTAAATATATTCTCTTTTTTTCCCCATTAATTTAATGAAAACTAATTAATATCCAATATCCACTCACATGATGACAGTTTCTGTCATTAATCCAGGAAGAAGCAATGTATAAGATCTACCTAAAGAGAATTGTTATCATATAAAAACCAATTGAATGTGAAGAGGCAATTTGTAGAGTAGGAAATATATGCATAAGTATATCCTATTAGTAGGAAAGTGCTGTTTTAGAAATCTGTTAGAAATTAAGTGATGTAATAAAAAACACCACAGTACTTTCAAAATTTTAATGTTTCATATTTAACCAGTATCAACAAGATAATTTAGAATATGTTTTGAGTGAAGAATATCCTTCTACTTGGAGATATATATTTATTTGTGTGTGTGTGTGTGTGTGTGTGTATGTTACAGTTTTATTTCAATTTCTCACATGAGGACATAAGGCTATTCTGGATACTTTCCAAGATTGCAATGTATAGGTTTAAAATGCAGTGCAGCTATTCTCTGTTCAACTTTATGATTTGGTTAAACACTGCCTCATTACAGTGGTCATGGGTGGTTCATGTCATTGAATTTCACTCCCTCCTTTTCCTCCTATAAGACTGAGCAAGCAGAAACTGAATATAGAAGGCAGACGGTTTGAAAAGAGCCAAATACTTCAATTTACAAGTGATTTTGTCCTCTAAGATCCCATTTTTTTGTTGTTTTTATGGCAAGGAATTCATCTGACAGCAACATTGAACTATTTGCCAAATAAAGTAGTTAAACAACATGGTAGTGTAACTACTATCTGCTGTGTTGGATCATCTCATCCCAAAAGGTCCCCAAGCAAACAGCAGCAACATCCCATGAGTCAGAAGCATGAACTGCTACTGGGCAGTAGAAACTGACTGAGGGAAAAATGGAAATACCTGAACATCCAGATCTGCCACTGCCTTTTACTGTGGTTTTCAAAATTCCAGCTGACAGCAACAGGCCAAATTCCCAGGAGTTACTTTCTTTGCCTCTTTGCCCTTTTGGAGCTGTAAATCCAAAAAGCAGATGTAAAAAGCCCTTTCCTTGGCTCGAAGGCACCACCCAGGATCCTCCACCCAAGAGAGGCAGCCTTGGCTGGACTGTCTGGCTCATCCATCACACACTCCCTGCACCCATGCCCAATCCCAATGACCAAAGATGACCCCACATGGCAAATTCTCTACTGGAAAGCATTTTTTGTTAGACAGAACTGGAAGCTGTGGTTCCCACTGGATGTGAGACTACCCTGCTGTGCTCTGGTAGGAGGATCTCTGTCTGCTGCATAAAGGTCCCCCATGGATCAGGATGCTGTGCTCACAGTGGGTATGCAGTTATTCTGCTCCTTTGCCCCACTGGATATTTAAAGATACCAACAAGGTCTTGCCTAATACATTAGTGATGGCAACTAGCCTTCTTCTATAGGAGAAAACAAAAATAAATATTTTTTAGCATAGTGATTAGGGCAGCCTTTTGGGGTTGAAAGTGATTTGGTCCCCAGTTCTCCTAGGTGAAGAAAGATGCTGTATTTTGTGACCTTTGCCTCATCTACAGCCAGCCAGCAAGCATACTGCTCCTTAGGCGCTCGGCTGCACTTGGCTGTCTGGGTTTACAGCCAAGTTCAGCTCAGTTCAGTTTGTAGAACCTACATTAGGAGGGTACTTCCCCCATATGGATAAGTTACCTCAATGTGTGTGTGGTGCTCTGCAGATACCCTTCAGATTGCTCTCTTCTCAGACATTATTAATTACACAGACATGAAAGGTAAAACAGGTGCACAGACCACTCTGGTTTGCCAGCCATGTCCAAGCAAACAACTTTGCTTTGAGTAAAGAGACATCATTAGACAAATCAATACAGAGGTGCTATGTAATTGTTTTCTTGGCATGTGCTATTATTCACTGTCATGTCATATGTCACACTAAGAACAAAAGGAATTAAATAAAAAACCCCTATGTTATTTCATTTTTTTATTGCATGGAGAGAAAATGAAATCTAGAGGAAGTGGATGTCTTGAAAAAGGAGGAGGAATATAAAAATCTGTGTGTCTGCCTCTGAACCACAGAAATAATGTTTGAATTAGATTTATTCTCTGCCATTCAGAAGGAGAGATGGAGGAAAAGATTAGATTATTTAATTGTGCTTTAGTGTACATATTTCAGAAGTCATGAGACAGGGTTTCAATAGATAGGAAGAAACAATCCAGAGAAAAGATCCCAATATTGACTCAATTACGGTCTTCACTAGGATATACCAGTGATTTTCAAAGTGTGGTGACTCTCATTAAATCAGGGATAGTCTTTTCTGGAAATTACTGAGACCTGAAGAACCCTAGAGCATAAATTAGACTATGTGAAAGGCATCCTGTGTTGCTAATCGGTGTAAGTGTGGGAGATGTAGCTAGGAAAAGGAGTTGTGAAATACCTGATGGTGCCCCGAATGCTACTTTAAAGAGCACTATTATAGTCCAAAACCTGAAAAAGGGAATTAACCAGATGAGAACACAAGTTAAGAAAAAGCTGCGGTACATTTAAAATTTATACTTTTTTTTTTCTGGTTTTGTCCCTTCATCAGTGAAAGAAACCTTTAAAAAATTAGAATCTGAGTTGCACCCTCCATCCCAAAGAAACTAAAGTATAGGGAGTTACCTGCTGCAAATAGTGTTCAGAAAACTTTTCTCAAGAGGGAAAAATTCTCAAATTATTTTCTGTAATTCTTGGAGCAAAGTGTTACAGTTGTAGCAAAGGGCTTCTATCTCCTTCTCTGAGTCATTGCATGTTGAATATTGCTTTTAATTATGATGGAAATGCCTATGTGATTCTGTGACTATGAAATTGAAATGTTTCTCTCAGTGTCCAATCTAAGCAGCTTGGTCTGAGACTAAGGGATCTCCTGGGTAGGTGGAAGGAGGATTATCTCTTTGTCTCTCCCTCCCTCCCTCCTTCTCTCCTTTGCCTCTGTCCCTCCTTCCCCCCTTCTTTCTTTTCCCCTCCTCCTCTTGCTTGTCCCCTTCTTTCTCCCTTCAGTTTTTATTTTTAACGTCCTAAGACACACCAAATTTCTTCAAAGCAAAGGAAAGAAGCAAAGGTCAGACCTGTCAGCTACCCCATCCCTCTCAGCCTACTTTGGAGTATGGTTGCCACAGCTCCCACTAAATGTGCCCAGTCCTTCTCTTCTTCCCATTAGTTCCAAGGAGTTTTTATTTCTCTTCTGATGCTCTGCCAAACGTAACACAGGCTGATATGGGCCAGGCTTGGGCACAGGTTCCAAAGGATGGAAAAATACCTCTCAGTGGAAGAAAAGGACTATAAATAAGTGTTCCTGGTGATCTAATATCAAATGGCAATGTTCCATTTGTTATTTTTAAATCTGACTATTGGAGGACTTTGTGGAAGGATGCGGAATGGCAGGAGAAAATGAATAGCCTGTCAAGTAGTCTGAGCTCTAAAGCAATGTGCTGCTTCACTGTCGATTTCATCACTTGCTTTGGTCCACACACTTCATGCAAATAGGGGAGGCACACTGGGAACCAGCCAACAGGAGAATATGGCATTTACTAACTTATGCTTAGATGCTTAATTTTAGCTGGCATGACGTAGTTTCATTGACTTTGGCGAGGCTGCTCTGTGCCAAAAGTTAAGCACATCTGTAGGATTGAGATATTGCCAGAATATTAATCCAGAAAGACCCCTGAGACCTCAGCTGTTCTCTAGAGCATGTGACTTGTGAAAATCAACCTTCTATGACTTTTGAAAGCAAAAAATTTCAGAAAAAGAAGTGAAACTAGCCTTTCTCATTTACAATTTGTTTTTTGTGTACAATCCTTATTACAGCAGATTCCAGCCTTGCAAAGAACTATATAATTAGCTTTTTTTTCCTCAATTAGGAGATTGTAAGGTTGCCAAAGAAAACATATTTTGAATGTATTTTTTATCACATGATTAAAGATCACATATATCTTTGGTTATAATGAGAATCTCATGTGCTAATGCTCCGTAGTGGTCCAAAACTTACAACTGCAAAAACCTTTGATGTATCACTAATTGGTTTTAGCACCATAGATTAGGTGCTGAAATCAGTAGGCAAGAAATTGTGAGTAGTAGGTGGAGAAGGGATAATTCTGATTCTCACCATATGCTTTGAGAAATTTAAATCATTACAGCATAAGTAGAAAAAGAAGGCATAACTTGTTGCTTTTTTTATTTTTAAGAGACTCTCATAAATTAGCTGTATGATCCAAAAATATGCTTTGTTCTAAATCATTAAAAAAAATCTCAATTTCACAGTTTTTATTCTTGTAGAAACAACATCCATCTCGCCTGCAATGTGCTGAGGATTCTAACACCTAATGTGTGGTGAAGAATGTAGTAACAGGGGAAATATATCTGCATAACACACGAAAAGTGCCAAACCTTTAATTAATTTCAGACACCATGTCGCAAAATAGCAAAGTCTAACTATAGACTTCATCTACACCACACAGAAACAGGAAAAGGAGGCAAGTGATGTTGATGATGGCTCTTATGATGGTGGTGCACATTACATCTTTGATAGCTTCTTGGTTATAAGGACTTGTTATTTAATCAGTAGTGAAAATAACTGGTGGCATGGCTTAAGGATTATTGGCAAACTGAGAAGACAGAGCTCTATTCTGTATGGAAAGCTACATGGCTGCTCTACACAGAGGAAGCTGCAGAGGCACACTTCAGCAGACATCATCTTTGGCTTTAAAATATGCTCAAATGTTCCTTGGCTGGGGGATTTTTAAAGAAAATTGAATGATTTGTATAATTTTTCACAAGCATGTAATGTACATACTCTCTTCCAGTTACCCATTTACTACCAAAACTCAAAAATTTCATGTTCACAGTAAAGGTATGGTAAACATTTTATCTCCATACTTCTTAATTAAAAGAACAATCAGACAAACAAACTAACAAAATAAAACTCACAAAAAATCCCAACTCAAACCCCACCAAAATGTAACCCTAAAACAAATAACAATTCAGGAACCTTTCTGCTCTACACTGCCACAGTATCTTTATTTAAATTATCAATATTGGTTTGAACTTTTAATATTTAACTTAACTTTGAAAGTTAATTTCCCTTACTTTCAAGGCTAGTTTGGAGGGGGGGTGGTTTGTATGTGCACATGTGGAAGTTGAGACACAGAGCTTTTTAATATTTGCTTTTTCTTTAATGGCAAGTTCAGTCCAAGAACCACTCATGGCTGGAAGCTCATCTAAAGTAGAGCAGGACTCCTACCATTCATTCCAAGGATTTTCTCCCTATTGAAAATAAAGGATGGAAGTGACTGCAAATGTACATTAAACCAAGGTGTCAACACCTTTGTATTGCTAGACCATTAGTAAATGCTCATTAGTAAATCAGAATTTGGTCCAGCATTTAAAATTGACAGTACTATTCAAAGCGTTATTCAGGACCTTCACCTTCATTCTTTATAATAAACATTATTTTTAATGTTACTGTAAAGGAACAAAAAAGGTGAGACAAAATTCTCAACATTGCTGCATGTTTCCCTTGAAAGTGAACCACAGGGTGTCCTCTTTTGATAGCAGGGTGAAAGCTGAAGGCAACAGAGATATAGATCCTTTTGGCCTGGATTCAAATGCTCCCTACTGACTTTGACAGTGTCCTGAAAGTGCTGTTTCCTTACTTTGTTGTAGTTCACTAATTTAATGTAAGACCTTCATACATTTTTCACATACATTTTTAACCAGCTGATCATCTTACTTTTATCTCTGTAGCAGAACAGCATACTCTTACATCAAACAAATCTTCTTGGAAGTAACTTTTCACCATCATTACTCTCCTTACATGTACTCATTTAAAAAATATTGCCTTCTTCCTTTCCTCTACCTCCACTTTCTTAAATACACACTTATCAGATAATAATATTATCTGATCTTGTGGGAGACAAGGTCGATATTGTCAGAACACAGGCCATTTTTTTACACAGCGATGGTTGCGGTATCTTACAGATCACTTGTAAACTGTTGAGTTTCTTATGATATTTTGCTACATGAATAGAACTAACCACCCATATGTGTTGTCCTACCACAAAGAGAAGGAAAGCAGGTGATGGGAAACACTGTTGTTTCTTAAAAAGATTTTATGTATTCCTATAGAACAGTTGTGGGGGAGGGGGATAGATTTTTTTAGTTGTTTTTGTTTGGATTATTTTGTTCTTTTAGTTTGTTGGGGTTTTTAAAAATAAATGCAGTATAAACAGTGAAGGCTGAAACCTAGAATAACAGAGTCATGGTGGTTGGTTGGTGAAGGCAACATGGCAGAGAAAAATTGCTTTGGAAAATGGATTTGATTTCCCGCATAGTTTTACATCTATTTCAGGCTGATTCATTCAGTTTTGCTCTGTTCCTGTTACAGAGTGTGGTGCCTGAGTGGAGTGTGGTTACAGAGTTCCTGTGGTGCCTGAGTGGAGCTTGGCACTGACTGCTTTCCTCTGGCTGACTTTCACCTGGTTGTGCTGATGTGCTGGGTACTGATGTGCCAGTGTGGATGCTCATTAGCAGGGCAGCATCTGGCTGAATAGGGACATTACAAACAAACATCTGCCAGGACACTTTCCTTACAGCTGGGGAGTCTGGTGCAGAGGTCAGCAAGCTTTCTTGCCATCTCCTTCCCTTGCTTATCATAAACAGGTCTGCTCAGCAGTAGCGAATCCTTAGTTGCAGCAGATTTCCTTGGTTTCCCACATTCCTTTAAAATTGGCTTTAAAGGTAGCTGTTGAATGATGTTGTCTTTCCCCAATCACCAAGGACCAAGTATCCATGGTAATGGCCCCCATCTATTAGTCTGGATCACACAGGGATGACCTCGGAGGTCAGAATCCCTTTTTCTTCTCAAGGCTGTAACAGAGAAATGTGTCTATTATATTAGATTTTACAGTGAAATTGTAAATAATAGAGGAAATAAAATTCTCACAGAAGGCACAACTCTTGTTGAATCTTTGCATGTACCTTGTTTCTGAGATTTGTTTTAAAAGAAAGCCCTTAAGATGCTCTCTAAACATGGTGTTTGCAGTTGAAAATTAGTGCCTCTATGATTTCTGTAATTTATGTATCCACTCTGCTTGTAAATTAAATGACTTTGCATAGGTTGTACTGCAAGATAAATTGCATTAAATCTTAAATACCAGCTAATATAGGCATGGAGGTTATTAAATATGGGCTTGCTAACTGAGAAAGTTCCTTGTAAAGGAGACTTGCATTTGATTCTGACAAAATACCAGTGTGATGTAAATTGCCATTCCACTGCCACTGACTATCACAGTGATGAAAATTGCACTACTGTGCCTGCAGATTTAAAAATAAACCTAGTGTGAGCACGAAGGGAAGGAAAGCAGAGATTTCCTAAAATAGGTTGTGCAAAATGTTTCCATTTTCTCTTTTTGAGGTGTTGTCGATTATGTTAGCATCAAAAAGATTTCAGCCTTCTCAAGTTACTCATGATGCTTTCCTCTGGGATTGCTGTGCTTACGGACTGGCTTACCCTCAACTGCCGATGGACATGTTCTATAAATCAAAGCAGAGCTAGTACAAAAAAAGCTCTTGGTAGCTTCAATTACTGAATATCATCATAAGACAATGGAGGCAACATTTCTGGGTAGTGAAAACAAATAGGAAAAGAGTGGCTTTTTACCTTATACATAGCAGGACACAGCCCCTATTACAGTGGGAACAGAAAATAACCCTTTTTCTTTAAAATTGAGATGGAAAAAAAGAGCACCCTTAGCCTTCAATGGTGAACAGCATTTTCAGTGACAGATCACCTAAAGGGGTGGTCTTCCCTCACCTGTGATTTGCAGCTCATTATTAAATGTCAGTCTCAGACCGTTGCTTTCAGCATCTCCCCAGACATGAGCTCAGCAAGTGTCACCACTCACTGGGAAACCTTCACTCAAGCACGAGCTGTATGAGCCAACAACCACTTATGACTCAGGAAATGATGGATCAGTTCACTGGGCTGCACCTGCGGTAGATCAAACACAAGAGGGATGTTGGATGCTAAATCTCATTCATCAGCCATGTGTGACATGTTTTAAAGCTGGAAAGGTTTTACCTTGTCCTTCCACCTTGGATCCAAGAAGATTTGGAGGGTAAAAGTGTGCATCTTAAAACAGAAGCAGAGCTGGTTTACTCTGATCTTGTACTATGGGAAATGCTGCAACACCCAACAGCAAGAACTGGGTTGTTGACATTTAGGACATTCATGGACCCTACCCATATTAAATCTTCTGCAGGGATGTGCCGGGACACGATCTGATCTCCCCATCTCTGTGGGGCAGTAGAAAAAACCCATTGCTGCCAGTTTTATGGAGGGTTTTTTCTCCCATTGCCAGAGCACATCTCTTGCTGGGGCTTGCATAGCAGATATTGCAGCAAGTGCAAGGTTCAGAACTGATTAACAACCCACCCTCTGAATGGCCCATTCCACTGCATAGGTCATGGTAAAGTCATTACAAAAGCCTGTAATTGATAATATAAGAAAGATTACAATTCCCTGCAATAGGGTCTGTCTTAGAATTCCACTAGAGGTGTTTTGGGTTTTTCCTCCAGCAGCTCACAGAATCACAGACTCAATTAGGCTGGAGAAGACCTCCGCCATTGCCGAGTCCAACCTGTGACCACCACCATGCCAACCAGACCACAGTGCTATGTTCAGTCTTTCCTTAGACACCTCCAGCAATGGTGACTACACCACATCTTTGTGCAGCCCATCCCAATGCTTAACAACCCTTCCCATGGAATTTGGAAAATCCACCTAATGTCCAACCTAAACCCCCTTTGGCGCTGCTTAAGACTATGTCCTCTTGTCCTTTCTCTAGTTATTACATTCTGGATTGAATAAGCAATTGTTGCCTCCCCATTAATCTCATTGTATTTTTTATTCATTGAGCTTGAAAGAATGAATAAAATCCTGAAATCAAGAAAAATCAGCTTTTCATCAAAAATAAGATGTAAATTACAATTTTATATGGTGGGTAGCATAAAAATATTTTAGAAAGCAACAAAAAATTAGAAGCAATATTTTTAGATTTTGAAAAAGAAGATATTTATTCTATGAATGTTTTAGAACTTCATCTACAATTTGACTATTTCCTTTCCTTCATTTTTCCTGTGATAATTAGGGGAAGAAAACAAGGGAAAAGAAAATCCCCTCATTTTTGTGAGATCTTGACTAAAGAAAAGTTTAAAAAAAAAGATGATTTTCAGGATGATTTTGAATGGAACAGATAAAAGATATAGATTATTACCATAATTATTGAAGAATTATTATTATTGAAAAATACAGTTTCAGGCTTTTTTACCAAGAAAGTGTTAGATTTTGCCACAATATATTTTTGGAGCACAATACTGTTAAGCATGCTATTGAAATTATTTTCGTAATACTACATAACTGTAGTTAGGGCTATCAGAGAGGACTACACATCTGTCTAATGATTGTTTGAAATCACTCAACATTGTAAAAACGTGCAATATATGAGATAGATGCACATAATTGAAGTGTAAGTAATGTTACACTCGTTCTGCAAGTGAGTAGCCTTCTATCCACTAGAAGAAAATAAAAGAGCATTGAGACTAACACCATTTGATTTTCACAAATCCTCCAAGTGTCTTTGCTGGACTAGCCTAAGTGCTCTTACTTCAGCTGTAGCCAATAAGAGCTTAGCACCCTTGGTTCTATAACACCAATAATCTTTTATAAATCCAATAAAGACTGATGGCATCATTGTTCTGAGTGTCCATTGGTAAATGTAAAAGTTGAATTTCACAAATGTAGTATTTTTCTTCTTAAAATGCATGGAATTCAGATTTTGTATTTAAAAATTTGGCTCATATTTTTGGTGGGAGGAGAGAGTCTATGAATTCCTATTTCTCCTCATAGACTTAAAAATATTGAAGAAATGTTAAAAAAACCCTTTAATCAACAAAACATATTGTAAAGAGGTGCTGTCTAGCAAAATATGGTGGACACTAATGTGCTAGTGTTGCACAGTATTTTCAAGAGGTTTCAAAAACCGATGGTAGCTAATGGAAAGATGTTTTCCATCTCTCATCAAAAACACAACAGAGCTCCTGTGGGCAATGGTATGATAGATTAGAAATCAAAAAGGTCCTAAATCCTAATCTAGTTTGATTCACTGGATCATTTTGTGACCTTGGGCAGGCCATTATAACAGTGTACTCCTCTCCCAGTCTATCTAAGGCATGTACTAAACACCATAACCGTGCTGAAGAAAATCCTCAGGTGCTAAACTGGCCTTTCTTTTTTAAATAGAATTTGAAGTAGCAAAAGGAAATCCTTCATCCTAAATGTATTTACAACCTAAATGCAGAGTCCATTATTTTCCTCGCTCTCAGCTGGTGCCACAGAATGAAAGTGCTCTTTTTTGTCAATATATAACATGATTTGTCAGAACACTTTAACAACCAGCATCAGCTGCCACAGAAATTACAGACTTCAGTGTATTTTCCACAGTATACCCATTGATGCTTCCCTCTTTTCTTCATAGTTGTTTTTAAGAACCAAATTTGGCTAAATCTTGAACACTTTCTGTGTCCATTGGTAAGAAAATTCTTTGCTGACTTGTCAAAATACATGTAAATATACCCTCCTGAGTTCCCTCTCTGGAATGAGGCTGATAGGCATGCCATGACCATGTCCTGGCACTCCAGGTGATGCTCACTGTCTTTCCAAACTTGTTGCACCTGCAGCATGAATGTCCATTCTGTTTTTCAGCAGTATGAGTGACAGAGGAAAATCAATTTTATGTCATCAACATATTTTAGAAGTAAACAGGATTCACTATAGACTTGAATGATCACCCATGAAAGGCATTTCACTGGGAAAGGCATTAATCTAGGGATCTGTGCCCCACTTACCACAGGCATTCTTTGCTATTCAAGAAAAAGCGTTTAGTCTCTCCATGTCTCAGTCCTGCATCTGCCAGGAGTATAGTAGGCATTTCCTAATCTCACATGGGTTTTGTCAAGATAAATATATTACAGTACTGAGATTGTGCCAAGGGTGTCTTTAATCTACTCTTTTAAGAAACTACAGCTCAGAAAATTATGTGAGTGGAATGATAGGGTTGCAGTCAAATGAGAAGGGAAATCTGCAAAGAAATGCACATCTTGTACTTTGCTAGTTTTGGGTCCTGCCCCACCTGCCCCCAATTAAGACTGATTTCAGTTGCTAATTGAAAAGTTAGCAGAACTGTTGATATCTGTATTTAAGTTAATACCCGTATTTATTCAAACTCATCGCAGTCAGTAAGATTGTGCAGAGATAAAAGTCAGGCTCTCCAGAATCTTTTGGAAGATTTGTCATTCCTGAATTGAAGCTGATGCAACAGTCACAATCCACAACGAGATTCATGTCAAGTTACATGATAACTTTTTGATATTCACTACATCTAGGACAGGAATAAATGCATGTGGAGCAACAGTGGTAATGGGATTTGATGCTAATATTTTACCCTCCCTGAGATCAACAACTCCTCTTAAGTTTTGTGGAAACATTTCCTGCTTTCTGGCATGGAATAAGATAATGCTAAGAGGATCTGGCATGTTCTGAGAGACTGTTTTCAAACAGGAGTTACCTGGTACTTTATGTGTGCATGAGAATAGGACCAAAATACTATATGTCACTGAGTATACAAAGATACATGGGACAGTACTCCTGGAAAGGCCTGCTGAAATTGTTTCTTTGAAACACTGAAAGGACAAAGAAAGATAAGTCAGCCTTCAAAGAAAAAAAAGATGACAAAAGGAAAAAAACCCAAACAAACCAAAAAGGTGTTGTATACTGTAAGGAAATCACTAAATGTCTCATGTTACACTGCTTCTTTCCTAGAAGTAAGGAAGAAATAGGAATACTGTAAGAAAGGAAGAGCAAGAGAACTAGATTCCTTTTGCCTGAAACGCTAACATGTTATTGAATTGTGGAATCTATTGTTTTCCTCATTTCAGATCTTATGAAGAAAGAAAACGATGTATTTTTCTATATTGTACACAAACAAGTTTCAGACTATTCTGAGAAACCTTCTTTCAGCTGGGCATCCAAGAAATATTACCTGTGCATCATGTATATTAAAATTTGGCCAGAAGGTCCAAAACTGTGATAAAAAGTTATAAATCTTGGTAGCAGTAGGATTGGTGTAGTTTAAAAAGCTAGTTCTCCTTCAGAGGGTCTGTGTTGGTTTTACTTGGCCCAGTTTTGTTAGTGGGGGGGAGGTGGGGCACAGAAATGGCTCCTGTGTGAAGCTTCTGGAAGCTTTCACAATGTCAAACAGAGCCAATTTCTGATGGCTCTGAAGATGATGGACATCCTGCTGGCCAAGGCTGGGCCAATTAGAGATGTTGGTTATGCCTTCATGATAACATATTTAAGAAGAAATCAAAACAATGGATAGAGGCACTTCTTTTTAGCCAGAGAAGGAGGAGGAAGTGAGAACATGTGAGGGAAAACAACATGCAGACACCAAGGTCAGTGGAGAAGGAGGGGGAGGAGGTGCTCCAGGCACCAGAGCCAAGATTCCTCTGCAGGCCATGGTGAGGACCATGGTGAAGCAGCCCTTGCATCCCATGGGGTCCATGGGGAATGCAGAGATCCACCCACAACCCGTGGGGAAGTGCCCATGCCAGAGCAGCAGGTGGGTGCCTGGAGGAGGCTGTGATCCAGGGGGAATCCCAGTGGAGAGAGAGGCCTTGTTCCCGAGATGAAACAGCCTGGCCTTGGAGGTCTGCAGCCCATGTACAAGGGACCCCACGCTGAGGCAGTTTTGGGAGGACTATCCGCTCGTGGGAGAAGCTCACAATGCAGCAGGCAGACTGTTGCTCAGGAGATTTGGACACATGCTGGAGGAGTTTGTGGAGAGCTGCCTCCCGTGGGAGGGACCCCATGGCTACGCAGAGGAAAAGACTTCTCTCCCTCAGCAGCAGAAGAAGATCCTGGTCATGAACTGACCAAATCCCCACACTCTGATCCCCTGTGCTGCTGGTGGGAAGAAGGGAGGGGGATGAGTGGATAAATGGTGTCTTTGAGGGCTTATTTTTACTTCTCATTTGCCTCTTCTGACTTTGTGTTAGTAATAAATTTCACTGTGGAACTTCAAGAGGAACCTGTTCTGTCCTTGGAGCGTCTCCCAGCCCTTATCTCAACTCATGAACCCTGTGTGTATTAACTTTTTTTCCCCTCCTCTGCCCAGCTGTGGCAGGGGAGAGTCAGCGAGTACATGCTGTGGGTACCTTGGCATTTGGCCAGTGTCCAAACCACAACAGGGTCCCCCTGTGCATCCCATTCTGTCATGGTGTATTGGGTTTGTGGCAAGGTTTTAGTACTGAGGGGGCCACGGGGGTGATTTCTGTGAGAAACTGCTGGAAGCTTCTCCCATGCCAGCTAGTTCCAAGGCTGTCCAAGGCTGAACCCATCAGTGATGGTGGTAGTGCCTTGGGGATGACATAATTAAGAAGGGGTGAGGGAAAATTGCTGCAGAACAGCAGGCAGAAGAGAAAGATCCCTGGAGACATGCAAGTCCATGGAGAAGGAGGGGAAGGAGGTGCTCCAGGCTCAGGAGCTGAGAGTCCCCTGCAGGCTGTAGTGCAGACTGTGGTGAGGCAGCTGTGCCTCTGCAGCCCATGGAGGTTCATGGGGATGCAGGGAACCACCTGCAGCCTGTGATGGCCCCCACTCTGAAACAGGGGATTGCTTGAAGGAGGCTATGACCCATGGGAAGCCCACACTGGATCAGACTCCTGGCAGGGCCTGTGGACCCATTGGGAGAGGAACCCAGGGTGGAGCAGATTTGCTGGCAGGACTTGTGACCCTGTGGAGCTGTTTGTCCCCGAAGAACTGCACCCCATGGAAGGGACCCACGCTGCACCAGGTGAAGAGTGTGAGGAGTACTCTCCCAGCAGAAACAATGTGTTATGAACTGACCACAGCCCCCATTCCCTATCTCTCTGCACTGCTATTGGGGAGGGAGGGAGAGAAAATCAGGACTGAAATTATGCTTGGGAAGACGGGAGGGTTTGGGGGGAAGGTGTTCAAAGGTTTGCTTTTATTTCTCATTATCCTACCTTGATTTAATTGGAAATAAATTAATTTTCCTTAAGTCAAGTCTGTTGTGCCCATGATGGTAATTGCTGAGGGATCTCTCCTTGTCCTTACCTCAACCCATGAGTCTCTCATTATATTCAATCATATTTTTTACACAGCACCAAACCACCACACCTGGCAGAAAAATATCCCTACCAGTTTAGTGGCTGGTGGTACAATCTGCCAGCGGAGCAGAAAGAAGAGCTGCGAGAGACATTGCAAGTCTGTGTTCTTCAAAAATCAATCCTGTGCAAGGAGCAAATTTAGGACATCTTCTGCTCAGTTTACACATCACAAGGGACTTGAACAAAACATAGGAGACAGCGCAGACTGACACCTTGGTTGTGAAATTCATCTGTCCATCACATGGGCCCCTCATTGCCTTTGGGTGAGGCACAAAGTTTGGCAGCACAATGAAATCCTGCATTTATTACAGGGAGCTAGAGACCGTTACAATATTGGATATCTACACAAGCCAGGAATAAATTAAATGACAGACAGACTAAGGAGAGCAAAATATATAACCTCAGAAGACCATTCTACAGAGCCCTGGCAAACAGCCTTAGTGCTACCCAATTGAATTTGCTTTTCACCATCCTCCAGGGATCTAAGTGTTTAAGGTTATAGACTCTTTTCAGAGGCTTGTAAATAAATTAAGAGACATGTAAAACTTTGGCAAAGCAAACATTGATGAAGTAATTGTTTATAGAGATAACGGGGACCTCACTTTTATGAGAGCTTCCATCCATCAGAACTCAAAAGCTCGATTAAAAATTAAAGCATGCTAAATGTGACATTCCTGAAATAGTATCTGGACTCAAGTGGGACACAGTGGTATGTTTCCTTGCACTCTGAAGGCAATACAAGATTGGTTTTTTCCTCTGCTTTTCCAGTCCCTGAACTAAACATAAAAAAGCCCTACAAATCATCCAAAAAAAGGACCAGACCAGATGGGAAACTGTATTTCTTTGACAAATTTGAATCCTGGGAATTCTGTATTTTTTGGTCTAAAAGAGGGTGAAGCATCTTAGCTTCCTACTAACTGTGCTCTTTAGAAGTTACAAAGCTATCCCAAAGTCTAAAGTACGACTGTGCTGATGAAACTTTGTAGGACTGAGACCTGATCTTCTGAAGAAAAGAAGCAGCACACTGGTTGTGTTGCCTGAATTGAGACATTGAGCAAAAAAAAAAATTCACTGGGTGTAAAATGGTATGGAAAGTTTGTTTAAAGGTTGAACTACTAGAAAATCCCTCCTTCCTTGTCACACAGGTTTGGGTCACAGGTTTGGCTAGAATAGACTTGATTTTCTTTAGTTAGTAGGGGACTCTGTTTTGGATTTGTGCTGAAAACAGCGTGGATAGCACAGGGATGTTTAAGTCACTGATGAGCAGTGACTGAAGGCCTTTTCATCCTCTCACCCCACCCCACCAGTGAGAAGGCTGGAGGTACATAAGAAGCTGGGAGAGGACACAGCCAGGACAGCTGACCCCAGCTGGGCAAAGGGACATTCCACAACATAGCACAATGAGCTCAGCATAGAGATGGGGGAAGAAGAAGGAAGTGGGGTATGTTTGGAGTGATGGCATTTGTAATCCTGTGTAACCACTATATATAACAGAGCCTGGCTTTCCTGAAGATGGCTGAACCCCTGCCTGACTCTGGGAAGTAGTGAATGAATTCTTTGTTTTGCTTTACTTGAGTGTGTGGCTTTTGGTTTATCTATGAAACAGTCTTTATCTCAATGCATGAGTTTCCTCACCTTTTCTCTTCTGATTCTCTTCCCCATCCCAATGTGGCAGGGAAGGGGGAGTGGGAAAGTGGCTGTGTGGGGCTGAATTGAGGTCTGGTATTAAGCCACAACACTTGTCTTCACAACAAACAAAATAGACAAAGGCTAAATTAATGAAGTACTATGCTCTAGCAACATGAGACAAAAATTCTTCTTTTAGAATGTGCAAAAACTAAGGGACAAATCTGTTATCTTAAGTGGATGATCCAAAGAGGGGAGTAGAGGCTCAATCTTCAGTTAGGAGTTCCCATTTCACTCCGAAAGTGGGAAGGAAGGTTGTGCAGAAAATGCTGTGATAACATGAAATGGGAGGTTTTGAGGCATTATTGCAGTTAAAAATATTGTACAACAGCATGCACTGCTGAATGAAGCTCAAAGGAGTGTATGTTTTGATTGCCAAGGGAACAGAGATCCTGTGCAAAGCTTGCACTGCGGGAAGAGATTTGAGGATTGGGAAAAACAGTCAATTTTTCAGAAGACAGAAGCATGGAGACTAATAGATGAAAGATGGGCAGGGAGGGAAATCACAGCATGTTCCAAGTAAAATTTAGTTTTGCTTTGGTTAAAGGGAAAATAGCTATTAACTGGCACAAAATATTTATATTAGGTGGGGGTTTTTGAGTGTTTGCATAAAGAACAGGCAGGTTTACTGTCATAGAGCATTTAAAATAAAATTATTGACAGTATTCTAAATGCTACTTGTTTTCTTGAATATATATGCATAAGCCTTCTAGGTTTCTTATATATTCACCTTATATAAACCTATGTCTTAATTTTCCGCCAAAAACTGACTGAAAACTTTTCATCCAATAACCTGGTCTTTTACATGCAATACCTTAGAGCATTACCTCTGCAATATTTCCCTGCAAGTCCTTACCAGCTAGAGCTCTTACTTGCACTTCAGGTGAGAATTAAGCTGGCATCAAGGAATAAAGAGATAATAGCAGAGTTGTATATACAATTGCTTCAGAATCTCCTACCCGTTATTCCTTACCATCACAGCATCCTTACCACTGAGCTCTTTATCCCTCTTAAGCAGTGATCCTTGTATGTCCTGCTCTAAAAAACTGAACATTTCAAGGATAAAGTGCTAAAAGTATTTTTCCTGTTTGTATTTTTTTAAATTTTTACTATATAAAAATACTGTAATGATTAAGACAAAGACACTGGCTTTAAAAAAAAGCCACTTTTCATATTAAAAATACTCCAGAGGTTTCAGATATTTTATGAGATTGAAGGAACCTTTGTCTTCTGGAAGATGAGAAACATTCCTGACAGTTGGAAAAGATTTAATCACAGGTGCAACTACAAAGTGAAAATAAAACTACAGATAGTATTACACAGCAATTTATTCCATCACTATAAACTCTACATGTGGGATAGCAGCTTTCTCTACTGCTACAGCAATTGCAGAAGCACTCTAATTCCTAAATGTCATTAATAAAAATAACTTCACAATTCCATTTCATTAAAATTGTGCATTAGTCAGTGCATTCTACAAATGTTAATGGATTTGTCTCTTTGGACTGCTCGCTTGCAGTGCCTTTCAAACACTCAGTACTTGAGATGCAACAGCAATCTGCAATTGGCTGGATAAGTCATAAGGCAGTATTTTTTGCACGTGGCTTAATAAATATGTTGGTGTGCATATTGGTGCTTGTAAATGTAGGATTTTATCACTATGTGAATATTCATGCTTGTTATATTGATATTCACTTCCTGTAAATAGCTGTGCCAGCAAAACTCTGTTTTATGAATATTTGCAGAAGGAGAACAGATAAAAGAGACAGTATGTTGGAGGTAAATAATTTGAACATTTGTTGTAATATTCAGACTAAATATTTTGCAAGATTTTCCTTGCCTTGCTAAAGAACAGCTTCCCTGGAAATGAACTGAGAGTTTCTCCTATTCCCACCTCTTTGCTTCCAGGGGGAAATGCAGAAACCCTGTTTTTCCCAACATATGTTGTCAAGTCTGACCTATTATAACTCACAAACCCAACCAGCACTCCAGGGGACATCAGACTGTAGGAAAAATGTCAAGAAAGGCAGCATATGTGGATCATAAGAGGTGAAACAAAAAGCCTTTGAATTACTTCTAATATACTCCCAAAATAGAAATTTCCATCCCAAGTTGGCACATTTTATATCCACATGATTTTGAATATTTGATGTCTATTCCCTTGGTGCTGACCTTGCTCCCTACAGCTATATACAGCCCACTTTTTCTGCAATTTATAAAAGAAATGGAAATGGAAAACAAAATCACATACTTATGATTAAGTTTGGCTTTGTACTCGGGCTGCTACAGCTGTGCCATGACAACCATGCTAGATTTGACATCCTTGAGGCCCAACATTTTTTCATCCAGTGACAAAAAGCTATTAAATTTTCTGAAATTTCTAATGGGGTCCTTTGGTGGACTCTGGTACTGGGGCAGCCTCTGTGTCTTCCCCATCAGTTCATTTGTGATATTCAGTGCTGCAGAGTCAGGGTAACCAGATGCTTGGAGCTCTCTGCCACAGTTCCATCATGAAGGGGCTCCTGCTAGGCATCTGGCTGCTGCTCTTGGATGAGACCTGTGCCCAGGTGTCAGTGGAGGGAACAAGGGGCATGAGCAGCTTCTGCTGCACCCCTGGAGTTGTAATGCCACATAGTGAGCTCCTAACATTTAGATCACAGTGATTCTCCATTAGCTGAAGAGCTGGATGATGCCTCCGTGTCCAGGACATGGACAAATCACCTGACCTTTACTTGCAACCACAGGTAATGTCCTAGTACCTTGAGGCTGTTCATTCTCCTCCTTCATCTCCAAGTAGCTATAAGCATTTAATAAAATGTAATTTTACTGCTGGGAAATGTCTCCAGGGGATGAAATGGCTGTGTGAAATCCCCATGGGAAGCATTACATGCCTTTTCAGGTAGGCTGAGTATCAATGTGAGGAATTTCTGATTTTTCTACCTTTCCACAAATCAATGAGTATCCAAACAACTCTGTCTGTCAGCTCTTCAAAGATCATACAGAGCCCCAAATGCACCAACCTCTTTGCCAAGCTCTGCCAGCAAACTGGGGGTCCGTCTTCAGCAGCAAGCAGGAGGGAGCATGAGTTGTGCCAGGGACAGAGGAAAAGCAGCCAAACCCAGGTGCTCTCTATCCAACAATCTACTTAAATGCTGGAACAGAGTAATTTCCTTCTGAGCTCCTGTTCTCTCCGAGGAGGAGCCTTGCCAAGCATAACCTGGTGTGCAGAGCCATGCTGCCTGCCTGCCTCCTGGGGTCCCCTGCTCAGGCAGAAGAATTTGGAGGAGAATGAAAATTAGGAAATTAAAAGTCACAAAATTGCAATGCATGAACCATGCCTGTTTGTATGGACTTTCACTGTTAAAGCCAAGAGCTGGATCATGGGGGAAGCAGCCATGACACCTCTTTCAGCTGCTGCCTCTCAGCTGTCAAGTACTTTCACTTCACTGGAGAAATCACTGGCTAGGGACAACTGACCAAAGCAAATTGTTTTGCCTTTGAAGCTGTCTAATTTGAGCACATGCCTCACCAGTTTGGGTTAATTACACAAGAAGTTATTGATGAGGAAGCACAAGAAATATGCAAACATGGTGTGACACACACCAGAGCAACAGCATTGTCTGGAGAGTGATCCCCTGTTTGGCTACAATCTCACTTGCTACAATCCCTCAGAGAAATAAATCACTCCACGGGCAATGCATAATGCAGTCTAAAATAGAATGGTTCTCACTGTTTGTAATCCAAATTGGATATGCCCTTATTGCCCTCTTTGTCAAAGCTATCAAGGACTTAATAGCCTTCTTGTGCTTGCATGCTTATTTCAAATCACCTTTTTAGTAATTTAGATTTTTACCATAAGATGAGTTTCATCATGCTTGAACCTGCAAACATACTATTTTAAAGCTTTACTTCAGTTCTTGATAACAGATTTTATATATTATTTGCAAAATGAAACACGTCTACCTCTTTGACCCTGAGGCTCACATCTTTTTCTCCGTGTTGGCTATCTCCACCTCAAGAATTGTCTCTGCCTCTTGCATAACTTTAATCTTGTCCTCTCTTTTTGTTATTTCAGAGATCTGTGAGCATTGGCCAGGTTGTTCTTTGAACCACTCTGCTGGCTTCCACATCCCTTCTGCTCCGCATTCACAGCAAACACTGCACCAGCCACACAGTGATCTCTGTTACAAATCTTTATCCCTCTGGTTAATCCTGCTCTGCTGCTGACAGAGATGATGTTGCTGTGCTATCTGATTGCTCTATCCCTCACATACATCTATCTTGCTGGTGAGGTTCTGCAACAAATGCACAAGATCTGCCTAATAAACCACTGTGATTCTTTTACTTGGTAATGTTCAGTATGTTGCTCCTAAGGGTGATGAGCAAACATTGGGAGCTTTAGAGCAGGAATATGTTAGTCTACTTTCCCCTCTCTCACTCTTCTCTTAAATGATCTGACTTTCTAATCTCCTTGTGTTTAATCATTAGCTACAAATTCCCTGTTTTCACATGGATTTCCCAATACACACCCTATTTCCATTTAACTCCTTTAAGGTCTGTTCTGAAAGACAGAAAATTAAACTGATTATTGAAATGGTACCAGGGTTATACCCCCTTACCTGTCCCCCAGCCCATGGTGTTTCTCCTGGCTGCCGCTGCTTCTCTGATAAGTGCCATGGCAGAGGCATGGCTCAGTGGGCAAGCCCATCTCTATCTCTCCCTTCTGTCACTCCTGCTTGGCCTTGGACCTGAGTGCCATCCAAGAAAGGTGAAAAGAAATAGTGTAATTCACTCCAGGCTACCCGTCCTCAAAAATAATTGATATTCTGGGAAACACAGCCCTACCTAAATGTAACATATTCTCCTTTCTGCCAGTCTGACCTTTATTTCCTGTAACTCTCAAGTGTTGACTCCCAAGGTTGGTCACAGTGGATGTGTCTGGTTGTGATGGCTGCATCTGACTCACAGTGGGTTCAGGGGAAACAGATAGTATAACAACCAAGGACTAATTTGAGCAATGAGCCCACTTAAACATAGTGTTGGTCAAGGCATTTTGGAAGAAACTAACATCTGGATTCGATATGCAAATATGAGTCAATTAGCTAACTCCATAACTAGTGGACAGTACAGGGTCCATTGTGCTTCTTGCATGGCAGTGGGCTGCATGCCCGAATCACCCCTTGAGGAAGGATGCCTCTCAAGGTTATTCCTTGAGGCAGAGAGATTCCTTGCTGCAACAGATCCTTGGTATGTAATTATTAGTGTGCTAAGCTTTGAAACCTTAGCTAAGTGATATAAAGCATTGATTATGCACATCTAATCCTTTAGACATAAACCATAGTCTGGGACTAAGTCTGGATCCAGATGTGCTTCAATTCCTCTCTGAGAAGGAGTTTAGAATGCAAGGAATTTCTGAATCTCACGACTCAACAGGAGGGTCTCCTGGACAAGTTTGGCTGACCTTGTCTACTATGTAGTACCTTGTCATGGAATGTAGTAAAACCACTGTGATGTTTACTATCAAACTTTGCTAAATCACTGGTGTGTATCAGTGAACTCTCTAATAAGTGAAGTGCATCACTCCACCCGTGACACTACAGCATTCAGCAAAAGAAGATGTGAAGAACATGCATTTGCATGGGAAGACAATGGAATATATCTGCCCTTACTGATGAAAATCAGCTCTGCTTCCATCTGGAATAAGTCAATGAGGGCTAAGACTCAACTTTTCAGGGTTCCTGTAGGTGTTTTTACATCATTACAAAACGACATATCTTCTTGAATACCAGGTCTTTGAAAGATGAAAACCACTTGTCTTGTGATTTTGAAAAACACCTGGCCATTATAATAGTAGCATAATTGAGAACAACATTAATTCTTAAAACAGGGCTGCAGATATACACCCTCTTCTGCCTTTTTCCTCATCAATATTTATGTGCCATAATCCTGACTTGACTCTCAAACTTTTTATGTTGACATTGGGTTTTGACCCATGGGTCTCAGAGGTGCAGAGATGCAGCACAGTTGCTTGGCAACGCAAACACACCGGTTCATTGGGGGTGATGAATATTTTTTAAGGAACATTTCCTTTTTTCTGCTCCTGAATGGATAAGAGCACAGATGACTCAGACCTTGGGTTTCAGGGACATAATTCAGGGTTTTATGGTTGCAGAAGTCTGGTTTGCATGGGGGAGAATTTGGACCCAGGCTTGACTTTCATTAACCCTGTGGATAGGATAATTATGTTTAGATGTCCAAATATTTAAGATTTGGGATTTTGTCTCAGACAAGAAAGACCCTTCCTCTTAATTCCTGTGTTTAAGCTCTTTGTGAAGGCAGAGTGCACAATTCCAAGCTTTTGCAAAGGGAGAGAAAGGGAGGATATTGTCTTCTGTGCAAGGGCAGAGCTTGTCTGTCTGCTCTGGGGAAGACCAACCCACCATCTCCATGCACTGCATTTCATAAATCCATACATACATGGTGCCTGGGACTTGGAAAGTCTTAAGCATTGTAATACCATGGTGACCTGCAATTTCCCAAGGTTTTAGACTTGCCAAAGCTTGTAAAAGACCAACAGCTTCATCACAAAAGTAGCCAAACCTCTGTGCTTCTTTTTGTTGAGCACCTGTTCTGGTATAGCTCCCATTTTCATGGGAGTTTCTGATAAAGAATTTCTGATTTGACTGTTCCTTCTTCTAGAAAGAGTTTCTGATTTGACTGTTCCTTCTTCTATAGTTCTTTGTAATCATAATTAGAAATTTCATTAAAATAGATTCATTAACAATTACAGTTTTATAATTCCCCGTGTAATTCTTCCCTCTGGGTTTGGTTTATAAACCTTTCATAAATTTGCTTCCCCATTGAGGCAAGAAATTAGATAATTCAGTAAACATAGAAAAAGGTAAGTACACATAGCCCTTGCATCTATGGAAATTTCAGGTAGAGTTAAAGGAAACTAAGAACAGTCACTTTTTGGAAGATCTAGATATGTTTGACATATGCACAGTACCTCCAGTCTTTACTTAGAATTGATGCAAGCCACAGTAAATTAGACAGCCTCCAGGCTTACTTATATTCTGAATTTAGTCCAATAACGTTATTTCCTCCAAAGCAACAATCCATCAGATTGTCAGCAAATTTTCTGTGTGTCACATATTAATCTCACTTTTCATATCCTGTATTCTTCCATTTTAGTGGGAATTCATTCACAAATGAAGTCTGTTTAAACACAATATTCTCCAAATGATGTAGCCCAAGAAAGAGTTAACTAGTAACAGAAAAAGTGGTATCTAAGCTGGTGGTCTATGGGTACATGTTGCTAAATGAGTGTTGTATGGAGGACTGTAGCTGGAAATTGTCACTTGAAAAGCCCCAAACAAGTAGAATTTGACTTATTTCCTACTAGGTGATCAGCAGCAGCCTTTAAGGTAGCAGTGATATCAAATGGTTTATTTAGTTGTCAGTTACAGGGAGAGAATTCTTAGTGGAAGCAAACAGGCAGCCTACAGTGATAT
Organism: Lichenostomus cassidix; assembly: GCF_008360975.1. Lineage (NCBI taxonomy): Eukaryota > Metazoa > Chordata > Aves > Passeriformes > Meliphagidae > Lichenostomus > Lichenostomus cassidix. Next base: position 103,568,904 of record NC_139482.1, on the reverse strand, counting down.
ATTTAAGTGAAGTCTGCTTTCATATTACTTGGAAAGCACAAACATCTCCACTAGGAAGCAACAGAAAAAAAATCCCATGGAATATTTTATTCAAGACCCTTGCTTTTGTTCTTTATTTCCTGCAGGGAGCAGTGGCTTGTATTGCCACCATAGACTGTGGATTATAGACAAAGGCAAAGTAGATTTGAAAAAGGAAACAGAATTCATGCCATGCTGCCTTTCCTTATGTTTGTTTTCTCACAGCAGTCCAATGATACAAAACAAACATTTAATGATACAGTGAATGAATCAGTACAGGCCCATGACAGGAATCTGTCCAGCTTGTTTTCCTTTAAAAATAAAGTGAAGGAAAATGTGTTTAGGAGCAACATCTTTTTATCTACTAGAAATGGTCAGTGAGAAAATAACAAAGTTACGGCAAAAGAGAGAAGTTGCTCACAGAGCTGACATAGGAGCAGTTGAATCTTTTAGTTCTCTGTCTTTATAGTAGGTCGTGTAGGGTACTAGAAGTGAAAGCTGAAAGGTGATAAGGTTTTTCCACTTGCTTTCAGCAGATGGTCCTTCTCTGTACATGTAGGAATCCCTGATGGCTAAAGGGAATTTAATAAGAATATGCACAAGTTTCCTGTGGTTGAATTTTTGTATGTGGTGCCAGTTGCAGATGCACTTGACTTTTTTAATCAGTTTTTTCTAGAATATACAGTACTGATAGCAAACAGTAAACTATCTTCACCAGCAGAAGGGGATTACTCACCTTATGGTGGGAATTAAATGACCCAGTGATATTGAAATAAAGTAAGACGTGCTTTTATATTTCTTGTCTTGAAACAAGTGGTCTGACAGGGAATTCCCATCACGTCTCCAGGCCGGGCTGAGTGTTTTTGATCCTGAAGCAGAACCTGGTGGCTGTACAAGTGCAGAGTTCTGGGAGGGCACCACAGCTTGCTACAAGCCCACAGTCCTCTGGTGGTCTGCAATTGGAGGTGGTTACAGCTTCTATCTCCCTTAGCCAAGCTCCTTCTGACTAAGTGCAAAAAAGAACAAGGAAAGTGAGGTGCTGAGCATCCTGGCATAGAGCCAGGTCTCAGTGCAAGATGAGGGTGAAGAAGGGGCTTGCCCCAAGGCTTAGAATCTTCCAGATTTGACACGTAGTGATATGAGATGACTATATATTTTTATGCTTATTTGGGTATAGAATGCATTTTAATGAATCTGCCTAACTCTATTCTTTAATTTTAGGGGGTTTGTTAATGTTAAAATGCAGGAAAAACCTTTAAAAAACCCTGAGATGATGCTTTCCATTAACCTAAGTTCTTGACAGGCAGTAAAGAAAAAAGTCAGAGAAGGAGAATGTAATTTTCATTTCCCTCTTGGATTTTTTTGATATCTACATCTTGTTTGCAAAGTCTATGTCTTTCTCAATGCTTGTACATTTATTTTGTATAAGAAACTTTCAGGAGGATTGGATCAAGGAAGTTTCTGTGAAACTACTTCATTGCTCTGGGGTCAGCATGGCATTAAGATCTTCAGTTTTATCTCATAGTAGAATTATTTTTAAGAAAAAACAAAAACAGAATAACCAGTCAGTAGGAAAGGAGAGGAAAATAACTCCAGACTTTCAAAATAAGGAGAAATAGTTTAATCTGAGGTTGGAGGAAATAAATCAATAAAAGTAATTTTGTGCTATGTGTGAAGGATTCACAGACCTAGCTTTCAACTTTCTGTCAGTTTTATAGTTTGAATTCAATTATGGAATTTAGATTGAACCTATTTTTGTCCAGTCATCCTTTTTCTTGCTATAGTTTATCAAATCTGATTTTGAGATACATCGTCCAAACTCTGATGGTCTTTGTAGCCCACCAGCGCTGGCATGAGAGGACATTCTCAAGGGTCCAGGGAAATATATAATGTGTTGCTGGATCTGTAAGCACTGGGGATATGGGCTGAACTGCAGCTGGATTTTACAGGTGAATGGTGTACATGGAGTAGCCAGGGCAATGTGAGTTTGAGCTCTGTATGCCTTTTTTCCTGGGTAAATATTGCAGAAATGCAACCAAGAAGCAATGAAGTATTTTCTTTTCTTGCCAGGCATTTGCATCCCAAGATTTGGACTCTTGTCGCATGAGAATATACTCTTCATCCAGCATATCTGCAGGTGCAAAAACATCTGAGAAATGAGAAAACAAAAAGAGGACATTTTATAACTTCATAAACTTCACAAACTGCATGGCTCAGGGCAATTGCCAGTGAATATATGCTTCAAACTTCACAGTATTTGCTATATGCCTTGCAATTATACCTGGCGTAGAGCTGCTTGACTCAAAGTCAAACCATTCCCAGATATTTCTTACTATGATACCTCCAGAGCTTTGGACTTCACTGCTTTGCTGGAGCAGCTGTGATTTGCCATGTTCTTCTGCAACACATACTGCAGCATCCCAGGGACATAGATCACTACAACTGGAAAAAAGTCCCCATATCCCTGCAACTCCAGAGCAGCTTGCATCTCACTGCAATGGGCTTTCTGCAACTCCACAGCAGTTTCGCTCTCACTGCAATGGGCTCTCTGTCTAGCTCATTGCCTTTGCAGATTTTTTGTCAGAACAATGACTTTGTTTAGTGATAACAAACAGCTTTCTTTGCATGTGACCTCTGGACTCCTTAATTTCAGCCACTTGTGCTGTTGCAGACCTTGTTGAATGTATCCAGAGGGAAGTGAGATCTCTACGTGGGGAGGCTTGGCCCAGTAAGGAGAGAATGAACCCATGGCTCTGCCTGCGACAGCTTTGCAAACTCTGTCGTGGCCTGAGGAAGCCGCAGGGAGGAAACTCTGGAGCTGCTGAGTGGCCTGTTAGCTCACTCATTGCCAAAAATGACTGATGGACAGGAGACGTGATAACTGTAACATCTTCCTCAAAGTTCTCTGTATGTTAAATATTTTTGGGACTCAAATTCCTTTCCTTTTCACCTATAAGAATATTCTCCAGGACAAACTTTTCAATTTCAGATGTTTCAGGAACAAATATGAAGTAGTGTAACTCTCCAGGCTGAATGGAGAAGCTGGCGGGAAAAGACAGAAACAGTTTATGAATCTTAAAATGAAGGCGTATCAGTGGTATAGAAAGCAAAGATATTGCTGTTTAAGAAATCAGTGGATTCATCTCTCTTTTTAGAGGCTTACCAAGAAAACAAATGAACCCTGTAAGTATTGTCACTAGCTCCATCAGTACTCTCAAGCACTATCAAGACCATTTGAAAGCAAGCGAAAGCACCGAAGCCCCTTTTACCTCACATAAACTAATCTGGGGGAGAAGTGTTAAAGCAAGCAGCCCCGGGAGAGTGTCCCCCCCGCTCCCCGCGATCTGCTGCTCCTTCCCTCCGCCGCTCTCCTCCTCCCGTGGCCACCAGATGGGGCAGCGAAGCTCCGTTCCCCGCCAAGCCCGGAGCGCTCCGCGGCGGCACCGCGGTCACCCCCGCCCCACGCCGGCCCCCGAGCCCCCACTGCAGCGGGGCTTTCTTTAAAAACAGAGAAGGAGAACACTGCTTCCGTCCTGCTGCACGCTCTGGAAAGGGAAATAGCTGCGGGTTCTTCTTGTGCGGCAATCGGGAGAGGAGAAGTCGGTGCGAAGCTTTCTGGAAGGGCGGCTCGGTGGAGCTGCGTCCCCGCTGGTGTTTGCTACCAAACTGCCCCGCCCCAGAGCCCTGCACTTCAACTGGGGGGCTGTTGTTGCAGAGTCTCGAGATGACCCCTGGGATTACTGCATTTTCATAAGAAAATAAATGAATTGAATGCAGCCTATCCTACAGATACAATTGCAGCTGACCTACACTATACGGGTCGGAAGACAGCACCATTTTTCAGAGACCACTGTGTGAGAGGATCTTAAATTAATCCTTTCTAACCAAAATCCCTGGCATGAAGAGGAAAAGGTGGGAAAAGAGGGAGAAGAAGCCCAGTATCATAAGAAAATCTGCCTCATAAAGCGAGCAAACTGCTGCCCACAACGTTTTGCAGTTTGTTTACTTGTGGCTTCATTAAAATTTCATGCAGATCCAACGACTAGATTTTGTTAATGGCCCACAGAGGGACAATCATTGCTGAAGCCTGAACACTGTGATCCATTTTCCCTAATTATTACTTTGTAACCGTTTCTAATTTGACAGCTCCTGCTGAAGTAGGGTTCATTTATTTTGTTTCATTGTTTCATATAAGGAAACATCAGATAAGCATAACAGCAGAGCATTAATAATAAAACCCACTAATTTGAAACATGCATTAATTGCATGTTAAGCACACATAATAGCCTTCATTGGGGATCCTGGATTTTTCATTGCAGAACCCCTTTAGAGGGTATAAATCACAGGGCTGTGTTGCACACTTAACAATGAGAAGGAAGATTATCTAATTCCTTGTGGCCTACATGTCAAGAACGGAGAGTGGCTAAGAGATTAGTTTTCCTCCTTAGCTCTGTTTTATAACTGTTGAAAAGATGGACTAAAGATGGACATATTTGCTCACAATGGAGTGGTTTCTAAATTTGTCTGTGAGCTTTGAGGGCTTAGTTACTTTCTTTAGAAAAGAAACATCAGGGGTGGTCAGGTGTTTCTAAAAATCCAATGTAGATTATGGCTTTTTGAAGGCTCTAACATAAGGCTACGTATTTCTAAAGGAGCAATGAGAGAATGTTCTACTACAAGGGTTAGCCAGTCCAGTCTCCTGCAAGCTCAGTAAAATGTATTAATATTTCTTTCATGAACCCATGCAATTCTATTTAAAATATATTAAGATTTTTAATTTTGGTGCTTTTTATTGCTGTAATCTAATTTTAGAAGGCTATTCCAACACTAGGTTTTATTGACTTGCCTCAAAAATTGTGTCTTCAGGAAATTTCATTATCTCATTCTTCTACTTCCAGTTCTCCCCTTCTTTATTCATTTTATGACATAACTAGTCCCTATGTGCAGTTTAAAAGTATTTGACATATGTACATTTGTTTTCTTTTCAGACCTCTCACTTTGCTACTACTGTAGCAGGTTTTTCTCGTGGTGTTTAGCCCTTGTTCATAAAAATGTGTTCCATTTCTAAGTTAAACAGAGAAGACTGTTTCAGTCTCATTGGATAAGACAAGGCTTATTCTTTTCCTTCATTCCAGTTTGATTTTGTCTTTTTTGAGTGTGAATGACTGGAATTATGCATTCTTCTATGGTTGGAATTTCCACAATGGTTTGTAAAGTGCATCATCACACCTCTATCTCCTCTGGAAAGAGTGCAACTGATAAATTCTTGGAGTTTTTTTAATTTTACTTATTTTTTTTGTTGCAACACATTGGCAGACTGTAGCTCTGCTAACAATGCTTTGCTCAGACATTTTTATCATTTTTAGCTCTCAGCTGATGATGAGTCAGCTTGGAGCAGTCATTTTTGCTATCTTTTTACTAAGGCGTGATTTGCACTTTTGCACATTGCACTCTTAAATTTAAACTATTTCTATCTTTCCAAGCCTTGTGATCATTCAGTTATTCCCATAAAATATTCTGATCTTCCTCAGGTATTGGCAATGCCTCAAAATTCATATCACCTGACAGTCCTTTGCATTAGCCAGTTCTTTACTTTCTCTGTGATTTAAATAGCTCCTCTCCTCTCCAGTGTGTTCTGCTTTAAATGTCTCACTGAAGTTCACATAGACTAGGTAGTTCTGCCTGCCTACTTGGGATCTTTAATTACCTGTTTTATACAGATATGAAATTGACCTCATTTAGTCTGCCATAGTTTATGCTTTTTCACCTTTCCATTCTTTATTCTTTCCTTCACAGTTTGATCTAGAGCCCTGTGTAACACAGGAGTCAGACTAATGGGCTTATGGTTGTCTGAAACATTGCCTATTCTTAAATATAGCTACTAAATTTGTTACTCTCTGGTTGCACAGCAATATCCCTTCCTATTGTTTCAGTGCCTATTCAGGGAACAAAATCCATCAGTGCTTAAAAGCCAGCAAGACCTGGGTCTTACCTTCACCTGACTGAACTTTTTGTTCTGTCTGTATCTGTATTTTCCTTCTCTTTCTCAAAACATTGTACAGTTGGGTTTGAATTACAACTAATTTTCACTCCCTTTGGAGGGACAACGTTCCCAAATGTTCACTATCAGCTCAGAGAAGTCTGTGCAATGACCACAGGGAAAGTTGTACTACCACCTAAAACCCTAACTTGTCTTAGAAGATGAATTACTCTATATGGCATGGTTTGTGAAAACAGTCTGCTTAGACAAGAGGAGGTTTTTTTGCTTTCATCAAAAACTGTCCCCACTGTTTCACTTCACTCAGGTCATACAGCCGTGGTAGGCCATGCTGCCCTCTCCAGACAGTGAACACAATAAGTGTTACACTCAGAGAAGACATAATAGATGCAGTTATTTGCTGTAAGAAGATAAAACTCCTTGCTCCCTGTGTTCACTCTGGACACTAGTCATTGACAGCATGATTCCAAAATACCATACAGTTGTTTCTCTCAGAGTTTCCCAGCTTTGTTCTCACTAGCTGTGTGCTGCTGCACAGCTGACATTTATGCTTCTTTTCCTCTTCTGAGTGACTCCATCTTTCCCGCTTTCTGGTTTTCTTCCAACCAGCGTTGAATCACCTTTTAACTGAATTTCCTCCTTGGCTTCTGTTTGCAAGCTTCACCCAGAGTTTTAGCCACACAAGGGTAAAAGGCAAGAGATCAATCCTTGCTCATTCTGGGATGGATATATCACGATGCAAAAGTTTGGTAATGAAGGGCAATGCATGAGCAGCCAGCCTCCAGAGGTGGCAGGGTGATTAGCAGGGAGGATTCTGCTCTCTCATGACTTTCAGGAGAAAAGAAAGATGCCAGCACCAAACCCAATGTATCGCATGCTTTGTATCCTTCCTGCCAGGGAAGTTCTGGCAAAGCAGGTGAGTTGTCTTTGCTTTGCAACAATCATGGCCTGCACGCCACAGGAGGGGCAAAACAGAAGAGGAGGAGTTGGGCAGAGTCCACCACTTTTTTTCCTGGTGCCACTGTCCACATGTAGTCCCACTATGCTTGATTATCTCCTGCTGGAGTTCATTCCAGCCTCCCCCCTGGCTGGCCAGGGTGTGCAGCAGTTGAGTCAGTCTCTGCTGTGTTCTGCCAGGAGCTTCCTGCTTAGCTGTAATAAGCTGTACTGAGCAGTGCTTCCCTGGCTGCCTTCATCTTTAAACATGACCTTTTTTCAGGTAGTACATTCAACACAAATTGTTAATAATTGAGCTGAGGAGCAAATTTTAGACATAATTTTCCATACTCCATTTAGATTTTTATTCTGGTCTCTGCCTCACCACCTTCCTTGGCTATTATTGTAAGCACATTATTACCACAGGGCAGGAATATATTTGTGCCTTTAAGGAGAAGTGAAGCAAGATCAGCCATAAGTACTCATCTCATTCTTGCCATTTTTTTAGTAACAATTTGTCCTGTAAATAAAACTTTCAATACTTGCGTTTGTTCCTTTTTCTTTTCTATATATTTTTAGAGCAAGTCTTGCCTTTCTTATGTCTTTTTAAGTGGTGACTCACTCTGATTTCCTGATTTACGTTGTTTTAACTTACACTGTTTTTCCCCCCAAATTTATATGAAAGAGTTCCCTACTTATGCCATTTATTAACCAGTTATGGGCCTAGAATATACCTTCAGTTAGCTTGAACACCCTTTCCCCCTGTTTTTTTGTTTTTTCTGAATTTCTTGGGCTAAAAATCTTAGTGAGCATACCAGTAAATACAATGCTGAATTTTTAGGCCACATAACCACTAAAGCAGGTACTTTCGGGTGCAAACAATATCTGTGTGTTTGAGTAACCCACTAATGAAAATGAGTGAGCTCTGCATGCAAATGAACTCAGGATCCAAGTCTGGCCTTCTTCCTTTCTTTATTCTGTTTTATATCCCAGACAGCTTCTGCCATGCATTACTGCCTATAAAAGCAAAGCTGGGACCAGCCCAACAAATTCAGAAGCTGCCTGAAAATCTTTTCACAGCTTTCCATCTTCTGGTTACAAGCTCAATGTTAAAATTATCTCTGTTCTAAAAATATTAGTGGCACTCTTTTATCTTTTTTCAGATAGATAACTTGCATTTTTAGCTGTTGTTTATTAAAAATCTTGTCAGACCCAGATTTCCTCTAAGATCATAATGTTTTCCAATGCCTAATTTCCAATAGTTGTCTCATTATATTTACCTGCACTATTTCCCTCATTTATTACTGCAGTTCTTAAAAATAACTATAGCTTTCAATTTGTGTTGATTTCTATAAAACTCTTAACTTTTGATTAACAACCTGCAGCTTATTCAAATTTTTATGGCCTCTTGGGCATTGTTAGACTGAAAAAAACCCTTTATGAGAATTGCAATGGTGGTAGGAAAAGAACTATATTACATGAGCAGCTTGACATTGCTTTCATAAGAACTTCACATTTAGATTCCAGAAAAAAATGAGAAGGTAAAAAGCAACCAATCCATAGAAAGTCATTAAAATAAAAAAAAAACCACAAAACCCTGGGGTGTATTTACACAACCTACCACCACACATTTTCATTTTTCATTCTGAAAAGAGAGAATGAGAGCATTTTTAAAATTATTTTTACAGTAAAGATTTTCAGTAGTGTAAGAGAATAATAACAATATAGCCACTCTGCTCATGAGTTGGGCTACAAAATAACTGCTTGCAAGCATCTCATATTTGAACATTCCCCTAAGATAGAAGATCATAGAGCTGTAGACTATTCTGAGTTGGAAGGGACCCATCAGGATCATGCAGTCCAACTCCTGGCCCTGTGCAGGATTCCCCACCTGGTGATGCTCTGCTGATGCATCCCAGTACATGACTGGCCCCCCTGGCTGCCAGGGCACTGCTGGCTCATGTTCAGCTTGCCATTGACAGGATCCCCAGGTCTCTTTCCACAGCGTTGCTCTCCATTGTCTTGTTTCCCAGCCTACACAGAAAACCAGGGTTGCCCCTGATTGTTGCGGGTGCAGATTCTGGCTCTTGTCCTTGTTCAGCTTCATATGGTTGGTGATTCCCCATCTCTCTAATTAATTGATGTCTCTCTACAGGGCCTCCCTGCCTTCGAGGGAGTCAACAGCTCCTCCAATTTAGTGGCATCAGCAAACTCACTATTCCTTTGAGTGCAGCTCAAACTAACTATTCGTGTGTGCAGCTCATTGAACGTAAATAAAAATGTTGAAGATCGCAGGGCTGAGGATGGAGCCCTGCAGAATGCCACTAGTGACAGATAGGTGGCCAGCCTGATGTCACCCCAGTTACTGTAACTCTTTGTGCCTGACCCCTGAGGCAGTTGCATGATGTGTTTATCCAGCTGAATCCTGGACATTTTGTCCAGAAGGATACTGTCAGAGACAGTATGGGAAGCTTTGCTGAGGTCCCAACATATTACATACATTCAAGATGTTTAAGACCTCAGTGTCTTTGGGTGAATTTGTACTTAGACAATATGTCTTTCTAAGAATCCACTACTTCAGGTATAAATTATGTCAAAAGAAAATACCTATGGATATTTGCCCTTGCCAGCTGTGGTGCAGTTTGGGTTCCTTAGAATATTTCCTCTGTGCTGTCAGGAATCTCCTAAACAACCTTTGAAACAGAGTTATTCTGTTGTATCTCTTTTTTTTGCCTTAGTTGAAAAGTTATTTTGTGTTCTTTGACTGACAGAATTTTTTTTTAATTGGTTTTGGGTTTTTAACCTAATTGAGGGGGGTTCTCATTTTGTTTGGCATTTTTTTACGAAATAAAGAGATTCTTACAATCAAATCTTTATGTGTCAGAAATCTGATGATCACTACTGACTTTAGGGGAGCTACTTTGTGTTACAAAAGCAGATGATATAATGCTTTATAATATATCACAGGTATTTTCACTAATAAATTGAAGATGGAAACATGATCCTGGAAGAGATGGAAAATGATTTTTTAGTCTCTACTTTGGGTTGACGAAGTATCTGTACATTTTTTCTGATCTATGAATGCAAAACCTCTTTCTAAAGTTCCTTTGGATAAGGAGAATTTACAACCTGTGTAGACTTCGTGTCTCATGGCTCACAGCATTTGCGTTCATGATTGGAAAGTTTTCTGCTTCTTCTTTGTCTCTTATTGTTTTCTCTATTCTACAGAGTGGTCAAAGCACAGAAAATGATTAAGCCCTCTCCTAATTAAGACTTTTTTTTACTTTCTGGGAAAAATTTGAGATGCTTAAATATTCTGGGTTGTACAAACCAGCCCTTTCAGTACTATGAGTGCTCAATTTAAATGTGGTTAGTGATCTTTATTTGAGTGCTTTCTCCTCTTTAGTTTACATATAGGAAAGGAAAATGGATCCAGTGAAGGTTTTGCTGTAATATACAGCCACATACTTTTCCCCATAGAAATCCGTCTTGTTCAGTGATCAGTTTTTTTTCCCTAGAGTGAGTCAGACTGGTGTAATGAATGAGACTCACTGGTAATGCACCTACTCCATTCATCTGACGAGATAGAGAGTTTAGTGAATGGCTCCCGGGAAGAGAAATACAACCGTGTACCTAATGCTATAAAAGAACCCTGCAGTGACAACTGAATTGTTTCCTGACTCTTCCATATAGTCACATTTTTCACAGGACTTTTACCCTCCTTTCTGGATACCTGGGACCGGTGAGATGAAGGTGCTGACCACCTTCACAGTCTAATTGAAAAAAAAGAGGGATGGAAACCTTCTCTTTGCCTTGATAACTGGTGTGATTTTAAACACACCAGGTTTTCCATCTTCAAGTTTATTTTCATTCCCATCTGGAGTGAAAGCAGATTTGTCACTGTAAAATTTCCTGCAGTCAAAAGTACACTAGGACCCTCTCTTCAGATCCCCTGGAAATGTTCTTTAGGCATAGTATTTTTTCTAGGTATCAGATTTTATATCCTCAATATTTGCTTGCTTTTAAGTATATTTTGTGTGTATATAAAGTTTTCATCAGTTCCTGTCTCTTTACAGTCCAAAATTTTATTGGAAGAGATTTTAGACAAAAAATAAATAAACCTTGCAGATAGCTATCTGATCCTGTATACGTATGACTTCTAACAGTGGGACTTGAAAAATGCCTACTGATTGATCTGAAGGTATTTCAACTAGACAGCTTCTGCAATTTTTTGAGCCCTGTAGTTAAGGAGTAAACCATAGTGTTCTGACCCTTTGCATAAGAGCTTGGCTTCATTCAACAGGATAGCTAAACATCAGAAATAGATTTTTTCAGTTTGGAAATAAAATGTCTGCTGATGAAATAGGAAATTCTATTGAAAACTACATTATCATATAAAATCACATTTCTTTTGGTGTCTAGAATGAAGTGAGCATTTTATTCAATTTTTTTACCAAAAGTCAGAAAACTCTGAAACCGTGAAAAAATTCTCTCATGTAAATTTTTTTATGGAGGAATAATTCTAGCCTGCTCTCTTCAAAGCATGTGCAGAAGGAAAGATATATTTTAAGCATGTCAGACTTCCTTGCAAATGATTGGAAGAACCTTGCTGCTCAAGTTGATATTGGGTAGCTTATGCCCATCTATATTTTGATAGCTTTTCATTTTTCAGAAGCAATTGGACAAAATTACTACTATGTTACAGTTTCAGATTTCCTTCATGCCTAAATGTTGCAGCTTCGGGTTTGATCTAATGGAGCCTGCTGTCTTTTTCACATAACCATGCTCCTTGGAAGAGGAAAGATAATACATTCCCTTGAAGAAAATAAACCCTGCATCAGTCTAGGGAATGTGCTCCCACCTGTCATTTCATCTTGGGGAAAAAAAACGGGAAAGAAAACATCACTGTAAATGGTCCAATTTATCTACCTATGTATCTGTCAAAGAGGCACTAACATCAGCAAGGTTTCACAAGGAATCCTCACCAAAATTTTGGGCACTGGGTAAATCAGTTTAAAGAGATCTGTATTCCCAGTATGTCTGTGCTCTCTAGCTCTGAAGGTCACTCAGGAAAGAGGACAGACTTCGTGCCTGGAGCAACTGATACCTGGGTCACACAGTCTCAACCCACAATGTCAATACCTACCTGAAAAAGCACATGTTGATTACATTATATTTACTGAGAATGGCACTTGGAAGTCACAACATTCATTCTTTAAAATACTGACATTTTCCTCCCTTTTTAAAAGAAAATGAACCCTTTGTTGTGATTTTATTCTTTGAATATAAAACAATTAAAAAAGGTCAAAAGCTATATACATAATTTTTATGGTTTACCATGACTTTTGCATATTTTTTCACAGGCTGTAGCATTCTGCAGTGTCACATTTCCATTGTCTATGAAAATTTCCTTATCTTTTCAGTCTAAATCAGAAAGTACTGACAAACAGAACTGAAAGGCTCACAAAAAGGGATAATTGAATGTATAAAAATCAAGTGTGTTCCATGCACCAGTGTAAGCACACATAGTTCCTTTCAGAACCACTGTGCCTATGAAAAGTATCACACCAAAGCACTGATGGATGATAATTCATTCAGAACATTCAAAGCATGACTGGAGGTTTTTTTTCATCTCCCTGAGGCTCAGATAGAACATGAATGGGTGGGCTAAGATTTTTGAAAGTTTGTAAAATACTCAGAAAAATACCAGTCTCAAGATCCCAGCTAGGATTTGAACACAAAAATAGTTGGGCAAGGTCATAAGAGCTTGTGCTTTTTGTAAAATTATCATTTTGTGCCCAACGGAGAAGAAAACACACTTGAACTTAAAGCTGTGTATTTATCTGTGGCTCTTTATTCATGCAGCAAGCTCTGCTTACTAAGAGAATGGGAAGACTTGTGGGACAGACACATCATCAAAATATAATTTGTGTTTTCTTTCAAAATTCCTGAAGTCTCTATTTTCTGCATGTATCTCAGCAACCCACCCTGCTAATTTTAAATGGTATTACTTCATTTCCTTGCAAGCTAATAGCAAATTTAGACCCTGAATATTGCTGTCAATTCTCCATCCTCCACTGTGTCCGCTGTTCTATCTTCTTTCTATTCCTCTTATATCTTTTCCACCTACTCCTTTTCCACCTCCTCATGTCTCAATTTCACCATCAGCAAATATTGCCTTTGGGCAGTTGTTCAAGATTTTAATGTTCATGAACTTCTTTAGCTTGTTATTGTTAGAGTCTGAACAGAATGATAGGACTTTCTCTAGAACAGGGAATATTAGGTGCACATTTACTTTAATCTCTAAAATCACATAATTTTAAAATTATTTCTTTTGTAATCTACACCTTTGATGGGTTCTGTATGTGAGCAACAGAATTTCTCCAAAAGTCAGAAAGCAGCAATTATTTCTTTCCAAGTGTCTCTTTTTTTCCATTTAATCTCCTTGTGACTCTGTGTTTTAGTTCAAATTGTCCATAAATTTAAATTCTCTGAGCTCAGAATAGTCCAGGACCCCAAGAAGCTTGAGGAGAGCTGCAGTAGTGGTGGTTTCCAGAACCACTGAGACAATTTGCAGAACATGCAGTGGAAAAAGAAAAAGGGAATATATTTGTTTAAAATTACTGGACTGATAATGGACTGCATTAATTTGGTTCTTATTCTGGTTAGAAGAATATAATAATCACTATCAAAGAGACGAGTAAAGCTTGTAGGAAATGAGCCTTTTAATTTCCTAGAATAGACATGTGAAGACAAATACCTTAAGCAAACTTTGAGTAACAGCAGTGCTTCTCTTTCTACATGGTTTCCTTTACACCCAGAGGATAAAACTCAGAATTAAGAAGTTTGCCTCGGAGTTGTTAACAGACAATCACATGTATTTTCTGGTAAAATGCACTATGTCATAGCTATTTCAACTCTGAGAGCCATCCTGGATTTCAGCCTTTCTGCTGACCAGCTTTATGGCAAGTATTAATTAAGCCAACCAGGAGCTGTGCCCAAAATGATAAAATGAAGCCAGCATTTGTGAATCAGAAGGAAATAGGGCAATGTGTTTGCCACCATGCTTTTTTGTAAATGCAATGGGTAGGGTTTACATCTGAGTGGCTGCTCTCCTTTCATTTAATTTAAACTGGAACAGATACCTATTTTGTTGTGCCATCCTTTTAAATCCTGTTAATCTGATATAAGGAACCTAATACAAAGGAGCAGTTAGAAACATGGTAGCATTGTTAATCCATCAATCAGGTCCAAGGCACATCAACATCCTAAATGATCCACACAGTCCTGCATCCCCACCTCAATAAATGTATAGTAGGCGTGGGAGATGTTTAGAAGAGGGGCAAGGATGGTAAGAGGTATGGGATGACACTCACAAAGAGTTAATCAAAAAGGACTTTGCCAGTCAGAAAAAGGCAAAAGAAATGTTATGCACATTTATGAAACTTGTATCACAGTGGGTGAGATGAGGAGAAAAACAGTTTTCTGCCTCTCTCAGTATGAAAGTAAGAGAGAATCACATATAATTAGCAGGTGATACACTCAAAACCAACAGACGGACATGGCCTGTGGCACAGCTCATAGGTAAGCTTGGGACTCACTGCTGCATGATATGGTTGACATAAAATATGTGCAGCTTCAAAAAGGAAGCAGAGAAATTAATGGGGGAAAAAAAGCCCTTTGAGCCACTGCTACATAAATAACCCCCTATGGCTCAACCAAGAGCCACTGAAGAGCTGGTGACACTTCTGGGGAAAATTTGTTTAATGTTTTCATTCCTTCTCTATACTTACCTCAGTATCAGCCATGGCCAATTATCTCTGGCAGTATCAGGGGACAGTCCTGCTAACCTCCTATGGCTTTTTAAATTTTCAGAATTTCACAGATTTTCCCAGCTCTCATGTTTGTAGGTTGTTATTTCCTAGGAGATCAGTGTTATTGCTGATAATGGAAACCATAGTTTTCATCTAGTCCTTTCTTCTGGCTGGAATTAACTGACTTTATGGAAGTGTTTGACATTCAGTCAGATGAAGTTGTTTCACTTGAAATTTGTTTCCATGAAAGCACACTGAAGACACTAAGCCAACATACCAGTGTGCATCAAACTTACACTATGAATGAGAGATGGAGAATGTAAAAATATTCAAATAGTATAAAAATATTTTTCAAAATAGAGCTATAACAAGAAGTGGTTTTCATTGTTTTGGTTATTTTACACAAAAGTACCTAGAGAGAATAACTTCAGAGATTTTTTTTAATTCACAAGTTTCTATAAAGAAAATGAAAAACAAATAAGGAAATTTTTGGGGGTAAATTGAAATTATTTTAATTGATAAAAACACTATTTTATTTCATATATATTTCAATTATAGAACTGCAAGATCAGAGATCACTGTACTCTGTGAGATCTTAACCAGAACAGACACCTTTAGAAATTAATTTCCATTTTCTATCATACTAACTGAAACAATTAATGTAGAAAAAAAGATTTTTATTCCCTAACTGCACTTGCCTTCTACCACTGATTACTGCCAACAAGTTCCCTTGTGTTTTTTTACTCTCTGTGTCATTACTTTAGCGATATTTATTAATTCAGAATGATTTAATTATGCCGTGAATATCAACATTTCTTTCTATTTTCATCAAAGTATTTAGAGAATTTAGTTAAAGCAATAACTAACCTGCTCTCCTGAGCATATGGAATTTGTTCACATGTTAGCCAGGAGATGATGATAGGTAGAACCATATCTATCTGTATTTCAAATCAGGGACCTACATTTGGCATCACATTATGTTAGCTGTACAATGTCAGTTGACCTCAGTGACTGTAAATAAGGTGATATTAAGAACAAGACAATATCAGAGAACATAAGGTAAGCCTCATACAACCTTTTTATCTCAGATAGAGTTTCTCAAAACCAAGAAAAAATTAGTTTCATCAACTTTTTTTTTGCTGTTGTTTTGTTGGTTTGGTTTTGGGGTTTTAATTGAGTCAGAGAAAAGCTTAAGTGTTTCTGAAAGACTTTTGGAGTGCAGTTTGGTGTTCTGGGTTTTTGTTGGTGCTGCTGGTTTTGGCTTTGGTTTGTTTTTGTTTTTTTAAATGTCTCTTCAGGGTTTTTTTTTTAATTCTAAAGACTCCAGTAAAATAAAATTTTAAAATTTCACCCCCTTGATCCTTTTCAACAAAAATAGAAACGCTTGAAAATAATAACAGCAAGTGTAAAGTAGAACTTACAGTGTGGGTACACGGAAAGAAGAATTTAAAGCAAAATTTCATTAAAAGGATAACATCTGTGTAGTATAGGCTGGAAATAGTCTGTAATTGCTGCTAGTGACTATGACTTATGAATATTCTCTAGTGAGAGTTCTGGTTAAGCTCAATTTCTGCTTTCAGTCCCAAATGGGCAGACTCAAAACAAATGTGCCAGTTAGATGCTTAGACAAAATTTCAGCTTTGTCCTTATGCAAACCTCTGCACTAACTCCATCAGCAAAAACACAGACTGCATCGCCCTTCTCCTCACACTTGAAGAAGGGGAAGAGAGACATTTGTAAAGATCCTATGATAGAGCACCTAGCTGTGGTCCCTTGCTTCAAAACCTTACTCTCATGAGAAATGTCTCTCAGCTTCCCAGTCTCCTTATGAATATGAGATTCAGTCTTATATTTTTGTACTTATGGTATGAAAACCATAGCATGTTTTAATATGTATAGTATGAAAACCCTAGCATGTCATAACATTTTTCATGGAATCTAAGCATTTGATCCTTCTTTTTACATGAACTACACACTAGGTCTTCTTTTATTGCATTTTTGTTTCAGTCACATTAATTTTAATAAGTGAAACAGACTCCCCAGGGAATTGGTCGCAGCACCAGCCTGCTGAAGTTCAAGAAGCATTTGGAAAATGCTCTCAGGCACATGGTGTGATTCCTGGGGGTGGCCTGTGCAGGCTCAGGAGTTGGACTTGATGACCCTTGTGAATTCCTTCCAACTCAGGATATTCTATAATTCTATGAACTCAATCAAACATATGTCAAATGTAATTTTTTTTAATGGGCAGCTGGCTTATCTAGGGGTTTCAATTTGGTCTGGTATTTGAAAAAAAAAACCTTCAACATTAAAGTACAAATAATTTAAATTAACATGATCATCCATTTTTCTTTTTACCATCCAGTCACAATAATAAAGAACATATTTATCATACGTTGCAAAAGTGGAAGGGAGTTTGGTAAACTTCTATTTGACTGATCACAGATCACTTTCTTTTAAGATGAAAATGAATGAATGAATGAATGAATGAATGAAAAAATTTTCTCTTCATGCATACTTGTTTGTATACACATTTTTGTGTGTACATATGTGCATATAAATATATATTCATATTTAAGAAATCCACTGCCATCATATATCAAAGGTGGTCTGAAATATTAATTGTGAAGAAATTATCCTAATCAAAGTGAATCAAACACAAAGAAACTTGGAAGAAATATCTACATACCCTACCCATCAAGGCAGCAAAACATTTGGGATTGCTAGCAAGCCTTATTGATGATTCCTGCAGCCAAGGAAATATGCCTGGGTCAGAGCAGAGGGATGCAGGCAGCCATGAGGAGGTTGAGGGGTGAGGGTCAGCATGTTTTCTGTCTGATCATACAGGCATCACAGTGCCAGTCTATAACTGTGCATCCATAACAGGCTTATGGACTTTGATGAGATATTATTTGTGTGTATCAGAATAAATGCTTAGTGCAAATGCTATTGACTGCCATAGGTGATCTTTAGACATATGGACTTTATAACATTTTTATTTATGACAGGACTGTGATTTTTGCTGCATTTCATGATGTACTTTTTTGCCTACAGTTTTCTCGCAACATCTACAGGTGGCTTACTCACAGGTTGTAAATTCTTCATGAGCAGTGGCAGAACCAGCCTTCAGGTAAATGTTCAGCTATGGAAGAAAGAATAGGAGGTAAGATCAATCATCCATCAGCAGCATAAGTCAGCACTCCTGTTTCCCCAGTACCAGCCACAGCCCTGAGGCTGGGAGCTGGTCATGGAGGAAGGAGGTTTCTGTTCCTGTGCACCACAGCCTCATGCTCAAAGGTGAGTCTTCTCTGCTCAGCTGCAGAGCTTTTGGTGCCATTGTTGTAACCTTATGCACCAAAAGCTCTCTCATGTCTTGCAGCACGTGGCAGGCTCCTGTTCTCAAGGGACACACACCCTTGCAAACCCCTATTTCCTCACAGTGCTCTGTTCATCTCCTTTGACAAACAAAAAAGTCCACTCTGCTGTGAATATAGGGTGGATACCTACCTGAACAAAATGAAAACCTCATGGTATTTGGTTACTTATTATCATTAAAATAATAGTTACAGACACATATATTTGCTTCCAAATCTGGAAAGTATTTATGAAATGTACTTGTTTTCATTTATGGAAAAGACAGAAAAAAATCTTTAGAAGATTAGATATAATTCTAGGGGTTTTTCCTTTTCTTTTTTTTCCCCCCTAGGTTATCGTATCATCCTGAGTCTCATGGTCATGTGAGTTGTTGTTACAATAGGTCATGTCAGTAACATCCTTTATTTTAGCTTTCAAAAAAGTCTCGTTACCATGACAACTGCCATATCACCTTCTTGAAATAACATGCACAATATAGAATTTGATCTTTTGCACTGTAGAATATTCAAGCAAAAATGTTCAGTGCTAAGCACTTTTTTTCAGATTTTAAAGATGTTTCAATGATATTTTAAGTTATCTGCTTTTCCCACTTAAAATTCTTTTATGAAGAAAATGAGTACACCAAAATGTGCATTTATTCCTACTGACACCGTCAAACTGTAGCAGAACTGACAGTACACATTGTTTTCTATAAAGATATTATAAAAGTTGTATCAATGATTTGTTTTAGTCACTGCACTCTGCCTACTTAATTTCCCTCAAGTAGTTAAGACAATAGAGTCATTAAGCTAAGTTAGACAGAAAGGCTTTCCCTCATCTCACATTTACCTAAAATATTTTGTTAAAAATTTTTTAGATTTTAAGACCAGAACCAATCATTGTGATCATCTAGTCTGGTGTCTTGCATAACACAAACTACAGTATTTAATCCAGCAGTCGCTCAGCAAGCTACACAAATGGTGCTGAACTTTTAGGAACATATACTAAGTAACCACACTTGTGCAGCAAATGCAAGCAAACATCCAGGCTGGAACCACTTTTTATTGATCCCAGGGTGAAGGCAAAATACATATCCCATATGTTGCAAGCTTTGCCTTGTTCTGGACCTTCTCTGGTCAGGTCTTTGGAGTAACTTCCTGTGTTGTGATTATGTGTTTGGGCTTCTGAAGTTGTAGGAGACTTAAAAATTGCAATTGCCTTAAACACTGTTAAGATCACATAATCCGATCTTAAACAGAAGATGCATGAACTTCCTGGCTTCTAAGTGTCCTGAGGACAGAGACTGGCAAAGCCTCAACAACAACAACAGCAGCAAAATAGATTTTTACTCAGAAGTTAACAATTTCTGTAAATGCACTAAATAATATGAAATGTCAAGAAAATATTTTTTTTCAATAATTTATGATTGTCCCATTCCCATTTGTGGAGTTGTCAACAGTGCAACCCCTGCCTCCTCCAGCACACACTCAATTTCTTTGTCCAGTTATATCTCTCAAAATCTCTGCAGACTGTAGAAGCCATCTCGAAATTACTACTAGTACTACTACTACTACTACTACTGAGGAGATGCTGGAAATTTTAAACTAGTAAGATTTATCATGACAGCAAAGATATATTTCTCCAAGAGCCTGTAATCCTTTTCTTAGCTGGGTCAGAAAGCTGGCAACAATGTTTGCCAAACCTGCATAATGAACACTTCAGTGCAAATTACTGTGGTCAAATTTCAAAGGAGAGATTGCTGGCATAGCAAATACTAGGAAAAATATTTCTGTGAAAACACCTGTCCTGATTTCACTTTGGAAAATGAAAATCCAAGAATTTTCTGTGATCTCATTTGAAAGTATTTTTTCTATCTGTGAGATATTTTTTTCCTATCATTTTTATGGAAGAATTTTGAGAAGAATGAGATTTATATTTACAATTTTGCATTGTTAGTATTATTTGCATGCATCACAAAAAACCCCTGCTCTTGACTTCTTCTTCCAAAAGGTAGCATAAGTCTGCTAAATTCAGTGAAGCTACATAGTTGAAGTTGCAAGTTAAATGAGAAATCCAGCTGTTTCTAGGAAGCTTGAGAACACCAGGCAGAGTGTGTTTCTACATTTTAAAACAATCACTTTTATAGATTTTAATACATTTTTATCTATTAAGGAAGAGAATCAAAAGAATAATATCTGTTCATTGCTAAAAGCCTGGGTTTTCCAAACATGGCTGAAGCAATTAAGGGTGACGTTAGTGCTACTAAGAAATGCACCTCTTTCAGGACTGTTCTGCTGGGCTGCATGTACAGTTACGGGAACTTTGTAAAAGCTGAACTTTATAAAAAGCCAAGCATGGCACTCAGGTAGTTTGTGCTTGGACAAAGTAACATTTCCACTTTTTCAAGACATGAAACAGGAGAAAAAAAATGCATTGTGCTGGGAATGTGGGAGGAGAAAAACTGCTAATAATGGGAAAGAGTGAAACAAGCCAAGTCACAATGTTTCTCCCCTCCAGACTATCTGATGTTTTAAACTCAGAGTTTCTGAGGAGTTAGGACTGGCTTTGTACTAATAGGTGAAAAATACAGTCTGAGATTGACTAGGTTTTAAAATTTCCTTCTCAGGAGTAGGCACTGTTAGACCCCTACAGTGATAAGCTAAAATTCCTCTAGTTCCGAACTCCATAAAAATTAACAGACCTTGACTGCCATAAACACAGTAGAAGATCACGCTCATGAATGAAGAAGACCATGCCCAGTACAAGAAAAATGGAAATTTTAATTTTGACAAATAAATAATAAAGGACATCAGGTGAATTCTTTTTTCCCCCATTTGGAAGAAGACTTTTTTAATTTAAAATTTGTTTTTCACTTGTCTGAGGTTAAGATATTATGAAATCACAGTTATGTTTGCAAAATGATTTATCTTAACCATTTTTATGGAGTTGAATTTTTAGAAGTAAATACCTATGCATCTCTACTATGTGAGGTAAAAACAATATGGAAACTGTCATTTAATTCATTAGGAATGCTCATTTCACACCATCTAAAAGGCCCTTGCAATTAACTCAAAAGAAAATACTTGGTTAGGACCATGATATATAATAGTCACCAAGGTATAACTCGGATTGCTAATTTAAAAATGAAAAAAAAAGTGGCATACCACAGAAAGTAAGTTCATATTTAATTACAATTTCCTGTATGGTGGCCCTCTGCAAAGATGCAAACAGCGGCTAGGGTAAGGCCTGCAATACGACAAAGGAGCGCGGGTAAGAGCCAGGAAGGGCCATCGCCACATACCACAACATACTCCTCAGAAAATATTAGGATTTGGCAAACCCAGGAATTGGGTTTGGGTAATTAACTAGAGCTAGAGACAGGCCTAGGGATTAGCTGGGGAGATCTAAAGACCCTCTGGCTCCAGGCACACCGGTGCTGGAAAGAGCCTTCCAAGGCCATCGGTGTAAAGCTCCAGCACTGCTGCTCCCACACCTTTGTGGTCTGATCCCCCCCATGTTTTGGGCTCCTGTACTTCAGATGCATGCTTTTCTGTATATTGCCCTTGGGCTTCAACGAGCTTTCCATCCTTCAGATGTGGGGGACATTGGCAGTGGGCAAGACTTTTCAAGGGCATAATGCCAGCTGCTTTTGGAAACTGCTCATTGTATGTGTTAAAATATTTTGGAATGGCAGTGCTTCTGTCTGCTGCGATGGTCTGGCTGGTCTCTGCTGAATGTCAGGCCTCACCCTGCTCTACCTCTTGGGCCACCCCAGGGCCGCATTATCTGTCAGTCATGGACGCTTGTGGTGGCTCAGGTGTTCACCAGGGTGGGCCCTGACTGGCCAAGCAACCAGCAGTCCCACCTAAGGGGCAAGCACAAGAAGGCCATGGGGCTTAAAGGGTGGAGCATGAGGTCAGCACATGGTCACAGCCTAGAACCTGGCATAGAGTTCCTGTCCTGCCTCCCCTGCAATCCTAGGAGGTGGTAGCTCTACATGTGTTTTTCAAGATCTCTTTTCTTCTGTCTTCCTCTCTGCCTCTCTTTTCCTATTCTCTTTGCCTGGAACTTTTGGTTAACATAGCATTTTGTAAGTTTCAAGGTTTTTCTCAGCTGGCCTAAGTTGATGCTAGGTTAATGCTAGATTGACACTGAGTACTGCCATGAGAAGTGGCTGAACATTGAATTATATGCTGTATTTCATCCTTTGCCAAAGATGGTTGGCTTTTGAGCATTTGATTTTGATAGTGTAGCCAGTAAGCTTTAGTGTGAATTTCACCACTTGACTACATCTGGTGCGGATTTCTCCTTTTTGCTAAGAGAGAGACAGCACGAGAATGTTGAGTTAAACCCCTGTGTCTAACGATCCAGGGCTCACCAGTAAATACTGGGAAGTTCAATGGTTTTCATGCATGCCATCAATGTCTGTCCTGCTGGTCAAATTGCAGGGAACTCCCACACGAAATTTAGCCAAGTTTTTAGGCTGTATGATAAGTTCCTGTGCCGGGACTTCCGCCAGTAAGCACACATTGCAATGTTTCATTTACATTTTTGTTTCATTTTAGCTGCAAGGTTTCTTCCTGGTCAACATAAAGTCTAGTATCACTTCCCAGTCTTGTCACCTTAGAAAAATCTTTCCTTGACTGTCTCTCCTATACTGCCTGGATGAAAGCTGAATGTGTCCTAGCTAACCAAATACTGATAGTGCATGGCTGTTCTTACAATAGCTGCGTAGCTGAAGAAAGCAGCATGATTCAGGAAAGTTGAGTATTTAAAATGATCCAACACCTGGATTTCAAATGTGCCACATTTCTTTTACTGTGATTTTGAAGTCCATTGGGACATTTTCTGTACAACAAACAATAATACCAGAGCTGTCAAATCTCTTGGGGTGTGAATACTGTAATAAAAGAGAACCCTTTTTAGTCAAATAAATAAAATTATGTATTCATAAGAGACACATAAGTATAGAGATAAAATAGCACAAAGCATTACATAGAGTGCAATTTTTCAAAACATATCTCATAATAACCCTATTATTTAATAACTGTAGCAGCTGCAGTCCTTCTTAATCTACTGTTTAAAGCAGACTTTATTATAAATAGAAAAAAAATTCTCATCAGCATTAAAAATTAGTAAAATAAAACACTCAGATGTTTCCTGCACATTTCTTGCATAAGCACCAGAAGGAACTGCTTTCACTCAAAAGCAGGAAGAGATTAAGGAGCCTATAATGTCTGTCCTTGTTTCTTTGTCACAGCTACCATTTTTCTGTGTATTCTTTACATTTTGCTTCCATGTGTTGCATGCATTTTGTTTTGAAACCTAGCAGCCCCAGCTAAATGTAATCACTTTTCTGCTTTTGAGCTTTCCTTGTGCAAACACAGAAGTCCTGGGAAAGGATGTTGTGCAAAGCCTAGTCCCAGCACCAGGTATGGAAACTGAGCAGTATGGGGAAGCTGGATTTGGGTGACTGTGAAAGGTACAAAACAGAGTTGGAATGGCAGGATGTGAGAATTTCTTATCTCTTAGGACATTCAAGATCCCCAGAAAATAAAGGAGGGGACGGAATACTTCTGGCAGTGGTAGAACAACGTCATCAGTGTGAGGATATTACTGTTCTTGGGCAGTTAGCTTAGATTCCCATGCTGGGCTTGGCCACTTGGTGCTGGTGGTGCAAATAAACCATATCCAAGTATTTGGTAAATGGATAATCTAAATTTCTGCCTCCTGAAGAACATGAGTTTGAAGGCAGAGCCCAGGGAGATTAGGATGCACCTCCTGTGGAAAGGTGGAGTACTTTGGATCACTCCTATTGTAGCATCACCTGGGTTTCCATCCTTGTGCTTCCCCATGGAGCATGTCCTGTGGGTAGCTGGTGAGCACTCAAGAGAACTTGAAAACTGTGCAGCCTGGGATAGAAACAATGAAACTTGTTGGTGGACTGTTGTGGTTTCACCTGACAGGCGGATAATCACCATATGATATAGAATATCACTTTGTCTACTTAGGGTCAGCTGTCCCATCTCTCTCACCTCCCAACTCTTTGTGCACTCCCAACTTCCTCACTGACAGGTCAGCATGAGAAGCTGAAAAGTCCTTGACTCAGTGTAGGATCTGGTCAGCAACAACTAAAACATTATGAACATTGCTGTCATGCTAAATCTGAAATACATCACTCTTCCAGCTACCAGAAGGAAAATTATGTCTATCCCAGCTGAAGCCAGGACATGGATATAAGGATAATGTGGTTTGAATATGTATTTCAGTTCCTGAGGTTCAAAGGGAGGTGTTCTATATAATCAGTAAGCTCACAGGATCTAGATCCCTTGAAATGCTTTCATTTTTGGACATGGCATGAGCTTGATTCAAGCATGGTCTCAAAGAAAGGGTTGTGTTGTTCCATTTGGATATGCAGGAAATGTCAGTGTGGGCATAATATAATGTTGTATAGGGATTTCATAAATAGCTTGGCTTGCTGAAGCAATCTTGCTGCTTTTGCTTGGTACTGCATACAGGCTGATTCACATTTCTCCTTAGACAGTGAGGGATGTGAAAAGTAATAATGAAAACAAGTACCTAAAAGAAGAAGCCTATATGATAGGATAAATCTTAGCTCCCCCAATGTGATAGCCAAATACCTCAAAAGCAGATGATCCTCTGCTGAAGAGATTTGGATATTTCAGGAAATGCAAAACACCAAGTAAACAGAGAAAGCCATTATCAAAGCAAATACATATTGACTACATATGTCAATAAGATGGATGTCTTAGATAATCAGAGGAATATTATGATCCAGTTATTATGATTATTAGAGCGATGCCTCTGCCTGAAATAAGACCATATGCTGAAGTCAAGAGTATGAATTTTGTTTAACAGTAAATGTGAGGTAGAGAGAGAGAGAAAGAAATAAGAGAGAGGGGAGGGATACAAAGAGAGTAACAGAGAGACAGAGTAAATAGAAAGATATCACCACTCCATGGATTCTGATAGCATTCCTTTGGTCCTCTTCTGCTGGTGTTCCTTTGGAGATCTGAACAGTGTTTAAGACAATTATGATTTTAAGTCTCTTACAAGGTGGTGCATTTGAATTTGAGCTTCTCCTACCCCACATATAGTATTAAAATATGAGTGGAGATAGATGACATGAAAGATAGATGAAATAAAAGTTGTTTCTTGTGTAAACAGCAGCACAACTTCCCTTGGCTGCAGTGGTAAAAGATTGGTTACAAAAGGAAATATGCTGGTTTGTTTAGCCACAGAAAACTTTATGGGCTTGCATTCACAGGAACATCAGCCTGAGTTGACTAATAAAGAAAATATTCATATCAGGGAATAACAGAAGGAGAAATTTGGATGAGGGTCCAAACCAGAAGCCCCATTACTACTAATATTAAAAAAAAAAACAAACAAACAAACAAAAAAAACCAACTGGGGCTCTGAAATAAAAAAAAAGAAAGAAAACATGATTCAATGAGCAGATTGAGGACCAAGACAAAAGGAGAAAAATTAACTTTTAATTGAAATTTCAGAGCCTAAAACCCCTTTCTATCTCTCTTTAAACTAATATTATAGAAATGTAATGTAGGCATTATTACAACAATTATGCACACACCACCAATCTAAAAACCAGACTGACAGCAAGGCATCAAGAAACCTTGTTGTAATGTAAAGGTGACAAACACTTTCTCCTCATTGCTTTGTTATTCTGAAGGACTACAATGGCACACTTTATCAGATATAGTTACATTTACTACTACTACTCAATCCAAAATCACATGTAGTATCTTCTTCCAGGAAAAGAGAAATCCAGTATGTGTTTTTCTGAAATGTCATTGGTAAGACTGATAAGAAGTTTATTCTTTCCAAAATTTAGAATGCCTTCTTCATCAGGGCAAGAAGTTCCTTTTTGTCTGAGAGCACGCTGCCAAAGAGTGCTGGTTGCTAAGACCAAATATTGTTCTAGGAGGCTGCTACAGGAGGCTTGTTAAAATCTTGGGAATGTTTTTCCTCTTAAAGAAACCATTGAAACCTTATGAAGAGTCACTCCAGTCAGACAAACTTCTCGGGAATGCACAGTGTCATAACTAATCATGGTACAGGACCTTACAGGCATGAACTGTTTCTGAAGACATCAGGTACAGACTTTAGTAATATGCTTGGAAACAGAGGATTTTTTTCCCCTTTCCAAGTGGAATTATGACAACTCTTCTGATTCCAGAAGAGTGGAAGAATCTACAATCAGTAATCACTTGTTTTACAGGCACTAATACTGATTTCGGGATTTAGTGTATAGAATACTTTTCAAGGAAAGAAGAATCTGTGAAGGCTAGGTTTGGCCTTCTCTCATCATGGTCAATAGTACTTTATTTACCAAATTTCAAACCAAAATTAATTTCATTATTAGTTCACTGTTAGAAAAAGAAGACTAAATTAACCTGTTCTTGCTTAACCTGAAATCTGTGCATTAAAAAAAAAAGAAAGAAAAAGACCAAGTGTTGTCATATTGCTAACATTTCTCATTTGTAGGTTTTCATATATGTCTAGTTCTTGACCTAGGAAACGTCAAGATTTTTAAGGACAGCCATTAATACAATCCTTACGAGGCAGGAAAATATTGTATTTTACTTTTAGATTACAAACTGAGACATGAGGGATGAAAGCAACTATTTCAAATCCTAACTAGCAGCCGTTGACAGCTTTGGAGTAAAGGTTTTAATAATGTTTAATAATTTGCCTTCTCAACAATCATTGAAATAATTATCTTTCTATACAGCTAGCCTCCAATTGAACAGTCACGTGCTGATCACATCTAGTAAGTAAATGACAGATAAATGAGTTGTCATTTTTAGTCTGGAAGACCAAAAAGTTAAGTACATGAGGTAACTTAACAACCAATCCAATAATTTCCACTGCATAATTTATGAAAAGGCTCTGGATTTAGTTTCTTTCTGGGTGTTGGTATGTCTGGTTTATGCTTTTAATGCAAGGCACTCTATTCCTTATGGGATACTGTGGCAGGCATTTGAAATTCCCATGACCATTGCCGATCTACCTAAAGGAATCCCATTCTGGGGTCATGACTGTAGGTTCTCTCTGAAGAGAAGCCTTGGTGTGGTTGCTTAGGAACCAGACAAAGGGATTCAAGGGAGAAAGAAGGTGCAATGGTAATGAATGAAAATATAATCTGTGTTAACATCTGACTCATATGGGTAACTGGAAGAGGCTTTGTGACTGTGTATACTTGATAAAATTATATTTTCATTTCTGTAAATCCATTCTTGTCAGATGAGTCTTAACTCCCTTAATTATAATTTAGTTGTAAATTATGCATCCATTCACAAAATCTGGTTAGAGTTTGTATGTATTATCTGAGGCAATCAGAAATTAAGCAATTCTTTCTGAGAAAAACAAGTTAATGAGAATTGAAGCTTTAGTTGTAACTATGTTTAAAAAGTTGTACTTGGGCAGCATTTGTCATGGGAACTGTGATTACTGTCAGGTATGGTAGATTAAGGCTGATGATCTCAGAACCACATAAATAAACTCCTGGCTTAATTGCTGCACCAGCTCTCCATGACTGGAGGGTACTTGTGATTCAGCCCCCAGCTGTCTCCTGTGTGAATGAAAACGCACCAGCTGTGTGGCAAACGTCAACATAGGTGATACAATATGGTACAGTGCACCTCAGACCTTTAGATCTACATACGAACAGGCTGGGGAGGATGATGTGCTGTTCATTGGATCTGTAACAGATGTCACCTGCACAGACCAGGACAAAAGGTGGGTGCTGGTGGGCTGCTGAGCTGCCATCTGCCTGCCTGCCCCAGCTGAACCAGCACTGCATCTGCTCGTCCTCTAAAACTTGTATTCCAGGCCTCGTGTTTACTTTGGAGATGTTGTTCCTCAAGCGAACATTTGCAAGGCCAAAAAGTGAAATAAAACACATAGTTACAACTGCCACTGAGTGCAGTCACACCTGGGAGTGCACCTGGCATTCCATGTTTCCAGTGCCACTGTCAGGACGCTGCTCTCAGCCCTGCAATAACCGGGTTTTGAAGCTAACTTGCTCTGATTCTTGTTTATGACAAACACACATTTCAAATACTATAAGGTCATTTCAACTCCTTCATGTTAAATGCCTCTTTTTATGCAAAGACTGGTGTGGAAGGTTTTAGGGTGTACTGCTATGGTCTACCCATGCAAAGACACTAAAGCTGATTGTGAAATCCTTGTGGAGATGTTGCAAAATAAAAGGCTGTCATTCCTGCTCCTGGCCCTGGAAACAACTTGCTTTCCCCAGCAACCTCTGTATTTGTGAGCCACTGTGCTCTTCAGATTTCTCCTTATGTTTCCAAATGTGGAAGGGTTTTGCGAACAAAGGTTTGATTCCTTACAGAAAGTGTTACACTGACCATATCACAGAAGTACAAGAATGGCTGAGGTTGAAAGGATTCTCTGGAGGTTATCTAAGCCAATTCCCCTGCGCAAGCAGGGCCACCTACAACTGGTTGCTGTTGTCATCTGCTAGCTTTATTTACTAACCACTTTCTTTTCTCTATTTCAGTTCCCCCTTTTCTGCAACTTTCATGAACCCAAATTCTTCAATTCTGGCTGCTTTCTCACTGCTGAAGGCTTTATATGTTTTATATATTTTTTATATGTATTTTATTTAGGTTTCTATAAGCATATTTTTCTCTTTTAAATTTTTCCTTTTTGGTAAGATGCACTTTCTTCAGATTCAGCTCCAGTTTCCTTATCCAGATTATGGAACAAGTCATGATTTGAATCTCTATTACCTGCATCTCTGGCTTTTTGAAAATGAAGTTTTGCCTTATTCACACAATTGCCAATGTCCTCCTATAATTTTTATTCATTCAAGCATGTGTTTTACGCATAGAAAAATTATTAAAAAGTGTGTATATTCACAACTCTTCTAACTCTTGCTCTTATTTGCAAGTTCTGGCCCACTCCCATCATCCCTGTTTGCTTTTCTTTCTAGGCTTGAAAACAAAGCTACTGTCTCCTGTGGTGTTCGTGTCATCAACTCCCTTCTGAATTCATTTCTGTCTTCAGCTGCTGACAATCAGTTCCTCTCACCTCCTTTTCTGAGGCTTCTGCATTCATTAATATTTAGTATTGCCTTTGATCCCAGGGTCTCCTGTCAGCTTGAGTAAAGCCAGGCAAAAAGAAAAAAAAAGCCATCAATGAATCCTCCCTCACTGTGTTCCCTTAAGGAGACCACACTCTATTGCATCTTCTTTCCCTTAACTGCATTGTTTCATTTAATCCATTTCATTTAATTACTGGGATAATTTCAAACACATAAAGTAAGGAACACCAGAAACTTATAAAATAGAATTGTGTCTCCATTCCAAAAGCCAGATAATAGCAGAAAATATCTGCACATTACTGTAAACTAGCTCTAAGTTAAAATGAATAAACTAAAATGCAATTATTCATGACATTTCATTTCTTGGGGTTTTTATTATGTGTCATTTTACTATTCATGCAGATAAACTTATTCATCTATGAAAGGACACTTAATGGCACCCAAACAGATGTTTCATGTCTTGCTGTAAAACATAACAATATCAGTCAGTAATGTGTGAAAGTGGAGACTGTTAAAACCCACCCCCATGAAGGCAAGAGCAACCCAGGTTCTTGTTAATAGATCCTTTAGGGCAGATTAGAGTGAAACAACACTGAATGATTGGTCTTTGTAAATATGCATATGCAGGGTTCATTTCAGAACAATTTGGTTGCAATGTAAGGCAGGTATGTAGCCATTTTGGTTATTGTTATATATAATAATATGGCAATATGAAAGCATAAAGATATTACTTAAGAAAATGTAAAAGGAAAGAAAAAGGAAGGAAGGAAGGAAGGAAGGAAGGAAGGAAGGAAGGAAGGAAGGAAGGAAGGAAGGAAGGAAGGAAGGAAGGAAGGAAGGAAGGAAGGAAGGAAGGAAGGAAGGAAAAGAGTAGAATGATACACAGTCACAACCCATGGATCTGTGATGAGGCTTGATTGTTGCAGCTTAGATGTCCATGGGTTGAAGTGATGATTGCCATCTTAAAGTGTCTAGGATGGGGGAAAAAGCCCACAAAACACCAAGGCTGATGGGTTGAAACATGCTCAGGCTCAGGCAGGAACTTCCTGGTACCTCGTGTGTGTGTGTGTGTGTGTGTCGTGTGTCTGTCTGTCTGTCTGTCTGTCTGTGTCTGTGTCTGTATATCTTTCAGTCCTTTGGTGGAAGGCCTCAGAAATTAATCTGGGGGCACTTTGGGGGAATTGATGGTTTATGACATCTAAGAAATGACATCTGCCTCCGATGTCAGTTGAGCCAGTTATGACCCATCAGACTTTCCTGGGGGAAAGAGGGGGAGTTTTGGAACTCATCGGGTTGTGTAAGGAAGAGCAATTACCAGGATAAAATGCACCATCCCAACCTGCAGGATTCACCTCTATCAGCCTCAAACCCTACCTTGTAGCCTCCAGATGGTGACAGTTCACTCCTCAAGCCAGAGGTTTGCCATCACACCCTCAAACACTTCTCCTGGGGTTTTCAACCTGGCCTCATCAAATGAGTCTGTGGGCTGCAGCCTCCCCCCAGCTAGAGCTGATTTTCAGCACATCTGCTGAGAATGACTTTCTTTGTGGATACACTCTACTGTCCCCAGGCTTGTTTACTTCTCCTTAGCCCTGAAATATTTGGACAATAGTGCCACCTTTATTTTATCATATCTCAAGTTCCCATCAGGTGGCTTAACTCACAGTCCAGTTCCCCTCAGGAAGCACATTCAGGGAGGGGTGGGCTTTGGTGGTCGCAGGCCAGCAGTTTCTTCTTTGCACAGGTTGCTACAGTGGACAAAAGTCCTTTGGTGATTTTAACAATGTTTAAGCCATTAACCATAACATTTCAGTCTCTCCCAGAGGCTAATCCAGAAACATAACTCTGCAATTTGCACAGCTCTAGGATTTTGCATGGGGCTTAATGGTACATGAAGAACCTCATTGACTTCACTGAGGCCCTAAACAGGCATGAAACCCCATGTGAGGTTCTTTGACAAGAGCCAGGCATTCAGAAATAGTATCACCAAGTACCAGAGAAACCTTTTTCTTTTCTATAATGTGATTAGAGTATTTGCTACAAAATATGTTTTAATACACGGATTTTCTTTGTGAGCTTCGTCTGAAATCTGTATCCTCCCAGGAGATAAAAGTTTATAGCATTATTTGTCACATTATATGTTTGTTACAAACAGTTTAAAATTAAAGGCATATTTATTGTAAGTACTGAAGCGATGAATTAGGTGTTGCATGTTTCATCTATACTTGTCATGATGCTATAGAGCTTGTTAGCAGTCTAGGATATACAGTGATTTAATGCTGGGCTTACATTCAGTTTTCTATTTCAGACTTAGGATTTACAATTATCTTGTCAGTGTATTTCAAAACGTCAGAATGCTGACTCCTTGCAAAAAAACCCCAACCAAACCCACTAAAAAGCAGAATCCACTTAATGACTTAATGAGTATCCGTGTAAGAAGCAATGATCTTTTGCAAAGGGAAAGCTTTATCTGTTCCACAATCCTATTCAGATGTCTTCCTTACAAAACAGACAGCAAGTTCCTCACCTGAAAAAACAGCTGAGTCAAAAGATGTGAATTTGGCCCATGACTTGTGTGCCTACAATACACAAACTTTATATAAATTTTTTAGACTTATTTTGGTGATCATTTTCCCCACCTATGCACTGTAGGGGGGGTAAGAAATTTTAAATATTCAGACATTAATTTTGTCAAGTACTTCGCTTTTCTTTGCTGTTAGCTGTACAGAAGGGATGCTTCCATGCTATCATTTTTTTTTTTTAATTTGCAATTCAGTTTAGGTATTCACTTCTCGTACATTTTATAAAGCAGATGAGAATATGCAAGTTATGCTTTAAATTAAAACAACATATTTCATTGATTGTAGATTCATATTTCAGTCACTGCTAGCCAGCATTATTATTTTAGCAATTGCCATTCACATTATTGAAATATCCCAACACTGAGCAGGCAAAACACCTCCAAACCTGCCAACTTATCACTGGATGCTGGTGGTTCCTGTGGTGCTTGACTTAGAATATTCAGAAAAATTTTAAAATAATTTTCTCTAATAGGAGAAAACCTTGAGAGCTACTAGGGCTTACTCTAGATATGTGAATGTCATGACTGTATGTGTAATCAATACATGAACACAGGAACAATGGCTAAAAGGGGTAGGATCATGACCTGGAATTCAGGGAGAACAGGTTTTAAATTTTCACCAGGAAAAAACTCTCATAAATCATTTGTGTGGCTGCTGAAGTGGAATGAACTTGTGAAGGAAGAGCAAAGCAGAAGGAGTGATTAAGATATTCACTCAGGAGGTGTCACTTGAATCTGGGAAGGATGCTAGTTGCAGAAAGGGTGGTCCAGCACGGTGCCATTTGAACCATATGTGTACAGTTGAGATTGATGGTAGTTTGTCAGACCCCAGCTGCCTCAATTCACCTCTGATCCTAGTTTTCGGCAACACAGATGATCACAGGAAGAAACACACAGGATAAGACCCATGTCTGTGGTGAAAAATAAGATCGTGGTGTTAGTAGGAGGAATAGGACGAGAATACTGCAACTACCAAATATCCGTGTCCAGCTCAGCCTTCTCTAAGCCAAATCAGACATCAATCCCACCATCTCTGTGTGTGACTGCATAAAAAACAGAGGCTTGCCCAGACTGGACATGAAATAACTCAGCAGGGAGAAAAGCAAGGTGTGAGAGATCAGGAATGAACACTGAAGGAGGACTTGGGGGCTTTATACTAACACGTGCTTGTGTTGTAATTCACAAACACATTGATGTGGAAACCTCAGGAAAGTCACCCTTCACTTGTATTCTGGTTTTCATCTGCATTCATATGTCTTTTAATTTCCTGCAACATGTACTGCTGCCATATCGTACAGGGAGATGAAAGGATGATTTATTAAGCACAGGATAATTATGAAGTTCTTTGAGTAATCACTTGCTCTAAATTGTTAATATCTGCATTTTTTTACTAGGAGATAATGGCAGGGATTTTTCTTTACTGGCCCTTTCTTTCAATTAATTTTACATAAAGGATGCTTCAGGGTCTTTGATTCTCACACATCTTACATACTTCATGATGCACTGTGGGGGAGAGAGAAGAACATTATATAAGTTCTGGTGCCCTCTTTTTACATAGCCAAAGATATACCAGTTTCCCTTTGACAGTCAATATTAGCACAACACGGAGTATAACATTGGAAGAAAACATCAGAGAACAGACCAGAGTTAGAGTGGAAAGGTCACCAGAGAGTGGCTTTCAGTTGCAAATGTCAATAATTTCCCTTTTTGTTTTAATGAAAATTGCTTTCTGAGAGCACTTTTATCTGCGCTCATGCCTGCACTCTTTGCATAGTAAATATGGAACCTATATGTAAAAATGAAAGAGGCTGGACTTTTTGTCTGTAAAGTTGCCAACTAAAATATCAATTCAGTTTTGTCCTTCAAGTGTATGGTCTGTATTTTCTCAATATGCTTTAGACAGATTACCATTTAAAGCATTTGAGCAAACCAAGCTCATTAAATAAAATTATGATTCAAATACATTGTATCATTTATCACAGAAATAAGGATAAAATGGTCAGATGTCAAAATATATCAATGGGTTTAAATGTTCATTACAGATTTAAGCAATGAAATGCCCTTTTAAAATACTAAATACTTGAATATAAAAAAAAAGGAAAAAATACTTGAAATACTTAAAAATTAAATACACTTTTAACTTTAATGATTATTTTTCACTTTTCCTTATCAGCAATGATGACACATCAAGTAAAAAGTCTCATTTAATTAATTTTTTACTCTCAGAGGAGCAAGGACCTTGCCTAAATTTTTTATAAAATATAAATGTGGTATTTTTATGACCCATTATAAGGCTATGTGACATGCACAGGACTGAGTAAGCTCCCTCAGTGATCATTGTGCCAGACTGTAAACTCTTAGGGTCTTATTTGCAAACACACATGTTGTATATGAGGAAGAGAAAACAAGAGACAGAGAAGGGACACTTTCAGTCCATACTGTCAAATTTGGTCTTACAGGGCAGATGTCTGTATGAGCAACCCCTCCACTTCTTGCTGGAGCAAGCCCCAGGCAGGTGTCAACCTCCCCTGCCCTTTTTCCCTCTTCCCGAGGAAAGGATGGGAGCTGTGATCCCACCTAGGTCTCATTCTGGGTAAACCCAAAAAGGTTTTTTAGATTTTGCATATTGAGGTGATCACAACCCTCTGCCTTCTGCAAGTTCCTCACACAGCCCTGCCAAGGAAGGGACATCCCCTGAGGAATCAGCCTACTTTTGGGTTGCAGAGGGAGAAGAGATACTTGGTTGCAGGGAAAGAAGAGGAGCATGGTGATTTTGTCTGCGTGTCATTTTTTTATCCTGGTTATATAGACATTTACAGGTAATATCTCTCTATTTAGGCTTTGATGAGCAGTATCCATATCTGTCAAAGGGAGGCCTTGGGCTCAGAGGAATTTTTCTATGTTATGGGAACATAATTTTCAATTCTGTTTTTTATCTCTAACTCACTCTTTAGAATCATATATTGATAGGTAACAATTACTTTACTAAACTAAGGGAAGTGGCAAATGGAGGAATCTTCTAGGAAGTCTACAGAGGACCTTCAAAGGCAGATGATTTAGTGTACTTGAAATAAGCATTCAGAAGTGAATAGGATAAATAGTATGGTTATTGTGAAAAATGCAAATATGGTGCTCTGATTCACCAGGACAAGATAGATTAACTTTAATTTTAACCATTTTTGGGATAAGCTTCAAAAGGAAGCTTATGTGATTGCTTCTTCAAAGCTTATAGCATGGCTACAATAACAAAAGAATCATTCCATTCTTTTTTCTACTGCATTTAGAGAAAGTATGTTTGATTCATCCCCCTCTGCTAACAATCCTGTTCCTGTCAAATATAAAATATGAATACTGGCCTTGGGTCAAATATGACTAACTCATATTTACAATATTATATAACTGGAGACGTACTTAATATTCTGACTATCCTCATCTGTTCAAGTAAAAATTGCAGTAAATCTGGATTAGCAGAAGGAATGTTCCTGAATTGTGCTCATAGTGGTAGCCAACACCAACAAGCTTTACTTTCTGCTGCTCAAGGTTGTGTATCAAAAATGTAGAAACACATAAGTTACTTTCTTGAAGGTTAAATCCTATTGATTCTTGGAAAACAGTAGTTTAGTACAGAGCAATGAATTAAAAAATTTAATTGGGAGGAGATAGATTTCTAATATTGTCCTTACAGAAATATTTTAATTTGAAAAATAAATTTCTTGTTCTTTCACAAATTAATTTTGAAATAGCAATGTCTAGTTTTAAATGTTTGCTTTAATCATGGAACTTTTGGCAAGGAAAGAAAATTATGTTAGAGTCAGTTTTTAAGTAAGTGTATAATACTTTGACAATTTTATAACAGTTGTATAATTGAGACTAAATTGTGATTTTTGTTTTACACAGCTCAAAATGTGTTCACAACAGGATACTCTGAAAACTGTGTAGAATGTCAAAGAAAAGTCCTTTACGTCACTGCTTCTGTGATTCACATAAATAGAGAGGCTCTTTTGTGAGTGCAAAGCTTGAGTAGACTGACTCAGTTTAACTCTGTAGGAAACCATGTAATCAGTTTGATTAAAAACAGTAGAAAAATCTCAGGCTAGTTAAGCTAGAAACTTATATTTCTTTCCCCCAGAAAGCAGAAGGGGAGTTTTGTCTCAAGCAAATATGTAACTTAAATTTATAACTCCAAAAGAATTTCACACACTGCAAAATCTCTAGACAGCTAATGAAGATAGGAAGCAAGTTGATTTAAGGACCATCTTTAGACAGAATGATAAAGCAGTGGGAAAAAACCACTGTAAAAAAAAAAAAAAAGGTTTTATATTAATATTAGGTAAACTATTTTTATTCAATGGATCGATAATTATTCAGGGTTTTGTTTTCATGAAATATATTCACCTGGAGATAGCAGGTTGTCAAAACTTAAAAAATCTGAAGGCACTTCATTTTTGCTGCTTGATTCCAAACAACCAAGATCTGAAATGTGCAAAAGGCAGTACTTGGATGTTTAAGGAGACACATGGCAATTTTTTGCTTCAATCCTGCTGTTTGTTTTGAATCTTATATTCAAGTGAAAAGAAAGTTTAAGATTCCAACTTCTACAATCCTCTGTAATCTTTTAGAGATAGTACTAGATCTCTGAAGGGGGGAACTCAAAGTCAGCACTAGAATTATCACTGGCATAAAGCTATATTTTATTTATATCAGAGCAATCAAAAATTTATACAGTTTGAAATATGTTAATGAGAAAAAAGAGAATGGGTAAAATGAAAAAGCATCCATCAACAGTTTCAGTTTCTTTTACTTATATATTTGGTATTTCGTGATTACTACTTATGTAGCAATTAATAACACACAATTAATTCTGGATCTGAGAAGAGATTTAAAATGTTGAATCTTTTATGTTGAGAACTTGATCCTGTATTGCATTGCTTAGTATTCAGCTTAGTAGAGTTGTAAGATGCTGATTGAAGATGGTAGCATCTTCCAAGTATTCCACATCCCTGGAAGTGATGTACAAGGGATGACACATGGAAGATTTCCATGTTCTGCTTTTTCTTTTCAGTGCTCTGCTTTCATTCCTCAAAGATGACCTTGGAAAGACAAGCAATCATTTCTGAGAATGTTTTAGAACATTCTTCTTTATTTTATGTTTTAGGGTATAATTTTGGCCCTGTTTCATGTGTGATGATGAAATGTAGCACAATTTTCTGTACATCCTTATTTCTGAAGTGAAGTTGTCAAATTTCCCCATTATATTAGTTTTAGAAGTAGAATGAGTTCTCATTACTTCTCCTTGTTACTGAGAAAAGTAGGCGTTTTCCTTGGCTTTCACTGTTTTTGGGAGTTATGTTGTTGGGTTGTTGGGTTTCTTTGTTTTTGGGGTTTTTTATGATAAAAGACAAGTTCCTGAACATGTTTTCTATCCCTGTGCAATATTAAATGTCTCTAGAATTATTAAAGCTGTGACTGCCATTGACCCCTTGGTTTAAATTGGTTGTATTCTCTACTCTAGGGTTCTCATTAGTTGGATGTTGTATTGCACTTTATTTTCTTAATTTGCCTTTTGTGGCAGGCTGCATATTTGAGTCTAATTGGGAGGATTCAAGAGCTGTCTTTACCAAGGATTTTTCCAGATCTGCACAGGATCATACAAGCACCGTCTGTGTGTGTAGGACATTGATCCCATGACAGATCTGAATGATATCTAAAATAAAACTAAAAGTGTTTCTCTCAGGAATGATGAATTCATAGGTATTCTTTTCCTTCCCCAATTCTTCATGCCTACTGGTAGCAGAATAATAGGATATGAGATATTATGAGTAAAGCACTTCTTACTTGCAAGGAAACATGAGGCAAAATCCCTAGAGTAACACCAATGTAGTGTCTTTAGATTTTTACTGGGTATGACCCAGTAAAAAGTGTGACCCAAAATCAGAACTGGGTCCATGCATGAGGGTCCATCCATGATATACACTGGCTGGACACCAGGAATGCACCAAAGCCTCTCTATCTTCCCTCCACAACTCTACAGGGGAGAGAAAATATATGAGGGGTCCATGGGTTGAGATAAGGACTGGGAGAGATCACTCATCAAATACTATCACAGGTGAAACAGACTTGAACTGGGGACATTAGTTGAATTAATTAGGGACCAAATCAGAGCAGGATACTGAGAAGTAAAAGCAAGTAAAAAGACCCTGAAAACACCTCCCCCCACCGCTTCCTTCCCAGCTCTACCTACCTACTCCCAGCAGCAAAGAGAGACAGGTAATGGGGGTTGTGATCAGTTCATTGCCCATTGTTTCTCCTGCTGCACAGAAGAGTCCTTCTCCTGCTCCAGCATGGAGTCCTTCCCACAGGAGACAGTTCTCCATTAACTTTTCCAACAAGAGTCCACCCCAGGGGCAACAGTCCTCCACAAACTGCTGCAATGTGGGTCACTCTTACATGGGGTGCAGTTTTTCAGGCACAGCCTACTCCAAAGGGGGGCCCCCATGAGGTCACAAGTCCTACCAGGAAACCTGCTCCAGTCTGTGCTCCTCTCTCCACAGGTCCACAGGTCCTACATAGGAGGTGCTCCAGCATGGGTTTCCCACAGTTTCAGAGCCTCCTCTCAAGCATCCACCAGGTCCAGGGCGGGTCTACTCCAGGGGCTGCAGGTGGATTTCAGCATCCCTGTGGACCTCCATGGGCTGTAGGGGCACAGCTGCTTCACCCATGGGCTGCACCATGGGCTGCAGGGAAATCTCTGCTCCAGTGACTGGAACACCTCCTCCCACTCCACCTCCACTGACCTTGATGTCTGCAGAGCCGTTCCTCTAACATGTTCTTACCTTGTTCTGGCCACAATTTCATCTGCACAGTAACCTTTTTATTTCCTTCTTAAATATGTTATCACAGAGGTGTTGCCACCATTTCTGATTGGCCCAGCCTTGGCCAGCAGCACATCCATCTTGGAGCAGCCTGGCATTGGCTCTGCTGGACGTGGAGGAATCCTCCAACAGCTTCTCACAAAAGCCGCCCCTGTAGACCCCCTGCTACCAAAACCTGGCCGTGCAAACCCAATACAGAGCAAAAGGAGTCTGCTTCTAAGTAAAGTTTTCAGCTGTCAACAAACAGATTTTTGTGTATTTAAAGTAGTCCCAAGCTACTGATGGATTCTTTAGGGCAGCTGAAGACCCATTCAGATGATTTCACAAGGATGACTAGCTCACGGGTATTATGATGAAAGCCAGATTCTTTTACCACTGATTTCCTAAAGAGACAGTTGCCCTCATACCAGTATTACATCTGGTGTAGAAAACTGGAGCGCAAGGACTTCTCAGTTCTACATATAGGATGCTTAGAGCCATTAAGGTAAAGAAAGCCATTGATACTGCCCAGAGTTGTGCTGCTGGCATTCTGATGAGGTAGTTTAAAGAAATTTAACATCCCACTCATATGTGAAGGTGACATGAAGAACCTACTATTTTTCTATGTTGGTAAAGGTAGCAAGCTTGGGCTAGCAGTAATCCAGTTTGTGAAAAAGCTGAGATGGAGGTTTAATGGAGAGGGAGGTGAGACTATAATGCATGCAGAAACTGTGTTGATTTGGATGTTGTAATCTCAGCAGTGGACATCAATATCCTACAATCAGAATTTAGTTGTTATCTGTTTATCTTCAATAAAGCCCTCTTTTGATTGTAACATAACTATGCTGTGGGTTTTGTGTGGTTTTGTGTGAGTACACTGACCTGGCAAGAGAGAATTTCAGATCTGGATGCCTTCTCACATTCATGAGCACAGTCTCGTGACTCTTAGTGCCCAACCATCTCTTCTGCAGCAATGAACACTCTACTTGATCTACTTACAAATCAAAAGTAGCTCTAATATTGCCCCAGTCACAGACTAGATCCCTGTATGGGCCATTCAGTTAAGAGTTGGACGCTATGATCCTTGTGGGTCCCTTTCAACTTAGAATATTTTGCGATTCTGTGAAAACTGTTGGAAGTCTGATGACTCTAGGTATAGAGACATCCAAGCTGGCTATGTATGTCCTGTAGCAGAGAAGTTTTGTGGGAGGGGCATTATGTCTGAGGCAGTAAACACTGAGAGATAAAGATTACGATATGCAGCACTATTCTGCTCGGAGGCAGGTGTTCTGCTTCAAGATTTGACATATTATATCCCCATAGCACTGTAACGTAATGTAATTCTACAATTAAATTAGCTTCCTGATGGAGGAAAATGAAGCATAAAGATTGTGTAATTTTCCCCAGGCAAGCCAGTGCCAAAGCTAGAAACAGCATAATAATAGACAACGGTATTGCAAGAATTCTAGGAATATCACAATTTGAATTGTCCACTGTACCGCAGGATGACGAAATTACTAGATGCTGATGCTATAGCAACATATAGCAATATTAGCTGTATGGCTGTTGTCCTATAGCTCCTAGGGCTGCCCAAGCAGTGGTGCAGGAGAATGGCTGAAGCAGTCTCTTGTACCCTGTCCTTGCAATTAGTGCTGAAGCAGCTCCCTGCTGGTGCTGAAGCAGGGTCCAGGTGCTTGCACATGTGAGTGCTGGTGGATCCCACTTTACAGGTGGATGGGAGAAGGAGGTTAGCTAGGCACAGGATATTGGAACTGGAGGAGATTCCAGCACCATTTTACTCTCTGACTGTTTCCAACCAAAAGCAAGTCACTCAGGGGTCAGTACAGGTACTCAACAAGATCAGATTGTTGTAGTAACTAGAATGAGAAAAGACTGAACAAAGTACAACCTCACTTTTTGCCAACCCTCTCCTGCCCACTGACTCCTTTTGAAGGGAATTACAAAGGCTCAGCTGGCACCTGTCTACTTTTAGGATCAGGTCTGGTAAATGTTCAAGCAGCATTGTTTCTCGTTTGAATCAAGATCAGGTAGGCCAGACCTGTCACCCTTGCTGGCACTGTAATTTGGTAAAGTGTCACATGTGCAACAAGTAGAGAAGGTGGTGAGATATATGGGACCAAGGAGCCTGCTAGGAGTCTGCTTTCCTTGGTATCTAAGATCTGATCTAACACCATCCTAGTCATCAGGAAGGGACAGAAGAAAATGATGAGAGGAGTAATGGGAAGGAGGAGTAAAAAAAGAGGGGAATGTAGGCTTTAGAACATTTTGGGGGATACAGTATCTCTGTTTCAGTCTCAGATAATCTCTTCATATATTCTTGAGACTGTGTGGCCCATTAGACAATTGGCCAGCTTCCCCAGCACATCTCTATTTCTCTTCTGCTTCCCACCTTCCTCAGTGTTGACAATTAAAATATTGTATTGCTACTACTAAACATCATGTAATGAAAATATATGTATAGCTGTGGTTGTCAGAGGACCACATTCTGTCCAGTGAAGGTAAAGGTCTTTCTAAGGGAAAAAAATTCTGAGAAAATTCCTTGTCTCTCATTTTTCACTGTCACCCTTTATGAAAACCAGAACAATTATTGTTTAAGTCATCAGTAAGGATCATTTTCTCCTTGGACAGTAATTAAAAGAAGCAAAACAGAAGACCTCTCTTTCTGATGTCATCTCATATTATTCTTTTGTGGTGATACAAACCTGAGTGCCCGTGCCTGGTTTAAAAGACAAAACACAATTGTCCACAGACCATTGTGGTTTTGATGGCCCTGTGAGCATCATTGCTTCAGATGTGTATTATTAACTGGCATCCTGTAATCCTTCCCTGACCTTTCTCATGGTGATAGCACCCACTGCACATGGCTGAGCAGCTGGCTGTCATTATTCCCATGCTCTAAAACTTGGTACCAAACTC
Source organism: Lichenostomus cassidix (assembly GCF_008360975.1). Lineage (NCBI taxonomy): Eukaryota > Metazoa > Chordata > Aves > Passeriformes > Meliphagidae > Lichenostomus > Lichenostomus cassidix. The sequence continues at coordinate 103,527,305 of NC_139482.1, read as the reverse complement.
AGCTGGTGATTTAACAAGATGTTTTGAAAGAAAGGGTTCTTTGTCATATGTAATAATGAGTGTTTCTACTGCCAGTACAAAGTCAGAGGTTTAAAAGACTTTAACAGAAAGGAAAGAATAATCATTCCCCTGATCTGAGTTTTGAAATGCTGGTTGCTACTTAGTTCTCTGGATTTCAAGTATCTTTTTAAAACTCCATGGTGTCTTTAGCAAGAACAGTGATTAATTACCATGGTCACTTTTCTTTATACCTTCTCAAAATATGTTTTAAACATTTATAGTTAAATTAAGGCCTGATTCTGTACGTTTTCTTTCTGTTTAATAACCTTCAAAGCTATAAGTGATATCATGTAAATCAAAGGCCCAGTTCTTGGAAAGAAGAAGTAATCGATGGGGGAAATCATGAAGGAATTTGTTGTTCAGAACTTAATCCTGTATATGTAGGTTTTACAATGACAAATTTCTTTAAGTTCAAGGAAGTTGCTTCTGCTTGTCACTTTCAGACAAATGTGAACTCTTTTGTTCCAAAAATTTTGGGCAGAAAACCATGACACACCCATAGATTTTCTCTAGAAGATCTGACTTTCCTGTGCAAAGGGGTTATTAATACCACAAAATTAATACCACAAAACACCCTGAGGCCATCTTTGCCTGAAGAGTTTCATTTACAGACATATTTGCAAAACCCTCACCACAAAAACCCAATAAAATGTTGCCAAAATTAACTTACAAAGAAACTGAAAAAAGTGGTAAACAGGGAAACTATGGAAAAAATAATTTTTGTTAACATCTGGAGCAGAAATGAGAACACTGAAGTGACGAAAAAGGATTCAAGCGCAGAATAATCTCATTAAAATACATCTGTGACATAAAAGAATAAAGGTTGCTAGAACATGACTTTTCAGTTTAATCTGCATTCCCCACCATTCCTGTAGCTAAGATATTCAGCAGTGCAAAGCAACAGAAAGAACAGAATTAAAGCTGTATATATTATGCCTCTCTTAGTGATTAACATTATCAACTACAGTCTTCAGCACTCAGATTCCTAACATATTCATCAATGAAATTACAGTACACAGTTACTTTGATGGTTACATATGTTGTTTCAACCTCTAAAATACATACAGTTTTCATTTCACTTTGTGTTCAGCAGTGACACAATAGCAAGGAATACAGTCAGTTCCTCACTAATTACCAAATATTGGTATTACTCAATTAATCTAACCACTTAATTTTTGTTTATCACCAGCTGTTGTTGTTTTCTCAGAGCTTGTCCTCAAGCTAGATGCTCAAGCTATGAGAGGGAATGCTGCAGGAAACATTTGAGAGACAAGCTTGTTGAGAAGCTGTTGATTTCAGAACACAGTGTAAGTGAATTTGCATAGACAAATTAAATGACCCATATCAACTTCTAGAGCTAATAAATACTATTTGTGAATAGTGACAAGATGCATATTTCTACCCCTTAACCATTAATGAAGCTACACAAGTAAATTAAGTTATGCCATTCCATCTTCATAAATTGCTGATTCAATAAATCACACTTGAGAAACAGCTGAGTAATTATAGGATAATGCTCGAAGCAAGAGAGGCCTCATTTGCATATTAACAGGCATTTGTTGCCATAATTTCTGTCCTGGACTGGTGAACGTTAGATGTGATTAATTCTGTGAGCACCGCAGCTTGACTTCACGAGAGCAGCAGTACGTGTTTGCTCCCCAACAGCAGCAATAAGGCACACGGGTCTAATTAACACCAGGAACTTACCCAGGTAGAGATCCCTTGGAGAATATTTATCTGCAGGGTCTTGTCACGCAAAAGGTATTGTGAAACAGTCTCAAAAGACTGGAAGAAAGGGAAAAACAACACATGAAATATTTTAAGCACCAAGTAAGGCAGAGTTCCTACTTCTCAAATGTCTAAACAGAGACAGAAAGAAGATAAAAAAGCTTTCTGCACAAGTTTAAGGATGGTTTTATTTAATTTGCAAACTTCTTGCAATGAATGAGCTTTTTACCTGAGGAACTGAATGGGCTATTTACTTGAGGATTTTGCTTGGTCTTGTTTGTTTGCACTGAAGGGAACAGAAAACTCAATGACATTTATATCACTCTGCTTGGTGAATCTGCAGACAGAACATATCTAATTCACCTTAGAGAAAGTCAGTTTGCTCTCTAATGATTTTCTGTTCTTCATGTGAACTTAGAATTTCGTAGGAGGAAAACTCAATTGATACCTAACCAATTTAAATCTACACCCTTTTGTGCCAATAAATGATCACATAAGGGACAGCAAGGGACAAGAAAGAGGTAGAAATGTGTATGAATAGAATCTGGAAGCTGGCTTGACTTTTGGGCCAAAATGATGAAATGTTACTCCACCTCTCCATAAAGGTGATGCAGATGAACTAAAATACATGGTTCTTTGAGCTGATTGCAAAGCCATGTCCTGTTTCAGTTCCAGCATATTGAATTTCCCACATTAGTTAAAAATAACCTAATGTGTTTTACTGAGCAACACAACGTAGTGTGCAAAGCTGCTAGCAGAAGAATATTAGCCTATCACTATTCTTTATGATCTTTAAGATAGAAAAAAAATTCATGGCATATTCACCTTTCATATAGGAGCTTGATATGTTTATTGATCTTTTTTCCTCATCCAATTAAAGAAGAACTGCAGTAGAAGACAACATTATTTTTCCTGCAGATACATTAGTAACAAAAGTCTGGCTGAGGAGAATCTCCACCCTTTATTGGATATGGAGGGAAACACAGTGACAAGGGCTGATGAAAAGACCAAGGTACTTAAGGATTTCTTTACCCTTGTCCTTAATAGCAGGACCAGTTTTTCCCTGGAAACCCAGCCCCCAAGCTGGAAGATCTGGATAGGGACCAGAATTAAGCCCCCTAATCCAAGGGGAAATGGTCAGCAACCTGCTACACCACTTAGACACACACAAGCCCTTGTGGCCAGATAGGATTCATACAACATTACTGAGGGAGCTGGTGGAAGTGCTCAGAGAGTCACTTTCTTTCCCTTATGAGCAGTCCTGACTAACTGGGGAGGTCTTACTTACCTGGAGTTTTGAAAATGGGATGCCCATCTACAGGAAGGACTGGAGAGGGGGTCCAGGGAGCTACAGGCCTGTCAGTGTGGGGAAAGGGTATGGAGCAGATCATCTTGAGAGTCATCACCCAGCACATGCAGGACGACCAGGGGATCTGGCCCAGCCAGTGGGAGTTTGTGAAAGACAAGTCCTTCTTGGCCATGTTGATCTACTTCTATGGCAAAATTACCCACTTAGTGGATGAGAGAGAGGCTGTGGATATTGTCTACCTGGACTTCAGTGAAGCCTCTGACGCTCTTTCCATAGCATCCCCTGGAGAATATGACCTCCTGTGGCTTGACAGGTGCACTCTTCACTGAGTAAAAAACTGGCTGGACCCAGACAGTGGTAGTGAATGGAGTTGCATCCAGGTGGTGGCCAGCCACAAATGGTGTCCCCAGGGCTGTCAGTACTGGGGCCAGTTCTCTTTAATACCTTTATCAATCACCCACACAAGGTGATCAAGTGCAACTTCAATAATTTTGCAGATGACACCAAGCTGGGCAGGAGTGTTGGTCTGCTGGAGGGTAGGAAAGCTCTTCAGAGGGATCTGGACAGGCTGGATTGACAGGCTGAGGCAAATTAGATGAAGTTCAACAAAACAAAGTGCTGGATCCTGCACAACAACCTCATACAGTGCGACAGCCTTGGGAAGAGTGGCTGGAAAGCTTCCTAGTGGAAAAGGACCTGGGAGTGGTGGATGACAGCAACTGAACATGATCCAGCTGTGCCCAGATGGCCAAAGCCAGTGGCATCCGGGCCTGTATCAGAAATAGGCCAGTGGCATCCTGGCCAGTAGGACAGGGCAGTGATTGTTCCCCTGTATTCAGCACTGAGGAGGGCACACCTAGAGTGCTGTGTCCAGTTTTGGGAAAGATATTGAGATGCTGGAGCAGGCCCAGAGAAAGCAATGGAGCTGGTGAAGAGTTTGGTGAAGTCTTATGAGGAGCAACTGAGGGGGCTGAAGGTGTTTAGCCTGGAGAAAAGGAGGCTGAAGTGGGATCTTATCACTCTCTACAACCACCTGAAAGAAGGTTGTGGCAAGGTGGGGATTGGCCTTTTCTCCCAAGCAGCAAGTGGTAAGACCAGAAAAAAAGGCCTCAAGTTGCACGAGGGGCAGTTTAGATTTGCATTAGAATAAATTTCTTCACCATAAGGCTTGCTCAGGGAAGTGGTTGAGACACCAGCCATGGAGGTATTTAAAAGACATGTAGATGTGGCACTTAGGAACATGGTTTAGTGGTGAGCTTGGCAGTGCTGGGTTAATGACTGGACTCAATGATCTTGGAGGTCTTTTCCAATATAAATGATTTTGTGATTCTAATTCTATTTTAATTCTATTCTGTTCTTATTACGTCTTGTGTGTCTTGGGAGGTCCACCTTTCTAAGGAGACTCACCTTCCTATGTCTCTGCTGTGATCAGGATGGCTGGGGGATCCAGGAAGATTTCCCTTCCTCTTCTTTCACATAATGGAGTCATCAGACTTTTGTCATTACTGACATTAATCACTACAGTAAACAGTCTAAAGAGGTATGACATGAATCCACGTTAGAACTGTAAATTGTTTTCTGGCCTTAAAATCCATTTTGAGAAAAATAGAGAAAAGGAGCCTCATTTTCATTGACTCAGTTGTTCTCCTGTCTGTTCATCAGCAGAGCACACACTTAGGCACCTCCAGGCTGGAAAAGCAGCGTGACTCAGACCACCTGTGGGAGATCCTCTGCTGCCTCCTCGAGAGTTCAGTGCTCCTGAAGTGCAATGTACATCCTGACTAGGGGCTGCCATCAGCTAGTCCATAGGAATATTAGGCAGAAGGGTATGTCAGACTCTTGTCCTTCCTCTGAAACATCACTGTTGCAGGGACAAGGCTGAGATCTAAACAATTACCATTAGATCCATTGAGATCTAAACAATTACACTGGTGTACTGAAGTTGGTTGTGAAGAACTATTCCCATCCAAAGAGGATGTGGAGACTCCTTAAATAGGAGTCTCATTCTTCCCTTCCCTTCTCTTTTCTAAGGGAAAGATACTATTCTATAATAAAAAATCAGGGTGCAAAATCAGAGTTCCTCCTCATGAGGGTGAGGTGTTATATCCTATCAATTCCTAAGCTGTTATGTGCTTTCTGATGCTGTCAGTGCAAGCTCTCTTCATCATCTTCACCCAGAAAAATACAAGCCTATTCACTTGCTAGAGAAATGTGCTTTTTGCATAGGGCTTTGCTGTCTTCCAAGTGGTAATAATGCAAACACTCTGTAAAAGAGAACAAATCAACTTGGGACCTTATTACCTCAAGAAAGTACATTTCCCTTACAGAGAAAACAATCTTACTAGCATACCTAACTCAGGCATATAATAAATTACTTTTGCCTGCTTTTTGTGGGCTTCTTTTTGGTTTGGGAGTTTGTTGGGGGGCAAGTTTAATATTTTGGCTTTGATAGCAAAGATCTAAACAGTTAGCAGCCTCTGTATTTCATATAACACTATCACAGTAATAGTCATCAGAAGCAGGTGAGTTAGGAATATCTTGATAAACATAAATAAGAAAGAAGCAGAAGAGGAAAAAGAATTGAACACTGGAATTTGAGGGAGCACTTCTCATTCCTCCAGGTGTTTCACTCTGTTTATGAAGATGCTCCTCAGAAGGTACCAGAGATATTGGCAGGATGAGAAGTTAAGCCTTTGCACCGTGACTAGTATAAAATAATGTTCATTTTCTAATGGCTAAAGTGAGTCCTGTCATTCTCAGTATTTATAGTTCACATTAAATCATTTGTTGTCTTATGGACTCAGAGTCACAAATCACAGAGTCCTTGAGCACTGGGGCTCATATTTAACTTTTTTAATTACCTGAAAGATTAATAAAACCACATTTGATGAGGCAGCCTCATTTCACACAAACCATTCTTCTTAGAGCACATTGTTGAGATGACTAGACAAATGACAGCACTATTTATATATTTCTTTATTCTCTCATGTAGCACTAAGACAGTCATACAAATGCCAAGGTAGATGTTAAACAGCATCAGAAAGATTTCTGATTGTCCCCAAACAACACAGACTGCTGAGTAAAATATAGAGAACCAGAAATACTGTGTAAATATCAAGAACCGAGTATTAATCAAACTGTCATGGACTATTGCTGTTACTAGATTACTTCTCCTAACAAAGTTGATTCCACAGATGATAACAAGAGGAAAAAAACCCCATGTATTCTTTTAAACTCCCGATCTTTGAGAGATCTAACATTTCTAACCCACAGACATACAAAGATAGAGGGGTACAAAGATAGATAAAACCCCTCCCCTTCAGGAAACAGGCAGAAGTTCAGAGAGTTCAGACAGTCTAACTCACATTTGTTTGTGGCTTACAATGTATCTACTTTATTCCTTCTTTTTTTAATATAAGCAACGAGGCCTCAAGGGAAGAATTTGCTTCTACCAAAAAAAAGGACCTCCTAAAAATGAATAGAGTTCTTTCTGTTCTGCTCATTACCAAGACTTCAAAAACACAGTCTAGTGTTTAATTTCTCTTAAACTGCATTTTCTTTGCTTCCTTATTTTTTTGCCATTGTCAAAAGTAACTACGTAAAAGCAATTACAAATGTAAAAAAAGAAGCAGATTAAGTGTTCGAATCAATTGAAACAATTTAGTGGAGCTTCAGTCACAACAAATACATGATCTATGCAGCCCAGCTTCTTGAAATGCTAGTGACAAAAGGATAATACAAAAAAATTAAATTAAATTGAGTTTGATGCATACATTTTTTTACTTTGTCAAATTGCATTTAATGTTTTATACTCAACAATTAGTAATATATTATTAGTTATATATTTAACTGAAATAAATTACTATGTCACTGCAGATACCCTGTCCTACTGTTGAGGATGCTGAATTGGGTTTTATGGTATCATGAATTTCCTGAGTTGCATGATACAGTTTATTACAGAGTTCATGCTGTTTCATGAATTGCATAATGCAGTTTAAAGCCAACTTACTTTTTTTTTTTTTTTTTGAAAGATTTATCCCTTGAGATCCATATTTGAGCATTGGTCAGGTCAAGATTAACTGAAAACCCATATAAAATATAGCTGCCCCAAATCACAGGCAGGGAAAACATTTACTGCTGCTTCATATTCTTCCAGATTATAAAATTTAATAAGGCCATGTTTTTGCTATCTGCATCGATTCCCTTTCACATCAGGAACTTTCTGCAAAAAGTGTTTCTGTAAGCAAGATATATATGTATGTATGTATAAGAAACAGACCCAAGCAACAAAGCAGAGTGGTATGATATAGCAGGATGGACACAAGACAGATCAGTGACACTTGTAGTTTATCAGCTTTTGGAGAGTGCAGTGTCTGTGGCATTGTAATGAGCAAAATGTGTGATTCCTGTGTGTCGGAGGAGAACGCATCTCTTCCTGGTAACACTTCTGCATATGAGCTGCCAGCAGTGATTGGGACAGCAGCTACCCAGCACCCTGGAAGGGTACACAGCAGCAGGGACCAGCCAGCCACCATTCTGCCAGCAGGACTGGGATGGGAAGCTGGAGCCTTGGTGCAACTGGGCGAAAATTAAGGATATCCTAGTAAAATCAGTAGCAAAGTTCTTCTTAAATAGGTTGTTGTTGTCTTTCACAATTTAGTGCCTTTTATGTTAGGGAGCAGGGGCAAGAGGAGTACTGCTCTGGGATTATTTATTCTGGTGATGCAAACCTAATTTTTCTGGACTACCAGAATATCACCTTTCTGGTGATCACTTGCCATCACCTGCTTCCCACTGACTCCACACTCATTCATTTAGCAATATTCTTGAGTTCCCAAGTAGGTGCTGGAGCATGGGACGGTAGTTCTGCTCATATTTATTAATTCCCATTGCTGAACCAAAAATGCATTTCCCCCACCCACCTGGGCTGAAGTGTTGTAGCGCGGTCCGGGAGGGTGGCACAGGCCGGCTCCCCCCCGGACCGGGTCCCTGGTTCTTGTAAATCCCACCGGATCTGGGGCGGGCGGCCCCCGAGGTTCTGCAGCATAGCGGCAGTCTTCTAACCGCGTCAATTCAAGCAGGAAAATAGTGATACGAAGGAAGAACTGGACTCCATCTCTGTTCTACTGGGGATGTTTATTTGGGGTAACGGGAAAAGGGGTGCAGGGAAGGAGAAGGGGCAAGGAACACAAGGCAGGGAGGGGATGCTAGCAGCCCAGAGATGGAAAGACCACGAGGTAATCCAGGCTCTGCCTTTTAAGGGGAAGGAGAGGGGGCAGGGGCTGGCTCTCTCTGAGCCAGTCCCAGGAGGACAAAGGGAAGATGGGCAGGAGGGTACACACCAATAGGTTTTGAGGTACAGCAGAGCATATTTCAAAATGAACCAATGGTATACGGAGCAGAGGCACAAAGGAGCACATGGAATCCTAAAACCCACGTTGCTACACTGAAGCTTCCAATTTTTCTGTCTTTATTCTATTCCTCTTTTATGAATGTCAGGTCAATGGCAAATTGTGCCACCTTGCAATTCTCTTCCTTTCTTCCAGCTTTTGCTAAAATGCATTCAGCACCATTACTCGCAGGACTTTGGATTCTCCTGGGTAACTTGCCAATGGATTCACCACAGTTTCCTGACTACCTCTTCATCACTACCAGCCTAACAGATGGGGTCTCATCACGTCAGATAGGTCTATCTGCCAGATACTTCCCAGAGGGAATTCCTCCTCTTTGCAGCAGTGTTACATCTCTACTTCTGTCTCTGAAAAAAGTGCATTCAAATCCTCCAGAAGACTGATTTGGTTTTGTTCAGTTTAAAGGCATCAGAAGTAGCTTGATGAAGACAATTAAGAAGGAATATTACCCTTCTATCTTTGGATACATTTCTACTTCAGACTCCCAGTTTTTGGTAGACAGATCCTGGATAGAGAGACATTAGTATGATTAAGGTTTATACCCACATACATTTACCTGAATTTACATTTAATCTCTGGTAATGCATATATTAATGACCATGCATCTATCTCTTAATTTTTAATAAGATGTTAAAGTAGATAAATTATAATTTAAAACTATCATTAAACAACACATGAACATTTTAATAAGTGCAGCCAGTAATTTATGTTGGTGTGTACTCATCCAGAGTCTTTATTGCTCTGATATCTCCATCTATTAACATTACCACTCTGTCTTATGCAGCCTGACATTTTCTGGTGGAAGAGGCCTAATGCCAGATATCTTGTTTCATTTTGCATACAATAAAAGTTTGGAGTAATTGAGACAAAGCAAGATTGTGGGCTTGAAAATGTAGCTAAGATTTTTCATTCCAGAAAGATAGGTGTGGAGTGGATAGGGGGAAGCCTTCACTGTTTATACCAGACTTCAGAGGATTAACTCCTAAGTGCAGTGCCTTACTCATTAAATAACTGTTTCCTATGACATTGTGAAAATGGAAATCGTGTAATTTATAGGTATAGTCCAGATGCTTTGTTTCCTGCTGGGTTTTTTTAAGTTTTGTGACACAAACTACATAATATGAAAAGGATTTAGCAGCAATCAGTGCCTTACAAACACTTTGGTGAAGAAAATAAAGAGATAACTGGAACTCTAAACCAGGGAAACAAGATACTGGATTTAGCAGATCTCTTTTCTGAGGTGGAGCTTTGTCTGTGAGAAAAAGAGAGCTGGAGACCTTTAAGCAGCACTGAAAGTACCACTAGTTGTAAGTTGTGGTAAAAAAGTTTGTGCTGTTAAGGATGACCACAATACTGCAAATTAAATCTTGGTGGTGGAGAACATTGCTTCCTACCTTACAAGGCAAAAATTAAAGGTTTTCATGAAATCTCTCTCCAAGCCAAAGGAAACATAATGACCCTGTGAGTCCCTAGGGCTCTCTATCTATCTCTGAATGGAGAAGAACAAAGGGCAAATATATGATATTGCTTTAGATTGAAGTGATAAGTGGGAAAATGAAGTTTGAGTGGCTTGAAAATAATGGAAAGAAGGTCTTGATTTAAGAAGAGTTAGAGGCCTTGGGGAAGCATTTAAAAAGAATTACATTTCCGGGGCCATCCAACTTAATTAATCTTTCAAGCATGAAGGATTTTAAGGAGCTTCAGGTGCAGCTATAACAAAGTTTATGCAGAACTAATGATCTCCCATAGAAATGGTCTCTATATGGAGTAAGGTACACACAACAGAGCATCGTACAGTTTTTCTCCTCTGGGAAATCAAATATGCTAATTCTACAATGTGAATAGGTTATCAGTATCTCAAAACACTCTTGTACTGAGATCAGGTTGAATAAATACAATACTAAGCTTTTTATGTTTCTTATGTCATCCTTGGTTTAATTCGCTTCCAATTTCAGGGCTTTTTTGCAACTTTATTTTCCCCTCATTTATAACAGTGAGAGATCTGGCTACTGAGAACTGATTGTGGCTCTCTGATACTGTGAGTTTACACAGTGTTTTTTAAAATGGAACTCAGTTTGTTCATGTTTCAGGCCCTATCAATACATAAATGTAGTATATTAATGATAATATGATACTATTCCTTTCCCTCATATAAATTAATATATTTCTGTGAAGAGTCTGTTCATTCTTCTTGGCTCAACTCATAAATTTTAATATGACATAAGATGTAGAGATTTATGTGAAATCACTCAGTGCTTTCAGTCTATTTACAGTGTTAATTTTGATTGGCATAAACACAATTAAAGGTAATCTAAAATGTGACAGACTTTGAAGGGAGGATGAGGAGTAATGGGGTCATTCTGCTCATCACTAGAGTTGATCTCCTTATGTTTTGAGGTACACTTTTTAGGGACAAGACAAATATGGGGATTTTTCAGTGCTCTTCCTTGGGAAGACAGCGGCTTGCCAGGTAAAAGCTGGGAGAAAGTGCCAAGGGGGTGAGAAAGACCACTCAGCAACAGCATAGTGAACTAAAATACCTTTACTAGCTTCCTGCAAATGCTTTGATTCTTTAAAAAAGGTGCAGGAAATGCTGGGATTATTAGCAAAGGATCTAGGTCTCTATTGCTTTAGTGAACGTGGATGCCATGCAAAAAACTGCAATTTGGTTTACAAGCCCGAGTATCTTTCCAGTCAGTGCAGAATGAGGGCCCTAGTGCTGTAAAAAGCCTAGATTAATTTTTCCTGTCCTGTCAGACTCTTTACTCCTTGAATTGTGCTGTCTCATCTGGCATTCATCATAGTTACAAAGCTTTTTTTCTGAGGAATAAATACAAGACTTCTGTCTCACCTCTTAGAGGACCAGAATTCTTCTTTTAAACTATTTATGTCCTTTTCTTACTCTGCAGTCTGCTGAGCAACATATAAATTTTAAACAACATTTCACAAATACCTCACAACCTTTCAAAATTATCTTGTAAAAGCCTGCCACTTTTTAGCTGTTTACTTTAAAAACACTTTTGTTTAATCATTGTGTTTTAGATTGGTGGCAAATCTACCAGCTTAAGGGTATTGTTCCAAGAACAGATAATAGAGTTTCTTGCTGTTATTTACATCTTCACTTCCCTAAAGATTTTCAAAGAAAAAGGGTGGAGTATTACATTAACATGAGCATGTCCTGTCTTTTCAGTCTACAAGATATTCTGTCTTTCTGCATGACAACTTATCTTTCCAGAAAAGAACAGCATGGTAGTCATGGCAGATGTTACTGGTATGATATTCAGCACTGGGAAAATTCGCAGTTTTGCCATATACACAACAAAAATTCATGATGACTGTTTGTCTTTTTGAAAGTTTAAATAAACAACAACAATTGTGAGAATAAATATTTAAAGTAACTTCTGAAAGTGTGATGCTGCATATGGGAGGAAATAAGAAAATACAAAAGAAAAGCCTACAGCAATGGAGAAAATGTCAATTTTGTTTTACTAGAACTTCCACATTGGAATTTTTGTAATGCTTTAGAGGCATTTATAGTAGGGAAATCTGCCAAATTTTGGATTTTGATCCAGAAAATGTTGGAACTCTTCAGTATGATCTGTTTCTTTTGGAGAGTATCCATCTTCTGTTTTTCCTTCAGCAAGCTGTTTACTTTCTGGCTTTCTCAGAGCTCCATTCATCTACTACACCTTAGGCAGTGAGTAGGCAAAATTGCCTGTTTAGAGCTACTTTTCAGCAGGGCAACAGGCTGCTGTTACAAGGTTCATTCAATGCAGAATGGGACTGATCAAGTGGTGTTTCTGAGCTGCCTCAAGCCACAAAAAACAGGTCACTTTCCCTCTTCCCCCAGCATTACACATCCCACCTCTTTAGCTGCTTCCTGTCTCCAAAACTGAAGTAGGGTGCAGATGCTGGCTACCATTAATGCTCTTGTGCAAAAGTGAGCAGTGGCCTGATTGCACATGGAGCCTTAGCATGCTAGCACTGTGCTGCCAGGTTTGTTTGCCTCACTTGTGCTGTACAGTGATCTCTTCCAGCACCATCAGGCTGGAAGGAGCTGAGGGCATCATTATTGAGAGTCTGGCAACCCTGTGAAAGAGGCTGTTAAGTCTGCATTAGGGGATGAAATAAGAGCTCTTTAGTGTGACCCTAAAGAGCACACAAGGGTTGTGGTAAAGGTACAAATAAGCCTGAAAATTGTCTCTTGATTTTAGGTGGGGTTTTTTGTCATAGAAAAAAGGGGACAAAAAGAGCAGGCATTGTCAGAGCAATTGGCTGTTTGTTTTGAAAAGGCACATCTGATAACAATATTATTCTGGGTAGTGGATGCTATTCCATATTCCTCTATGATGACCAAGGATATTTTCATAGGACAATTTCAGTGTTGGTTTCCTTCCTATCATTACTCCTGACTGATACCTGGATGTAAATTTTTATTGACTTTAAAAACAATAATGAATTATTCCTTTAGTGTTTCTTTCAGAAGCAAATTTGTGCTTAGAATATCTTATTAAGTACTTTACAATGTTGAGAATGTAAGCTTTTTTTCCTCACACCTAGAAGATGTTACCAGTCTTCCCGCCTTCTGAACCAATTCCGATCAAATAATGATAATGTAATTTAATCTTGCCTTCATTATTAAATTCCATTATTTCATTTGTCTTTCGAGCTTCTGATTTTTCAGTATGGTACTATTTTTATATGTTGAGTATTTTTAATGACTAAATATTGATGTATGTAATTTCATTTTTGTACATGTTATTATACCTAAGAGTACTGTGATATCCTACTTCTTCATTTGAACTGGGAAAATATGCACACTGAAATCTTTCTGGGTAGAATATGGCAAATTTGAGGAACCTGAATCCATTAATGTTTAATTTACAATTCAAAGCTTCTCCAGAACAGCATGGAATTCCAAGCCCACGGGGAAAACTGCATCTACTTCTCACTACTCTTATTTCCTAATTTGCAAAAAATTTTGCAAAATCTTTCCAGTGAGACTGAGGAATTGTCTGTATGCTGGACTAAATGAAGGCTATGGCAGTTCTGTGCACTGGGTTTTGTAACAGCAATGCCAGAATCTCAACACAGCTTTAGAGTAGAAGATGTAGCTGATTTACGTTGTTAAAAGCTGTTCTGTGTGCAAGCTAGTGGACAGTTTGAGGATGAGGAAGGACTTTTCCGGTTGCTGAAATGCGATTACTATCCTGAGGGTGCTTTCCATCAATCTGCTCCCAGGTGCCTCCCAAGTGATAGGCATGGAGAAGCCAAAGTGATCCTGCCCACATAGGACTGGGAGCACAGGAGGATGCAGTCTGGGTAGGTGAGCTCGGGATGTCTCTGCAAACCACAGCCCCAGCTGCGATGGGCAGTGCTGTGCCCGAGAGCCCAGCCCTGTGCTCTGGAGTGTGCTGCCTGCACACCCTGCGTGGCACCAGACAGGGAGAGAGCTCATTGCAGTCCCACCTCTGCAACCCAGCCTGCACCTCCTCTCTTGGCTCTCTTTGCTGAAAGCTTAAGAAGGTCATGTTGTTTTTAGACTATCATTTCGGCAAAAATCAGGTCTCAAGGCAGTGTCATGTTTTTCCCAGCTGAATTGCAAGATTTGGAAGGAGTAAGTAGGGCTCAGTTTGTGGATTTGAGTGAGGTTTTTTGACTGCTTCTTTTGGGCTGGGGCTTCTTACTTTTTTTTTTTTTTTTTGTAATGGGTACTGGCTGGAAAAATTATAAATGCCTCTATGAATTAATCTTTTAGGTTTGGCTTTTTATATCACTATTGTAAAAGGAAAGTTCCCAGGTGAGTAAGGCAATCATTAGTGAAATTGAATAAGTTGTTGTGTGATGAATTGGTAAAATAGCTCCACTGATTAATTTATTCTTGGCTTTGTCATTAACTTCAGCCAGCACAGTAAATACCAGCTGAGCTAAAGGTTAGAACAACATTGGTCTACAGTGCAAAAGGAAGTAGCCAGCTATGCAGCATATATATAAACTATTTTTATACAAGTTAGATGTGGATCCTATGAATAAGTAAATGTCTTCTTTTCCACACTGGTGATATATTGGCATAATACATTGGGGGGTTTTTACTACAATAAAAAAAAAATTAAGAGATAATCTGAAGAAATTGTGTACTGGAAGGGATGATATTTGAACAAAAAAGCACTAGTCTGTGAACCAAAATGTGATCACTCAAGTAAAGAATGAAATCAAGAGGACTCCTACTCCACTTGATTAGAAGATGCTTTGTTATACAAAGGATTGCAAGTCTAGACCATTGGTAATGGTAATTACATAGAATGGTAATTCCTATGTACAAATCCTTAGTGAAACTGAAACCTGAATGAGGTTACTGATTTCTAACCTGAATTTAATTTCAATTGAACACACTTCATTCAGCAGCTTGACACTAGAGGCAGAGATAAAGGGTCAAAAACTGCTTTTTGAAGGATTGCAAAAGTACTGTACAGCAGTAGGGGTCTCTCACATGATGACACAGAAAGCTGTCACAGAGCCTGTTATGATCTTTTAATTTAAAGAAAAAAAATATTGCCCAGATCAACAAAAACATGGTTCTCTGGTTTATATTTTGCTTTGTACTGTCTCTTGCTATTAGCCTAAAATTCATAGCCAATTCACAGTCATATCATTTTGTGTTAACACTGACCTCCCCTCTCTCCTTAATATTTACCTCCTGAAGTATTTATAAACTGCAGTAGTATCTCCTTTCAGCCTTCATTTTGTTAAGTGAAAAAAGTTAAGCACTTCCATTCTCTTGTGCAAGAGAGGCTTTTTATTCCCCTTTTATCATCACAGTCTTTCCAAGCACCTGTTGCAGCTAGCAAAAATGTTTCTAGGAGGTGAATAAGGTCTGTCATAAGTGAGGTTTTACAAAAATTTACACTAAACCATTATTTTCCTCTGTTGCTCTGGAAAATATTGTAGCTCACACACTAAGATTGCATTTTTTTTTTTTCAGAGCCTCAGAGCAGGGCTCTAGTTATTCTATCATCCACAAATCTGTTCAGGTAATTTTTTTTCTTCCCCTTTTACTTCCAGTGGGTGGCTTCCCAACTTGCAGCAAAACTTTCCAGTTTGCAAATATTAATACCTCAACTAGACATTGGAAGCAGATTTAAAGGATATTGAGGTGTGTATGGTTCATGGCTGTGAACACTTCTCAGCTTCTTTCTAACTTTGTTGACATCCAGTCCCTTTCAGTATCTTCTTCCTCAATGCACTTTAGTAGCTGTCAAAATCAGAGTCAGCACCTGCCAGGCCGGCAAGGACAACCAGCAGAAACTCTCCAGGGTCATCCAGCTACCCCACTGGAGTTCCCAGATGGCTTTCTGTGGCCTCTCCTGAGGACAATTTGGTACATAGATTGTATATTCCTGGTAACTCCAGGAAGCAGTTAATTTGAGGGCTGTTCCTACCACCATCCTTCAGAAGTCATCAAGATGTAACTAGGAGAGGCCTTTTTGTGTTTGCCACTGAGCACAGGGTTTGGAGGACATGTTGTCACTGTGAGCAGCTACTTTGCTTTCAAACTCCAACGGAGGAGCTCTCATTATATTGCTGACATGCAGTAATTGCCTGCCTTACTCGCATGTACCCTGGGAATAGCTGAAGTTCTTGATTCTCCATAATTCACACCTCAAACACCAGAAAGAGAAACTCTATCTCCTGCTTAAACCTTCCCAAAATTCAAAAGCCTTTCTCTGGAACTCAAACTGAATAGAAACCTAAAGAGTCTTGATACAGTTGTTTATCAAACACACATTAACAGAACTGAAATAAAAGACACTGTGATTTTCTTCAAAGCAAAGCTGATTATTGAATCTACAAATTGTCCTCAGATACTCAAGGACGAGGAAACCATCCATGTTTCTTATCAATTCAAATAGAATTATAAATACCACAGGTATTTTCAGTTTCAGATTATGAACATTTTTCCAATAAACAGTCTCTATTATTATTGATAACACATCCACATTTAGCCATCCCCTTACATCACTTGCCATGTTTTACAATTTTCTACTCTTAACTCCTACGCTACACATTGGGGTGAGAAGAATATTCACTATGGATCATTCTTTCACCTCTGAATAATCCTGTTGATATGCATGATCCTGACTTTAACCATTTGGTACAAGTCTTTGAAATAGCACACACATAACCATGTGTGTATAAATTAAAAAGGAAGAGAAAGAAGAGGAAGAGAGATTAAGGACAAAGAGGAGAGAGAGAGAGAGCAGGTCTGAAGATCAAGCCACATCTTATAACATTTAGTGAGCACTACAAAAAAATAAAGGTACACTGGACTAACCACACACAGGAAATGAATACTGTAAGGTCTTCCAGTAGCTTGCAAGATATTGCAGTAACAACTTTGGATTAATTGCAATATTTTTATCTAAATACACAATGGTATTTAGATTTTCAGCATGTTTTTCTGCTGCTGCTGTTCATGCCATTTAACATTAATTTTACCTTATTTTGCAACTTTTGAAAGTGTTTGGTATCTTTAGAAGCCTGAAATAATAAAAAAGGCAGTAATAGTAGGGCTCTTAAAATAGCAATATATTGAGAAAGAGATAAGAGAAAAAACCTTTTTTTGCTCCCTGAGGATAGACACAGATGAGGTGTGTCACAGGTGTCACTTTAGCTCCTCTGCCCATATCCATACACTGCTTCTTGTGAAAGACTTATATTCATGCTGCATTGATACAGAGCAAGTCAGTGGCTGCTTATTGGCACAGAAGAAGGAAGAACATGAGCAAAGTTTGCAATCACTATGGAAACTGACTCTCTGGTTGCTGTGTTGGCACTGGCACATCTGACAGGGACAGCAGCTGCTCTAGAGAATTCCTTCCAACAAAGATTTTCCTGAGACTTGTATCTGGGTCTGGGCCCAGGGCTGCAGGGTTTCAACAAGAATCAAACAGTTTGCACAAGCATAAATTTATTCTTCACTTTGCCCTTGTAAGGCAACTCTGTTTTCAATGTTTAGAGAACTTGCAGAGTGAAACACCTGGAGAGGTGGCATGAAAATCCTTTCTACCATGTGGTTCACAGCCTAGATATTGTGGCAAATGAAGACAGAATCCAGGTAGGAGGCAATGGAGAGCTTGTTTCTCCTTCAGCCTGGTGTGTGGCCTCTTAAAAACCTATTACTGCTTAATTTAAATTTTGGGCACAAATTATTTTTATTGTAGGTAATTCTTCTTACACATGGCTACTATACGTAGTATCGCATCAAAGTCCTTTCTGACATCAGCCTCAGCAGAATCATTCTCCATGAAATGATGTATCTGGCTGCAGGGTGACGGCAGGACCTGGCAGCCCCCCGAATCGAGGCCCCTGGGGTGCATATCTCCACCGAGTTTGGGCCAGGTGGCTCCCAGGGTGTGCTCAGCGTGGCGTGAGTCTGCGGTCACGTAAATTCAGCAGGAAACGCAGTGGGACAAAAGAACGAACTGGACCCATCTCCGTTCTGCCAGGGAGGTTTATTAGGGGTTCTTAGGTAGGGGGTTGCGGGGACGGCAAAGGGGGAGGAAAGCAGGGGATAGGAGCAAGGGCTAGCAGCTCAAAGATGGGACCCTGAACTGATGCAGGCATCGGCTTATAAGGGAAAGGAAGGGGGCAGGGCTGGCTCCCCCAGAGCCAGTCCTGGGAGGTCTGAAGGCAAGAGGGGCATAGGGAACCCACCAATAAATTTCGGATACAGGAGGGTGCATATTTCAGAAAGAACCAATAACATACAGGGCAGGGGAACGAAGGGAAGCCACATGGAGATCTGGAAATCACGTTGGTACAATGAAAGGGGAGGACAGGGTGTCTGGGCATGGCACCACACTCAGGAATCCAGCCACCAGCAAAGGAGTGGATACTCTCAGGACTGACACGTGAAGAAGACAGATTGGAGTTTCCATGAACCAGAGGTTCTTGTTGAGATAGTATTTGCCTTTACATAGGTAAGTCAATTTGAAGTTGGTTTTGTTCAATTTGAAATATGTTGCCTTCAATAAAATAGTCTTTAGAGCAGCACACAGACATGTTCAAAAAAGGTACATTTTTAGGTGTAATTTTCCAGTGCCAATGACATCCGTGAGGCTGCTGAAATATATGCTGAAGTTTCATGAAATCCTGTGTACTCAGTGGATAGTACCTCAATCTTTTTGTCCTGTGAACTCTTTAAAAATCTAGCCCTGATTTTTTCTTCCAGTGATAATGGGCCACAGAATGTTTTGCACCATAGAAATTCCTCACTGTTTGTAGCACTTCTTAAAAGAAAAACTCTAAAAGTTTCTTGGGCTTTAAGGTATTCCTGTAGTAAATGCAACAACTGCTCAGGAAAGAATATAAGACTACAAAACAATTTGAATCTAAGCTGGTACATGCCCACCCAGTTCAGTTCTCTTGGTTGATACTTTTATAATTTAATGTAATTAATGGGTGAAAACAAGAGGAAAGAAGAGTCACACAATTGGCTGATTCATCACAGACCTCCACAAAATGCTTAGTAATTTTCCTTTCAAGAACTAGTGCAAAACTACAATCTCTTTTATTATTCATCTATTAGGAACATGCATTTTCTTTCCTTGAGGAAATATATGCTTAGGCATCTTAAACAAAGTGACACATCCAAGAAAGCAGATTACCGAATTTTCTGCTCCTGATTGTTGAATTTTCTGCTCCTGATGTATTTTTCTAATTGTACTCTGAGTTAATATTTTAATATCTGGTTGGAAAGAATCTTTTATTGGACCAGAATCCCTAGTCTGCTATAATAAAGAGTTACTTGTTACCTTTGTTTATATATAATTGACATTAGAGAGCAGATATTATTAATTTTTCTGCTAATAGTTTATGTAATTAATGATGCATTTATATCAATGTACATACAAAGTGAAGCCTTCTCATATTTAATCCTTGAAAGCTATTAGGGTAGCACATTTTGCAGTGGTTAGAAAGAATTCATACATGAGGATCATTGAATTGTCATTTGAAAGCCAAATCTTTTAAAATACTTCATCACATTTATTAATGTTCTGAATTCAAATGGAAAGCCTATTTCTTTGGCTTTAATAATCACCGGAAAGAAAAAGCTGATGGAATAAAGATACTTCCTTGTCTGCCAGAATACTATTTTTGTGGTGGAAGAAAGAAGTAGGAAGAAGGCATGTTGTCTTTTGCTCAATGTTTTAATTTTAAATAGATCTGTAAAATAAAATAAGTCCTTTCTGATGGTATTTTGCCATTACTGTGGGGGACTATTCAGATTTCATACTTCATGGAGAAACAATGCACCTGCTAAATGTAGTTAGCCTGAAAAGACCTTAGCAAGTCTATTTTCCATGTTCTCTGCCATAGGGGTTGCTCTAGAGTAGGTTGAACCATTAGGTCAGCAAGACTTTCCTGTTTAAATTTTGTTTCTCTCTAGTTGTGGATGAGCACTTTTTATCCCATATGCCAGCGGATGCATGGAGACACTCCTGAAACACGGTGCTGGGCTGGAGCACAGACACACAAAGGTAGTTCTGTTGAGTTTACTTAGCAGTAGAATGAGATCAAGATCTGAAGTACTGCAGGGCATGGTCACACCTCACTCTCAGGAACAAGTACTGCCAAAGAAGGTTCAAAGAGCCATGTTTATAATCATGGAACAAGCTCCCTGTTGATTTCAATACCTGACATTACACAGATATGCAAACATAATATAATTTGTTCCATCTGTCCCTCCTCATTACTACCTGTAGTTGCAGCACAAGTATTCCCTCCTCCCAACATGCTACAGTCCTGCTGTGTGAATGCAGTGAGGACCAAGCAGGGACGGGGGAGGAGCAAATAAAAATTATCTTGAACTTTCTTACTTACCATAATACACTGGAGTAGTGCTGGCATGTGTAATTTTTCCCTGGTGTGAATTGCTTCAGGTGAATGCAGTTAAAAGACAGAGAGAGGAGTTTGCCTTCCCAAAGCTACACAAACAAGTGAATGTTACAGGTGTGGCTTCAGCTTGGGAGATCCTGGACTCCCTGTGTCTTCTGGACAGTGTCCTGCTCTTCTGTATGCTGGCAGGTACAGCTGGCTTTTTATTATTATGCAACGATACTATTATATTGCTGTGCAATATTGTAAGCCATCAAGATGCTTGGAATGTAATTCCAGCTCAGCAGGCTTTTTACAGAAATTTAAATTAGCCACTGCAGTTAGGTCTCTGTAAACACCCACTGCTGGAGAATCAAGGCGACATAAAGTTGTGTTGTATTCTTTCTGATACTAGCATTTTCTGGAAGTGTTGCTCACAGGAATGAAAATGTCCCAAAACACAGAAGTACATTTATTCAGAAAGACTGGAAGTAATTTGGTTACAGAATTTCAGAGATGCTGCAGGAATCAGGCTGCCCAGAAGGAATTGACTTATCACATTTTGTAGACCTTTGGGGAAAGAAGAAATTAGCTATCAACCAATTGAATTACCATGTTATACCATCCCCTTTCCTTCATTCAGTTTACCTTCAGGACTACTCAGAATTGAAATAATATTAATTTTCTGTTAAGTTTGATTACAGAATAAAGCCTGTCATTATACACCAAAAGATCCTTTCCTTTGGACTGCTTGAACCACTGTGTAACCATGGCAAGTCTTACCAGTACATTGTCATCTACCACATATCCATAACTTTCAACTAGCTACATTTCAGATTTGGCATTCCACTTCAATTCCATTGAGTGACACTTCCCCAAAATCACTCAGTTCCCTTTCCTTTTTATGAGGTCTTTCATTATGCACGTTATTTACCAGACTTTACCAACTGCTTTTATTACAATGTAAACAGCAAGTTTTCCCCCCTGTATTAAACACACTCATGCTCCCTGGTTTCTTATTTGTAAGAGTGCTCCTGTCAGGCAGGTCTTTACTCTCAGTTTCTTGCTTTTTTTTCCCCTTCAAGTTTATTATCTGTCTATACTGACTTCTAGTGGATAATGAACTGTGATTTTCTCCCTGATGAAGGTTCTATAAACCTTCCTGTCCATGGCATCTGTCAGTTAGAAAATGCTTAATGGAATTTTTTTTCTCAATAGCACTTAGATTGTAAACTACCAGCAAAGACATTAACTTGCATCTGTAGAAGCAGGGGAAAAAATTATAAAGACACTGTGACAAATTTGGTGTCAGCAATTCAACAGGGTTGTTAAAAAGTTGCAGAAGATGTAGATAAAATCTTCAAGAATAAACAAAGGGCTAAAAACTATGTTTTATAGAGAATGGTGTAAGGTGTTCAATTTGCATACCCAAGGAAGAAAGTTGGAGGTATACAATTAATTCAGGACCAGCAGGTGCAATTAGCTCAGACTGTTTGATCTATGAATCAGAAGATATTCAAGTTGCCCAATTTCCTTAAATGAAGCACAAAGCCTTTTAATAGCTAAGCCAGATAATTCAGGCTTCAAAATGGGTGAGTTACAGATAGTGAATAGATGAGTCCAATTTCTGAGCAATGCATCTGCAATGAGAAGGAAGCTGAGTGGTGCAGTTGACACACCTGAAGGAGAGGACGCCATCTAGAGGGACCTGGACAGTCTTGGGAATTGGCACCAGGAAAACCTCATGAAATTCAACACATCCAAGTGCAAGGTGTTGTACCTGGGCTGGGGCAATCCCAGACGTAAGTCCAGACTGGGAGAAGAACTAACTGAAAGCAGCCATGCGGAGAAGGACTTTAAGGGTTCTTGAGGATAAAAACCTGGACTTGAGCCAACAGTGAAGGTTTGCATCTCAGAAAACCAATCATATCCTGGGCTGCATCAAAAGCAGTCTGGCCAGCAGGTCGACAGAGGTGACTCTTCCGCTCTGCTCTGGTGAGGCCCCACCTTCAGTGCTGCATCCAGCTTCAGGGTCCTTAGCACAAGAATGACAGGGACCTGTTGGAGTGAGTCCAGATGAGGGCCACAAAGATGATCAGAGATCAGATGAACTCCTACCAAGACAGGCTGAGAGAGCTGGAGTTGTTCAGCCTAGAAAAGAGAAGGTTTTGGGGGAGACCACGTTGTGGCCTTTCAGTACCTTAAGGGGTCTTATAAAAAGGAGAGAGAAGGATTTTTTATATGGGAAGATAATGACAGGACAAGGAGAAACGATTTTAAACTGAAAGAGAGCAGGTTTACATTAGATGTTAGGAAGAAATTCTTTACTGTGAGGATGGTGAGGCACTGGAACAGGTTGCCCAGAGAAGTTGTGGAAGCCCCATCCCAGAAAGTGCTCAAGACCTGTGGATAGCTCTCTAAGAAACCTGATGTAGGGAGTAGCATCTCTGTCCATGGCAGAGGAGTTGGAAATATATGATCTTCAAGGTCTCGTCCAACCCAAACCATCCTATGATTTTTTTGATTCTATGAAATTATCAGATAAATTAAATCAAGATGATTCCAATGGATAAGATGTATCTTCTAGTGCTCCAGAAGGCCAATAAATATAATAAATTAACCTTATGTTCCATCACCATGACAAGGAGAGAAGGTGCTGCCCAACTGGTCAGACCTGAGTATGTGAGCAGACACACCAATGGCACAAATTTTCCTCAGAGCAGTGGACTAAATGCTCTATTTTTATGTTGCCAGCCACTGATGCTTCAGAGGAAGATGAGAAAACAAATAAACAAAACCAGCAGGAACTGTTTTTCTGACCCCCTGTAAGTAGGTAATTGAAACTTGCAAGCTCTGATTAACATAATTAGGTTAAAAATGAAGCATTATGAGAAGAGTATTGACATAATAGAAAGGATTCTGAAGTCAGATCATAAATAAGAAGTGGAATGAAGAGACAGAAATGGGATGGCATTTCTTAGTTCATAAAGAATAGGATGAAATTTATTGACAATTAGAAAGAACAACTATGTAGTCAGGCTGTCATGAAGCCAAAAACATCTCTGTGAGGTTGTACAAGAAGTGCATGTTTTAAAAATATAGCCTACAAAGCCCAAATCTGTTTATTGATAAGCCTTTCCACTTTATCATAGAGTTGAATTTTTGATTTCTACTGTAAGACACTGATCCTTGCAAAGCCAGTAATGACAGTATTGCAAAATGTCTTTTGTCCAACATTTGCTTACAGTATCAAACCAGAGTCATGAAGTATCTCAGCTTGTTTTAGGCACAGAACAAAACCAACTATGTCAACAACATCACAATCCCAACAAGGCTGATTTTCAAGTTCTCTGATCACATTTCTGGCTCTTCATTTTAATCTTCTCTTCAACTCCTTTCTAGTTGTGGTTACCATAGCTGGATGTAGCAACTAGCTATGAATTCATGGAAGGCTGTATTTGCTCATGCTGAGATATGGAATATTTTATCAGCTACTGTCAGTCTACACATAAGGGTGAAATGTGGATCATACAGTTATCAAAGTAGGAAAAGTTGAACTAGTTGTTTGCTAAGAGTGATGGTATCAAATACCTTTCATCAGCAAAAATAGCATGATCAAGGCTGAATGAGTGTCTCCATAATGGGCTCTAGTTCCCATTGCACTGTGGAGGAGGAGATAGCAGTGGAGCTTTCTGGCTTTATAATTTGTGAGACAAAACCTTCAGGACCGTGCACTACTCTGTGCAGATGGCAGCCCTGTGCTGATGGCATAGAAGCTCAAGGAATCTCTGTGATAGGCAAACAAGGCTGAGGTACTCAACCAGATGAAGGACAGCCCCCCTACTCTTCTGCTTTCTTTTAGACACATTTGTAGCCTTTGCATCTGCAGGTATGCCAAATTCTCTAAAAATGGGTCATACTTGGGCCTGTGTAAGTAAGACAAAAACTTACTTTTGGGTTTTTTTTAGTGAAGTTGTCCTGACTGATTTATAAACACTGTGAGCACTGCAAATGAAGAACAAAGTAAGGGGTTATCAAGAGATGAAGAGGAAAGAAAAAGGCAGGCTACCTAGTGTTTCACGGAATGTTTGTTGACATGATGAATACAAATGAAAACTATTTGCTTTGAAACAAATCATGCTCCAAGTGCAATCTATGTACTTTGCTTGCCTGTCACTGCAGCTGGAGCTGTCAGCCAAGCTAACTGGTAGATAGGATAATTTTGAAATATTTCACTCCAATAAGAATCTATTTTGTGCAAGGGGAGCAAAAAGATAACATGTTAAGAAATGGTGTGATGAGATATTAATTTCCAGTGGAAAACAGGGCCATAAAATCCTTGAGAAGATACATGTTTCAGAAACCCAGAAAACTGGACACTCCTTTTTTGCCTCCTTCAAGACATACAGTGGGTTTCTTTCTCTAACAGCTGTCTTCCAAAACAAGTTCAGGGGGTTTTTTGATTTGTGCTCTCAATTCAGCATAATCCTTCCTCCCTCAAGAACAGAGTAAATGAGATTCTCTGTCTCAAATGGGTTTTATTTTGCAAGGAGACTCCTCTGCTCCCAGAGACTTGTGCAAGCAGGAGACCCCAAGCACTCATGTTCTTCACTCAGGAAGCTCCACTTATTTCTCAGTTGTTCGACTGAACCAATAGGCACTACTTGTTGGGATTTTTGTTGATCCAAGGCCTCAACTTGCCCTCACTTTAATACCTTTAGAGGTATTAAAGCTATAATACGCTAATACTTTTAGAGTATTATAGTAGAATTCCTAAAGTTTATTTCCTCTGCTTCATTCTACAAAGGAAAGAGATACAAAGGAGGGGGGGCTAAGAAATAGTAACAAACCTGTCAAAAATATTCTACTATTGAAATGAATATGTATACACAAGTTGTTTTACTCTCTTCTGTCAATATAAAGGGGCATAAAGGTTTCATTTACTTCCTTTTCACTGTCAAAATGGAGGCATGGAGGCCTGGTGTAACTAAGAGTCAGGCTTTCCAAGTATGTTAATTCAATAAGTTTGGAAAATGTGTGATTGTAGAAAAACAGAGAGAGATGTGTGTGGATCATTGTTACGAAGTTGAGTATTACATATTTTGACTTATTTAAATTTAATGAACCCCAGAAAGCATTTTTAGTGTTTACTTTTCCCTCATTTGACTCTAATTAACCTTTCCCATGATTCAGATGTCTGACAAATGCGGAGGGCTGCAGGGCTAAGTGCTTTTTTCCATGATTGACTTTAATTAAGCTTTCTCTAGGCTTGAAACCCTTGTAAACTCAAAGAACTGTATTTTAATTGCCTTCTGCCAGATTTACTTATGCTAGACAAATATTATAAATCAAATACAACACTATTAGAAGCATGATGAACTGACTTAAAAAACAGTAGCCTGCCGTGGTGAAATTCATTACACTCACTAAAAGTGCTGTGATGGGAGAAAAAATTACTGATTTAATGAAGGCAACTTTTGGAGCACAAGCAGCTTTTCTTTTTCTGCAGTGTAGGTATGTGAAGACACCAAGTTTCAAAGTATTGTTATTCTTCTCCAATTTCAGGGGAATTACATCATATTCATTCATACTAGAAATTATTAAGTGGATCATCTGAGAACTTATTTCATGCTTTGGACGGATCAATAGGTCTCTGTTACAGCTCGTGGAATGAGTCAGTTCAATCTTAATTAGGGGACTTTGTCACCTAAATCATGGCATTTCTGGTCTCTGACTCTGTCCTAAAAGGGTCATCAGGGGAACCAGACTAACAGGCACCAATGCTTGTACAAGTAATGCTGATTTTATTTTTCAAAATACTGAACCCAGAAATGTAGTTCAATGGCTGTTAGCAGAAAAAAATGAAAGATTGTCCATAACTTTTAAGTTAAATATAAGTTTTACCAAAGCTAAGGTTTGCAATTTTTTTTAGTGCTTCCTGTCAAATAGTAGCAAGTTAGAATTCTGTTGGCTCATGGATTGGAAACATCCCTTCTATTCAAATGAATAGCAAATCCTATTTTCATTCTATGTTATATTGCTATAAACTGAACTGTGAAAGACGCACTGTGAGTTACACAAAGGTAGTATGCAGCTCATTTTGCCTCTTTTCCATTGTACATTATGTTCTGAAGGATCAACTGGGCTGTATTTACTTAACCACACTTCTTCAACTGAATCTCCTCAGGCTTGGTGGGAAAGATGTGGCTCATGCCAGAATGCCATCCTGAGAAAACCTTTTGCAAATGCTGTGGTTGAAAGTGCTTATCCTTAATAAATAAAGTGTTTGGGAGCTTTTTGCTGGAAAGTAGCCTACCAAAACTGTCTTTGGGCTTAATCACTGTATAGCAGTGGTCTTGAAAGGTGTCAGCCTTTTCTTTCAGTAACCAACAGCATGAAAACAGAGATCAACAGAGGTTAACCATGGTGTCTCAGTTGTGATGGCTCTGTGTTCCTTCCAATTTTCATCCTTTTCTAATAGAGTGTAGAATATTCTAAATTATAACCAAAATTATTATGAATATAGCTAAGATCAAATTAACTCCCAAAACAGAATCCTTACACCTGTGCCCACAAACAGTGTAAGGAAATATCTAAATATTTAATAATATAGTATTAATATTTAATAATACATGCATAAATGTATGTGTACATCTATACATTTACATATGCAACTATTTAAAATAGCCACATCATCTGAATACAGACCCTGCACAAAGCAGTAGACTGACTGCTCTGTTAGCTCTATTTATCCAGCTAATATGTGTTGCCAAAGCTGTTGCAGCAAAAGGGTCTCCATGGGGACCAGCTTTGGCTCAGAAAGAATAATTAAGTTTCTGTACCCTGTTGATACTCAGCTTCCAAGAGTGCTAATAAAAACACTGTACCAAGGTGGCAACATTCAAACCTCAGTCTAGGACAACAGAACACCTTAAACAATTGAAAAGCAAGTGTCAGAGCCCGGACAAAGCTGTTAAGTCAGAGCAACTGTTAGCTTTCCTAGATCCTGCAAGGAAGTTGGGTTAGCTCCTGAGTTTGACATTGCTGGCCCTCTTGAAGGACTTCGGAGAATTTTCGAGGTAAGGAAAAGTTTCATATAGAGAGATGCACAATGAGGAATTGGTGCAAAAAATCATTTGTTTTAAAAGTACTCAGAGCCCTCTAAATAGTGGAGTATTGTTTTTTTAAAAATGGAGATATAAACTGTTTGATGTACTGAGGCTTTTTTATTCTTGTGAGTCTTTGTTTAGTCAGAATCACAATTATTCATGGAAAAAAATCTACAGACATTTCCTAGTTTTAATTAATTCTATTTTACATCCTGACACTTTAACTTGCTCTTGATCAGCTTCTAAGTGATCTGTTTGACATGTATATCTTTAATTCAGAGTAATTGTCAAATCGGTTTGCAATTTATCAGCAATGTGAAGAGTAACTCTATCAAGAAAGAGCTATTTTTCTTTGAGAGTGAAAGTAAGCTATTACAAAAGGCCTGGGAGATTTAAGAAAAATGGTACTGTCATCTGAAATTTCTGAGTG
The DNA here is from genome assembly GCF_008360975.1 of Lichenostomus cassidix. Classification (NCBI taxonomy): domain Eukaryota; kingdom Metazoa; phylum Chordata; class Aves; order Passeriformes; family Meliphagidae; genus Lichenostomus; species Lichenostomus cassidix. The sequence continues at coordinate 103,499,381 of NC_139482.1, read as the reverse complement.
TGAGAACCCCTTCAGATTTCTAGGAAGAATTTTTAGTAATTTCTGCCTTCAACAAACATGATAGTGATCTGACTTGAGTGAAAAATGTTGCCTAAATTCTATAGCCTTATTTGGACTAAGCTGAGGGCCCTGCAATCTATTACAATCTATCCCATGTGCTTGTTTTGTGGAGATGTTTTCAGTATCATTCTTTTACTGGGTGAGAGTGCTGACAAGTCGTATTGGTCTTAAACAATACTTGCAATTACAAACTGAACCGTAACGTCTGCCTCAATACTTCCTTGACGTATATTTAAAAAACTCTGTGTAACAATTATAATATCTGAAAAAAGAGCTTATTCTTTCTGTGTCTTCACTGTATATAAAATCCCAGGTATAGGCACCCACATCTCTTCCCTATTGACTCAGTGTTAATTCTGTGTAACTCTTCTGCCAACTTCCAGCACTGTGAATGAGGACACAGAAAGGTCCTCTCCTAAAACTGATTAAACTACAGTTTCTGCACATTTATGTTTCTTCTCCTGGTTCTGAGAAATTAAACTAGAGCTGCAGCTGAGCCAAGTATTTTAATGAATTGCAAGTTTACAAAATAAAAAAGGGCAGAAGTAGGATAATGTTGCAATTTAGTGAAGTTGACTCAAAACTGGCATGAAGTTTTGGTTCAGAAAAAGAAATGGAGGAATTACATTTTGTGAGTGTTTCATTTAAAATGTACCCAATGCAGTTTTGTAAATCTTCACAGAAAACTTTTTTCAATTTGAAATTCACTAATTTCTTTAAGATTATTAAAAAAAAAAAAAAGCACAAGACTTCAGTGGCATAAAAATGAAACAGAAGATTTCTCCAAATTATATCCTTCACATTTTGATTGGGACACTGAGCAGAAAATCAATTAGTCATAAAGAAGCTCCCTAGTGGGCAGAGTCTGGTTATTTTCAGGGTCATGAGCGTTGCTTATTACTTAAACCATGTAACTCAAAAGTCTGCACAGAAAGGATGAGACTATGTATACTGGTATTTTCAAGGACTGAACAGAGCTGAGTAGATAGGGACTAGGGGCAGTGTGTTCATTACCCACCTAGTGGGCACTAAGAATACAGGCAGGCAGTAATTCCCTGGGGCACTCACAGATATTTTGGGACTTACAGATATTAAGAAGTGATGGGGACTGGTGCTACTCGCTCTGCTTCTGTGAACACCATGCTTACTCCTCCAATGTAACCTATCCATTCCCCTTTTCAGTGCTGCCAGCACAATCCCTGTTTCATCCCTGCTGTAAAGTCATCTGCACCCTGGTACACCTCCCATCAATATGAAATACAGGGCATAAGGGCACAACAGTATTACTGTGAAAAAGAACAGTGAAAATGGATCCCCACACGCCCCAAGAGCATGTGTTTGTCTTTCATGTGTGGTACTCGGGGCTAGATTGTTCCTTTCTTTCCAGGGAAAAAGAAAACCAACAAAGACCAACCAATCAAACAAACAAAACCTCCAAACAAATGAACTAAACAAAAAAAAAAAAAGGAGAGGATAAACCACTAAAATAATGGAGCATATGAAAAACCTTACCAAAGGAGGATATGATTGGTACAATGGTTTCAGTTGAGTTGTTTGGTTTTTTTAATTTCTTCCTGAAAGCAGTGATTATTTGAAAATAATGGAAAAAGATGACCACATTTAAAGCATTTATTTGTTCCTGGATTAGTGGGTTAAAATAATACTGGTTGTTGCTATGATTTTGCTCATATCAAACTTACCTTCATGAAGTAACTTACCATATTGCTGCAGCTGGCTGGATAATGTCTGTTCCTGTGTTTGTCATTTCCAAGCAAAGAGACCTGCCAAATTATTCAAAAGGGTATTGCAGTCCCAGCACCTCTTATTATTCCTTGCACTCCTTGCTCCCATTCCTTTCATGTTGTTCTGATACACAGGGATATAATAAAGAAGTTACATAACTAATTAAAGCAGATGTATTTTTAATAAAGACTTTGGAATTGATTGAGAACTAACAAATTCAATTCTCAAGTGTATCTCAACACTGTTTTAAAAAGTGTTTGATTTATTCATTTTAGCTTTGGAGAGCACTTTTCCCATATGGATTTTTCCAAAGACTTTAGGTCTTACCTTGGGTTACTTGCACTCAGTGTGGATAAGCCACGACTGTTTAAGCATGCTGTCAGATCAGAAGCAAAGGTGTAACTAATGTAGCCATCAAAGGATCTCTAAAACTGACAGACTGCCTCTGCAGGGTTTTGTAATCTGTTTTATTCATAACATTATTAAGATGTAAGTATAGCTTAATTTTTATCACAAAGTGTATAAATGAAAGCAGTTGCAATTCAGACATGGGGCTTTGATGGAGGGCTGACTGAAATCATTGAAAAGACTCATGCTGGTTCCACTGATCATGGATGAATATCAAGCACCATATGATATCCTACTGTGATTACTTGTTTTAATGAAAAATATTGTGATTAACATCTTAAGATTTATAATGTGCATAGGAAAGAAGAGTTAAGAAAACCAGGGAAAAATATTTGTGATATAAATCAAGGTTTCTCTAGTGCGGGAAGTGAAAGAGGGGAAGACTTGTAAATTTCCTTCTTTTTAAGCAGACATTCCAAGTAAAAAACCTTCAATTTTGGATGACCTGACTTTTCAGGTTGGATGGCTGATGGTTTCTTTTACCATTCTGTGTTTCTTCAGCACCAAGTCTTGACTTCTCTATCTTGTTCTTTTGAGGTCATAAGGGAATAATAGAGGAGAAAGAAATGGAAAGTTATATCTAGTTATATTTTGGGATCAGATTTCAAAACCAAAGAGAAAATGCAATACTTTTTTTCTGCCATGGAAATATTTGTAACAAACATTTCTATTATCATTATCCACATAAAAAATCCTCATTATTAATAGTAGTAGAAGCAGTGGTATCTGAATAAAATCTTTCCTCCCTAGTCACTTATTAGAAGATAAATGTTTACAGAATATTGAAATCCAAATTCAAAGAACGGTAAATATGCTTAGTTTTTAATTGCCACGCTTAGGGTTCTCTTTCTTTTTAAAATATTCAAAATGTTCACCTGCAGTGGAAAGCTTGGTCTCAAATAGCTACTTTTCCATAAAATTCAGATTGCATACTTTCAGAGTTGGCAAATTGACCCCAGGATGAATTCATTCTCTTCTCTTTTAAACTCTTACATATCACTCTGCATCCCTGCCCCTTCTATGTTCTGCTTGTCTGGAGCATTGAATTTCTTGCTCACAGATTACCAATCACAGGGAAAAAAGCTAGAATGAGATTAAATTTGAATGGCTCTGCCTCAATCTTGGGATGTTCAGTAGTGACATGTGATGTATGAGGGGATTCTCTTTCTCTATGAGAATGACTTGTTGACACTACTGAGCAAGGATTTCCACCTTTTGATCATGGAGTTGTCTTTGGCCTGTGATTGTCTAAACTCGGAAATATCAAGTTACTGAGTGATGAGCAGTGGGGATGCTGTAAGCAATCTCCACATACACACGTATGTATATGTGTGTAGCTCCCATGCACAGACACAGAATAAAAAACCCTGAAATTTAAGGTGCTTTTTACTGGTGAAATAGCTGCAGGGTGACTGAGATGAATCAAATTACTTGAAAGAACAAAAGTTCAGGGAAATAGGCACAGCAATAATCCCTGTGATTTATGAGCATTATGAAGGATTTACCACATTTTTGCATCAGTTCACATGATAAATTTGCTTTGGTCACTGCCTTCTGACTCACCGTGAGAACTAATTTGCAAACCTGAGGTATCTGAATCTTAAATTATTCTGTTTATTATTCATGATGAATAGGAAATCATTGTATTAACATTCCCTTATTTTTATTTAAGATTGAAGATTGACTGAAAATAAAAGTTGTTAAGGTAAGAGTTCAAGCTGTACAAAACTTGGCATATATTATTTTCTTCTATTTGCTATTCCTGACATTGTCTTTCAACCTTCCCTTATTTTAACAGTTCTTTTTCTCCCAGCTCTTCAGATATGCAACAGCCTAATTTTCCAAACAAAGAAAATCTTCAAATTCTTGTAAAGTCTGGTATTCTTTGCCCAGCTACAACTGCAATTTCTTCATTGTTGATGTCACTAAACATTGGTTGTTTTTTTTCCTGTTCCCATCTACCTTTGCTTTCTGCTGTTCCTTACACATTGAAAGGTGTGTTGATTAACACCAAGACAGGAAAAATGTGCAGGGAAATGATACAAAAAAGCTGCTCAGATTTCTCTGAAATTTTTTGGAAATTCTGTAGCAGGAGCATGTATGTCACCTTCTGCCATAAGTATAAAATGCTTCTGCTCATTTCATAGTTGAACTGTGAGTAGTATTTGAAAGGAGTGGGTTTAAAATTCTCATTGTTATTTTAAATGTCATCCAGTACATACAAGCAGAATACCAATGACAGGAGCTAATAATTTAGCCATCAGAAGATAAAGCACTAACTCACCAGGAATACAGGGACAGCATCACATTGACAATTATTTTCCTTGGGAAAGCAACATTAAATTTACATGTGGGTCCAGCTATGATAATCAAGATGTTGCATCAAATGTGAATGTGCAATCATTTAAGATACTTCCCAGTAAGTTCTTGTGTATCCTGTGATAATTTCACACACTTATGGCAAATGAAAGGCACTCAGCACATCCTTCCCTGAGTGACAGGAGCTTTTAGTTTACCAGTATATACCAGAGAACTGTGACAGCAACTTCACAATTCAGTTTTCCTCCTAATAATTTGTTATTCTACCTGTGTTCAAAGAATGTCTTGATAACTCCTCCTCTCTAGTAAGACGCAATTTAGCAGACACTGCCATTTTGTCAATGTTTGGACAAAAGTGAGTAGAACCTCTTAAATCACACAGGTCTTGGAAAAGGAACTATGAATTACTTATTTTTGTGTTCTTTCTACTTCAGGACTCAGTCTGAAAGACTGAGAATACACATCTTTATGCATTAATAGTACACTGCCTACTTGATTTGGTCAAAGATTTCTTTGGTCAATATTTAAAAAATCAGCTAAGCAAACCTCTTTTCAGAAGGTGCTGCATACTGACACTGAAAAATAGACCAAGAAAATTTTCAAAGCCATGGATGTCCAGAATGAAAAACAGGAATCCTGAAAAATAAAGTCTAGTTTTCTAGCCTAGGAGCTACCTCAAAATCTATGTGGCAAACAGGAGATTTGATTTTTGCAATACAGCACATCACACAATTGTCCTTTGCCTGCCTGCTGCCATCTGGTCCAATAGTGAAACTCATTCCTTGGATGGGACAGGCAACAATACTGACATTGCTCCCTACAAAAGCAGCATGGTTAAAATCTAGTTCAGATTCCATAGGAGTCCTGTCAGCTTCCTGCAATTTACATTCCCAGCCAACCCTGGTAATACTAAAGCTAATTCTCTTTTCAGGGGTAATAATAACAATAACAACAACAACCATTTTCTTTTAATTCAAATCATGACATAAAACTTGCCAGAACAGTCACAAGTCCCTGCTGAAATGATGACTTTAAGGAACTTTATTTGACATGGAAGTTGAGACTATGTTGAGATCATCTGCAATGGAAAGAGTGACATGAAAGAATGGAGTGGGGAAGACTGTGTTTCATGAAAAGAAGAACGTGCAGTAAAGGTATTTAAAATGTGTAGAAGGATACCACTAAATTACCAAGACTTACTCTTTCATCTATTATAAAATCATCATAATACAGAGGGGACATCTGTCTGCTAAAGAAATTACTTGCTATATTGCTGATAATTAAAGAAAAAAAAAACCATACGACAGACTCAGCAATTCAAGCATCTAATAAGCTTTGATAAACAGCTTCTGTAGAGCTTGTGCAAATACAGATTAACTTAAAAAATGCTATTATCCCTAGCAGACAGATGTTCAACTACTGAAGTTGAGAGACAATCACTGATAGTAGATTGCATGCTGAGTGGTATTGAAGGGTTGTCAGTGAAGATACACATGTTGAGGACTTCAAATAGCTCTCCCTGGCTCTCTCAGTGCCAAAAGCCTCTTTTTGACAAATCTGCGCTGTGTTTGAAGCATCAGTGAGGAAGTACCTTGCACAGTCAGTGTCTCCTGGGATATGCTACACTCATGGGAAGACACAGTTTGTTCATTTGAGGTGGTCATGGCTTGAAGTTGACCTGATGTTACCTGAATGTTTTCTGTAGCTTTAGTCAAATAGTATAATAAAAGGCTCACTAAAAATTTGAATCTTGACTGTCAGGCTGTACCTTTTCCTTCTCAAACCATACCAATGCACAGAGAACAACCCTAGAGTCACAGAATTTCTTCTGTCTGTGGTAAATGTTCAGTCCAGGGACCAAGTTAGGGCACAAAATCCACTTATCTGTTGTAGTGAAAAAGTTTATATCCTTCCTACATGCCTAAAATTATGATACAGACCTTGGGGTACTTTCCTTAGTGATAGTATGTATGGTAGGTCATTTCAACAGCTGGAGGAGAAATCAAAGTTTCAATTACTTCTCCTACTTTATGTTTTTGCATTTTTTAAATTTTGCAAATGGGAGATAGTTAAGCCAGCTTTCACTTTAGTTTACAGTCTTGTCTGTGTGCTTTGCAGTAGGCACTGAGGGTGAAAAACAGTTCTGAAAAACTAGCTGAGGACCTTAATTTGCTAATGATTAATTAACATATTTATGTATAGGGAAAAAAGGGGGAAAAAAAGTCACAGTATGGCTGAAACCTTGTCTTAAACCCTAAATTTTATGCAAAAATAACCTGTTAACATCCAGGCAATTGCTGTATTTAAAAAAAAAAAAAATAATAACAGATTACTATTCGTTCCAGTGCTTCAATGTCCTGAATTATTCGTGGAAGCTGAAAAAGAATGAAAAACTGAGCCCCAGACGGTGATGAATATTTCTATGAGAAGTGCTAAGCAATTGGAATAAATCATTATGAAAAGTGGGGAACGTGTGAAACAGGCAACAAATAACTGGAGGGCACTTTTTTGTTACTGGTCTGTATGAAAGTCTGCTTGTAACCATGGCAACTGGAAGGCCACATTTACAGCATTGCTACCAACAAATATTGAAGAGTAACTTACAGCACTTTTCTCATTCTAGCAATATTGGCTGCTTTCCCTGCTGTGCCCTACAGACATGTCCTCTGACCCCAGGCTCCTTCCTTCACAGGGACAATCTGCAACAGGGCCAGTTAAGCCCTGCAAGTCTGCATTCCTCCCTCTGGTCAAGTGCACTGGAGTGCAGCATTCCATTTTTTTCATTATTTTCTCTGTTTTCAATGATAACATTGAAGTTTTACAAGGTGGTCCAGCTAACCCACGTGGGACAGGAAGATAACTGGTTTAGTAAAGAGGCAGTGTCATCTAGAAGTGTGATAATAAACAGTGTGATAATCAAAGGTCAAATGAGGCACTGAGATGTTCATGCACACCTACTTTTGATCACTGTACCCAATCATTCTGGAATGCTTTGGAACAAACATTCTGGAACAAAGGTAACAAAAATTCAGTTTCTTCTTTACATTTTTTGTCCATAGACTCCATAAGTGCTGTCTGTATCTGTGTCTTAACTTAAACCATCACAGGTACCTGTAAATGTACATTTTCTAAAACACATGGAATAACTTTAAATCTGACATCAGTTCTAAACTCCATATTTTTTTGGTAGTGGTGCTGTCTTTTTTCTTACTGGCTTATAAGATTATCTATATGAGAAATAATTTCCTGTTTTCATAAGAAACCTCTCCAAGTAACAAAACTGTGAGTAGAAACCACGTCCCTGGCAATCTGTGTTTAGAGGTTTTGGTTAGTGAAATGGAAGTAGTAATGTGTTTCTGTGATAATACATATATCTTGCAGCCAGCTGTTGAGCTCACAAAAAAACTCCACACTATGCCAGACATATTTGTCAGAGGTGCCTTATTTCTATTTACAGTGATGAGGAGAAAAATAGAATTTTTACAGGCTAATAACTTTTTGATAACATATAATAACAATACTGTGTTTTGGAAAGTTTAGAATCATAGAACTTCCTGAGCTGGATGGGATCCACAAGGATCATCAAAGCCCAGCTCCTGGCTCTGGCAGGACAGCCACGAGAATCACACCAAGTGTCATAGAACATATAAAAGATCATCATAATTGTTTTCATTTTTCTGTCATAGTACAATGAAATTACTTGTCTTTGAGTCAGTGTGAAGTCATAAAAGCAAATTAATAAAAGCAGTTGCTCCTTAGTACTATCATTTAATCTTCATAGTGAATTTTAAATCTTTCTGCTGCAAGAATTGTTATTAACATTAAATCCTTTGTCCAAATGGAAATTTCCCATATAATAGGACTTGTTTTTCATAGAATGTGATAGTAAAAATAAAAAACATTTGTAATAATTCTGATTTTTCCACTAACATTTTTCAACAGCCATAATAGTCCATTAGAGATCCAGTGTCTAGTACTTATCCTGCATGGGTTCTCAACATCTGTTATTCTATATCCATGTTTTCCCCTGTGGTATAGAACTTATTGCTAAATTTTACAAGAAAAAATAAAAATGTCATAATGGTTTAACAGGTATCAAATTCATAATCATTTGTGGGAATTTTTTTACCTGAATGGCAAGCAGATTCCATAAGCCCATCTCTCCCATTTACTTTTGTGTTCTAGGAGTTTCCTCAGCATCATGAAATGCCCACATTTGGCATGAACAAGAATCTATCTACCAAAATAATTGTTTTTAATCATACTTTTAAGAGAAATTGCTCTAAGTTTGGAAGCGCTTGCTTCAACAGTTGGCGATTCCACCCTCAAAGTCAAATACACTAGTATAAAAAAATTATTTCAGTCCCTAAATGCTGATTTGATAAAAAACAACATGAAAGAAGGAACTGTGATTTTAATTTTCAAGGAGCTGAGGCCTCGCAGTTGTTGTGGATTTAATTTAAAATGTTGAGTTTTCACTACTTTGGGGGTCCAGGCTGTGCTGCTTTCTATAATTGCCCTGATGAACAATTATCTAGAACTAAAGAATGCAAAATACTTGACGGAAAGCCATGAACCCAAGTTAATGTCAAAATCATTAAATCCCCAGCCGGGAGGAAGAACCACTCTCTTCCAATTCCTGGAAAAGAAGTCAAAGCTGCTGCAAAGTGCAAGTCTTCCAGTTACTTGAAACTAATAACTAGACTTTTGTCATGTCAGGAGCTATGGAGGACAAATGCAAACAATACACTCCCTGAAATGTTTGGATTTGAAGGATACCCATAGTTGGTATGATGGTGGGTTTTTTAAATCTGTTTTACTTACAGGATTGCTGCTATATGGCCTGAGAGACATCCTGCTGGGAGTCACTCTCATGCCTTCATCCCGAGCACTGCCTGCCTCTCTCTAGGTTTCACTGTGCTTCGTGGAAGTTTGCAACACGATAAAGCAGCTCTTTACAAACGACCATGAAATTGCTGCAGGTGCACAAAAGCACTCCCTCAATGAATATTGTGTGTGCAGAGACCCCAGTTCACCTGTTTTTCAAAAGCAAGTATAGCATGAAGAACATATAGATTATTAGGCTGTTTGTTGAATCAAGAACCTGCACTATTAGATTAAAAAATACATTTTTTCTTCCTAATACCAAGACCTTGGTTCTTATTTGTAAGCCTAGCTCATTGAAAGGAAATGTCCCTCTACGTATAATCAGGCAGCTGACATCCTTTCATATCATTTTTATTTTACTGCTTCTGAATGGGAACAGGCCGAGGTATTGCGCAAAGACATTTCTGTCTCCCAGCTTCCTATTTCATATGACTGAAACAATGAGTTCAGCACAGCATGATGGAGAAAGGGCAGATTGAACAGATGATTCAGAGGTGAGATGAGGACAAATGTATGTTCGGATTGGGGGTGGGTGGGGGGGTGAGTTAACTTTTATGAGGCTTTCACAAATAATGAACTCTCTTTTTGTTTTCAAATTCAGCTTTTTTTTTCTGAGCATGAAAGAATTGCTGGAAAATTTGTTTGCAGCTACTTTAATAGTCAGCAACAACATTTCATTGTATTAATTCCACACAATTACTACTTTCTCTCATCAATATTAAATAGTTTAGTTGAACACATGCTATATCTGGACTGATTTGGTTGATTTAAAAATATTTACTATGTTCTGTACCAAAAAAGTATAGAAAACTCAGCCTTGACTCAGCAGAGATTTTATTAGTAAACAGCTCAGAATTTAAGACAGGTTTTAATCTGCTCGATCATGAAATATTCATGGTCATATGTAAGAATAAATGTCAGTACTGCGACATCTTCTTTTGATATCTAGGACATTACCTGTGATGTTTTTGACTGAGTATTTCCTTGCACAGGCTTAAGTAACATTTCTGCCTGCAGTAATATGTTAAACAGCTTTGTGTATGGTGCTATCCTGCACTTTCTTATAGCAAAATACCTCTTGACTGAGATTATGATTATTATTCTCATTACTGGCTTTTGTAAAAACAAGTGTAATGCTTGCTGGTAAGCAGGGATTCAATATTTGAGCCCTGTAAAAAACTTGCTTGATACTTGACATCTTACACTTGCATGTAAACTTAGTACAAGACAAAGCTCTTTCCTGCTTTAAAGGCAAAGTCTATTATACAGGCATCATATCCTCAAACTAAACAGAGCAAAGTTAGAAGCTTCATGGGGAAAAAAAATTTAAAAGGCTGCCTAGTTGTCACAAACATATTAATTCTGGATGTTGCTTTTCACTGAAATTTGTATGCAATATTAAATTGCATGTTTGTACCAGATGTAAATAGCACGCTCAGTAGGCAGTGAGATTTCACGTAGGGAGCATGGAGGTTTGCAGTAGGCTGCTTAGCAATAGTGGGCCAGTTCCCAGCTGGAATAAGCTGGAGTAGCTCCTAGTGAACTTTCCATCTACTGCATGTGTCCTAGTGATTACACAGCTCCAAGCATTTGCATCAGTGTCAGGAGATGGCACGAGAGTAAACGAACCTCTGGTCTGATTCAAGGCAGACATTTTTGTGTGAATAGTGAAAGTTACTATTTTTCACTATTGTTATATTGTTATTAACAGGGAATTACTGCTGTTATTGTTTTTGTTTTTATTACTAAAGTGAAAGCCAGGTAGACAAAGCCTAGGCACACATTATGACCCACAGATCAGCTTCTGCCAGCGGATGAGGTATCATGGCAGCACGGGGACTGGACTTAGCAAGTACAGAACAGCTTTGCCCTCCACACGTGCATCATAGAGCTGTGCTTGTGGCATCCTCACCCTTCAGAGCACCAGTGTGTTGGTGAGACCCCTCTTGTATCTTGTTGGTGATGCTGGAAATTATTTGATGCTGCTCTGGTGGGCTCTGCCTGAACCTACTGAGGTGGCACACGAAGCAAGGTTTGCATCCTTCTCAGCCCAGGCATTGCAGGGATGACCCCCATCTGAAGGCTCTGTGTGAATAATGCACTCCCCTTCCCCCTGGCCATCAGCTGGTGAAACTGGGATCAGAATGGAGACCAGCGTTTCTAAGTGGAGTTTATTCCTCCAGTACATGAGTGAATTGTGAGCCTGTGTTTAAAAACATGCTCAGAGTAGCAAGCTGTCATCATCTCAGCCTTAGTAAATATTAGAATCTAACGTTCTAACTCTGGTAAGAGATACCTTTATCCACCAGTTGTTTTGTTTGGATTCAGAATGGTTTGTTTCAGGTACAGCATAAATTATACACTGTTTCTCTACACAAGTAAACATATCAGAATCTAACCCAGCTTTTGCTGACAATTTGTTGATAATGGAATAGAAAAACACTTCTTTCACATCTACATTAAATTGTCTTTTTTGGCGGTGAGACCAGTTGGCCACATAACTGTATAATGCTCAAGTCTCATGGGAGGGTAGAAACATATTTTGTTAAAAGCTTCTACGTATGCCAGAGAAGATTTGTGCTTATTAATTAGCACCTTCAGAAAACTATTTCAAGAACACGTGTAGGAGTGGTCTACTTAATTAGGGACTATCAGAAACCTTAGATCAACATAGTTTGGATGTATATTATTTTTTTGATGTCTATTATTCCATCTAGACACAGCATTTATTGAAATACTTGACCTAGTTCTCAGCTTCAGAAGCTGAGGCTACAGGGATTCTTCATATCTCAGCCAATTTAGCAAGTTGGATGTTACACTGTTATCAAGAGCATCAAGATTATGAACAGAAAAATAAATAAAAATATTAAGGGAATGTTATGATCAAGTAGGCTGGCTAGCAACTTTGCATTTCCACTATGAATATGCAAATTAATTAAGAAGAGGAAAGTAGAGCATTAATACTGACCACAGATTTTTTTTTTTACTGTTTTGTTTCCCTTTTTTTCATGTTAATTCATTTGCTATAGTTATTGCTTTTGCTGGCAGTAAATAATATATGAGCACCCGAAAAATTTCAGAGTGGAATGGTGACTTGGCATAAACCTTCTATGTTTCCTGTCTTCTTCCTGGAAAGAGGATAATTTGTACAAGGGATTCCAACAGATAGAAATGTATCATAAATGAGATTGTATGTTTCTCAAGTTAGACTGACCAAGGTCTGTATCATACTGATCTAGTTTTTAGGTTAGAGTCTCAAGTGATGGCCTCAGAGATATGTCACCCTGTGTTTTCATGGAAACTTTCAGTGCTATGAAAGAATTTGTTCTTTTTATTCACCAATCTTTTCACTGTTCTCCTTGACTGCTTCCTAAAGTACTAAACGCTTAGTACAAACTCCCTTTAGCCACTCATAGAGTCTCATATTGCATCTGCTTCTATGCAATCATTTTAATAAAGCAGTAAAATACAGACTAATCAGCACTCTAATTTCTTGTTACCTTTTATAAATAAAAAAGGAATTTAGTAGTAGAGTGCTAAGACACCTGAGCAGGAAACTCTAGCCCAGTATAAGCAAGAACAGGTATTTTACTATACCAACAGCACTGTTGCAATAAATTCCCTGCTCATATATCCTGCTCCTGTATTAGATCCCTTCCTCTAATGTTCCCCATTTCTGCTCCCAATTGATTCTGTGCAGATCCAGCGTAATTTGTTGTCAGGGAAAGGTACTTTTGAAGTAGGATGGATCATGTGAGATACATGTTATGTGTGTGGAAGGATGTTATTTTAAATACATTCTCCTTGCTAGTGAATATCAGGAAGTTATCCCTGAGACAAGGAAGCAACTTCAGATGGAGCAGATGGGGAGAGAGGAGAGTGTGGTGGAAGGGAAAGAAGATATACAGGAAAGCATGTGGAGGCTGATTTCTGGCTTCCTGACTCTAATATCCCCCAGGAAAAGGTTTTACTCTGTCTGTATCCTACTAAATGCAACATTTTAAAATTCTGCTTCTCTAAAATTAAAACTTTGAACACCAAATCTGAAAGAGATGTGCTGCACTGTCCAGCTTCTCAGATTCTTGACATTGGTTCTCACAGTTTCCTAAAGGAAGCTTTATTCTCATGTGTGTGGCTAGCACAGTTTTTCCCATGAGAGGTTTTCTTGTGTTTTGTAAATAAAGATAAAGTTTGGATGTTTTGGAACAGTGTCCCAGAACTTGGGCAGTGCAGGCCTGGCCAATCAGGCCTGGGGGAAGGCTTCTGACTGACCAATCTGGGTGACTTTTGAGAACTCTATAAATGTGATGAAATCAAAACAATAAAGGTCATTCCTTCTTGCCACTGAGAACCGATGCATTCATTACTCTGCTAGCTGCTCAACAGCGACACATGTGTAGTATTTATATAGGAAAATCTTTACCAAAACCACAAACCTGAATCTTTAATTTATACTACAAATCAGAAGATAATAGATTTTTTTAACTTCCCTTAGTATTTTGTAATTAGTTCATGTATTTGAATTTCATTCAAATTTGAAAATTTGAATAATATCATATCCAGGGACATTTAAGGAAGCCTGCTTCCATCCTTTGGTCAATTTCAGTTAAAGGATCAATTGATCCTTTGGTCAATTTCAGTTCAGAACTGATCAGAAGATATTTCTTTTCAGTCTGCAGAGCCTGCATTTCTTTTCAGGCTCTGCACAACATAATATCATGAACACATTTTTTCTAAGTACCAGGTTCAGACTTTTAAGGAAGCAGTTTTATTCCTGGTAAGAAACCAGGCTCTTAACAGCCTATAGACTTTGAAAATTTCTAAGAATTAATCCAATGGATTATTGGATGGACCTGCATCAAGAGCAAATTGGTTTTGATTCAAAGCCTAATCATTTCTGTTCACACCAGTTAGTTGTTTTTAAACAAGGATATGATTTAAACAAGGATATTTTTTAAACAAGGATAAACAAGCCTATGAAAGATCAGTTTACTACACAGATTTCTGTGAGGTAACACACTAACCTAGACTATCAGCATGTCATTAGAACAAACAAATTAGAGAAATTTCATAACTCAAATAAATGACAGAATTATAGAATCATTTTGATTGAAAAAAACCTTCAAGATTACCGAGTCGAACTGCAAACCTAACGGTGGCAAGTCCACTGCAAGGCGGAGCCTAAAAAATCTTGGAAATGTTAAATACATCATTGAGAAACTCATATGAAAATTTTGAATAAAATAAAATAATGACGAGAATGAGCATAGCAGGCTACTTGAATGTTAGTTACTTAGGACAGGAAAAAACTTATGAGCCCATTTCTACTCTTAGATAAATAAACATTGTAATCTCTCTTTAATCATAAATTTTGTAGTCAAAAAAGCCAACTAACATAGTGGAATTTTTTTCTTAATCCTAAATAGATCAGTAGCAAAAAAAGTGGTACATAGAATATGGAAATCAGGCTAAGGGAACAGCAAAGAGATAGAAGTGGACAAATTTCCAGGGTGAATATGTGCTAGAGTAATATTTATTTTAAAATAGGTCACCTTTGCATTAATTCATTAATTAATTGATAAATGAATTCATTAATTCATTATTTGATTGATAAATGTTGTCATTATTAAGTGTTATGATAGTGCTTAAGAGTATCAACTCAGGACTGAAGTGCATGTGCAGCTTCTTAAAAATCCCTGTCCCTCCCTCAAGGTATTTACTATTCATTCTCTCAGGTGGATGAAAGGTAAATAATGGGAATGAAAGAAAAGAATGAGGTGATGATATCAAAAGAGTTCAGCAAAAATGGTGTGTCAATACTCATTTCATTTCTTTCATATAAACACATTCAATTTATACCTCTGCTAGTTTGGAGTGTAGTACTCAGGATGAACAAACTCCATTTTCCATTGCCACATCTTCATTCTATAAACCTACACAGCAGAGCTGTGTTACTCTGTTAACTCTTTTAAATTTCTTTGAATCTTGTATCAACCTAGAAATAAGCGTTGATAGAAAAAAATGCTGTTTTGGCAAATGTTCTTGTCCCACATGCTTTCCCACAACTAGAAAGCATGGAACCATATGCTGTGTCCAGCTGTTGATCCACATAATGTGAACACAGAAGATTATTGTATAGCTTCCAAATTAGCAAGGCATTGTATAATATATTGTACCATTATGTATGTAATATATATGCAGTAATATATCTAGCAATGCATGTACCAATAGAATATTATATTATAGATAGATCACAAGAAAGATGATGAATATAGTTCTTTCCATGTATCCTCAG
The DNA here is from genome assembly GCF_008360975.1 of Lichenostomus cassidix. NCBI lineage: Eukaryota > Metazoa > Chordata > Aves > Passeriformes > Meliphagidae > Lichenostomus > Lichenostomus cassidix. The sequence goes on along the minus strand of NC_139482.1, from coordinate 103,483,669 downwards.
GGTGATACAAGCAGTTTGAAAAGACCTCAGACACAATGACCCACTGAAGAATATGAAGGAAATGTACAAAAGGTGTGCCACACTGCTGTAGAATATTTTACACATAGTTATTTTGAGTATTGGTAATTCCTATGTTATCCCATTAAAACAATATCTATAAATATATCCTAGACCTACATAAAATTAGACATACACTGTCTGACCTATATCCCATCAGATGCAGAAAAAGAGGCAGTTCACATTATACTCACTGAATATCCTCACTGAAAGTCGTAGACATGAAAGTTTTTTCCAAGCTTCCTCTCCTTCCCCCACTGGCAGTGATGAAGTGGAAAGCATTTTAATGGGAGACATATTTTTCCTGCTGACTTACCACTTATTCTGAGTATTGGTAAACTGCTTACTGATTACTGACTGAAAGCACTGATCTGTTGTATGCTTGCATGCTTGGAATTAGTCAAAGGACACCTAGGATATGAAATGGGAGTGCTTACTGGTTTTCTGTGCCTCTGAATTAAGGCAAATAAAAGTTTAGTTCATATCATATCTGTTTAATACCTGTCAGGATGAAAGACAAGCGGTATTTCAGCCTGGAATGCCTGTGCCTAATACAAAATATAAGAATACAATCTGTTTACTGCCACTTCTTTTTGAACTGATCATTGAATTATTTGCACATCCCCGAAGAATTCAATGCATCAGACTCCATCATACCACAGATGCTTCTCTTGGTCTAATCAGAACTGATGAATTTTTCTCTCTCCTGCTAGCTATGACATGTGTTTTGTCCAGACACTTAAGGTATTACATCTTTAATGCTTATTATTTGATCCATGATTAACTGAAAGCTAATAAAGGAAACATCACCATCCCCCTTCTTAACAGATCCTTCTTACAACCAGAAGAAAATATTTCTTCACCTTTAAATGAACAAACACCTTCTTGAGGCTCTACCTCAATAGCTCACTGAGTGGGCATGACTAAGAAACTCACTTTAGAAAGAGATTAGATTAGATCCTTAATCAAAGGAGTGTGAAGGCAGTGATTGAACCAATAAAGGAACAAGCACACAACAGGGTTTAGATCTGAAGAGGCGAGGAGCATGTGCCTTGATCCACATCCTTCTCACCCCTTTCATAAGGACATGTGTGAGCCTGAGAGGGTAAATAGTCTCCATTTGCTCTGGCCATTAGTGGTGAGGGTGAGATATGAGGGAACCCATGGGCTCCACAAGTTCTTCAAAGGTAGGTGATAGGTAAAATCTTGCACGGCTCATTGAGAAACAGCCCAGAATCATGTCAAGGATTTGAACCTCCACTGTGCATTTTCATCTGTCTTCTCATTCCTCCTCGTAGCAAGGAGTGTTGGATTCATTACCAGGGTGATTCATACACTGACTGTCATGGGGTTCATCACATGGCAAAAGTTCATTTAGATGCCCAAGTGGGAAAATTAAATATTTCAGGGAGATTTCTCTTCATAACATCAATACTAACAAAAGCCATGACCCACCTCTTTGGGGTGAATTTCTGTAATCTTCTTGTTTTCCTGCCTGTTGCCATCCTTGATTCTGTACTGCAGCCATACCTTCAGAACATAGGCTATTTTAATAATATTCTATTCTAAAATGACTGAGCATGGAAAACTGTAACTGGAAGAAAAAGAAAATACTTCAATGGAAATCTTCTCTGAAATAGTGTGGACCAAAAGATGCTTTGATTTGTGACAAACATGATGGGGTGTACTGAAACTCTGGGATGAAACTGCATTTGTATTGCATCCAGACTACACTGAATACATGCAGTACCTTGGCTAGTAGATGATCCTATCAACTTCACATACACAAAGTATTAGGAGCAGTACTTGGAGTACAGAACTGGAAGTCTCCTTGGATTTTTCTGATAGTTGCCAAAGGATGTTTGACATAATCTTCATAACTTCTGCTCCAGTGAGAGAAGAATACTTCATTAGGATTTATCTTGAGTACCAAGGACCTGACTAGAGTACTCTTGAATCCCAACAAGAAAATCTTGTTAAAGCAAAGTTTTATGAACAGGTATCATTCCTTTTGTCTCCATTGAAATAATATTTTTCAGAGGGTTCCGAGTGAGTAAAAGCCTGGGATTTAAAATGGAAGCTGATTTGTAATGTTTTCTGTATCAATTACTGTAGATATATCTGCTTTTATAATGATGGCCCTGTGTCATACTTCACTATGTATATTGAGTCATATAGGATGTTAGACACCTATGCACCTATGTACGTTCCACAAAGATAAATACATTTTTTATATTTAAAAAAATGCTGCTTGCACTTCCAAGCTTAGAGCAATTTTTAAAGCTTTAGTTGCCATATCAAGTAAATAGGTAATAGGGGAGGATGACAGGCAAAAAGAATTAGATAACAGAAAGAAAAGGAATCAGAGTTGTTAAAACGAACAATTCTCTAATGAATCCGCTTGCAAAAAGAATCTATTCTGCAGGAAGAGCATCAGGATATTGGCAGAAATAAAACATATGGTAATGTATTTGTAAGCCAGTGAGATACATATTCTTTTAAATATGTTGAAAAATATGGCAGATAATATACTCTTTTTTATAAATGTCTATAAATATTTATTAGTGAAATATACTGAAGCATATACTTGTCAAGTATATGTTTTGTCTTTAAAAAAAGAATTCATAATGTGAAATGCTTAGCAGTCTTACTGGATGACTCAGAGGAACAGGATTTCTGAGCAGAATGTTAAGTGTCTGACTTCCGTTGACTTCAAAAAGAGAAGGATTTTCATTTTAGAAGCGCAGAAGCAATACTGCATTGTTTCTGTAACTTATATTGAAAAGCATCATCAGTTAGTCACCCTTATGCTGGCACTCTTTATTGCATCCGGAGTCTCAGTAACTATCCAGACACACAAAAAGGCTCTTTTCAAATTTCTTACTTATGTATCCAAAACTATGGTACTCCAAATCTGTTCTGATTGACATGTCCCTTTTCTGCTGGGAAACAGACAGTTTATCTTCATCCCTACCCAAAAATAGAAATAGACTAGCAAAATGAGTATGGAGAGGTGATTATTTACTAATTTGCCACTGTAGTGGGGAAGTGTTTTTCGGTAGGATACTGAGTGTCAGTGTGATTTGTAGATTAAGCTAAAGTTAATGAGTCAATCCTGATCTCTGTAAAGACTGTTCAGAAATAAATGCCTCTTCCTTTTCACTCAAAACAAGCTAAGTAAGTATGTTCCTCTGTTTGTGGTTTCCCAAGGCTGAATATAAGAAAAAAAAATCACCAAATTGTCTTGTCCTGCATCAAAACAATAAAGACATTCTGAGATAATTGTCTCTCGGTTTCTCTTTCTCCCTGGATAGGAGAGATTCAAATCAGAAACACATCAGGCTTTATTAAAATTTTCTAACTCTCATCTCCCAGTTTGAATTTCTGAACTTCAGATATCTGCATCTAAGATGTTCATCACATCTTAGGAAGTAATAGGAAAAGGATGGCTGTTCGCAGTAGATCTATCTCTTCTAAGATACACAGATATCCAACAGTACTACTCTTCATTCACTGATTTCTGTCACTTTGGGGAAGACTGGGGAAGACTGATGATAGTAAAGATGCAAAAGCAAATAAATAAAATGGTGGCACCTTAAATGGAGACAGAGGAAAATCTAGTAGGAAAAATGTATTTATAGTTTTTTAATTTATATAAAAAAGATAACAAGTTGAAATTAATCCAAGAACTACAGCATTTTCATGAAAAATGTTACCAGGGAATATTCAGTTAGACTTATCATCCACCATAGTAGCAGAGCCTTAGCAATTAATCCAGAAGTTTTTTGTTAATTACCTCCTTCACTCTGCTCTAATCTGGGAAAAGAGATATGCACATCCAAATCGTGATTGACTTGTATTCTCTTTCCAGATGTGAAAGAGACTTGTATACATCCAAGTGCTTTAAGTGATAGACTCCACATAGCAATGGAAGACACAAGGAAATATCCCTAGCAAGAATAAGAAAGGAAACTTAGATATCAGACTTCCCTTTCCTACATTCTCCTTTTATTTTTATTCAGATTTACAGAAACATTTTAGTGTTTGTACTGCTTTTGGATGGGACAATTTTATTCATAGTGGCTTATGTATAGTCTTATATTTTGGATTGGTGACCAAAACAGTATTGATGTTTTAGCTGTTTCTGAGCAGTGCTTACACTGCATCAAGGCTTTCTCTGTTTCTCACTCCATCCCACCCATGAGCAGCCTGGGAGTGCACAAAAAGCTGGGAGAGGACACAGATGAGAAAAGAGATACTGGCTGATCAGAGAAGTATCCCATGCAATATGATGGTGTACTCAGCAATAAAAGCTGGGAGAAAGAGGGAGGAAGATGAAAGATTCAGACTGATGGCGTATGTCTTCTCAAGTCAGTGTTAATGCATATTGGAACCTGGCTTTCCTGAAAATGACTGAACATCTGGCTGCTATGGGGAGCAGTGAAGGAATTCCTTATTTTACTTTGCTTGTCCATGGCTTTGCTTTACCCATCAAACTGTCCTTATCTCAACTCACAAGTTTTCTCACTTTTACCCTTCAGGTTCTGCCCCCCATCCTGGTGTAGATAAATGAATAAGTGGTTTTGTGTGGCTTAGCTACCCTCCCATGATTAACAAACAACAGTGTTCTTAATTAGACCATCGTGGATGGTGGTTTAAGAATGCAGAAAATTCCTAAATATTTTTATAGCTCCCTTGAAACTTTGCTTGTATTCTGTAATTATACTACTATCCAGAATTTCTAATATTACGAAAATTGCATACAGTAATGTTCTTTATGTTAAGCAGTTAATTTTGAACTTCATTAACTTGACAGATTTAATTTTCAAATATAAGTAATTAATCACTTGCCACAGACAAGTGATTTTTAGTTTAAAACCTTTAAAAATCTGAAAAATGTGTCCAATACAGCTTTTTGGTAATTGATCTTACTTTTATGTCACTTAAAACACACACTAAAAGAAAAACTTCAGGGGGGAAAAAATTGCTTCCTGGGTATAACCACATGTCACCATTAAGAAGTTTCTGAGTTAATTTTATAGCCTTTTAAAAGTAATCATGGAAATGCTGATACACCCCAGTGAATCAAGCACAAAAAACCTAAGTGAGTGGTGCTGCAGTTCTCTGGGGTGGCCTTTTCTTCCTCACATGTCACTGTTAGCTGGTAGTGACAGCTTCCCTGTGGGGAGCAGAGGGTCCTAGAACATAGAGGAGCCCCATCACAGAGCTTCAACCCAGGGCACTGGTCCTACCTGGGAAAGCAATTACATATGAGGTGATAAAAAGCAAGAAGAATGCATAGATATGGCTGAGAGCATCTATTACTAACTGATGTAAAAGGCTCTTTATTTCCTCTTCTGCATCAGGTGGTTTTAGGTGACAGGTTCCACTTGGCAGCAGGAGCTAGAAGGAAATATCCCTGACAAGTAGAAGAAAGTAAAAAAGAAGGAGAAAGCATGGCCAGTGGAGTGGATTGTAAAAACGCCATTTCCAGCCAAGTTCTAAATGGATAACAGCAAGATCAACTTACATTTGTCAAAGCAAAAAAAGTACATTTCCGCAATTGAAAAGTGAGCTGGCAGAGTGCACACAAATTTCAGTTTTGTGGATGGGTGGAAAAGAGTGCATTTGAGGCTACAGTTACATTGCAATCACTAGTAGGGCAGTGTAATTTGGTTTATTGGAAAGGTACATTACACCTCAGCCAGCTCACTGAAGTGCAAGTGGCAACTTCCCATGTCAGCCCAGTGATCAGTGTGTGTGGACTAACCAAGTGTTTGCTGTAATGGCACATTGCAATTGTACTCAGCTACAGTGAGAGGAAAATTGGGGTCTCCATGTTGGGCTGAGGGAGTGAAAACCAAACCAGAATGATATTCTGAAACTGGTATTTTCTGAATCTCTTTCCCTTTTTTTTGCAATGCTGAGACAGGGGCTTGTACTGCGCCTGTACTTCAAGCCACCTGCTTAAAAAAATAAAGGCTAAGGGAAGAGCTGCTGCATATCTTGAAGAAAAACTCTTTAATTTTTTCCTTTCAAGTACAGCAACACACATTGCAAAAAATAAACTATAAAGTTTTGGTGTGTTCCAATGGTCGTAGGTTGTGTCTGGGAAGACATGGAAAGTACAATATTCTGTTGGTGAGCCTCTGTAAAAATGTCCTGAAAGCCTTCACAAGCCTAGGGACTTCCCCAGAAGTATTCCACATCCTTGGAAGAAACTCATTAGGAAGGAAAAAAAAATTACAGGCTGATGGGTTCATGATTCTTCTTCATTCACAGGAGAGGGCACAGATAGGTGCCTGTAGAGATATTAATGTATGTATTCATGGGCTGGTTTAAAATAAGTCTATCCATCGGGACAAACCAGTATTGCTCCAGCTGTGAGATGGTAAGTAACAAATGTATATTTATAATTTCTGCCATCAGATTAAAAACCTTATAGCAAGCCCTGGAAAATATGCACATTTTGAAAGGAGGTTAATCTGAGTTTACAGGAAAGTGGGGCATGGCCATGAGAATTGACAGTGTTTAGTCTTCCATGGTGTGGAAAAAAAAAAAAGAGTGACATAGGTATGTGCAGCAGTGGAAGTTTTGTTCACGGAGATGTAGTCACACAGTTCTGCTCTCCTTTCCACTTTGACACATCACTGCCAAATAAGAACTTGGGGAAGAGGTGCTGCAGGCTCTTTTCTAGAGTTTTTCACCTGTGTTAACCTGACCCCCTAGCCACCTCAGTGAAAACAGGGTCAGTAGTAATACTGCAGGGACATTCTGGAGCACAGAACCCTTTGGTCACATAGCCTTAAAGGCAGCTTGGACTCCTCTACTACAGCACAGCCAGCTGTTGTGCCCTCTGATACGCTGTGCTTTATAGCAGATTTGCACTATGCTTGAGGACACAGTAGTGTGAAAGTATTTAATTTTCCCTATGGCAGTGTATGATAATGCCTTCCTGGACTTCCTACAGACTATTGAGCTCTATAATAAATCTTTGCAACTGTCAAAAAATACAGCTTGTGTGTTCATGGCTCCCTACACAAATCCTTACTTCTGTTTTTGATAGAATCTTGCACACAGGCAGGTAATACAAACAGGATCCCAGCCCACCAGCTTATCCGAGAGTGAAGGATACAAACCCAGCTTTCTGTAACTCACGTCTTTTTGATGCTTAACTGCTTGTATGTGTGTTTTCACTCCTCTGCTGTCTCCTGTATGCCCTTAATTTTTTTTTCTTGTAGGTAAAAAGTCTGTTTTAGTGTGTTACAAACAAAGTGAGGAGATAGAACTGTCTAGCCAGGCCAGTGTTGTGCTAGGATGTGCAGGAAGTATCAGAAGACCTTGAGATAGTTTATGCACAATAGCTGTTGCATTTTATTGGTTTGCGCTTAATGAGGTACTATTGAAGAATTTGGAAGCATGGCCTTGAGGATCATTTAACATCATGAATCATCCAAATTTAACCTAATTATAGAAGCATATGAAGAAACTAAAAAAGTTCCACATTGAACTGCAGAAAATAGTTTGCAATTTAACACAAGATGAAATGTCTGCAGGTGCTTTACGAAGAAAGTGACTCAGAGGCTCAACAGAAGAAAAGTTAAGCCGCATTCCAAAAACTGGATATTCATAATGATGTTGGCTTTAACTATTTTCTGAAAAAAATTCAAACAAGTTCATAAAAGAATTTTTTTCTGATATATGAAAAATTATTCAAGATAACATTCCATTCATGTTCATGGGCAAGTATGTATTAGTAGATAGGGCAAGGTAATATAATTTTTCAATAAATTCAATTTTCTACACCATTTTGGTAACACAAACCAAGCTTAAAAAAAAACCCCTCAGTTAAATATTTAATGATTATATCCTTGGAAGAAGAAGCTTCATTGTTAGTGTGTAGCAATGACCTTCAAGGCCTCTTCCCCACATAGTAGTCACTGGGTGAAAAGCCAAAAATATAACTGCCTGTTATGTTTGGGCAGTTTCTACTTTCCCATAACTCCCATTGTGGGTCTACTGCAACAGCCTGAAGCAGCTCCAGGTACCTCAGCCAGAACCTCAGGGTGGCAGAGTGGGAGAAATGGAGTCCAAAGGATGACTGAAATAAAAGCATAAATGGAATATATTATGATGTGTAAACAGAAGTGCTACATATTGGCTGTTTGAGTCCTTGCATAAAGGTCATGGCTCAGGTGTATCATTGTCTGATTTTCAGCTCTGTCACTCATGACAATCTTGCTATCATATAGATACTCCAAAAGATAATGTTATTAAGTGTTATGAGTTTCTAAAGGAAAAAAAAATGTTACACAGTTCAGAGCAAGATTAAGGCAGAACATATTGTAGTCTTTAAATCTATAAATGGATGCTGCAAAAAGGGAAACAACCCATTCTTCATTATCCATGGGGACCAGAGTAAAAAGCAATGGGCTTATGTAAAATAAGATACATTTCTTATTTAAAGGACAGTTAAGCCCTGGAACAAATTTAGGCAAGTGTTCCATATAGGAGAGGTTTACAGTACCAGCCATTTTTTAGATAATAGATAATCCCTCTGGATGAATTTTATAATATCTGAAGCACTGCAAGTCATTCTTCACTATCTTAGAAGGGTACTTCTTGTCTCTAATCGTATATCCTTATGAAAAATGTTTCAATGTATATTTTAAAGTCATGCATAACCAGTCATTGTTTTGCCAAAACTTTTTCTGCTGTGAACTGTTAAATGAGGCAAATGAATAAATTATTTGGATGAGAATGGAGAAGCTTCTGGATTAATGTTTTTCAGTATTACAAGCAAGGAGTTTATGTTTAAATGGAAGTTAAATATGTCTGTCATAGAGTCAGAGGGTAAGAATTGGCAAGACTCCCTCAGTATTTCAGAAATGCTCAGCTTTCTTAGCTCCATGTAGAAGCCTTCTGGGTTGTGCCATCAAGTCAGGAGGGGATGACTTAAACATTCTGTAGAAATACTCTTTTAAAGTGAAATTAAATGTCATGGAGAAATCACAACAGTTAGTTCATGGCTTAACAAAGTGTATGACCATTGACTCAGCCGTTGTCAGAAAGAAGCACAAAGAAGGAAATGTTGTTGTCAGAAAAAAGCACAAAGGAGGAACTGCTGCTAAATATTTTCCAGAAACATCAGCAACATCTTGCAATGAATTGAAGCAAGCCAGATCAAGAAATAAATATTTCCATATTAAGAATGTTTCCTGTGAATATTATGTATATTTATCCTCAGGAGTGCACAGATTGTCTGTAAAATGTTGTACTATGTGATAATGCTAAAGCAGCAGAAAACTATTAAAGAAAGCTCAGGCAAAAGGGTGAGTCATGTGTTTGCCTCAACTAAAAATTTTGAATCTTTGAAAGTGCCCATAAATATTTAATATTACAGTAATAGGATTCTATTTTCCCACACATTTAAATGAGTAAAGTTTTGGAAGGTTAGCTTTGAACTTGGGAACCTCAGACTTTACAAATACATGTGCTGTAGCATGCATTGTGTTGAGTTCAGCATTAAACGATGGCCTATAAATGTGTGAGGACTTCTTTCTAAGGCTGCTTTTTCTGCTGCTTTGGACCCTCTTGCCTGTTAGAAGGTGGACTCCTTATAATTAATGTTGCTCACCAGTCAGATTTACAACTTTGGTAACAACTGGTTACTGAAGAACTTGCAAATTCCTCATTTCTTTGTCACCTGATTTTGGTGGAAGTTCAGTTTCAGCTTCCATTGCTAGATCTGATTCAAAGCCTAAGCAAAAAACACACATAAAAACTGTACATGTCTTTCCTTCTCTTAATTTCACCACTGATCTTAGTTTTGTGAAGGCAGAGCAAGGCAAATGTCTTTAGGCAAAAGCAATTAGGAAGCAACTCCAAATGTACTTGCCTTTTTTGGTTTTGTTTGGTTATTTTTGGGAGTTTTTGTTTGTTTGGATTTTTTTTTTTTTAAGACCTCTGCAAAAGCACCTTAGTGTAATCTTTTCTCACAGGGGGAAGAAGAAAACCAAATGGCTGGAATCAAGCCGACTTAACAGTAGGAAACAAAACAGTGCCTTCCCAATTAGTATGTATTGTCAGGCTCTTTGTGACCTCACGTCCCTGGAATGGCATTGTGCCAGAGGAACAATCCTTCTAAATATTGGAAGTGAGTGTATTTAGCCCTTTTATACTACCACACTTTTCATTATAGATACATGACAGAGATTTTTTTCCTTGAGTGCAGGTATAAATAATTTTAAACTATACTTACATCTGGGAAAGAGCAGAAGAGTGTAACTCAGTCTGCAGATTGTGGCTGTCCAGTGTTTAAGAAAATCCACCTGTACTGAACATTTTCTGGAACTAAATATTGTTAGTTGAAGAAAAGCTTTAAATCCTGTAAACTGAGAAAGTGTGAGTGCAAGGGAGCATTTTGCAGGCTTATTCTTGAGTGTTTGGTGGATTTTTTGCTCTCTGTGATGGTGACCTTTTAGTCATAAACCAAACAAAACAGGACCTAGAAGCTGAGCCCAAAATCCTTACGAAGGAAGCAGTGGCAGATCAGTCTTCAGGTACCAGAGTCTTATGTTCAGTGATTATTCAGTAGGAGATATGATCCTAATAAAGATCACTGGCTAAAGCAGCAGTTAACAAGACTAATTGCACTCATATCTCAGGGATTTATGGTTCCACCTTTTTAAATATAAAAATATCCTTCAGTAGAACAAAGCTGGGAAATCAGTGCTGAGGCAAATCTGTTTGCTGCACTAAGTAAACTAGTCATGTATAACATACTCAAGAGGCAATAATGTTATGTATCATTTAATTAAATAACATCCAGACAATAAAGTGAAAACAAGATATGTGGACTAAAACACACATTTTACAGTAAGAGTTAAATAAAGGACTAATTTTGGCTTAATTTCTTGTTCAGATAAATCTTGTGACTAAATAAAGTATTATATCAGAAGTGATTGTGGAGTGGAGGCCTTCTAAAAAGAAGGATAGTGAAACCATTTTCTAGCCCAGTGCTGAAACCCCAGCGGTTTTCCAAGACCAGTACCACTCACAAATGCTCATATCTGTAGCAGAAAATCTGGAGAACAGCTGTACGTCTACACTAGTCCTTAAACACTAGATGTGAGAGTGCTCTGCTTGGGGAGAAAGGGGAGCCCCTTTGGTTTCCTCAGACCTCTGAATTCCACCCTAAAATCAAACAAAAGCTGAAGCTGAATGAGTTCATATTCGGCATGTAGAGGCTGCCCACATTGCCATCTACAACTGGCTCCTGCATTGAGTCACAAGAGCAGTTCTGGAAAGGAATGTTCGTTTCCAGCGATGGTTTTTTGTTCAGATTGCTGAGCAGTCTTGTAACATGCCCAAGGGATGCCTTTTGGATGACAGTAAACTGAATGTGCATTGGGAGTTCATTTAATGTGATCAAATGGAGTTGTTTTGAAGTACTTCCCAGAACTGCTGTATTTGAACCATCATCTTGTACAGAATATCACTGGTGTTGAGGATTTTGGTTGAAGGTTCTAGAATAACAACTTGGGTTTAGATCTGGTTCGTGGGGAAAGTTGTAATTTGGGCTAGATGTGATTAGATAACGGCGTCATGTAATAGTACACTGTATATGTAAATATATACTATATACACATTCTGCCTTACTATTTTATTGTGGTTCTGATTCTTCAAAATCAATTCTCATGCATGAAAACAAAACAAACCTGCATTTCAGCTAAAAGCATCAGATATTTGAGTAACAAATTACTTTTTAAAACAGAAACTTGATACCATAAAGAAACATTCGCAAGTCATCTTGAGGAGTCTAATAGTCATCGGATTTAATAAAAGGGGATATTATGTACCTTTGTCTCCAAAAAATATCTGCTTCAGGGTTTGACTTGGAAAATTGATACTTGAAACCAACTTCATGTTCTTTTCTATAGTGATCCTGTAGATAATGATGAAGAAATTAATTCTAAAACTTTCTACTGCTTGGTACTTAATTTGCTGTGACGAAATCTACATATGTTAAGGGGATATGAAAATTTAACACAAAAAAAGTTTTAAAAGATATGAAGGAGGCAAATTATTCTTACAATATATGTTATCTTATTAAATTATTCTTACTTTGAGATTGGAAGTAAATAGTATTAAAATTCTAAAACTTTCAAACTAAACTCTAACAAATTTTATTCTTAATATTTTTTACTTTTATGTAATTAACCTTGTGGTTTCTCTCCTCAGAAAAACATCATTATTTTCAGCACTCAGATGCAAAGAAGGAACAAAACTAAATTCTAATAACCACGAATGGGCTCTCATCTTTAGCAGTTTCGAATCTATCAAAGCGTTTTTTCTCACAGAGAGCATAGCCCTAATGGCAAAGTAGTTTATCATTATTAGGCAAACCACAGTAACAAACATAAAATGTACTTACAAGATCTAAATTAAAATACTGAAAAGCTCAGTCCAGACTGCTCCACCCCTCTGTAAGGGATCAGTCTCCAGAATCTCACAGAGATATTTCTCTTTGCCCATGTGTCAACCTATTTCCCTAATGGCATTGACGCAAGCTGGTTTACTGCTTGTATATCCCCTACTTAATCTAACCCTTTAAACAATGCCATGACAAAACTTTAAGTTCAGATTTTCATTCACTGCTCAGAACAGCATTATTTGACTTAGCAGTTACAAAACTGGTTTGCATATCCAGCAGAGATTTTCCTGGTATATTGAACCTTACTGAGTTACTTGTCTATTTCTTTTGTCTGCAGAAGGGGACATTGAGACAGCAACAGCCATGGCCATGCTATGCCTTATTTTACAACAACAATCTTGCATGTGAGTGGAGATCCTTTGAAATACTGCACCAGCAGAGGTTTTCCTGGTTTTCAAAATACAGCTTTAGGTATGGGAGGCACTGTCTCTCAATCTACAAGCTGGGTAAAAGAATAAAGAGAAGCTAAAGCAGTACAGGAAATAAACGCCTGGAAAAAGCTTGGAAAATGTTTTTGTCAAAGGACGTACATGGTCTGCAGGCCTGGTGTATGTGAAGCAAACTATAAAACTCCCATTCTGCAATAAATCATTTTGATACTTTGCATAAGCAAAAAGATGGTGCACTGGCATTTCTACATGATCAAGTTGAAGACAACAGATGTTTTATTCCTGAGATGGATGGTTTCATGTGCCTTAAGATTTGGACTTGGTCCCTTGTCTAGCTGGATTTTATGTTTTTCTGGAAGTTTATCTTCTCCTGGTTACTCAGTTCAGTGGCATTTGAAGGTGTATTGAAGACTTTTTCAAGAAAGTCTGTTTATGAAACTGCACTGGAATGAATACAATCCTAGCTGGTGTCTGCAACTCACTTGCTATACAATGGGACACTCTTCTGGTACTTGTCAGTAATGTAACTTTTCAAAGAACAAGGAGACCACCTTGACCCTTAGTTTGAACATGGCTTCATGAATATCAAACTCACAGGAAAAAGGATAGCATTGAGCTTTTCCATCAGTACATCACTGAATGATGGTGCAAACTTTCCACTTTATAACAATACCCTCGAAAAATCCTGCTGTGTGTTTGGCAAAGTACGTATTTTGGCTTACTGTTTTGTTAAATAATTTCCTTTTTTCTTAGATACAAAAGAAGAATCTAGAGATGAGACTTAATGATGTACAGTAAAAACCTTTCCTCTTCTGTACCTTAAAGGAGACTATGCAAAGGTCACAGATTGTATAAGTTTCTTTAAGTCACAACGCCTAATGCAGACACTGTGGGTGGAATTTATCTTACTAACTGTCAGAAAGTTAAACATTTTGGCTTTCTCTGTAGTCAATGGTGAAAGGCAAGCACCTTTAGAAGTGTGACTCATGTTGTCCTTAGTGTCTAGAAAAGAAGGATAAATTGTCGCCAGAAAATCCTCAGCTCTCTCCACTGACTTCAGAGGAAGCCTAGGAGATGGACTAGGTGGTGTAATTTCTAGGTGCCTAAAGTAAAGTGAGATGGATCTGAGGTGAGTGATATCCAAAGCACTTTAAAGTCAGCAGCAGTAGATCCTTCATGTTCTTGAACAAGAACACAAGCTTTTGATGCTATATTGTCTAAATGAGGATCTGTAACTCTGAAAGTTCTCTAGAGACAGAAGCCCAAAGCAAAGCCACTTCTGTTTACTAGTGTGCAGCAGCATTCAGGATCAACATGGGCACAGCTCAGCCTTCTCTTTCACAGGTTTAAATAAAGCCCCTTTTTTTTATTTTTCAGTGTTGAGGCATTTTCCTCAGTTTATTATTGCTCACCAAACAAACCTACTTCCTCTAGAGAAGTTGAGACATGCACTGTAGGGTGCAGACTTTAATCTAGTGGTTAGAATATTCACTTTGAAAATACTGTCCTGCTGTCCTGCCTTTAAGACTTGTCTTAAATGCATTTGCTTTTCTTCTGGATGATTTACACAGTGCTTTCTAAGCATTGCAGTCATACCGTTCTTTCCACTGACTTGGAGCACGCCAAGCAGTGTAAGGAAGAAAAGACATTTCTGACTCAATCTTACTGCTAGGGAAAAGGCTGTGAATCCTGACAATTAACAAACTATAGGGACCACAACCAGAAGCTCACAATTAGCAAGACAATGGACCCCTTCTCAAAAAATCCCACAGACCTCTTCAGTAGCCATAGGATTCAGTTCAGGAGTCAGGTGCCCCAAAATGAACATTTTGCAATCACAGTTTTTAATATGAAGCCCATAGATGCTCAGAACAGATACTTACACCAAGATATGGAGCATCTGACAGGTTTTATTGTCAAGATTTGCATAAACTTTTTTCACCTGTGAGCCTGCAGCATGTTTGAAAATATTTTCATAATAATTAGCAACTTTATATGTGTCCCAAATTATGCCCTAATTCTAATTAGAAGTGTCATTAGAGAATCCAAATCTGCTAAATTATATTTTTTATTTGATTAACTTCCCCTTCATATACCTGATTTAAAGTAGGAATCTAATTATCATCTCTTTCCTGATTCAAAGCTCTGAAATATTATATGTTCTTAAATTACTCACCGGGGAATGTGCACAATGATGGTGCTGAAAGACATATTTCACAAGTGTTATACTTGCCATATAAATTATTATTAAATTATATTCCCTGGAGTGCATGCTGTGACATCTGGGGTTGCTTCAGGCATTTGGAGTTCCATGTCTGTTACCAGATCACTATGGTTTCAGGCAGCTAGAGTAATACCATCTGTAAATTAATAAATGTCACCCTTCTGTGCTACTTCCTTTCAATCCACACTCATATCACGGCTTTCATAGTTTTCTCTGCTTCCTGCAAATGTATCATATAAATACATAAAAATTCACTAGTTTTTTTCTGTTTTGGTTTTTTTTTTTTAATGTACAAGTGCCATAGAAGAAATTTAAAGTTCTGTTCCAAATAATAACCAGTTATAAAGAGCTATTTCATTACATCTTTTTTATAATATAGAGGTTTTTTTCTCATTTGTGCCAAATTCCAAAGTAAGCTGTAAGCTGCTCATTATCTGATGCCTCACAGATAGTGTTGCCTTCCTGGAAATATGAGAATTTACTACCTTTTTGATAGGAATGAGGGATTCACAAGTGCTTTCTTTAGCAAGAGATGAATTTTTAAGGAGGAAAAAAAATGGCAGGAAAATAATCAGTTTCTTTGTGTAAATCTCACTAAAGGGAAATGCTGCTTCATGTTTTGGAGAGAACTGTACCACTCCTTCAGCAAATGCATATCAGCATGCATTTTAATGAAATTTTACAGCACGTAGCTTCATATTTAAAGTGTAATTTTAGCACTGTCAAGATAAAATTTAGTCTTTACTTCGAACATTAGAGAAAAGGCTTAAGGCTGTCATAAGCACACAAGGCAAAACCCACTACTTTGCAAAATCTTGTAGCCACACCTGTGCGCCCTGTCACTGTGTGCACCCTCTCTGTGCTGCACCTGAGCAGAAGCAAGCCATCATCTCTGCTTGTGCTGGAAGCTGCCACATGTCCACACTGTATGTTGAGGTTATGATCTAAGTGAGCTTTAAGAGCCCCAAAGGGTGAAAAATTCTGGCCCAAGCTATTCCACAGTGCAGACTGTAGGGTTGTCATTGTCCCATACGCAGTTTATAGGGATGCCTCTCTATGTTTCACTTCCTGGAGTTGTATCATGTAGCCAGATGCCCTAGGTTACAATATAGATGTATTTAAGTATTCTATTGCCACAAGCTGTGGGCCATTAGCTGTTATCTCCTGCTATGACCCACCCCATAACAGACAATGGGCTATCAAGAAACCACCACATGACTCATGGAATTATCCTATTGTGGGATGCTCTGCCCAGGAGGGAGGAGCCAAGCATTCCCAACTGGATATAACCTGGCTTTGGAACTGCCCAAGGTAGCCCCGTCTACTGGGTTCCCAGAGGACAAGAGCTACTACTGGACCTTCAGCTGGAGACCAGACCTTCACAGGATCACCACTTGAACTGAACTACTTTATTTGGACTGCTAGCACCACCCTAACAGGGTGTCAGGTTGTATCTGACTTCGTCAATGTTTTTCCTTGTATTGTTGCACTTACTTTTTTTCATTTTCTTATTAAGTTGTAATCCTGACTTGTGATCTCCCACTGGTTTGTTTTCAAACTAATACACCAAAGCATCCATCAGAGAAGACATGATCACCAACTGTTGAAGAAACAATGTGAAATGTGCACTGTCATGTGGTAGAGGTCCCCCTGCACCCCTCTGGATTTGAGATGTAAGTTTAGGGAAGCTAGAACTATGAAGACTTCATCTGTGCTGTTTGCCTCCATCTCCTCTTCAAATGAGCATTATGTTTAAATATAGCTGTGTCCCCTCCCAATTTCTTGTGCACCCCTAACCTCCTCATTGGTGGGGTGGTACAAGAAGCAGAAAAAGCTTAGATGTTTTGCTCAGGGTTAACAAAAACATCTCTATGTCATCAACCCTGTGCTCAGCACAAATCCAAAACTTCATTGCCCATGCTTGCCACTGTGAAGAAATTAACTCTACTCCAGCCAAAACCAGCAGAGGGGGGTGGAAGGTGAGCATGAAAAGAAACAAAGAGGGACACCATCCATATAATCAAAGAAGAGGTTTTTGCATATTCAAAGCATCAGATCTCTTCACCTAGAATAGTCTGCAAGGATTTTCCAGCATACTGCTCTGACTTTAATTTTTTACCCCTAAAAGTGTTCTGATTAGCTCAGATGAGAATGGAAAGTACACCTTTGCTATTATTTCACTCTCTGTGCTGCCTTCCTTTTTTATTTTTTTTTTTTTTTAAATTGGATGCAAAGCTACAATAACAAACTATGGACTAGATAGCATCTCAAACAGCAAATACCTGAAGCTGAAAGGGTTATACAAAGAAAAGCAGAATGATATGCTTGTTATTTTTAATTCCTCCCCTGTCAACTTCTAGTCTAGACTAGACTAAGGCTGACCTAAGGTAGCTACTCTTATGTTTAGGCATCCTTTCGTCTTGCCTTCCCACCCTTTTCTATTTTGTCTTTGCTTCAGAAAAAAACACCTTAGCAAATCAGAATGACGTCACCCCACAATATACTGCTGTGAGGAGAAAGCCCCAGAATACTATGTTTGACCTGTCAGTTTCCTTGTCAGTTCCAGCTGAAATTTCACCGGTCCCTGGAAATGTTCACTTTGAAAACAGGTTTCAGCGTGCCTGTGGGAAGCTATATTAGAGACTCCTTAAATTACGTAGGAATATGATTCAGGATATCCAATAGAAATCCATTCTTACAGTGAATTAATTCTGGATTATTTATACATTTTTTGCAGGTCATACTCTTTTGCCATATCGAGCCCATTCACTAGATCTTGCTTTTGCTTTTATTCATAAGCCATCACCAGGGCACACAGAACTTTCATAGCATCAAAGATTAGGCTGGCATGATTCATGCAGCAAACTGCAGGACCTAGCAGAAATCTGTAAGCAATCTGGAATCAACAGGGGCTCTATACGTCATCTAGCTGTGGTACCCTGTTCCATCTGCAGTGCTCAAGGGAAAATTGAACCTGAAAAAAGCTCAGGTTAAAAAGACACTGTTGGAAAAGGTGAACAGAATACATGAAGGCAAGGAACAAAGTGCTCAAGGAGACATTATCTTTGCTGGAGCAAAACTTCATGAGCATAATGGAGAAAAGAAATTGTCAAGTGGAACTGAGACAGCCCTAACAGACTGATCTTGGTGCCCTTTGAATCAGATAAGATCCTTCCCATCTATCTTGATAAAATGGCACTGTATTGCAATGCAAGAAGCAAGAGCAAAAGCTAGAAATATGTTTTAACAGAAGGATAGTTTGGTGTCAATTGTTCTATTGGTCAGCAAAAGTAGTTCCTAGATGTCCCTTTAAGATACCTGCATCTACTCTGAGACAACGTATGTTGCAATTAATGACTAGTCAAACAGACTCATCTGGGGCAGCCTAAGATTTACAATTTTTTTCTCCCAAAGATTTTTACTGTTACAGGGGCTAAATGTGTTATTTGTGCTCTATTAGAGTCACAGCATTGCTAAGCATATTGGAGGAGTTGCCAGTTTCTAACTTTAAAAAATAAAAAAAAAGTGTTTATTACCTGATCTTTGTAAGAACAGTATGCCTTGCAGACAGCATTGTCCTTCATAAAAGTGTTCCCTACAGTGGTGTCTTTCTGTCTCAGAAGCTGATAAAGCCTTTATCAAATTCCACTTATATGTTACTTCTGCACATTTGTTCTCTTGAAGCTTGTCCCTAAATACTTGTGCCTCAGCAAAGAAATTCAATTTGCAAGCCAGCTCTTCAGCTGATGTATAGCCAGTATATTTCCAGTGAAAATCAATGGTGTTACAGTGATACAAATTGGTTGATAGTAACTCTAATAATTTTTATGTATGTGTTTGTAAAGGCTTAGTCCTGATCATGGGATGGAGTACAACACAGTCCAGCCAGAAACCTTTGCAGCAGATGTCTTTCATTGTAGGTGAGAAGCATGTGGTTAGCCTTCTATCTTTAATCTATCCCAAAAGTAAATTATCAAATACCTTGAACTAGCCCAGCTGTCTTGGGCAGTGCATTTGTGAGGGACAAAGCCCAAGACCACCCCAGTTTTTTCATCCGTTCTCCACCAGCATCCCTCCAGCCTTCTGGTTTGTGGATTTTGGGGTGTAGGAAATGTATTTCAAAGATCCATAAAATCTGCTTTCCCTTTAGCACCCTGTTCATATCCAGATGGCCCCAAAGGAGATGTGAGAATTTCTGCTTCCCTTTAGCATTGTGAATGCACACTCTGTCCAAGTCACAGTCCACAGATAATATATGCTCAATGTAATAGCAGCTAGAAATATATGGCAATTTTTTGGCTGGCTCTTTGTCACAAGTGTTTTTGAGGCTATGTTTCCTTTTTTTTTTTTTCTTTTTTTTTTTCCCCAATGTGATTTATTCTTCCCATAGAAAGTAAGTTAACTATTCAGCCAATAAGGACAAAGCACAAGCCAGAACTCAGGACAGAAGCTTCTACTATACATGTTCCTAGTGAGTGATACCTTACTCTTGCATAATCTGTTGACTTTCAGAATCATTAATATATGATTGAGATATATATATGAGATAGTAAACCATTTTAAAGGTAATTGATTTTATAAAATATAATAGTGATATAGGAGAACTCTGGTAATAGCCATTGCTTTGAGATGAAAGAAAAGCTACAATCACTTTTGATGCCTCAAATTACACTTGTCAGAGAAGATTTATTCACCATTATAGTGTTTTCATACAGTTTAGCTGTTTGAATCCCAGTATTGGCTTATAAGAACCAATTTTAATTTATTACATTATCAGTGTGTTTATTGACTGTGTCTAACATATTTTCAAAGTTTTTTTTCAAGTGAGATAGCTCACAGCTTTTGAAAATGCTAAAGGCTTTATCCAAAGCCAGTCAAATGAAAAGAAAAACTCCCCTTTTTTTTAGTAGAGCTTTGATCTAAGTGCATGTCAAAGTGCTCATCAAAGTCTTATTAATTCTTGTCTTGCAAGATGGCATCAGACTGAGCCCATGGCACTTCAGCAGAATATTCAGGGGCCAAGGATAAGGCTTCAGCAGGCAATAGAGAACTATGTGCCTTAGGGAAAATATTTTTAAAATAATATCATTGAACCAGCTAATTAAACTCTTGGAGTTTTCTGCAGCTTCTTGCCAGCCCATTTGTACTGAATAGAAAGGAATTACTCATATGCCCCCAGAAGAGCAGAAATTCCCTGAAGGATAAACATACTCTACTGTGTAGTAAAATGCGTAAGCTAACATTGGGTGAGAGAGATGTGGAGTTAATAAGCATCTGGGCTCTATGCCACATTACCACAACTTTTCCACTGAAGCTCCAAACCAATATATCTGTTCAGCTCTACTTTCTCCTTAGATTTGCATCAGTTCATTTGGAGATAGTTTAGGGATCCCTGTCTCTCCATGGTAGACACTTCTGGTGGGATCATTTGGCATCAGCCTGTTTATTTAAAAGAGAAGAACCTCCTGGTTCTTGATTGCATGTTTCTTTGTAGCGAATTAAATGTTATTCTTTGCATCAGGTATTTGAGCTTCACCATTGTCATGGTTTGACCCTGGCCAACTGCCAGGCACCTAGGACATCTGCTCTCTCCACTCTCCCCTGCCACAGCTGGGCAGAGGAGAGGAAAAACAGTTAACGCACAAAGGTCTCATGAGTTGTGATAAGGAGCAGGAAGGAGATGCACTGAGGGCAAAACAGGGTCCTCTTAAAGTTGGAAAGTGATTAATTACTACCAGAGTCAGAGGAGTATAATGAGGAGTAAAATAAAGCTCTCAAAGACACCATTTCTCCACTCACCACCCTCCCTCCTCCCCACCAGCAGCACAGGGGGGCAGGGCATGGGGGTTTGGTCAGTTCATCACTGAGATCTTCTGCTGCTGCTCAGGGAGACAAGTCTTTTCCTCTGCCTAGCCACGGGCTCCCTCCCACGGGAGGCAGCTCTCTGCAAATTCCCCGAGTGTGGGTCCAAATCTCACGAGCAACAGCCCCTCCAAACCTGCTGCAATGTGAGCTCCTCCCACAGGCGGGCAGACAGTCCTCCCAAAACTGCTGCGACTTTGGTCCCTTGTCCACGGGGTGCAGACCTCCAAGGACAGGCTGTTCCATCTTGGGAGCAAGGCCTCTCTCTCCACTGGGACTCCCCCTGGATCACAGCCTACTCCGGGCACCCACCTGCTCCTCTGGCATGGGCAGCTCCCACGGGCTGTGGGTGGATCTCTGCATCCCCATGGACCCCATGGGCTGCAAGGGGACAGCCTGCCTCACCATGGTCCTACCACAGCCTGCAGAGGATTGTTGGCTCTGGTGCCTAGAGCACCTCCTCCCCCTCCTTCTCCACTGACCTTGGTGTCTGCATGTTGTTTTCCCTCACATATTCTCACCTCCTCCTCCTTCTCTGGCTAAAAAGAAGTGCGTGCTCACATTGTTTTCATTTCTTCTTAAATACATTATTACAGAGGCATGACCAACCTCTCCCATGACATGTCCATCATCTTCAGAGCCATCAGAAACTGGCTCTGCTGGACATCATGAAAGCTTCTAGAAGCTTCACACAGGAGCCATTTTTGTGTCCTCCCCCACTAGCAAAAATTGGGCCAAGCAAAAGCAACACAACCATATATTAGGACAAGCTTCACACCCTTTCTGGATCATAGCCTGCTCAATGGACTCACCACCCAGAGCAGCATCACCATCATCCAGACCAGCAAGAATGATACTGAAGCTTACAGCAGCAAAGTTTTCATTTCACCTGATCTTTAAATCTGTGAACATGGGTTATTAATGTGGCTGAATGATGAAGGGGTTGATTATCCATCTCAAGGGCTGTTGCTGATCCCCTGTGCTATCCCCGTCCAACCTGGAAGAAATAAATGCTGGAGCCTGCCTTTCCTCCAGCAGAAGGAAAGGAGCCAGGGATGATCACCCTTTGTCATGATCTCTGAGTGATGATGAAATGAAGCAATTAATCTAATCCCATTAACTGAGTCATGGAAAGGTATCTTCTGAATTTATTTATCTTTCTGTCTCCACAGACGCAGAGAGGAGGAAAGTCAAGGCTCTAGGTTTTACCAACCTGAAGATTCTACTTATGAGTCAATCCAAATGAGATGATCCACGATTTCATAGGACAGGACATACTCCTGAAGAAATCAGAGCAAGGAATGGAAAGACCATAAGAAGAAAGAAAATAGGATGAAAAAATGTACTGAATCAAGCTGTTCACTGTGAATCTATAATTGCGTAAGAGCAGTCCTATGCTTGATCATCTTTATACATTATTTTATACAATTAGCATTAGAAATCAAAAAAGCAGGTAAAAAAGTACTTTTTTCCTTTTAATGTTATGCCATTTAGTTGCCACATTGATTTGTTTTCTGAAAAAGTCTACTGTCATAATGGAATATTTAGTGGGAGACATCATAACAATAAATACTGTCTGCTGAATGTTCTCAATTACCTTACTAACCAGGGAATAAGAGAGTATTCAGGGAACAATTAATCTGTTAATGTTGAAGTCAGATATGACAGTACAAAGTATTTTAGTGTCTCCAGGTTTACCACTTATGACTGTGGAGACAACTCTTGATTGCAGAGCAAAGCTACTTTGGGGAATATTGCACACGTTTTCATAGTCTCTCTTCGAGAAGTCTCATTGCTGAGTAAAAAAGAGACTGACCAGTGAGCTTCGATAAGACATCATCTGAAAGTAATGAACTTATGCTAATGGATCCCAGCTGGTAAAGAATTTTTCTAAAGGGGATTAGTAGATATGACTGATACGTCTACTCTGTGACTGAAGCACCTGTAGGATCTGTTACCTTAGGGTATCCTAGAGAGTATTTCAGATAATATGCAGCCAATGCACTCTCTCTTGCACTAAAGTGTGGGTTGTGCCCCAAAGGGTCCACATTTATAATTTCTTTCTCTCTCCTTTTATTCTTTCCACTTTTTTTTTCTTTCTCTTGAGGAAGTATATCCTGGGTATATATTAAAATCCTAGATTCTTTCATTCAGCTAAATGCAGACAAGGATGGTGAGGTGAGCATTGAAAAGAGAAAAAAATTGTCTTATTTTGATTATGGCTCATGAAGAGAAAGGAATTAATGTTGTTTCTTAGATCCTTACTATTAAAACTGAGAAGCAGAGGAAAATATGACTGACTGGAAATATTTTTTCAAGGTTTTTGACTATGCTATTTGAGCACTTTTTCCCAATGTCAAGTTGATACCAGATTGACCTTCAAGGCAATAAGTATATCTGTGTGGAAAAGTCAAATGACTTGGGTTTATGACTTAGCTTCACATTCTACTTGAGATTCTTATGTACACCTAACTTATATAATTCTCACACTTGAGAACTTTTATATTTTAAATGTCTCTGTGAAGAGACTGAGTGCATGATCAGAGTGTGAATGTTGTCATCTCTCTGATTTTATGTTTTCACATTAATTAAGAAGTTTTTCAAATTATTAGGGAGAAATTTCAGAGATACCAACACCATAACTTTGGAGTTGTTTGTCCCAGTTAATGATACTGCTCTAGTGTCCTCCAAAGTTAAGTACCTTCATATGAATTTTACATTTGTCTTTAGTATGGTACTTTAATGTGACTCACAATGAAGAAATGGGGGACTATCACAAGTTCTACTGAATCAGGGCCCTGAGAGAGAAATAGGGGAAGCATTGTGGTTACTGAGAAGATCTATATTTTGAGGACCTCTGGATTGTAAAGATAATTCTTATATGTTGCACATTGTCAAGCTAAATATTCAGAGTATTTAACCTGCTGCATGCTTCATAACCTACATCAGATCAATGAAGGTGCTCATGTGCAGTTCCCTAACTTTGCCCATGAAACAAAACTGAGGCACAGTTACAAAGGAGTTTAATGGCAGGCCTCAATTACTGTTTTCTCAATACAAACCCCAAGTATTTAACCTCACAAATACTGAATTTCAAAGTAAGACTTTAAAAGCTATTGTCCTTCTTAGAGTTCTTTAAATTCCTGGAGATGTGTCTGCAAACTTTGACTTCTAAGAAAAATTTCAGCAGTATTATCAGCTATAGTGTGATTACTTGTTTGTCATTTCAAACTATTAAATGTAACACTTTCAAAACACTCCTTAAATGTCTGAAACCACAGTGGTTTTTGTCCAAATGAGAGAATAAAAAATTTAGGTTTGGTAAGTGATAGATTGCTTTGTTTTGCTTAAACCCCACTTATTTCTACCTTTAAAAAGTGTTAAATATCTCTATATCCTTTTTAAGTAAGTCAGGCCATCTATTACACTATGGAAGCAGTGAATTGAACAGAAAGCCACAATGTTATTAACATAAAGTAATGGGGACTATGAGCCAGCAGTGTACCCTCATGGCAAAGGCAGCCAGTAGCATCCTGCAAGGAAAAGGTTCATCAGACCATGGAGGGATGTGGTCCTGTCCCTGAAACACTGGTTACATCCACCTGAAGTGCTGGGTCCAGTTCTGAGCTCCTCAGCAAAAGAGAGACATGGATATGCTGGTTTGAGTCCAACAAAGAGGCACTGAATCATAGAAATGGTATGGCTGGAAAAGATGTTTAGGATCATCAAGTCTGTCAACCTAGTGATACCACCATGTTCACCATTAAACCATGTCCTCAAGTTTTCTAAATGCTTCCAGGAATAGTGACGCCACCACCTCCCTGGGCAGGTTTTATAACCCATTCTGTGAAGGAATGATTCCTAATATCTAATCCAAACTGTGCCTGGAGTAACTTGAGGACATTTCCTCTTGTCCTGTGAAGGTGTTTCTGCTTTCCACATAGGTGCTTAAGGGACTGGAGCATCTATAATATGAGAGTGATGGAGCTGGGACTGTTCAGCCTGGAGGAGGCTCAGGGGTAACTCATTAATATATCTAAATACTTGATGGGAGGGAATGAAGATGAGGGAGCCAAGTTTCCTCACTTGTGCCCAGTGACAGGACAAGAAGCAATGTTTATTAAAAAAAAATATTTATATCTGAACACAAGAAGGTACTTCTCTTATTGTGGAAGTAGTCGCACACTGAAAGAGTTAGTGCAGAGAAGTGGTGGAGTTTCCATTTTTGGAGATGTTCAACAGCTGCCTGGACACAGACCTGGGAAACCTACTCTAACTCTGCTTAAGCAGAAGGTTGCACCAGCTGATCTCAAGATTTTCCTTTCAATCAGAATGATTCTGCGATTTCAGAAAATGTTTTACATTAATTTATGCCTTAGCTTCAACTTGCACTAAAAGTTCTGAGAAGTTGTCTCAAGCAGTTTCTTTTTTAAATATATGTCATTAGGAATGTGCTGCTTGTAAGCCATCTGATGCAATGCAAAAAAATCTGAGGATGTCTCAACATTTCAGGTTTTCTGAATGAGACAGTTTAAAATTAACTACCGCTTTCCATTACTAGTCACATTCACATCCCAGAAGAGGTGGACAACTTTGCTCTGCCAATGGAAGAGAAAAACATTGTCTCTTTAAAGAGACTATGCTTTTCATGACTAAGGGGACTGGAGAATCCTGGCCATTTGTGCAACTATTTCACACAGATGATGCCAGCATGGCTTATTTAAAATGCATTAAATGTGAAAAGTTGGAGAAACAAATACAGTATGAATATTAATTTCAATTCATAATCATAATCAGGAGGAATCAAATCCAGTAACATAATTTTGGCAGAGTTCCACTAGTTTCTCTTTTTTTAGATCTTCCTGTGAATTGAATGTGCCAGTAATTAAAACCAAAAAAATCTGGCATAAGCAGAGTGATTGAAAAGTGTCTCTTACCCCCAGACATTTAGCATATAGCAGCAGATCAGTGTAGCACCATTTTTGAGAGAAGCAATCTCTGTTTAACAGCCTGAGAGTTATGAAGCTGAAGAATATCTGAAACAATCCATATTTTTGTATGCAGCATACACCTAATTTCTATTAGACTGAACAATGTTTTATTTTCTCAGGCTGAAATAAATGAACATATTCTGCACATAGCACCATGTTAAGGATGCTTGTATTTCATCCAGCCTGGGCAAGAAGGTAGAGACCCTACTTTGTGGGGTTTACAGTGATATGGCATGTCTAACACAGTTTAGTAACACACAGTTACTGATGTGTGAGGACTGGAACAAGTTTTGCATATGTTTGAACTATGGCGTTAATACTCAGAAACTCACAAGTCTGGTCCCCTACTCTTTGTTCATCCAGCAAGCCCAAATGTGTTCTTCCAGAGTCTGTTTACTCTTGGCTTTTAACCCATCCAACAGGGAAGCCATTATGGGGCCCTAAAATATTTTTGCCACCAAAATATTCACCACTCAGCACTGGGACCATCACAAGTGATATGGCTGAACATCTGAGGCAAGGGAAAGACCCAATGTTTCTGAAGCTGGACAGTGAAAGATGAAGTTGGGAACACCAGCTTTTGAGCACAGGGTCTCAAGTTTTATGTGACGTTGTAAACCTGAATGCCTGAAGATGCCTACTGCCAGCATCTTCTTCCTAGAACTATTTAGGAAAATCTAGCAAGCACTTGTTTTAACCTCAGAATGTAAGCCATGGCAATGAATGCAATGGCACCCTATAATAGCTTTCTGTAAGAGATACAGGTGGGTCCTATAGGACTATTCCATTTTAAAATATCATTTGTGGTTGCTATTCAATCCGTTTAATTACATTTTTAAATAGCAGTTTTGGTTTTTTTTCTGTGACAGGACTGTTTTTTATTTATAAGTGTCCTGCCCAATGTGAGTTTGGGAAGAGGGATCTGACATTGATCAGTGGGTGGTGAACAATTGCATTGTGCATCACTTGTTTTTTTCCTTTTTATTATCATTATTACTGTATTTTACTTTTTCTTTAATTATTAAACTGTTCTTATCTCAACATATGAGTTTTACTTTAATTCTCTTCCCCATTCCACCAGGGTGGGGTGGAAAGCAAGGGGGGTTGAGTGAGTGGCTGTGTGGTGCCTAATTTCCAGCTAGGCTTAAAACCATGACAATAAGTTAATGTATATTGTAAAGATAGTTTAACATTTTACATCAGATAACTAAAAAAACATGTTTTTAAAATGTTAAAATACTCAATGAAAAAAAAAAACTGGTAAATATTCCTTGATTATATAATATTCTTCAGATTAGTATGCTTCATCTTTATTTTGAGGAGGATCATTTTGGAAACTTGAAAAAACCCTACAGAATGGTTCTTGCCTTTCCTTTTTCCTTCTGGAAACTTTTCAAAAATCTAAGCACTATGTGAAAATTTGAAGAAGTGAATGGAAGACAACCACACTGATACACCCACTATGATTTACCATGTTTTCTTTATGCCCTTTTTTTTCCCCTTCAATAGGTTATGATAGCGAGTTCCCAAAATGTTAACAGATGTGTGGTGTGAGGAGGCAATTTGAGAAAAAGGGTGTCAATGAACAACAGATTTGCACCTCTGCTTCTTAGATCTCCATACAAACACCTCTTCATACTGGAAAAGTACCCAGAAGATGTTACAGAACCTTGTTTGAGCAACAGCATGGACACTATTTTTTTTTTTATTATTTCATGTTATACTAGAAATATTGCAAGAGGACTGTGACTCATCATTTGTTACAGATGTTGATGTAGCTTTGCCTCTGCCTTTAGCTACCAATATTTCCTCCAGCTGTCAAGATCTGCCGTGATGGGAAGCCAGCATGATTGTTTCAATACAGTCACAAATTCTCACAGACGTTAGCACCACAATGACACTGCGAAAGACTTAGTTGAGCTGTGGGATCTGGAACTGCCAGTGGGAAGAAACAAGCTGATAAAAGCTACGACTGACTGCAAATCTTACTGAAGACAGCTATACCCTGAGCACCTTCTCCCTCCACACATTTCCTCACATGCCTACACAATATGACAGATGAGCCTCTGAGGTGATTAAAGGAGCAATGCCCCAATGCACAAAGTAGACCTAAGTAACTGTTTCATAAACACCTCCTGCAGTCTTGTGCCTTGCCCTAAAAGAAACTAAGAGGTCCTTTAATTTCTAGCAGATGATTTCACTCAGCTGCCCATAGTCATAAAACGTAGTCATAGCTGGCTAAGTCTTTGTCCACTATAGCCACAGTTAATTCACAACATCATTGACAAATGAGTACTGTGAATTACTAGTCCCAGTGTCCATTACCATGCTTTTACCCTTTTAGTGTGATCTGCTGTCATGTTTACCAAATTCTCTGGCTTTGTTTCATCACTTCATACTTCTTTGGCATCCTAATGATTTTGGCTGGGAATAATTTATCTTCACCAAGAAATCAAGACATTTCTCCAAGTCAAAAACACTCCCTGTTGACTAACACCATCCCAGTGCCACTCACTGATGGAAAGCAAGACATTTTTTCTTACCATCTTCCCAGTTTCCTCTTTGGACAGAACTTTGCCTGCTATCACATATTTCATTTCCCCAACAGCCCCCAGCAAGCTATACTACCAAAACTTCTGTGAAGCCCAGAAAAACTTTTTCAACTAATTTTCATGTGTCTTAACTTACTATACCCACTATTCTACTTGGAAATGCAGGAATCACAAATACTTCCAAAGGAGTGATCTGACATTGTTTAAAGGAAAAGTATGATTGAATCTGTATTCATGATGGCAATGAATCTTGGTGGTCAGTTTAAGTAGTTCTTTTTGAGAGGGGCTCATTTTATTAAGCCAACTGCTCTGATGCATCCCCCAAGCTTCCAAGTGCATTTAATTTCTTACCAGTGAGCATTTTTGTGGTCAATATGGCAAAATTCCTGTGTTCATCCTGCTGGGGAAGTCTCTTGTGGTAGCTAAGTATGGGTCCAAGCACTTGTTTTCTCACGACAAATGCCATGCCTTATAATTTTTCTTCAAGTATTTTGTAGCTCAGAGACAAATCACCCAGACAGCATCTCTGAGAAGACCAGCCTAAATCATCCGAGAGCTGACCTGCAGAGATCTCTCACCTGCACAGATCTTGCTCTCTGGGTAGCAGAAAGGTCTTGGCTCTGTGCTGATTTTCCAGGTGTGTTTATCCTTTTCCTATGAGGGTGCTTCAGAGCTCACCAGCAGGTTGCACCTGCATCTGTTGGAGTGCAAATGACAGCGACACTAGGAGAAGATGTTCTTGAGATCAGGCTCAGGTCTGGTTTTGGCAAAAGTCAGCTCTTGTAGTGAAAATAAATCATGCGTAACAATAATAAACCCTATTGCAACATAGCAATGGCTATTTAAATAAAAGAGAAGCTCTTTCATCAAAAATAGAGACGTCTTTTACATTTGTTTTTAATGGAACACCACATGTATTTATTATTTTTAGTCAGTTTGATATTGTATTGAAACTGGAGTAATCAAAATTGGTTTAATTTCATAATTATCAGGTTTTCTGCTTTCCTTATGTGGTAGTGATAATTAATTTACAGTTAAAAATGAAGTTTCTCTTTAATTGAATGACTAATTTTTGCACTTATAGGGAGAGGGTTTTCCAGAATGTCTCTCAGCTCCTGCCAGTGTTGAAATTTTCTAGCAGGGTTAGGAAAATCAAACTAAGAATGATTCAATCTCTGGGATAACTCAGCCTGCACCCTTGAACCCAGTAAAGGACTTAGTTCAATATTTGGTCCAGATAAATCTTTACTTTTATATATTAATCTTTGTTAAAATCCAGGTGATCTCAGATTTAACATTGAACAGCATTGAATCTCAGAAAGCTTTTCTGTTTTTTTTTCCAGGTGGAAGGTAAGGCTGGAGTAAGACAACTTGAAAAGGGGTAAATAAAGGGAAACAGAAGCACATATGGCTTTATACTGGGGACAGAAAGATGGGTTTGCATAGAGCTGAGACCTGAACCACTACATTCATGTAATAATATTGTAACAGAATATTAGCTCATAAAATTCATGACATACTAAAGAAAGGATTTCAGAGATTAAAAAACCCTCTCTGATCTCAGTTCAACTGAGAAATACTTATTTACATCAGCTGATTATCTTGTCCCTATTACAAATATAATTAACTATTAATCTAAAGGAGGTTTTCAAAAAAGACAGAACATATGTTAAAAAATATACAGTTAACAGAAGCCCGATGAAATTTCTTTCATCCTCCCCTGAAATGTGCCATTGTGTTATTGCAAACACTAGAAAGCCTAGACATGAACCATTAAAGGCTCCAGCCAGCTCTTCACTGCCATATAATCCTTCATGCCTCATTAAACTCAATATCATTTACATAAACTGCTGAACCTTAATGCTGCCTCCAATAAAATTTGCAAAAATACATGTAAAGGTCAAGATAACAAATTACAAAACTGTAAAATCAATTTCTTATTCAACGGATACTTTGCCAATCATCTCATGGTAATTTGCTTGCCATGGGAGTAGAAAAATATGACATGAATGAAATGACCCTGTCCCTTAATTGTTCACTTACAGATTTTCACGCACTTTGTTTTTGTCTCAGTGAAATGTGCTGGGTAAGATGGCATACATTTTCTAGGTGAAGTGAAGTCTTCTTTACAACATAACTCCATTGTTAGGTACTTTCTGATGGAAGATGCCTCTTCCATGGTGAGAAGAGAAAGAAAGTTTGTTATCAGGCTTGAAGGTTTGTACTGTGAGTTGCTTGTCTTGGAATAGCACTCAGTCAGTGATATTCAAGCCAGAGTTTACCTGGTGGAAATCTATTAATGTAAATATTTTTCAGTAACATAGCTAAAAATAAAGTCTTCCAGTTTTTTTTTAATACTGTATTGTCATCTACACAGGATCTGGGAAAAAAAAAAAAAAGCAGCAAGATATCTTGGTAGATAATTTACCTCTTTATATGGCTCTTACTGCATTGATTTTGAAATCCAAATCCTGTCATGCACAAACACAAA
Organism: Lichenostomus cassidix; assembly: GCF_008360975.1. Lineage (NCBI taxonomy): Eukaryota > Metazoa > Chordata > Aves > Passeriformes > Meliphagidae > Lichenostomus > Lichenostomus cassidix. Next base: position 103,452,607 of record NC_139482.1, on the reverse strand, counting down.
AGAAAATGTCAAGTTATCTTTAGAACTTTTCTAGAACATTCTGGGACCAGAAAAGAAAAGTGAATGTTTTTAAGGTTGCAGATTTTGCAAGTACCAGAAGTTAAATTTTCACTAAGGTAATGACCTACTGTTTAGCCCATATGTTTGTTGCTTAAAAATGTTGAAAAATAGGATACATAATGAAATTTTAGACACCACTGCCTAGTCAGGCTGTTGATTTGAACTGATATTTTGAGACAGTTTCTTAGGGACCAACCTCCTGTTGTTTCCTGTTTGCATGCAGTATGACTCAATCCTCATGCCAACTTGAAGCTTTTCTACTTAATTTGGAAAGTTCAATATTAAGACTGCTCTTTTAAAAAGGCTGTATGTACCTTATATTTAACAATGCTTTCTTTATTTTTGAGTTAGCACAAAACAAACAAGTGCCAAACCAGTTGCTGCTGCTGCTGTATATTCTTGAGGCATCCCTCTGTCCCCCCCCAAAAGAGTCACTTCCTATTGCACTACCAGGACCTGGGTGGTTTGGCTGGGTGGAGACTACTGAGTCTGAAAAGTCCTGCCCTTTCCTGCTGGGAAAAGTGGTCAATATTATACTAAGTATGTAGACCTGACTGACATCCAAAAGACCAACTGGTTCTTTGCCTGTTTTGAAGGAAAAAATGTCAGGCTGTGATAAGATGTGATCTATTGAAAAATATTATGGAAGTATTTTACATGAAAATGAGTGTTCATTCATTTTACAGTGAGATAATTTTCAAGTTGAAGGGAGTTTTAACTTTGTAAAGCAAATAACATTTTCCAATTAAAGAAGACAGTTCTTTTATTTAAAGATTTCTCAGACTGATTTTTTTTGTGCCTGAATTTTGATCATTCTTATTCTGAATCCTGTGTGGTGAAATTGCAGGATTTCCTGGAGAAAATGCTTAGAACAGATCTGGATTTCCAGATATATCAAAATGGACACACGAAAAAATACAGGGAAGGAACTGCATATCACTACTCTGTTCCCTGGTGGGACCCTGTTGTATTCTGGAAGCAATGATGCGCTAAACTACCTTTACTGATGATAGAATTCAAGATAGTGTCCTCACAAGCCTTACTTTTCAGTCAATTAAGAAAGAAAAAAACGATTTTAAATGCCTTCAGTTTTCTTTCTGCTATTTACCTAACACTGTCCTGCAATGGAACATGATACAGTCAATTACAGCTGAAACTATAAATATTTCTCTTCAAGCTTCTTTAAGGTTTCTATTATTAAACAAAGTTCTTAAAGTTGGCATCAACAGAAATATTGTTATCCCACACTTTATTTACCTATTCTAATAGTTGCCCTCAGACAGTTGCCCTCTATTTCTGGTCATCATTTTAACTTGCCTTAGTCTTCATCATAATTTACTTTTCTACTCCGTATGAACAGAAGTGGGTATTTTTGGTTGCTTTTTTGGGTTTTGGGGCTTTTAAGGAGAGGTTGGCTGCAGCAGTGCAAAACCTGAGGGCAGCCCCCCCCTGCTGCGGGGGAGGGCTGCCCTAGAACCGGAACACGCAGGATGGTCATTCCATGGCCACGAGCTGTGGGGCTGGTCAGACGCGGTCCTTGTAGAAGCGTTGCAGGTTTAGAAAGGCAGCTGTTTGGTTCCTGGTCTGCATGGTGTTTCTATTGAGGAAAACAGGGGAGGAGTGGGGAGACTGGGGAGGGGGAAGGGAAGGCAAGGGAGGGTGCAGGTTCCATATGAGTCCAGAACCAAAGAGGCTGTTCCGGATCTTGCTGGGGATTTTATCTCTAGGGATGGGGGGCGGTCCTGACTCACATCCAGTCAGAAGGGGTCAGGGGGGCGGGGTCAGGGACAGGCAGGACACACGTTACAACAAATCCACTTTTTCTCTTATACAAAAGGAAAAAAAAAATTTTCTAGTTCAGAGTCTTTTGGAGCTGGTAGAAATTTCTTCAGTAGGGCTGGAGTTGAAGCTGCTTGGCTGAGGTCAGGTATATCTTGCTGCTCTGCTGCACGACGGGGCTGTGCTGTCTGCAGTGCCCCCCCCAGCTTGGACGTGCAGGGAGAGGGGCAGAGCTTACACACAGCCGGAAAGAGACAGGGATTTTGGGAGAAGCAAATTTTTAGAGAGCATGGTAGAGGGGCTATTTGGGGAAGAAGAGGGTAGAAAAAAAGGGGGTGAGGAGTGATTTTTTAAGGGTGATGGTACAAGGGGGGGACTGGCAAGGCGCCTGAGAGTATCGGTAGCAACTCAGCGTCTTTTTTGACGGGATGCAGCCTTGCTAGTTACCTCCTTATCAGAATGGGAGGGAAGAAGGGACATGGGAAGGAGGAAAGGTATTAATAGGGGTAAACAAAACATACTGTAACTCGAAAAAGGGTTTTAACTAAAGAGAATACCTTTCTTTTTTGAGGATTGGGTGGAGAGGGCCTTTTCCGGAAGCCCTCTCTAGCCCAATTCTCAAAATGCAACACTTGTTAATCTGTCTAAGGTTAAAATAAAAAAGAATTAGCTGGGTTTTAAAACAGAGCCCTACACCCTGCCGTGTTCTATGACTCAACCATTCACACTTCTGCACCCCCTCCCCTGGGGGGTGCCTTTAGCCATTCACACGTTTCCCACCCCCTCCCCTGGGGGGTGCCTCCAAATCACATTCATACAAACATTCACTCCTCCTCTGCTGCAAACTACACCTTTAGCAGAGGTCCAGGGTCGGAAAATTTCCCTGAATAGGCACTGTAGGCGCTATCGGCTCACCACTAGAGTCTCTCTTACTCTTGATAGACTTTTGCCGACTGACAAGACTGGTCACCGCTTTCCGGTCCCTTGCAGTCCTCTTCGTCACTGTTTTATCCTCAGCAACTCAATACAGACTTCACAAGTTTTCTACAAGTCCCTTCAGGGTCCTTTTCTTGGGACTCGCCTGTGTCTTTACAGAGTCTCACAGCTCGCGGCCAACGCGTGTGCTGCACAGCAGAGATGGTGTTTGGCTGTGCAGAGTTGGTCTCGCCGGGGGAGGGGCGCCCGCGACACAAAATGGCGGCTCACAAGATGGCGGCGCCCATGTGCGGGCCACGCGGCCAGGGTGGTCTCCGTCTGCAGCGCAGGCAGCGTCCTGCCGCGTCGGCGGCTCCCCGCCGTGCGTTCGCCGCTCCGCCGCAGCCCCGCGCGGGCCGGCGGGGAGGCGTGGGCCCCGCGGGCTGGCGGCCAGCTCGGCCCGGCCCGGCGCGGCCGCGCCGCCGGCCCCGCTGTTCCCCGAGCGCCGCTGGCTCCCGCCGCCCCCCAGCTCCCGCGGGCTCCGCTGCTCCCCAGCGTGTCTAGGCAAGTTCTTACCGCTGCCCGCATTCTCCACCACTTGCAGCAGTGCAAAACCTGAAGGCAGCTCTCCCCTGCTGCGGGGGGAGGGCTGCCCCAGAACCGGAACACGCAGGATGGTCATTCCATGGCCACGAGCTGTGGGGCTGGTCAGACGCGGTCCTTGTAGAAGCGTTGCAGGTTTAGAAAGGCAGCTGTTTGGTTCCTGGTCTGCATGGTGTTTTTATTGAGGAAAACAGGGGAGGAGTGGGGAGACTGGGGAGGGGGAAGGGAAGGCAAGGGAGGGTGCAGGTTCCATATGAGTCCAGAACCAAAGAGGCTGTTCCGGATCTTGCTGGGGATTTTATCTCTAGGGATGGGGGGCGGTCCTGACTCACATCCAGTCAGAAGGGGTCAGGGGGGCGGGGTCAGGGACAGGCAGGACACACGTTACAACAGTTGGCTTCATTATTGCATCATGAATGTATCAAGACCAAGACTTTAAAAAATTGTTTTGGTGTTAATATTTTTCAGTATAATATTTCTATTTTCAAAATGCTGTCTTTGGTTTTTAGCTGGAGGAAAATGCTTGCATATGTTTCTCCTGAACAAAACTGAAAGCTGAGCCTGTTAAAACATCAAAAGCTTAGTTTTCTCTTTTCTTCATATCTGCTCTATCTTAGAGCACTATCCTGCAAATAAATTCCTCTCCTCCTTCTCTTTGCCAGCTCTCTGAGCTCTGCCATTGTCACCTTGTCTCCTTCTCTGACAACCAGAGCTTGGAAGTGTCGTATAATGCATTTTGCTCTTGGTGAGTTATTTGGTGAGGCAGAGGGAACTACTGATACAAGGAGAGCTGTGTTTTACAGGCCTTGTTTAATTTCCTGCCGTACAATGAGGTTGATGGTTCTTCTAATTAAACAGAGGCCTTATGTGGGCTCATAAGGAAAAGCATAAAAATGAGAAATCTAATTGTAAGTAAATAAAATTCAAAGGAGTACACCAACATCTAATTCAGACCATAAATACTTTAACCTGTTTTTCATATACCTCGGACATGTGAGTAATTAATTGTATCTCAAAATTTTAACATGATGCATTATAAACCCTTATCCAGAATCAAAGCTATTTCTCCAGCGTACTTCCTCAGTAGTTTGGATCTTGGAAAGGCAAACGTGGAAATGATGAGATACTCTCTAACTAGAGCTCATTGAACTGCTGTCTGCCTCATGTGTGGCCTAAATAGCTGAGCAGTGTTTTCTGTCCATTTTGAGCTTGCAGATAACATACACCCTAGTGAGCAGGCGTGTTCAAAAATACAAAGAACATTGTCTTATTGTTGCACTGCTAATTTCATTCTTGATTAGATCTTGCAAAGGCTGTAAATCAGCACTAGAGACAATCAGAGCTTTCCTTCATTGCAGTCATTTCACAGTGGTTTTAACTCTTCTTTAGTCTCCAAGGTATGCAGGAGCTAAAAGATTTTTTTGTTTTCTTTTTCTGTATGAGAACATAATGTTCTCTCTGTATCTATCAGCTGTTGTGATAACCAGGGATTAATTAAAGAGTCACTTGTTGCTTCTTCTTATATGCCAAATAGCTTTAATCCCTGAAGTTCCAAAGTAATAAAGACAGCAATATCATCCTGCACACATGGGACAAGAAGAACAGTCCACCTTTGTTCTCATGTCATGGTAAACCACAGAAAATAATAAAATCATAACTTACAAACTTCCCTTGTGAGCAGTAGTGTGTATAGAGATATGCTGAAAATTCTCATTCTCCATGGCTTCACTTCAGGACTCTCTGGGTATGGAGGGCAAATGTTTTGCTGCAGAGAGTGGCACAGACCCAGCAGAAAATCTGGCCTCAGCAGCAAAACAAAGATCTCTAATCAGCAATTCCAAATAGATTGTCTTGGAAAGAAGTCATGCATATTTCAGCCAGCAGAAGGAATGCAAGGCTAAAATAAAAAAATTAAAAAATAAATTAAAGCCTGAAACCAAAATGAAAACAGCAATAAAACATAGGAAACAAAGCAAACAAACAAACAAAGTAACAAAAAAACCAAAACAAACAAAAAATACCCCCCAAAACCAACCTGCTGAAAATTGTTAAAGACATATATTTCTGAACCTTGGATGAACAAGTGGCAGACTGGCAGTCTGATGTTTTCACTCTGGTCATCCATGCACAGTGTTAGCTTTTTCCCTCATCCTGCTCCATGAAGGTACCACCACAAGAGGCAGGACGCCTCAGGCCATAGCTGAGGTTCCTCAAGGGTTATTCCAACCTAAGTTCAGATGCACACAACTGGGTGTGGTTAGGTTGAAATCAGACCCCAATGCATAACATATAGCCACCCTGTCTTCTCAGTCATGAGAATAAGAGCCCAACAAACAAGTTAGAAAGAAGTTTCAGCACTCCAATTTCCTGATCTAGACACCTTTGTGCCTGAATGTCCATGCAGCACCTCAAAGTACAGCTGCCTGTATCTTGTGTCAGATGTAACCTGAGACTTCAAGCCCCAGAATTTCTTAACTTGTGGTCTGGAGACTACCAGAAACACTGTGATGGTTCAACAAATGCAAGACACTGAGCAGAACCAAGGAGAAAAAATTAAAATTCTTCAAACAGATCCTCTTACCAGTGGTTCAAAAGCAATTCAAAAGACCCTGGAGAATCCTGTGCTTGCAGAGCTGACCTCCTTCAGGTGTGATGACACAGCATTGCAGAGTGCTGTGTAGGCAAAACTTAAGCACCAAAATGGAAATAACAGAAGGAGGAAGCAAGCTATATAAAGGGGGATAATTTGGTGTCTGAGGTAGCATTATGCCAAGAAGTCATAAGATATTTTCAGTTACATAATCAGTAGCAAATCATCTTACTTAGGTTAATGGCTTTGAAAATAGTTTTGCTAACCAAGCCTTCAAAATCTCACTAGAAGAGTTTTAGATGAAGATAGTTTATACAAAATACTTCCCAATATCCCCCCCTTTTCAACTCAGGAAGAAACATTTCAACCATGACTAGAAGTGGTGTGATCTGGGTCAATTTCCTGCACTGTCCACTGCTCATTGTTCAAATATTTTAACACAGGGATTGACACAAAAAAAAAAAAACCAAACCTCTCTCTATAAATAGACAAGAACCCAGTATCTGGGAAAGATGTTAATTTTAAAGACAGAGAAGAACATTGTGAAATCTTCTAAACTTCCCATCTAATACAAAACCTTGCTTTAAACAGAATCATAGAAAGGGCCCATATCTTTTGGCAAATAAATTTGTCCTAAATGCATTAGAGTCAAAAGGTCCTAAGCCAAATTCTCTGTACATATAAATGGCCATTGTAATTGATTGGAGAGTGGAAGTTTGATTGTCCCTAAAATTAAATCAGTTATAAAGAAATAGTACCCAGCATCAGCTTACGCAAACCAAACCAAGAACACAATGTGGGAAGGTCTTTTAGAGAGTCTCAGTCATCAACCTATATTTGTAAATTCCAGTGAAACAAAAAAAAGAACTTGAAGAAGATTCTCAGAAATTGTTTTGGAAATTTCTCTAAAGTAATTTCTGTTTACCAGAGGATGCAGCAGCATTCAGAAAAAGGCAAATTCATCACCTTTCAATTTAGTGATGAAGCTCAGTTTTCCAGTGCACTGGTGTTGTCATCCAGTCTTTTGGTAGCGTGAGGGGTGTTGATGAGTTTGCTGGCCTAGGATTTATGTTTGTCTTCTCACCAGGTAATGTATGAGACAGTCACTTCTAGATGGACCTGACCAATACTTTCTGCAGAAACATTTGTATTAATGACTTCAGAACTCTTTCATCATACTGCATACCCAAAAGGAGACCTGGCAGGACAGAACATTTAGATTAAATGATGTCAGTTTGAAGAGTCAGACCAAGAGGGTTGAAACCAGTGCTGCCTAACCTATTACTCTTGCAGAATGATAATATCTTATTTTTAGAACATTGAAGCATGTCTCGCCCTGGAGCTCAGGCAGCACTTTAATAGTTATTAATGGCAGATGTCAGATATGCATCTACTGACCAAGAATGAGTCACACTGGCCCTACTAGAAGCCCTATTTAGCTGGAAATCTGTGGCTTTTTTTTTTTCTTCTTTTCTTTTATTTTCTTTTTTCCTTATTTTTCATTTTGGCAGCTCATTCTTCTGTAGGCAGTATGATAATGAAATATCAGAGTGTTTCTCTGCACTAGCCATTAGGACAAACTAATGAACTTGTTTTTGGAGATGCAAGCAGGTCATCACCTGCTTTGTCAGTAAATAATATCGTTAAGGAGGCAATTTCCATCACTGTAGGTACTCACAGGTTAATTTAGAAACTACCAGCTTTTAATTAGTAGTGCAGCCAGCATACTGTGTGGCAAAATCTTGTGGAAAACCTTTCAATTTGTTAGGAAGCTAAAGAAATAAATTCAAAATACCCTTCTCCTCCACTAAAGAGATTTTTGAAGGTATCTATTACCAATATGATTGACATTAATGGTTAAAGTTAATAATTCAAAATTCTATATTACTTTGTCTCTCCAAATTAAATGACTTTGAGACACATTTCATTTTTATCAGGCTGTGGTATTTCCATAGGTTTGACAAATCAGCTGCTGCAACTGTCTGACAGTAATTAGTAGAGGCATTTAATACATGGTTTTCCAGCCAAATAAGGCAACTGCAAATAGTAAAAAATCTGCAACAACAGTGACTATGAGCCCTCAGGATCAAGCAAATTCTGCTCTTAAGTTTTTATGTAGGAAAGGTCTGCGAGAACACGAAAGCTGCACAGAAAACCCAGCACATAGCTGCCTGCCTGTTGAACAAAGAGACAGATACAGTGTAGGTCTACATCCTTTATTTCAGAATGCAATTAAAAATCCGGGTCCTTGCCTAAAAGGTCTGTCAGAGAGAAACTGCTCTGAAGAGATAATGACGCTGACAGAGCCAAGAGGGGAGGTCTCAGGAGACCAAGCTGAAGCCCAGAGGGAGTAGCCTTTTGTGACTGAAGACTCCCCTGCTCATGCAGGGCTTCTCTAATATTACTATTTGCAGGTCACCATTTAGGCCATATATTTGCAAATGCCTTTGCAGTAATAAAATGACACTTACTAGAGTGAGAAAAATGAAGACAGAGTGGGGAAGGTGACAGTGGAGAAAAAGAGAGAGGAAACAGAAAGAGAAATAATTAAATGAGGGAGTATGAAGTCCCTTTGTTCAGTATTGTACTAACCTTTGCAAAAATTCTCCCCCCAAGATGGCCTGATAGATTGTACATTCCCAAATATGTTAGACAAGTAGAGATAAAAGTCTGCCTGAGCCACAAACCAGTACATATTCATTTATTATATCCTAGGCAATGTCTAGTAAATTGTAAACAAAGTGCTCAGGCCTCTGGACATGAAGACATTGTCTTCTCTCTCCTGATAAACAAGGTGATGACCTGCTTAGCTTTGAATGACCTGCTGTTCTGAATGACCAGACTGGCTTCTGCATCTGGCCTGTCCTCACCCCTGCATGGCAGTGCTTTCTATTGAGCCAGCTCCTTCTTTAAATGTGGCTTAAGGCAAAGCAATCTCCCTCCAGTCTCTGCTTCTGCCCGTTAAGCCAGAAGTCCCAGATGGCATTCACTTTTCCCACTTGAGAGTTTTGGAAAGCATAGGCAATTATATTAGGGCTCTCCTGCTTGCCAACTTTGTTGTTGTCTACATGCATGTGCCAGTCTGTTTTGTTTTAGCTAGCCAGCTGTTTTGTTTTAGCTCTCTGGAAGTTTCCTTGTATTCCACATCTAGAAATATGGCTGGTGTATGCTCTTCTGGCCTGTGCCCCCTTTTTCTTCGATATTATGTCAGTATAATATGAAAAGTAGTGCTTCTACCTTGGAACAGTCTTTGATGAATCACTAGTAATAACTCAACATTTAATCCTAAAAATTGGGCTACCTGTCAAGTTTGTCTGCAAAGCAATTTCTTTAATTTCCACTGATAGTCCTCTTCTAGCAGGGTCATCTCCCCCAGATCAATATCAGCTTAAATGTGATTTGGCTTTGTGATCTCCAGGGGCATTAGCTTGTCCACTTGCTGTGCTCAGGATATTCCATCTTTTTCTAAGGCTTCAGCTGAACACAAAGCAGCAACAAACTGCCCAAGGAAGGTGTTATTACTGGCTTGCCTCCTCAGCTGCATGCTCGATGGCACACAGGCAATCCTACCTTTTGTAACTTGTCTTTCCAATGAGTCCGTGGTGTGCCATTCTCATATTTTGCAGAAAAAGTCCCTTGTCCTTGGTACATTGCTAGGTCATGTATTCTTCCTGCCATGCTGTGATTCAATTACCTTTTCCCAGGAATTAGCATTTACAAATTTTCTCCTTTAAGTAAAGATGTATCTGTTATGCTTTGGTAAATGAGACCGTAGAGCACAATCCTTACCCCTTTGTTGTGTGGGATGGTCTTCTGGTTTGTCACAAAGCTCTGCACAGAGCATCTGCTTATAAACCCGAGAGGAAATGCTTGTTTTCCTTATATAAATACCATTTTTTCAATGTAGGAGAGTTTCTCCACAACAGCTGTTACAGTCTTTTGAGTTCTTAATTGAGATAAATAGGAGATGTATTTTGTTCTTAGGTTTATGAAGGCTTGAATGAGTTTTTGTGCATTTCATTATTCTTTCAGGTTCCTTTATTCTGTTTGTGACTTAAGGACAGGTAACTGCTCCTGCTATTAAGTTATATTGCCCATTTTTTTGGGCCATTTATTTGTCTATTTTTGTAACAGTCTCTAACTTAGGCACATAGGTCAGATCCTCTTACTAAGAATGTATCTGAGGTACCCTGTGACAGTTTCAAAGAGCAGGGTTGCAGTATTTCCTAGACAATGGCAATTAAGCACTTATTCCTTGTCTGGATTAGGAATTCCTGATTTCTTGCTTCCATATAGTGAATCAAAGAAAAAACCTCTAAAAAATCGGGACATCAAATTTCAGGCAAAGTCAGCACTCCTGTTAAAACTCAAGAAAGAAGAGACAGATTTCAGCATAGTTCTTATTGATAGGTAAACATGAAGAGAGTGAAAGGATATGCTTCATTACAAGAGAGTTGGGATTACAAATTTTCTTGACAATTTAAGAGCTGAGAACAGCTTCAGCTTCAAAGCTGAAAGAAGGTAACTGTTCCTTTCCATGACAACATTTGATTTTCCAGATCCTCTTTTCATTCCAGAGTTGAACGTCTGTAGTGATTTTATGAAGGCAGAATTGTGCTGGACTGTGCCAAGACCCAAATGAGTACTTTAGAATCATTTGGAAAATACTTATGAAACTTCAAACCCTTTTGTCTTGTGGGTTTTCAGAGTGATTAAAGTGTCAGGTAAATTCTGATGACAAAGGCTGGGAGCCTTTGCCTCCTTCCTTTAGGGCTGAGCATCTCCTGGTAGATCCCTCTGAAACTGACAGAGTGAAGCTAAAGCCTCAACTTACAATGACTGCAGCACCAAAAATGTGATTCTCTTGCTCTGGCCATTTCTGAGTTGAGAATCCAGACTAAAAAATTTCCTGTTAAAAACATCCTTTTCAACTCTTCTACTTCCATGAAGTGTTTTGGCCTCAGCACAGTGAAATCACATGAAAAATGTTTCAATCAGTTCTTTTCAGAAGTATTATGATGTCTTTAATTATAAATGTTCTTTTTCTGTTCCCTGTAGTCCCAGCACATCTTGAAATTACTTGTATTTTTTTCATATTTTTATTGTTACAATGCTTTCCAGGCTGAAAAGCATCTTTTTAAGCAAAAACAAAATAAATAAGGAGAAATGGCTGCTCTTTGTTTAATGCATTTTACATAGTAATGGTTGGTATCTTTCAAAATAAAAATAAAATACTGGCATTTTTCACACACACAGAATTGCCATAAAGTTGCAGTGTAACTTGGTGCATAGGCTCAAATTTGTTAAATACAACAAAATTTACCCTTTTCTTTTTGTTTTTACAGGTAGGGGACCACAATAAATCAAAATTAATGTTTGCCAATTATAAGCATTCCTAGAAGCAACTCCATTAATTTGAAAGCCATTGAAATTTTAATTTGTTGTAAGTATTCCTGTTGTGATTTTATGTATCAATAGATATGCTTTGAGTAGGATAGGAAGCATTAGCCTATTTTGTATTGTGCACACAGACATGCATAAGGGAATGTATGCATACATCTGCCATAGTTAGGATAATATTAATGTGCTCACCTCCATTTATTCTTATACATTTATAATATATATGTATACTTAGAATCTGCCCTGTATACATACAGGTATGTTTATGTAATTATACCTCGAAAGAAGATGCAAAACCTAAAAGTCATATTTTTCTTTCATAATGGTGAAAAAGACAATAAAAAAGATGGAGCTATTAATATTATTTAAGACACACATACCCTTTCCTATAAAGCCTCACGGCTGAGCAAGAATTTCAGGACATAAGTTCCATATTAAACAGATTTTGATATGATGATGATGAGAGGAATGGAGCACCACTTCTGTGGAGACAGAATGAGAGAGTTGGGGTTGTTCAGCCTGGAAAAGGCTCTGGGGAGACCTTACAGCACCTTCCAGTATCTATAATAAGGGGCCTGCAAGAGAGCTGGAGAGGGACATTTTACAAGGGCATGCAGTGATACGACAAGGGGAAACGGCTTTAAGCTGAAACAGAGTAGGTTTAAGTTAGATAGTAGGAAGAAAATTTTTACTGTGAGGGTGGAGAGGCAGTGGAAGAGATTGCCCATAGAAGTTGTGGACTCCTCATCCTTGAAAGTGTTCAAGCCCAGGTGGGATGATGCTTTGAGCCACCTGGTCTAGTGGAAGATGTCCCTGTCCATGGCAGGGTGGTCGAAATGAGATGGTCTTTAAGGTCCCTTCCAACCCAACCCATTCTGTGATTCTGTGGTTCCATGAAAATGTGTGCATTGACAGCAATCTTCTGGTAGTGTTAAATGTGGCTTCACACTGACAATCCCAGTTGAGTTTATAGGGCATGCTCTCAGATCCATGCCTTCACTGCCATGTCAGTTCCAGGGCAAGGGGGAGCTGGATAGGGAGATCCCATTCTTCACAAATGGATGGACAAATTCCAGGGACCTGCTGGAGCTCCAAATACAGAGGCCTGGATTCATCTCTCTGAAGCGGTTCACCACATGGACTGTGGGATTTTAAAACCAGTTAGCCACTTGGGAAAGAGAGAGTTGAGGTAGTAAAGCTGGCCAAAGAAACTGGGGGTAGCTCTCATTTTATTTTCCTGACAACTGTGGATGGGGTTGAAGGATTGCTGACAGAACAGCCCCCATCCTGCCAGGCACCAGTGCTGTATTCACCTTCCTCCTTCTGCTTCCATGCCAGTGGTCAGTCCATATGGAAAACTTTTGTGTTGCTAGGCTTTTCTGTGCCAGTTGGGTGTAAAAAGTCTCTGCTACTCATAGTGTGAAGTGATTGGTATTTAGGTCATCATATCTATGATACAAGAAGTTTCTCTATGTAGATATTATACATGGGGTCGAGATTTCCGGGATATTCTATAAGAATGGTGGCACCATTGCTACAGCATAAAATACAGAATGTCCAGAGAACAGGGGTGCTGTGGGAGGCTGGATCTGTGGGTGGAGACAAAAAGTGAGCAGTGGCTTTGCAAACTCAATAGACGAGATGGCTCTTATCACAAGTGTGCAGCCAAGGAAAATATGGCCTATGAGACCTTGAGAGATCATACATAAAATGTGATAAAAATAGGGTCCGGATTCTGACTACCCTAGTGCTTGATTACCCTTTGCAGTCAGAATACATTTTTGCATTTATAGTGGAAAAAAGACAGGGATGAAACTGAGAAAGAAAGGATTCCAGAATAAATAAAACAAGAAGAAAATACTTTAAAAGATACTGGGAAGAGGATGCCTTTTCTCTCCTTCCTTGGTCTTTACTGTCAGAAAAATATGATTTCATGAATGCTTTCATGCTGATCCTCCCTGCAAACTCATGTTGTTTTGCATGCTCTGAGAGTACTGAACATTCACTCTGAGACCAGTGATCCCTTTGAACTCACTTGAAATAAGAGATGACAAATGGAGAAACAGATTTTAATCTTGGCATCTTGGCAGTAGATGGTGATGAGTATTCAAAAATGAAAGATGAACTGCGAAAGTGAGAATTGTGTTTTCTTTTGTCTGGAGCTCCTTGGTCCCCAAATTATTCATATTCTGAGGCTGATTCATCATCTTCCTCCTTTTGTTTAATTTTCTTCTGACTGTCTGAATCCAGTGGGAAAGAGAAAGGAGACCTTTAAAACTTTCCATCCTTGATTAATTTTAACGTGAAGAGGATAGAAAGAATGAGACAGTTTTCCCAGATGCCCTTATTTTGCATCCTTTCCCTGGGAGCAAAAACACACTGATAACAGCTGGGCAAATTTTTTAGAATGAAAAAGGCAGGTGTTGTGTGTGAGATGTTGGTCTCTGGTGGGACTGGTCATCAGTGCCATGAAACCATTCTCTCGATAGCTCTTCATCCTGCTGAAAATTGTGTTTGTATTAATCCATCCTTTAAAATACTGCAAAAAAATACCCAAATGTTTCTTCAGGAAAGAAGGATAGATCAAAACCAACACTGCAATACCCTCTAGATGCTCTCTAACTACAGTTTCCACTTTCATTGAGCTAACCACTTCCACCATAATTTTGTCAGCACATTCACCTCAGGATTTCTAAAATCCAATGCATTTGAAGTGTGATTTACAGTCTTCTTGTCTGCCAAAGAGAAGAACAAAAGGGTTACGCCCATCTTCATAACTTTTTTCGTATCTCTTTCATTACAAAATCTGGTTAAAAACTTCCCCAATTAAATCATGCCTTCTACAGTTTACCTCTGCTTATTAGAAAAACAACACCTCTGTAGAGCATCTTCCCTATGCTTTTGAAAAATTGGTAATTATCTTACTTTTATATGTAAGTGTGCTTACAAATGAATCCTGTGCACCCTGTGCTCTAAATATCTTTTCCTGTTTATCTTTAAGTGCTCTCTATAGAGTAGTTTGGATATATTCTGCAGAAAGGTTGCTATCTGTCTTGTCAGAGAAAGAGTATTTTCTGACTTTAGCACAAGTGTCTGAAGAAGATGATAGCATTTGTAGATATTGTTACTTGTCTTTGAGACCAAAGCAGGATAGTGGAAAGGAATACACAGGGAAGTAAGGCAAGTAAAACTATTAATTGCCAAAGCTTTTTAACCAACTTTATCTATATAGTTTCATTTTTTCCTCACTTGCAAATTTACTTCAATCTTTGAAATACTCTAAATCCTACCCATATTATCCCTTCTGCTTGTTGGTACAAAATTCAAGATCATTTAAAACAAAAGGGGAACAATGAAATGGCAAAGTATCCCCCATTTCCTCTTCAAGGCTTCTTTGTCACAAGCACTGTTCATCCAGCACCTCTGCTCTATGATATGGCACCTAGTGAGCAGCAGCACTTTGCCCACAAGCAGATAAATGAAAATTGTATCTGTTTTCTTCAGAAGTCCATGGGGTATTTTTAGCATTCACCGCATCTGACAGCCAGCAACCTGCTCTGTGAGTGGCTGCTCACAGCTTGCTCTGCTGCTCTTCATTATCGTGCAATGACCTGTGTGAGAGTTTAACACCAGCAAGACACAAACTTGAGCAAGAATCATCTGTACATCATGTTCCACAAGTGGCTTTGTGCTGACCCTATACAAAGACTGACCCTATACAAATGATGGTAAAAGGAACAGCTCAACACCTTTGGTGTCAGGCAGCAGGTGAGGACAACAATGGAAACAGCAAAGGAGCTCAAAGCAGATATCCAAAAGTTTTACCCTTAGAGCCAGCCACTCTTCCAACACTTCCTTCAACATCCCTAAAAAGAAGTAACCACTCCTAAGGTACTATTTATCTGAAAATATACTGGGTACCTGTAAGACAGATCACCTTCTTGAGTTCCCTGTGTCTTGTAATTGACCTCAAGGTGATTGACTTGGGCTTAAATGGACAATTTGCCAATGTGCAAGTGAAGGAAGATCACCCCAACTCACACAGCCTGGAGGCAGCTGTACCCATATGCTCTGTCTGTTTCACAAAGTGAACTTACCTGCAGTAAAAGGAGGGATTCAGAGTTTTCCCCTAAATTCTTGCAGGATTTGTACTTTTGTAGTTTTGTAAAAGAAGGCATAATTAAACCACTGCAAGTTTAAGTTAATGTACAGGCCTGCCTGTACATAAGCTGAACTGTAGAATTTTTTCTGGGTGATATGCTTTACACTCTCGCTGTTTTATATGGCCCAACATAGTCCATGGTTAATTTAATGAATAACACTCATAGCATCAAGTTTAACACAATCAAAATTTTGTAAGTTGTGGCTGGTGGTATTGTGTAATGTTAAAAGTTGTGACAAATCCAAGAAAATAGTTATTAGGAAAAGGCAAAGAGAAAGCATGTGGGAAAAACGCAAGCCAATGTGCTCTCAGCATGCTTAGATTTTGTTTGGAATGCTCTTTGCTGCAGTATACCACTGGGTGATAAATAGGGGGAAAATTTACAGAGATTTTACACAAAACTGAAAAAATTTGAATTTTTTTTTGGATATGTAACTACATTTTTTTTGCTGCATCTTCTCTCATGGTAAATCTAGACAGTTCTGTTATGAGGATATACAACATGCTAACCTTGATCCTCCCAGGTATCTGCCTTTCATCATGTTCATCAAATTGTTCTGCCTGTTCCAGCCGCTGTATGTTTCATGTACAAAATTCCCCATTAATATGGGAGAAAAATGCAAGACACAAACATCTCAAGATCATTTATGTGCATGATATCATATCTAAATGAAAACAATTTCACTACTGTGTAAAGATGGTGTAAATATTTCTGTTTCCAAGATTTTGTATGCTCTGCTAGGCATGAGACATGCTTAAAAATGCCCACCTTGAAACAGAGAACTACTGGTTGCTGATCTATGCACTGCAGCTCACCAGAACTGTTCATTGAAAAGCTTAGAAATGCAAAACTGATTTTCTTCTCGTATACCAGCACATCAGAATGTTTTGGGCATATGAAAATCATCTCAATTAAGTTGATGGCTTTTCTTGAGATTTTGGGCACATAGTTAAGCAGATTGTAAAGCTGATTTGACAAGTGGCAGTACTAACATCAGTTTATTTATTTTCTTCACTTGAACAAAATTCATGGGAAATTTTATGCATAACCTGTTTAAATCCAGTGGGAATATAAATTTTCTCCATGGCTTCATATTTGTAAGTGTAACTCACCATTGCGTGCTTCAATTTCACATTTCAAAAGTCACCCATTTTCTTTATATGAAGTATTTTTGGGCAGTACATCAGAGCCTATAGATTTCAATAATTATGCACTTAATACCTGCTACAGCTCCAAAACTCATCCTGGTATCTTGTTCCATGGTCTTCCAAAACTGCTTTTAAAATCAGTGCCAACTCATCTACAAATTCTGTGCTCTCAAAACATTTTGAGTGGCTTTTTTTGGTAAGTCTAATTTTAAGTCTTATGGTCTTTGATTGATGTACAAATTCATTTAATCAGTCAGTTATCCTGCAATATAGGCATCTGAGTCATATGCTCTCCACCAGTGTTTGCTTGGTTAAACACCAGATGGATGAAACAGCTGTATAAATCTTTAATCTCTGTGACAGGCTTTCTTGAATTTATTCTTTGACTTATGTGGTTAGTTTCACTTGTGTGTTCTTCCAATTAGGGAGTTAACCAATCTCTGTCATTCAGATCTATTTAACACACTTTGTCTTTAGCTTAGGAAATTTTACTTTTACATTGATTTTTCAATGTATACATTAAATATTTAGCCTGCATTTGAAGTAATATTGATGTCGTTGATATTTCTGTTCATTATCTGTTAATCTATCAGTGTTACTGACATAATTAAAATCACACATTATCATGACAGTTTGTAGTAATAGTTTCTTTCTTTGGAACAGTACTTTCTTGTAAGGTAATACTCTACCTCAAAACCATGAGTTTTCTAATAAATTGCTTTTTTCCCCACCATTCTGGTTTGCATTTACACTGTTTCTGTGATCTCACTGTTTTGACAAAACAATTTAAGTCTAAACTGAGATAAAATGGCAGAACTCTCTGTTGAAGTGTACATCTTTTTAAAGGACTAACCTTACCTTTTTTCTAGGTTACTGTCATTTATGAATATAAGTTTTGAAACACATTTGAGCTCTGTCTAGAAGAAATAAGACTTAATACTTTGTTACCATGATTAAAGGAGATGATTGTAAGAAAGTATGTGTGGTACTAAACACTGAGGAGAATTCCTCAGACCAGGAGTTCTGTGCTCAACTATCTTTAAATAGATTTTAAAAGGAACATAATGCATTTTGTCTCTGTAATCTAAAAACTGTCATGGGAAATTTTTTGCAAAGGCAGAGAACAGTTTAATGCATTGGAATATTGAGAAGACATAGGAAAGAAGACATCCTTCAACCATACAGCTTCAGTAGACGATAGAACAAATAACCTGTAAATTTTTTTTTTTTTTTTAAGGAAAAAAAAATGTTTAGGTGGTTGGTCTGGTTAGAGTAGAATCACAACTAATTTGTTTATTCCCCCCCTCCCCCAAGAATGTTTTGCCTTGTCTAGGATCAGAGTAACACTGTAATAATTTTTTCTACTTAAGCAAAAGAGGAATGGGAGGCAAGTGGTGAATATTGATGCTGAGTTAGGAAAGGCTGTTTTGGCACCATCATTTGTAGAGTGAACTAACTGGATAATTTTACCACTCCATGCAGTAATGTAATTTCTGAGTTCCATAAAGATTCCAGTCCAGATCATCCAGGGCACAACCTAAAAAACCTGAGAATTTGCAATCAGAAAATAAATTTGCATAGGGAAAAGAGTGGGAATAAAAGGTGATAGAAAAATTAAAACTTTCATAACTTTTATGAAAAACATGACTCTAGAATATATGAAATAAACCTAAAGCTCCAGGATACCACTAGAGATACTGAGAGGACAATGAGACTCAATAAGCTATCTCATGACCCTGGCATTTTTTAATGCTACTAAGGCCTAAGAGATGTTTGAAATTATTTCATTCCTTGTGTTTGCTCTTTTGTGTGTGTTTTCAAAGCCTGTGGAATAGGGTGGGAGTTGGGAACAACACTCATAACTGGGCCTCTTCTGCATGTCAATAATACACTGTCTAAATGACACGATTACAGTTGTAAGGACACGTGAGGTTTCTCCCTTCACCCCGGTATTTCAAGGATATGATTTATAATAACCTCATCATTTCAAGGCTGGAAGTTTACTGAATTCATGTTCCCTTCTTAATAGCTTTTCAAACCTGTGTGCTTTTGTTATCATGTTTCATGTCCACACACATTCAATCTTTTGTCAGAGTGAAAGGAATCAGAGTGACCACAGTGTAAAGTAATTTTGTTCAGAGAAGAGGTTCTTGGTGATTTCTTTGCAAGGTAGCCCAAAATACAGAGTGGTTCATAACCCTGTATAGAAACGCAGTCTCACTTAACCAATGCTTTGATGTGTTTGATGTGTTTCAACCATTTCTGAAGTATTTCTAAGTATATTAGCTATGATACATGAATGCATTCTCAATATAGGGAAATAACCTTAAACTTCAACTATATTATTGCAAGAAAGGATCCATTCCTCATTCCAAAGGGGTTTATAAGAGTTAGGTAAGGAGCATTTCTCATTTCAGCTCTATGGAAATGCAAATTGCCTATACCTGTTTAGAAACCCTCCATTGAACTTCCAGCTTGATAGCAATACCTATTTTGCTTGCCATGTGATGCCAGTTGCATGTCCCTGGTTTATTTTGCTCTCCATCTGCATGCAAAATGTCCTTCCTATCAATATCAGTTGCCCACATGTAAGCAGAAGAGATTGGATCTAACCCCATTCCAGAAACATTTTTCAAACTGTTATAGCTATGAGATGAAATTAAATCTCATTTATTTTATGGTCACAAATTCCAACAGGGAACAGGAATAATTTCTTGTTCATGGAAGGAATTTCTGAGCCTCTGAGGCTCTGCGACACTGTCTTTCCCAAGGAAATTAGCTTAAAAAATTTTAAACTTAACTTAAAAGAGGTGTAAGTGTCTAATAAAATTGAATATATTGCTGATGGTAGATATCAGCATGTCTGATTTCTGTTGCTATGGAACTAGGAAGAAACTAAAATCTTTCCCTTTACTTGATTTCACTGATATAAGAGACAGTTACGTATAGGAGCACACTTTCTGCATTAAAATTTCTAGAATTTTCCTCACCTTTTATCTGTGTGGTTTGAACTGATCACTGCTGTCCTTTCATTCTAAAATAGATAGAATGACAAATATTTCATAAAATTTAGGGAATCCTCATTAAGAAAGACAGACTTTTGCACTTCTGCTCCACGAATAAATATGCACTTGATATTCAGTAATACTTCCTCTTCATATTTTCTGCTTTTAAATCTGACAGCTCTTGAAACCACAACAAAGGAATGCACATTAAGTATATTTTTAATAATCGCACTGTGATTATCTTTGGGCAACATATTTTATATAGTGACCATATATTGTTCTAGATTTTTTTTTACCTGCAGTTTTAGAGGGTTTCCTTTCAAGAAAACCAAAATCCAAAACTCTGATGTTATGTTCAGACAGGAGACTTACATCTAATTTTTTTAGGGTTACATTTTTCAGGAGTCAGTCATGTTTATTATTATCTACAAGCCAGTGGCAGGTGTCCAGAAACTGCAGTCTGTTCTTTTTTAGTATGCATGTATGTACGTATCTATGTATAGGCATTTTAATTTGTGCATCCACACGTATAATTCATGCACCTATATGATGTGGCAGGCTCCGGGAGGGTGGCACAGGCTGGCTCCCCCCTGGAACTGGGTCTCTGGTCCGCGTAATTCCACCGGATTCAGGGCGCGAGACCCCCGGGTCTGCTCGGCGTGGCGTGAGCCTCGTAGCCACAGAGATTCAGCAGGAAATGAAGTAAGATGAAGAAATGAACTGGAATCCATCTCTGTTCTTCCAGGGAGGTTTATTTGGGGTAAGGGGAAAAGGGTTGCAGGGGAGGAAGGCCGGGGCGGTTCGGGGGCTGCCAGCGCAGAGATGAAGACCCCTCTCTGACGCAGACTCTGGCTTTTAAGGGAAAGGAAAGGGGGCAGGGGCTGGCTCTCTAAGAGCCAGTCCCAGGAGCAGGAAGGGAAGATTGGCAAAAGGGTACACACCAATAGGTTTTCAGGTACAGCAGGATGCATATTTCAAAATGAACCAATAGCATACAGAGCAGGGAAACAATGGAAGCACATGGAGATCTGAAAATTGCATTACTACACCTATAGACTGTTATGGGAAAACTTTCGTGACTATGACTTGCTGGTTGTTTTCAAAGACAGTGTAAAAGATTCACACCAATATTGTGTCATATTTTCCTGAACACATGCATTTGTGAAAAGTATTGCTGATAGAGGTCTTGGAGTAAGCCTCTAAGCCACATTTCAGTATGCTACAACTGGAAGAATTGTTTCCATAGACATTCAGCATTAAAGTAAAACAATTTTATTTGGAAGATGGAATAAAGCATTGTGTTCGAAAATAATTCCTTGGAGAGACACTTTGTACTTTAGTTTCAAGGAAGCAAGTTAGCAGACAACAGCAGCTCTTATTTGATGATCTTGAGCATCTTTGTGAATCTGAGAGCACTGCAGTTCAGTAGTGGGAGAGCAGCTGTTTCATTTGCCATGAAATATAAGGAGGATAATTCTATAGTGGTGGCAAAGAAAGAGAAAAAGAAAAGTAAAGTTTCAATGTTAGTTCTGTCCTGGAGTTTTTTCTGTAATTGAGAATATTTTGAAATGAAACACCTTAACTGTCCTAGGACAGCTTCAACATAGCCTGATTGTCTTCAGCTGCTTATTAACAGAAGATCACATATTTATATATTGAACCGTGTTTTGTGTGAAGGTTTGTCATCTTTTGCTTGCTGTGTTTCCCAGGGTTTCATGATCAACAGATCTAAGTCATTTAAGGTGCACTTGTATGCCAAAGGATTTCAGCCTCTACATTTTTTGTTGCACATGTAAAGATGTTGATATCCACCTATGTAAAAGTACCTGCCTTGTATGATTATTAATCATCCCGCTGCAAGAAGACAGTGTGACAAATATTACTGTTTACCTACAAAAGATATTGTTTCCCTATGAAATCAGTAGTCAATACACTGAATTTCTTGATATGTGTACAAATGGGAGCAAATTATTTCATTATAAACTATCCCTACCTGTTTATTTTCTCTTCTCTTACCTAACATTTGGTCCTATGACCATCCTAAAACATACATCAACTTGATTCGTATTTTGAGAAAATGTATTTAAGGCAAAGGTTAATTTGAGAAGGAGTAATTCAGCTAGAACCACATGTGATATAAGTGCACAAAACACAAGAGGAAGTGGTGGCAAGCACTATCTGAAGTCCCTCTGTAGTACAGCCTAATGGAAGGTCTACTCATTGGTGTGAGACCACCTCACAGAGACAGAATATGCATTTGAAGATAAGCATGACTAGCCCATATTTAGCAAAAGTAATCTTATCCAAACTCCCTTTCCTTTAGCTCCACCACATTTCTGCAGAGTTTACATTTGGTTTTAGTCAGTGATGAGCTTGTCCAGTGATGAGCTTACCTTTCACACTGACTGTGAAGATCTCTCAGTGATGATAAGGAAGTTGAGAGTAATTTTTCAATGAGAAAAATATTTGAAACATCTTTTGAAGAATTAATATTCTCAGCTACAGTGGTCAGGCTCATCTTTCAAAAATATCTTGGTCTCAGTTACAGTTCCTCAGACCTGCTGAGTCACTGCAGATAAATCTTCAATAATCAGGGTTTCATGAAAATAAGGTAATGATATTAATTTGGTTTGAGAGGTATTTTGTGATCTTCTGATGAAATATGTTCTATAATAAGCAGAGAAAGTATTACTCAGAAAGAATAATATTCTTTCAATCAAGCAATATTCTTGAAAATTAAGAAACTTTCAGGGCCTGCCTTTCTACAAGTCAGGAACAGAAAGTGTTTCTCCTTTCCTTTGTTTCATCTTGCTTTTTTGAGCCCATAAGAACCAAAACAAAAACAGGGTAGACCATGATATCCACAGATGCTGACAGGCCATTCACACAGGACAGAGTACGATGAAGGAGGGAGACAAAAGAACTCCTAGAGAAGCAAAGTAAAGAGTCAAAGAGATCAAATAAAAACAAACTGCTGCTCAGTCCAGCTAAATAAATAATAGCAATACATATGACAGATGATACCAGCGTGGATGAAACAAAGAGTGGCATTTTTTCACACCTTGTTTTTTCAAAACTCACTTCTCAGCCAAAGCAGATAACACTCCAACTGAGAAAAAATGATTTGCCATGAGTCTTGACAATATGGAAAGGGGATTTTACATTGAGAAATTCTTGGCAGAATCTCCTATTTTCACTTAAGGAACATTACTTGGCTCTAGACTGAGATTATATGGGTGAGGGGAAGACAATGAAACAATAGATGATAGAGAAGGAAAAGGAGAAACAAAAATAAAAAAGAAATCCAAATTAATTTTATTATTACTTATATGTTTGTAATTGCACAGGTTGCCTGCTTTGTAAGTAACACATAGACATTAAATAAACTTTCTATATAAAGAAACTGATACTGATCTGCACTTTACCAAAAAAGATCTTCATTATGGTCCATTTTTAAAATGGAGGAAGTGTTAGTCTGTAAGGTCTTTAGGTCACAGACTGGTCTCTCTGCCCTTGCTGCTTAGGGAGAGCCACACACAAGCCAAGCACTATTTACTGTGATGAAGTCTCTGAATGTTGAAGGAGAAATTGTTCACTCGAAAAGAAGCAAGCAGCTCATATACAGGACTATTTTGTTACCATTATTTAGGTTTCAATTCAGCAAAGCACTTGAGTACATGCTTTAAATCTATTTATTGTTGCTAGTTAGTTGAGACCCTCCTGTAATATTGACAGCTTACCTTTGAAGATACATTATTCAAATTCTCCACAATGTACAATGAATAAGACTTTTTCATGGGCTTCATTTTCTGTCTTCTTTGGCTTTTGTTCTTTCATGCCCAGAGTAAGGACTGTTGCAGCATTCATTCACAAACTAGAAGTAGAAAGAGTCCATAACCTGCACCTTTTAACAATCGCCTTCAGTTTTATTGTTGAATTTCTGGTTTTCTGTTCTGTGAAGTGCCTGTGCTGGGCTAAAATTAATTGTGACTGAAAGAATGGCATTTTCAAAGTTGTTATGACAATCTGCTTCCTTCATTGAGATGCATAAGACCTAGATATTCCATTTTTTTCCAAGGCCACTTGCGTAACTCTTAGCAAATATATTGGCTATGTGGTGGATGACTCAATTGTCCTGGAATAAAATACTGCATTGACAAATCTACTTGTACTTCTGAGTGTCACCAAGTAAGCAATATTCATTCTTAAAGCAGGCATTTCCTGCCAAATCCTCATTCGAAATTATTAGTTATAGTTAATAAAAGCAGTTCTGTGGGGACTTAATTAGCATTCTCCATTTTAAAGTTGCCTGTTTAGAAAGACTTTGTGTTAAGAGATCAATTTTATGTATTCCGCAGCACCTATCACAGATAGGTCAGATTAACATACTGGTCAAAATTTACTAGCTCTTCTGAAAGAAACACAGCTCCTTTAAAGACCAGCTTTTCATTCAATTAACTTTTTTCCTTTATTCTTTGAAGGAAAGGAGCCCAAAGAAACTCTGTTACTGATTTTTCTTACTCCCGTTTCAGCACATGTGAACTGAAACATTAAATTGAAAGCATTCACTGTGAACAAAAAGGAATTTACATTATTCCTCAGTGCTATCTATTAAAATGTAAACTGGATTTCTATCAGCCACGGTTTTCTGGGGGGCATAGGCTTGTTCTTGTCCTCTTTTCAGTCAGAACAGGCATACCACAATAATTTGGTAAGCACTGTGTTTCTTCTAAAGCTAGAACACAAAGTAGAGCTTCAAAACCTCCTGCGAAAACATAAACCTACTCTTTGTATATTGTTTGACTCGCTTTTCCTTTTTTAAATTTTTCCTTTTTTTATTTCTCCTCCTTGATCAAAGTCATCTTTTCCAGACAATAAAGTTGATGTTGGTAGATTTGGACTAAATGATGCCTACATTTAGTGTTTCAAATAGCCTTCAGATCTGGATCTATTGCTAGAGCCTATGGGAAGAGGCAGAAAGGATGCAGAGTTTCACTAGACTGTGGCAGCCAAGCTAAAGAGATGCAGTCAACTAGGAAGAACAGAGGAGGGTTAGACTGAACAAGAGCAATCATATAGGGACCATGTCAAATCAGGCCACAGTGTGAAGAATGAGAATCAGTACTGAAGGACTGCAGAAACATGAAGAACTTGAAGTTCTTGGGTGACCAGGCATAAAGTCATGGAGATTTGGATAAGGCTTAGAAGGAGTCAAAGAGTGAGTTTTGGATTTGTACAGGCTGAGCTCTCAAGGGTAATGCAGGGCTTAGAATGGAAGGGATTTGGAATTGAATGAGCTATCTCTTGTATGGGCAAGCCTAAAACCAGAATGAAATAGAGGATAAGAAAGCTCTCAGAGGCAATAATGTGAAAAGCTTGTGTTTGCCTGCTAGCCAGTTTTATTAGGTCCCCTAATATATAATGACAACTGCTGCCAAAACCATAATATACACAGACTACAGCTGTCTTTGAAGAGATACAAGCATAATCCTGACAGGTCTGAGATAAAAGGTTAAATGTTGGATGGATTGGTGAGCGGGTGCAATCAAATACTGGGAAATGTGGAATCTTCTTCTTGTGGTGTAAAACCCAATGATAAAGTAGTGTCTTAAGGGAACTGGATACAAAAACAACGTAATCACAGATAATAGCAATTTTACAAATGATTGTACTTGTCTGCTCTGCAAGTAGTATGGCATTATCCAGGAGACAAGTTGGCTGAGTTGGGCTACGTTCTTGCCATGCCATGCACAGACCTTGTTCAGCCTTGGAGTTCTTTGGGTCCTCTCCTGGTTATAACATGATGACCATCAGTTATTTGATTTGATAGACAAAATAAAATTCTTGGTCATCTCATTGAAATTGGTGCAATGCCCAAAAACTGTCACCATCGCTTGGTGCTCACAATCTGCTTATCTCAGTGCTTACACAACAAACATTAGGTTGCTTACACTCTTCTATCCTTAAAAGCAAGTTACTCCCTTATCCTGTTGATTCAACTTAAGTCTATATGGTAAGAATTTTGTCAGCAGGATCTAACCTGTGTGAACTGCTACATAGCCCACATTTTGTTCTGTCAACTTGTCAATAAATATCCATACAGTTTAGTTCTATGCATTGTCATTTGTGAAACTAGGTATACACATTTTGAAACTAGGTATTAAGACATCCTCCAGATCTTAATATCTGAACTGATGGTTAATGCCACTAATATGAGAATTTGTCCAGGTAAAATTACTCATTACGAATGCGGCATTATTCACATAGCCAATTGTCAAGTTACTTGCAACCTCATTTAGCTGTTGTGCTGTTGTTTACTGGAGTTGAGATTAGGTCTTCGGTGAAAGACACTGCTTGCCATCTAGTGCCTTGCCCATAGGTTGTTATACATGTATTTTTGTACACCTGTCCTACTGCAAATCTCCTCCCCACTCATTTTCCAGCAGTCTGTTGTGAGAGTCATGGTAGCAGAAGTGTTTGTGGGTGGATGGCATATGCTGGCACTACATGTAGCACATAGCAGTCCTCTAAGCACAGCAAAACAGATTTGGTATATCATGATGTCTTTTTGTGACCTTAGTGGACCAGATGGGTTACCCAAATATTTCCATCTGCATTTTTTCCATTGTTTAATCCATTCTCACACAGCACTGGCTGGCATCCAGGAGCTGATATGGACATGCAGTGTAGCGCTGGCAATTGGGGCAGTAACTAAAGTGGTTATTCTGTTCCTAGTATTTCAGTTGTTTTATGAACTCCTAAACAGGTGTTGCACACCTCTTTCTTTTGGGCTCTGTGGTTAGCTTCTCATCCCCAATATCTGTGACTTCAAAATCACAGTGACTAGTGATTTGCTTCAGATTCCATCAGTAACCTGCAGGATATTTTGTACTCTACCACCATCTCAGATATGGCACAGGGTCACTGCTGCACTGCAACTTTTTTCACGTGTTGAAAGGCTTGTTGTTATTTAACTTTGATTTTGTGCGATGTCGCTGTTGAGCCACTAGCAGAGAAAAGAACCCAGTTCTCAGTGGCAAGAAGGAAAAAGGCCTTTATTGTTTTGATTTCAATATATATATAGTTTTTTCAGAGGTCGCCCAGATTGGTCAGCCTGAGACCTCCCCCTAGGCCTGATTGGCCAGGCCTGAGCTGTCCAAATCTTGGGACACTGTTTTAAAAAACATCCAAACTTTATCTTTGTTTATGAAACACAAAAAGAATTCTCATGGGAAAGACCTGTGCTAGCCACAGCGCATGGGTCACTTAAGCTTGAAGTGATCCTCTCCTGTTACTCTCTTGTCCTTTGGGGATAACTAAAGGCCATATCCTGGCACTTTTCAACTAGGCCTAATTTCCTGTAACTATTGTTTGGTTGAAAGCAAGAGTGCTTTTCCACTGTATGCAAGGCAGAGGGTTCTTGAGACATCTGTAAGGCAAAGAGAGGGTTTTGAGTAGAGACGAGAAGGTTAGATTGGATGTAGTGCCTCAAAATATGGGCATTTACAGTCTGATACCAGGAAAGTGATGCAGAGGGGAGTTCTCCCCTTCCCTTCCTCCACATCATGCAGGAGAACTCCCAGTTCCTTTATTCTTTTGAAAACATAATTGTAAACCTGGAAATACAGTGATCTAATTACCTTAAGTCTATTGGGTAATATGACAATTATATTAGGCATATAGCATATATTAGGCTATACGGCAGTTAGGCAAGTACGTTGAAGGTGGTTAGGCACTGGAGCAGGCTCCACAGGGAAGGGGTCACAGCACCACCTGACAAAGTTCAAGAAGTGTTTGGACAATGCTCTCAGGCATGTGTGGTGATTCTTGGGGTTGTCTTGTGTGTCTTGTGGTTGACAGGACTTGGACTTCGATGATCCTTATGGATATTCTATGACTCCAATTAAAAAGTGCAAGCATTACATTGCACATTCTTTCCAGAGAACATATTTTCACAGTTGAAATTGGCTGCAGGCAAAGCATCATATATGGAGACCAGAAACCTCAAACAACAACACAAAAGCTACTTTAAATCACTCACAGTGAATGCTACAGCAAAGCTTAAGAAATTTTTCTTATGAATTTCAGAGACTAACCAAAGTTTTGGAAGAGGAAAAAGCTGAAAAACATACTGTTTTCATCAGTTGAAATGCAAAAGACATTTTGCCTGGTGAATATTAAACATGTATGTAAAGAAAAGTTTTGCTCAGTTTTGGCTTCAGTATTTCCTCAAGTCTTCATGTGAATTTTTCTTTGTAGCCCAAAATTTACTGAAAATACAGTCTCATGCAAGCTATTATTAGACAGCAGAAAACCAGGAGGTTTTGCTCTTCAATAAAAATGATGACAATTTCAATTAGATTTCTCAGGTTTTTTTTCCCAGAGTCATGGTATTGTAGTAAAAAAAAAGATTGAATAGTTTATTGGATTCAGCTACCATATAGCTTTCAGTGTGTCAGAATAGATTTTTTAAAGCACAGAAAACAGAAAAAACCTAATGAGAAAATGATGAAATTCTCAGTATTATTCATAGATATTGTGAACCCATAGACTTGCCACCTGTTCAGTACAGCTTGGTTTAAAATGTGAGATACCTTCCCTGTGTGTAGGACTGATCAATTTATCATTGACCAAAGGCAAGTGCTTTTGACCCAATGTAGTAAACAAAATGTTATCACTCATATTTAAATTATTAGGTGACATTTCAGTGTAAGCATATCTTCACACAGAGTCCTTGGGAATTACTTGGTTTCTTCATATGTTGAAGGGAATATTCTTCAAAGCAGGCTGATGATTTACTTTGGCCAGTAATTACTGTCACTTCCTAGTGACCTTCAGCAAGGGCATCACTAGTGGAAGGTGACAATGCTCAGCCATGAAAAAAAGCACAGGTTTTAAAGTTTATTATCAAATAAATGAATACTTTGTAACTGCAAAGGCCTGCTTGTTCCCATCAGACAAATTTTGACCTCTGAAAACTGTTAACAATTCTGCAGTTGGAGAAATCTCTGCTGTCATGAAGTAGATGCTGCAGTCTCTGATCTCCGCTGGTGTTCACACTATTTTCCTGGAAGTCCAGCTTGGCCCCACAGGTGAGGGACACCAAAGCATTTACTTATTTGTTTGTCTTCTCCAACTATATTCAAGTGAGGAAACATCTTTATGGCAGGGACTATAACAAAGTTAATGTAGA
Source organism: Lichenostomus cassidix (assembly GCF_008360975.1). Taxonomy (NCBI): domain Eukaryota; kingdom Metazoa; phylum Chordata; class Aves; order Passeriformes; family Meliphagidae; genus Lichenostomus; species Lichenostomus cassidix. Next base: position 103,423,751 of record NC_139482.1, on the reverse strand, counting down.
TAAATTGAATTCCCTAGGAACCACCTTCTTCCTCACTCTATAAACAGCATACTATAGGACTGCCTGTGTTTAGACTGGGAAGCAACAATGCACACCGAGTATGTGCAGTAGGCAAGGGCTCACAAACAGCCCTCTGCAAAATATATCTACACCTCTCTGCAAAACTCCATCTGAGTGCATTGAACAACCAGTGAAAATGGGGCTGTTTATGCTGATTTTTTTCTAAAAGTTTCTCTAATGCTTCATCCTGCCTTTTTAGGCCATTAAATAGGAAAAATATTTGAGATGAGAATAGAAGTTCTTATCACGATTTTGTACTTATATGCCTTCTTTTTTAAAATCTTGTATTGTCTTCGGAATAGAGAATATTTTTAGTTTCTGTGTTCAAAAAATACACTGTCTTCAGAGCAGTGTGTGAACAAATATAATGGTACAACACTGATGAATGAGGTTCATACCTGTAGTCCATAAAAAGCTCACCAGTACTGCTTTTAAGTGATCAGCTGATTTTATTTGGCGATAGTTCTTTAGAATAGAAAACCAGCCGTGGTTTAATATAACTCAAATTAAAAGCTGCTAAACATCCCATAAGAATAGAGTTAAAAATTAAGGACATTTCTCTTCCACAAGAACAAACATTCTTCAAAACTCTTTGCCCTAAGTAGTTGCTGTGTTTAACCCCAGCTGGCAATTAAGTACCATGCAGCTGCTCACTCATTCCCCAACCCTGGTGGATTGGGGAGGAGAATCAGAAAGAAAAGGTAATCCTTGTTGGTTGAAATCAGAACAATTTAATAATAGTAACAAATCATTGGTTATTATTATTGTTATTATTATTTGTTGCTGTTGTTGTTGTTTATTTGCTAATATTAATAATAGTAATTGCAAGGAGAGGGAGAGAGAATAACAGAACCCAAGTAAACAAGTGATGCACAACAGAATTGCTCACGACCCACTGACCAATATCCAGCCCATCCCCTCTGCAATGATCTTCCAGGTTAACTCCTCCAATTTATATACTGGGCACAGTATTCTATGGTATGGAAAATCACTTTACCCAGTTCAGGTCACTTGCCCTAGCCGTGCTTCCTCACAGCTTTTTATGCAGCTCCTCACTGGAAGTGCATGAGACACTAAAAATCTTTTACCTAGGGCTGTATGCTGAAACATTAATTGCTATCAACAGTATTCTGATACTAAAACCAAAACACAGCACTGTACCAGCTACTAAGAAGAAAATTAACTCTGTCCCAGCCAAAACAAGAACATTAATCCATCTAACCTGAGTGTACTATTTTTACAAAGCATTCTAGAGGGGCATTTTGACTGAAAAGTTTTAGTTTGTGGGACTGATGAAGACTGTAAAAATTTGTATCTGTTTTTGGAAGCCAAAACTAGTGAAGGAAGCATACAACACAGATGTACTTGAATCTGAGTTCTCATATGATACTATCAGAAGTTTGTCACATTACCCCCATTATGAAAGACTTATTTTATTCCATCATCTACCCAAAGACCAGTTTCAGCTCTCCTGTTCTTGCCCACACAGTAACTTAAAAAACATCTCTGTGGGACTAAATTAATTACGTTTATGCGCAATCCTCTCATTATTCAGTACGTAAGTTTTCTAAAAGATAAAACAGATTTACTAGATCGGACAAACCATTCTTCAATCATGGTAAGAAGTACTGATTTAATCCCTTACTGCAAATAAAGAGTATTTAATTGTCTTTGTAAATGTTACTGTTAGGAGTCTATACCTTCAGTAGTCAAGATAGATGTTTCTAATTCTTCCCTGCTATTTATAACTAGGCAGCCTGTGATCTTACTTTCCTTAGAGCCTTCAAGATGAAATTCTTTTTTGGTCATTATGAGTCAAGGTGCATTACTCACCTGGAATTTAGAGTTATTTTTTAATATTGTTTAATGGGCCTATGCAATAGCTTTGCATTTATTCTGTACTTTCATTTGGGTAAGTCTTAGAGCCTTGCTTAAGATAAATACTCCAGGTTCTAAAAATTGACCAATCATGTACAAATCTCTGCCAAAGCTTAAAATATCAAAGAAAGTACCTCAGACACTTATTATGGCCTATAGGGCAGAAGAATTTGCAGAAGTTTCCATTTCCTGAACTCATACATTAAGTTATAGGCCAGATAGATAGACAAACAAGAATCTGTGACCCACACAACACCAATAACTTCACTCAACAGGTCCTTTTGCAAGAGGAGCAAAAGGAATGATGGAAAAAAGCATTTAGGAAGGATGTTTTAACAATTTAGATAAACAGAACTTGCTTAATTCAATGCTCATTCATTCCAATGACATCGTCATTAGAGAAATGTATTCTGTTCCTGCTTAAATGGTTTTCCTTTTAATTTGAAGAGGGACTAAGAAGTGTGAAAAATTACTCCTTTTAATTGATCCTTTTTTTCATGGTTAAACAACATTTTTCATTCAGGATTTCTGAGCCAGTTTGCATGAAAAAGAGCCTAGAAAGTGCTTACTACGTGGCAGATGTGCTCGACTTTTCAAATCTTCAGTTTCTGTGTCACAGTCACAGAAAGCTTCCACAGTCGAAGCTGTATATACTTGTAACCTGCACTTACAAGCACCTGATTTGAAAGGAAAACAGTATTTTTTAAATTACTTATTATTTCCTTGAAGCTAATGTTTTGTGGCTCTGCAGGCTATCAGATTTCTTTTCAAACTTCTGAAGAGGTAAACATGTTTAACTGATCATGGTGGCTTTGATGAATGCCATGTGAAAGTTATTGCAAAAAGTGAAATACTGTCTTCATCTTAGAAACTCTTTGCTCAGCAGTGCTTGAAATACCTTCTTTCTATTCATTAATTAATTGTCTCAAAAGAAAAAGCAGACAGATTGGACGAGATTCGTATCTGATCATAGGTTAGGCTTCAACAGTACTGGCAGTCTGGATTCATATTTCTTTAGTTTAAAAGTGCAAAATTACTTGAATTTTCCACAACTTTAAATTGACAGTCTTAATTCAGCCCTATTTATTTCAAATCTTAAGATATATAATGAAATTTTAATTTTAGAATCCATGTAATAAAAATGCTTATCTTGATGGCAAGCCCTGCATGTGTAACTCCTAAATTAAATATCCAGATTTGATATGCAGCCAAAAAAATTGAGTATTTCATCTGTAAAAAGGTACTGTATCCTACCCTTCTCAAGCATATAAATCATAACTCCAGAGAAAATAAGAGTTAAAATAGAGTAAAATTGATGTAAGAAAAGACTTGAAATTACAAATGTAATGCTGCCTTCCACATAAATATTTTCTTTTAATTAAATCCTGTAATAGTGATCTCTGTATATATAAAAAAGTTTATCTAAACAGACTGAAAATATATGGTAATGGTATACAAAAATAGAGTCTACATATTTATGGAGAGTAATGATAAAGCTCATAAGTGAGGAATTTGGAACACATGGAGTGAAAGATGTCCTCCCACTAGACAGTTAGAATTCAGATGCCCATTAAAATCTCAGCAACACAGAGGAAACAACAAGAAGCGTTTTTCTTCCGCTATTTTACCGTGACAGTTTGCAACAGCATGGAATATTCTGAAGTGTACATTATAGAATGAGTCATTCCTGTTAATTTTGGCCTGGTCTCCCTTTTGATGGCTTCACCACTCAGTATTTCATTTAAGATCTACCCATAAAGAGTTTGATTCATCCATTCGAAGCTACTTGACCTTGGCTTCAAGCCATTAGGTATCGTGCTTTACCAGTACAATTGGACAGCAAATGAAAGAATCCTAGAGAAGTCAACCTTAAAGAGAACTGAGGAAACGGTGGTGAGATTAATTAAATGAAAAACTGTTTACAGCAAGAGAGATAAATAAAATTCCAGTCATTAATAAGAGATTTATAAGAAAATTTGGCATATTTAGAAAAATCCATAAAATAAAGGACTAAGCTATTTTTTCATTACCACAGTTAAAGGGAAAGCAATAAAACTATGAATGCTACATGCTATGGAATTAATTACCCACTTCTACCACCTTGTGGAGACACAATATTAAATAATATGAGAGATCTGTGTAGGAGAGAAGAGTCATCAAGTGACAGTACAATAGGCTGACACCTGACAAACATGTTATGTGAGCGATTATAACCTTCCTATGAAGAAGGAACTCCTCAGGATATTCATTCTGAAGGGTAAATATGGACAGCTGTGGGATCTTTACACTGATCAAGTGCTGTGGATCACTCTGTATGCATTTTATTTTAAATAATACCATCTTTGCAATTAAATACAAAGATATTTTAAAGGAGTGTCTTCTCTCACATGGAATGAGGTATCTACAATCATCTTAGTATCATGATTGTACCTGGAAGAAATAACACCTATGGACACAGATAACAGGACTGACTTTTCTTTGTGCGTTGTCAGCAGACACAAAGAAAGTCCTGAATTAAAAATGGGGGGGATTATCTCAAATGGTAGAACCCTCATTTAGCATGAGAGAGGAAGTGGGATCTATGCCCACATTCTCCATCTTTTTCCCCTGTACTCAGCACCAGTGAAGCTGCATCTCTAATCTTGCGGTCAGTTTTGGGCCTCTCAGTACTGTCAGAGACTGAAATAGTCCATGCCTCAAACATTGATATAAGTTTTGCTCATTATAACAAAAAGTGTATAAAGAAGCTACAATCAAAGAAGACTCCCTGAAGATACCTGACTGGGACTTTGGACTGAAGGTCAAACTGCTGAGATTAGATAAAGAGAAACCCTATTGTTCAATCATCTCAGGCTGAGGGAAAGGTATGCATACACAAAGGCCAAAGCCACCAGCTGTGCTGAGAATCATCCCTGGCTGAGTTTGGGGTGGGGGCAGAGCACAGCTCACAGAAGCCAGGTTGACACAAACTGGCCCAGCTGTGGAACCCCCAGCCCCACAGGCCACATCCACGGGACTTTCATGTGACAGGCAGCTGAGGGGGAGTCACAATCCATCACAGACCCCCAAAGTGCTAAGCCTTGCACCACAAGACTGCACGTGATGCAAGCAGAGTCTGCTGCTAGAGACTGCCCCTCCCCCGGGGGACATGTCTGGACATTGCCCCTGGCCTGAGTGTATATTAGCCCATGGCATTCTGTGCTTTTGGGGGGACTACCACCACCAAGAACACTGGCTAGAGAGGATCAACACAACATCACTGGGATCCACGGATGGTGATATTTTTCCTTTCCCTCTTTCTGTCCCCCACACCTCTTGTCTTACTTCTCTTTTTCTCTCTTTTCTTCCCTCTCTCTCTCTCATATTTTCTATCAAATAAAACCCATACTATTGACTGGCATATGGTCTCGTTTGTACCTTAATTCGGGCAGAGGTATTTCTAAAGAACCTTAATAATTGGATCATAACAAGTACAAGAAAGACATTGAGGTGCTGAAGAGGGTCCAGAAAAGGGCAACGGAGCTGGTGAAGGGTCTGGAGCACAAGTCTGATGAGGAGCAGCTGAGGGGACTGGGAGCATTTAGCCTGGAGAAAAGGAAGCTGAAAGGGGACCTTGCCCTCTAGAAGTACCATAAAGGAGGGTGTAGCAGTGTGGGTGTTTGCCTCTTCTTCCAGGTTACAAGTGACAGGACTAGATGAAATGGCCTCAATCTGCACCAAGGAAAATTTAGATTGGTCATTAGGAACAGTTTTTCAGAGAAAGGGTGGTCAGGCATTGGAACAAGCAGATCAGGGAGTGGTTGAGTCACCACTGATGGACTTGGTAGTGCTGGGTTAGTGGTTGGACTTGAACTTGGAGGTCTTTTCCAACCTTAATTGTTCCATGTCTGAATGGAAAGCTTGGTGCCCGTACAGTAAAGACAACAGGGCTTTGTGTGATTTTGTGGTTTTAGAGTTTATATTGGCAAACTGGGTTCTAAATTCTGGCCTTGACCGTGTCAAATGACATTATGTAAATATGAAATATCAGAAACTGAATCAGTGGGAGGAGGAGGGAAAGCTGATTTCAGGATGTGAAGGTAGGGTTCTTTGCTTAGTTGGTTTTAACACTGGGCAAAATCTGGTCTGGTCTTGGGCAAAGAATGTGCCTTTGTAGCTGGAATACTCCTGGAAAACATTTGAAATTAACCCAATTCATGATATCTTAGAACACCATGCTGTGAAATAATAGGGACAGTCAGCTAAAATGCACTGCAGGAGGGCTCTCCTGAGTGGAAGAAGAGCTGTAGACAAACCTCTAAATCAGTCTTCTGGATCCTGGGAAGTTTTCAGCATTAGAAGAAGACTGTCACCACTGCAGGATTGCAAAAAGGGCAGTTTTCACAAAAACCTCAGGCTACCTAAAATGCAAATATTTTAAGGACACTAAAGGAAACCTGAATATGTTACTCCAATCTTCTAATTAACTGTTTCCAGAGCACTGGTGCTACAGCCTGCAGTATAAGTTCTCATATCAGTTCCATTCCATACATTTATAGTTCAGTTAACATATTTTTTAAATCTTCAGGTATTTCTCAATACTAGGTTTTTCATGCTCATTATTAAGATTTTGCTACTGATATTTTGCCAAAAGTATTTCATAAAGCAACTGCACAATATGTTCATATTCAATATTTCTCACAAGAGATCTCCTCACCTGTGGCAGCTCTAATATGGTTACATCTTTTCTTACATTAATTAATCTAGCATCTAAATCCAGCATCATTTGCATGATGAAAGTTCTTCATACTATCTGATTTTCATTCTTCAGTCTTTCTGTATTCTAGCATTGTAATAGGCTGTGAAAATATCCATCAAGGATTTAACTTGCGGGTGGTTATTTTTTGTGTAATGCCTTTCACTCTCCTTAGGGTCTTTTGGTCATGGTGTAAGAGCCTGATATGCTGAAATTACCTTCTTTATGACTGGTTTTTGTTGTGTGGGAGTTTGGGGGTTTTGTGTTTTTTTGGTTTAGTTTTGAGTTTTGGGTTTTTTTGCGGGGGGAGTGTTGATGTTTCTCTCTGCGGGAGGACAGCAGGAGGCGGCAGCCCTACAAAATGAGGTCCCTGGGGCACGTATCTCCACCAAGTCCCGGCCGGGCGGCTCCCAGGGTGCGCTTAGTGTGGCGTAGGCCTCCGGCCACAGAAATTCTAGCAGGAAACGTAGTGAGATGGAAGAATGAACTGGACGCCATCTCTGTTCTGCTAGGGAGGTTTATTTGGAGTAGGGGGAAAGGATTGCAGGGAAGGAGAAGGGGGAAGGGAGACTAGGCAGGTAGCAGGTGCTAGCAGCGCAGAGATGGAAGATGCCTCTCTGACGCAGGCACTGGCTTTTAAGGGGAAAGGAAGGGGAGGGACTGTCTCCCTTAGAGCCAGTCTCAGGAGGAGGAAGGGAAAATTGACAGGGGGGATGTATTAGTTTGAAAACAAGCCAGTGGGGGATCACAAGTCAAGACTGAAAGTAAAAATAAGTGAAATAATACAAGGAAAAGCACTGACAAAGTCAGATACAACCTGACACCCTGTTAGGGTGGTGGTAGCAGTCCAGCTAAAGTAGTCCAGTTGAAGCAGTGATCCTGTGAAGGTCTGGTCTCCAGCTGAAGGTCCAGTGGTAGCTCTTGTCCTCTGGGAACCCAGTAGACAGGGCTGGCTCAGGTAGTTCCAAGGCCAGGTTATATCCAGGTGGGAACACCTGGCTCCTCCCTCCTGGGCAGAGCATCCCACAATGGGATAAGTCCATGAGTCATGAGGTGGGTCCCTGATGGCCCATTGTCTGTCATCCGGAGTGGGCAGGTGATAACAGTTAGCAGGTGATAACAGCTAATGGCCCACAGCTGGTGGTAATAGAATACTTAAATACATCTATATTGCAACCTAGGACAGGGGAACACACCAATAGGTTTTCAGGTACGGCAGAGTACGTATTTCAAAATGAACCAATAGCATACAGAGCAGGGAAACAATGTAAGCACATGGAGTCCTAAAAACCTACATTGCTACAGAGTGTGTGGGGGGGTTTTTGTTTTGGTGGTTTTTTTGGGTTTTTTGTTTAGTTGGTTTTGGGGTTTTTGGGGGGTTTTGCTTGTGGTTTTGTTTGTTTGTTGTTTTGGGGGCTTTTGGGTGTTTTTTTATTGGTTGGTTGGTATTTTTTGGTTTTTGGTTTTTTGGGGTTTGTTTTGGTTTTTTTTGTTGTTGTTCTTTGGTTAGTTTTGTTGGTTTGGGATTTTTTGCTGTTCTGTGAAGTTTGCAACAATGCCATGCAATAAGAATTCTTGAAAATCATAGCTCATTCTTTCATGCCTAGTTTCAGTCTCTGTATAGAGTTCATGTGAATAAAGGTCTGTATTTGACATCATTCTGACAGCAAGTACAGAATCCCTGCAGCAGTGCTAAAGATCTGTGACTCAGTGAAATTGCAAGGCTAAATGGTGAAGGCATTGATCACAGCACCAAGCCTGCCTGAGTTCAAGAAGCATTTGGACAATGTGCTCAGGCTCATAGCGTGACTCTTGGGGTGTCCTGTGCAGGGCCAGGAGCTGAACTTTGATGATTCTCATGGGTCTCTTCCAGCTTGTGATTCTGTGACTCGGTGATTCTGTTCCTCTAATCACATTGATATCCTTTCAATTCCTTGGTGTTCTGGAGTTGGAAAACCATATGAATATCTCTGCATCTCTGCACCAGAAATGATAGGGGAAAACTAAAGATGTTAAAGAAGAAAGCAAAAGGGAATATTTTATTCCTTAATGTGAAGCACTCATTAGATAGAAATGTTTTGCATAACATGAGCTATTTATTAAATTCAGATGAAAGTCCATATTGACACAAATTGAGATGTATCTGTATCTTTCAATGTCAGAAGCCAATTTATTTCCCTAAAACTGATGTTCTACTTTGCTTAATGAGAATGCTCTTCTTGTGGATAACAGCTGACAAGCTAATTTTAAAATTATTCAATGTATATCTATCTCAGTGAAAGCTTACTACAAGATTTTCATCATGGAAATGAAATTCCAAAAATGAAACTATTGTAGAGGCAGCTGATACAGTTTTAAATAATATTATACAACAAAATCACTTAATCACTCTAAGTAATTTCTTAGTTTTAACTTTATGTAGAAATCAAAGGAACATTTGCCATATTTCTCAACCTATTAATTTTACTACAATCACACAGTTTTCAATTTAGCATATTTCTTAGCCAATAAAAAGCTTGGAAATTGAATTTTCAACAATCATAGTAGAGCAACTTTATTCTGCATTTAAATTGAATCATTGCATTGGTGTAATTCTCACTGTAGAAATTTTGAGAACAGAATATGTATTCTTTTAGATATCTCTTTCAATAATCATACCCTAAAGATGTGATTATTCAGACTCAATTAAATAATTTGAATTTCATTTTTTGATCAAGTATACATAATATGGCAGCTATCCAGAAAATGAAAACAAAAATTTATTTGGAATATATCTCCATGGAGTAGAACTGTGAATAGTATAAGTTTTCCTAGGTAATGCTGAAAGAGGATTCCTATTATAAACTGAAAATTGAAAAAGACTTTAAAACCTGATTGTAAATAATTTGTTTGTCAGGGGGAGATTTGGGGGTTTTTGTTGTTCCTGTTTTTGCTTTACAAACCAACTATATCCAGCTTTTATATTTTAACTGCAAATTTAAGTAGCTGGTTTTAAAAAGATTTATTAGTAATGAAAGTTGTTCTTTTTCTGTTTACTTGGTCTTTTCACCAATTAGTCTTCCATTCTGAATTATTCCTGATACTTGTAGAAATAAAATTTGAAAACTAACATCATAACTTACTTTTCTCAAGTCAAGCAGCTGTGCATTTTACCAGTTGTGCTACAGTCTCAGGTGGCTTTTACAAATGAGTGTCAAAAAAACTACATGCCAACAGTCTATTAGTGGCTATTTCATCAAAAACAGTATGAAAAATGACTTTGATATAAGAGTGAGTAATTAAGGAATGGAACAGGCAGAGACCAAACAATCTGCTTGCTTACAGAGTAGTGGACCCAAAACCAACAAAACAATAACACAGTACACAGATCTCTCACCTGTGTCTTCATGCAACATTTTAATTTTTAAGGTTTTCAGCCCTAAGGTCCTACACCTGAAAAAAAGGACTACAGTCACATGTATTATTTTAGCCTGGTGCTCATTAAAATAGAGTTTTTAAGATTGCTTTATCCTTTAATATTAGTAGATGCAAATTAGAGATAAATTAAAAATTACCAGAAATGACAACCAGGTGATAATAGCATTTAAAAAAATGTAACCACTCTGAAGTGCATGATTCTAGTCCCAGTGAAGTTTTGGTTATCAGGTATTGCTGCTCCCAGCCCAGTAAGGTGTGTGAGTGGTTGAAAATAACTCATATGTCCCATGGTCCACCTCACTAGTTCTGCCATGCTATGATGGTTAAGTGACCACTGAAGGCCACAGAAACCACAGACAGTGCACAGACATCATAAATGTCCTGAAATTTTGGGGTTTTTTTAATGTGATAAACTCTATGGTAGTCACTGAAGGAATATTTTAATGCAACTTCAGAGATCACAGAGCAACAGAATATGCTGAGTTGGAAGGGACCCACAAGGATCATGGAGTCCAACTCCTGCACAGCACCATTCCCAAGAGTCACACCGTGTGCCCGAGAGTACTGAGATCTCACTTATGAAAAAAACAAGGAAAACAGTAGAGATGTTGACCAGATGGATTCCTGCTTGAGAACCTACATAACTGTAGTGGTTAGACTCCTAAGGTATTCAAGGTACATTACCTGTCATCTGACCTCTCATAAGTTCGAGAGAGTAATTTCTTCTTCATAGTGAAAAAGCAGCTTTCTTTGATAGATGTTACCCCAGTGTTTTAGAAATACCTACTCTTGCCCTGTGTCTCACAGTGAAACCTCCTCTAACTTTCTTGATGCAAATAAAATGTTGATTTTACATTTGGAGCACTAAGTTACTGATATCTTTCCTTTGTCATGGGTAATTAAAGAAAATAGGGACTATTCCTCACACTGCTAAATGCTGTTGAATTGAGAAACCATTTAAAAGAAGGTAATTAACAGTTTGAAATCTCATACTGAGTCAATAGGGAATTTTCGAGCTTTGATAAATTTAATTTTCATTCAAACTGAGCATATTTTCTTTTCTTTAATAGTTTTAGATAAGAGATAACAAATGGTTATTTTAAAAATGTAAATGGCTTTAAGAGAATGTTTGGATTTTAATTTTGAGATAATATTTTACCCAATTCCACGTGTCTCTAATCACATTACAGAACCAGGCTAATTTCTTTTCTCAGGATTATTCCAGCATATTACGAACTGGTATTACTTTTTCTCCAAAATAATCTTGTGGAAAAAAAATAAATCTTGGTATGCCAGCAGAAATCAAGCAGGCATATTAAATCTGAAGGAAAACTGAATGAAATGTCCAATTATTTACAATTCGCATTAAGCAGTGTACCCTGTAGACCTTCTAGTGAAGTTAAACATTTACACAGCTCAGATGACTTTTTCTTTAGAACTGGGAAGCATTTTTGGATGACTCAGTGTACCATGACTATCCATTGCAGGGCTGAAGCCTGAGAAGTTTCTTTCTGAAGTAGGAGTCAAATAATTCTCATCTGAAGCTGTGCACAGATCAATATTATCAATGCCTAGCAACACAATCCTGCAGAGTACGGATGAGAGTTTGGTCATGGAAATTTAAACTAATTTAAGCTTTGAACCCTGAGTTATTTTCCTTGCTCTATGGATAGATATATTATAGCGATGCTTGACATATTTCTCCAATATGATCAGGATCTTGGTGAAGTCAGAATGCACAGAACATGAGAGTCTCTATGTGCAGAAACACATAAGCTGGGCACCACAGAACAAAGGTGAGACCAGTTCCTGCCCAAAGAACTGGCAATATAATTAAGATAGATAATACAATGTATTCTTGGTGTCATAAATATTCTTACTTATTGACTTCATATCCAATCATGTAAATTTGATTAATGATCCTAACTATGAAAATACAATTTTGTATTTCAGTAGTAGCAGGATGGCAAGCTGGATAAAGGAGAAAGGAATATGACTTGCATCCCCATTGCAGCTTACAATCCAGAGAAGCCAACACAGAAAAAAAGGGAATTCGAAGCAGATTGTTTTGTTGTGCTGTAGAGATACAGTTTAACTTGAAGAAGACTGGCTTTTACAGCTGCAGGTGAAAGTAACTATTTGCAGAATGAACTAAGTTTTCTTGTGAAGCCATTCTTACAAAGTGAATTTTCCTCAGTTTTTCATAACATTGAGATTTTAGGCAGTAAAGCTGTTCTTAAGGGTCGTTCCCTAGCTTCTGGGCATATGACAGACTCCACTGTCACAATGAAAAGAAATAAACTCAGATCACCAAGGTTTAGGTGTTGACGTAAAACATGTCCTTGGGAAAATCAGCATTCAAAGTAAAAACTAACTGCTGTAACCCATCTTTTGTTGGAGTTCCAACACCTTTGTAGCCTCTTTTTTTTTTTTTTTTTTGCATTAATCCACACAGCTATTCAAAGTGCTAAGCAACAGTGCCTCCAAGCAGGTTTTTGATACTGTTGAATTTGGTTCAGTAATGTACAGCAGAGTGAAATTATGTACTACAATAATTTATGTAATTTTTTTAATGGAGTAACTCACTTAGTGAAACTCTCTTTCGAACCTCTGCAAGCTTTTTTTATTTGAGTGAGGTGGGAGTATGATCTTCAGTTGAATGGAGCCCTGTGTGACTCAATGCTGCTTGCACAAATTGTCAGATACAAAATTATGTGTTTTGTTTGCATTATCATGCACAGGGATGTTTACCACTTCATACTTGCTGTTCCTAAAAAAAACTAGTATACATAATATCAGCTGTGCTACCAACAAATGTCTCACCAAAAACTATAGTTAAGACAAAACTAACACACAATATTTAAACTCTGTGTTTTTGTATATTTACATTATCTAGCAAGATGTTTTTGAAACATTTTGTGCAAGTTAGATGTAAATGAGCAATAAAAGTCTTCCTGTTCTTGTGAAGAAATATCTCCTATGACACATGCATTTTCTCAATTGTGAAAACATTTGCTTACTGAGAACAGTTCACATTTGCCAGCTTCTGTAAGATTATAGATTACCCACATCAAGCCAAACCCCGGACTCTCATTCACTGGGCTACACTTTTCATTTATAGCAGTAAAAATCTAGGGAAATTCCTTTATAGAAATTTACTCTGATGACAGCTTTACAGTGCTTTACTGAGAAAAAGATTTTTAAACCTTTCAAGCCTCTCTTCTAATCCCATTTCCAAAGCATTGCAAAGATTCTGTTGCCCTCTGAGAGAAAAGAGTATAAAACTATAATAAATTGCAGGCATTCCACATAAAGATATTAAGCACACTTATCCCAAAAGATTGTGTAAAACACAGTTAAAATTTCTTACCTAAAAGATCCCATTATTGACTAATTTGCTTTCCCATTATGCTGGACAAAATGAAATACCACACTTTATTGATTTGTCTGCCTCTTTTCTTAAGGAAGACAAGATGGCATTTTTCACAAGAAACCTGAAGTGGTTTGACCAGCAACCTATGTGCAACATGAAATCATTTTCCTACCTAGACACAGTGAAATATTTGAATCTTATGGGGAAAAATTAGAAAGAAAAAATAACTTGAGCTGTTGACATGTGATGACAAAGTATTAGCATCAAGCAGAAAGCAAAATCATTATTTAAAGGGAAGTCATTGGTTCGCATTAGTTGTAATGAGCCAAAACCCCCCATCCTGATTGTAATTGGCATCCCAGTCCTGCCTCAGGTTCCCTGTGATTCTGACACTGCTCTGAATTCATGATGGCCAAAGAGTGTACAGACTGGGGCAGTACCATGACCATATCATGGTCCATTCAGTACACCTGGAACCACAGCACAAGAGAGAGACTGTAGTGGCCAAATTCTCCATTTTGGGGAGAGCACTCTGCAATGGGCTCTAAAGTCCGTTTTCCTGTCTCTTCAGCTCTGACTGTACTTTTAAGCACCAGTCTGGGCTGGTGGCTCATTTAACTGGGCTTCACTGAAGACAACAAAATCTAGATTGTAGGGGGTGTCAGCCCACGGGTGCTAAAGGCATTCCCTAGCTGCCAATGAGGAGAAGAGAAAGATCAGCCTGCTGGAGAACTGCAGGTGTTTGTTGTCACTGTGCATTTTCAGGAAAGCTCAGAGGAGTTGAAATGTCAGAAAACATCTTTACTCCATATTCTGCTTTTTTCTGTTGAACGAACTTGGATTTCTTAAATAACAAGTTTTTGTACCAGAAGGGAAGGTCAGTGATGCAATTTGAGCATTGCAGGCATTTGCCATTTAAGGGGAAAGAACGCAAATTAGAACATGACAGAGACATAGAAAAAGTCAGATTATCACAAGGACAGGACAGACACACTGAAAAGACAATATCAGCTATAGAGGGCAACTGTCACCCACGCAAATATGAGTAAAGAAAAAGCAGGAATAATTGGCAGAGTAGTGAGAAATTAGGGGAACTTTGAGGCTGATACAGAAAACAATAAATAAGAAAGCTGAGAGATCCTTGTTGTTATTCTTTAGTTCAGAGGGGGGAAAGAATGAGAAAAATGATGGTATAACATTTATATGTGGTTTTTTTGTTTACATTTGAACAAATCCACATTAAGGAGACCCTGCACAATCAAATCCTAGTCTGGGCTGCCACAAATAGCCACAATTTTATCCTGCTTTTTGGATTTTTCCATACACAGCTCCTAATAGAAAGCAAACTTTCTCCTGTCAGTTTTTGTGACCGGCTGTTATCTTAACTGTAGGCATTATTGCTTCAGATCAATTGATCTTGAATTGAAGTTGTTATTTAGCATTAAGAGGTTTTCTTCCTTCTTAATTTCTTTCTCTCCCTTTGCTCCCAGTTCTTTGTATGCCTGTGTATCTGTACACAGATAAAGATCCCACACTGTCTATCCTTTAGCTAGCTAAACAGGTCAATTTCTTCTTAAGCTTTTCTCAAAAGACTGACCTTATTTACCTTGAAGGTTTCCTCCTATTCCCTTTTGAACTTATCTCTTCTGCAAACAAATGTCCTTCAAATTAGGGTCTTTTTTACATCCCTGTTACAAAATTGAGTGTTTCCCTGACATTACTCTTACCTAATCAGTTCAAGGTGAGAGTGAAAACTTTTTATTGAACTGTAGCTGTAAAAACTGTCTCTTCAGTCTCAGTCTAGTACTTTTGCCCAGGTAGTTTTACCTCAAATGCACATTTATGATCTCCCTGTGCCCAAGAAGTACAGATACTCATGGCAAGTCATAGGCACAAAAAATGAGTGAGAATGTAGTCAAACAAGCAACAACTACTTTAACTGTGAAGAACTATCTCATAATGTCTATAATCTATACTTGCTGAGTGAGATCAGCACGTATTTGTAGGCAGTTCAGTGGCAGCTCAGTTTGTAGCCTAGAACAAGGGATTCCTCTTTTGGCTTACATTTTGAGATATCTTATTGTGAGTCATCAGCTGGGAAGTAATATAAGACTGAACAACTATATTTTATTATCATTTTCACATTATTCCCATCTCCTGAAGGTTTAAAATCATGTCTATTTCCCAAAGGAAAAAAAAAAAGACATCACTTGCCAATGAATGGAGTGTGTGAATCAAGGGTCAGACTCAAATGTTACAACTAGTAGCTCTCTAATGGGGTGTGAATGATTGGCACTGGAAGAAGTGACTCAGAGCAGACTTCTGGTTTAATTTACACAAAAACTAGTGAGGTTACTTAGCAAAATTTCCTTTGTTCCTCACAGCTAGAAAAGAGTCAGAAAATCATCAATGCAGAAGTAGCTTCTGAAAATAATTTTTAGTATTGATTCTAGCTTTGCAGAACAGTAAAGTCAATTGAGTTATATGACTAAAGACCTGTAACAAATTAACTCACAAAGATCTCAGACAAGCAGAAATATGACTAGTTCCCAGAAATTTTGAAGAGAGAGAGTGGGGACAAAAGGATGATTCAAGCAGTTTGTTTATTGAAACCTGTATTTGTGGCTGGTGTAGAGTGAACAAAGTACAGACTCTGTATTATACATTGTTTTCGTTTAAGTTGGCTCATCATTTTTGGTAAGTGTTTTCTTTCTTTCATATTTATTGGGATGTGATTTGCCAATCAGGCAGAAAAAAATCTTCCCCCTTTATTGAAGTTGCTCTGGTAAAAGGGTTCAAGCAAGTGTTTGAGGAAGCTGGGCTGAAAGAAGAATGGTAGGAGTAAGGGAGAGGTAGGGTGACTCCAATTGTTATCTGATGTTTCTGCCATTTTAAGACTAGAAATGTATGTAAGGTAATTAATAAAATGAACAATTATTCTTTTTTATTAAAGTAGTTTGATTTCTAATTATGATCAAAGACAAGTCAGAGGAGAATTTGGTGCCCTTCCTTGGCTGAGTTTTTGGGACTTCAAGCTCAGAGAGAGGCACATAGAAAATACTAAGTGTATTCAAGTGAAAAACGTCCAGTTCCAAGGCACGAATTTTCCTGAGACTTTAATAGTTTTAAATTTTAATAAGGGAAGGATTTTTATCACTTTGAGGACCATTCCCACAGCACTTCTAATGTTATATCATATAAATACAGTCTTCACAGAGAAATTGGCCAGCAGAACACCAGTGGGAAAAGTATATCACGTAGCTATGGTGATGCAAATCCCCATGCAGGCACTTTCTGTGTGGGTAAAAGTGCTTTTTCAGTACAGTTCACCATTTTACCAAGTTATACTGAAATTCTGCTGGCCTTGTTGTTGCAACACAGTAATACTTTTGGAGTGATGCTGCCAATTTGTCCTTAAATATAAGACCAAAATACTTATACTTGTTTGGTGATGCAGTTACATTGGGCAGCCCTGGTTCTGGCATCACTTATACTAATCTAAAATACAGAAATCAGTGTGATTACACTAATTAAGCTAGTCTAGATGCAATATCCCAACAACTCTACTGTTACTTCCTTTTTTATGTAGAAGTTATTTTTGTTTTATATGTTTAAATATAGACACTTAGAAAAACAAACTGTGCTGAAAGTAATTAGCATTTTCATGGACTAAAATAACTCAGCAACAGAACAATCCATAGTTCAATCCAATGTTTCACTTAAAAACCTGTCATTAATCAATGAAGCAAGATGAGATACAAAAGTATACATTAACAGCAATAATAAAAAAATTTAAAATTTTCGAACAATAAGTGATTTTGTGAAGTTACAGTGAATGCTAATGAAGGCAAATAAGGAGTGTATGGATTAAGTCAAAAGGAAACAGTTGAAATACATTTTGAGAATGTCTGAAAAAGGAAGTAGAAGTGCATAAGATGAACAGCAGGAGAAGAATAATTGATCTAGTTAGCTAAGCAAAAGGAGAAGTGATAGTTCTGGACTAGGGGAGACTGAGAGCTGTCTCCTGCTGGGAGACATTGAAAGAGAGCAGAAGTGGGAACTTTACTACAAATAGAAATGGAATTCATGTGAAAGCGCCTTAGGCAACAAGAAACAGAGATTAATTTCTGCTTTGAAAGCTGAAAACTGGAGAAATTTGAAAAATAAACCAAATGCAGGAAAAAGAAAAAACTATCGAGAAAGTGAGCAAAGGATCAAAAGTGTGACAGAAGAAGCAATCAAAGAAGGGAGTCATGTAAGCGATACTCTTTCTTGGAAAAGGATAACTAACTCCAGAAAATGGATCAAACTATACTTGCTTCTTCAATTAAGTTGATTTTTTACTTCCTAGAACTGAAGAAAAGAAAGAAGAAACAAGTTGTCCCTCACTGACAGATTCCAATTGTCCTGTAGAATTCAGTTACCATGTAAATTAGCTAAAATTTGGGCAGTCACAGTAACATCTTTTGAGTTTGCTAATTATTTGTACTGTTCATGGTAAGTGTACTCCATTGGGTGCAATTATGATTGTTTATTGAATAATTGCTGTCCTTGTCAAATGTTTGCTTGAATATTTTTACTGAGTAATTGTCTTCTGTGGATAATAGCTTCACTCAGTAATTGCCTACTCTGAATAATGTTTTCACTGAATCATTTCCCATTCAATGTAATGTTTTACGGCATGATTTTCTTTTCTGAGTCATGTTAATGTAAGTTAGTTGGTGAATTACATATAAAGTTACTGTTGGATCAAATCTGAGTTTGTCTAAGTGCAGTGCATTTCGATAATTTCAAAGCCTGTGGTGGTGATGGTGTTATTTCCCTTTTAGATAAGGGGTAGCAGTTGGAATTCAGTATCTGAGAGCCTGGAGACATAATGTGCTCAGAGAAGGAGGCTGCCTGCAAAGAAAGAGGGGGAAAAAAGAGCAAAAGTGGGCAAAATGAATAAGAACTATAGGGGAGGAAACTGAACTTTGAGAAAGGAATTCTAGGAAAAAGGAGAAATGGACAAAAGGCAGAATTGAAGACAGACTGTAAATGAGTAGGCAAAGAAACAACTCCAGGGAACAGTAAAAAGCTAAATTAAATGAAAGTAATACATACCAATGATGCAGACATAATGGTCAGCCTGGTGTTCTCTCACATTTCCTCTGCATTAGAGTAACTTTATAAAATCAGCAGCTAATACTTTGCACTGGAGAGACGAATAAAGGTGTTAAACACATCCTAAGGTACAAATGCCAGTGTTCCCATCACAGGCCTCATTCCTTTCCCTTTTTCTTTACTCAGCCTTGGGCTCCACTTCTGTAACATAAAGAAACTGAACTGGAAAACGACTGGGCTGCTGTGGAAATAGTTAACCTGCTGAGCAAATTTTCTCTCAGATTGAGAACACTGGGCTCTGACATGCCTCTGTCTGTGTTGGTGGTCAGTCTGGAGCCAAACAAGAACAGAAATTAGCATCTGAATATCCCTCCATCTAGACTGATGTGTGCTCATAAGAAACTTCTGTAAATTCTACTAATTTGTTACATTTGATGTGTTTGAGCATTTATTCTCTCCTTCCCCTGTAATTTTTCAGTACATTATAGTGGACTGAATGAGCTTCCATAAAATATGTTATTCTATCCTGTTCCTTTCAAAAAGTGGAAGAATTTTCCCTTCTAGTATATAAATATGCATTATTACAGTCCTTATTAGTTGGGATCTATTCCTGCTATAGGTCAATTGACCTTACATGACCTTACTTGAGATCAAAGATAAAATTTGTTCATTTTCTATTCTGAACTTCTCTTTCACATATGCTTTTGTAAATGAAGTCTAGTTGTTTCTTTGTTTCCTGTCAGGGATGAGGTTGCTCTGCTCAGTTTTCTGATGTCCGAAGACTATACTGCAAAATCACATGAAGAAATAACTAATATCTGAATGTCATTTTGAGGAACAGTCCAATAGTTATTTTCTTCTTTAGTTTTCATGTCTACACACTTTTATTATGGATGTTCTGCAAACACT
This sequence comes from Lichenostomus cassidix, assembly GCF_008360975.1. Classification (NCBI taxonomy): domain Eukaryota; kingdom Metazoa; phylum Chordata; class Aves; order Passeriformes; family Meliphagidae; genus Lichenostomus; species Lichenostomus cassidix. The sequence continues at coordinate 103,404,276 of NC_139482.1, read as the reverse complement.
TTTGCAGAAGAGAATACTTTCATTGTATTGCAGAATTTAAAGATGATGGCTGCATAAAACACTGAGAATTGGAGGTACCCAGGATGTTCAGTTCTTCCTCCATTGTTATTGTATTTCCTTATAAATCACTTCCATAACCCATAAGAAACGAGAACAATGGCAATGTGTCTGATGACAAAGGAGTTGCACTGATATTAGAATTCCTGCCTATTTCTACCTAATTCACATTTTACAGCATGAATTCGATATGCTTATTATTTTTGAATGACATTAATAAGTTGTGAAAGCAGGTCTAACAAGACAAGCTCTGAGAGCTTTGAAACAGTGAGATTTAAGACAGAATATGCAATAAGCACCACAGTATTTCCCACTTAATTGTATGAGAACACCTGGTGCTGTATTCAATAAAAGAAATTACATCAGTCTTCTGTACATTGGTCTTCTGTGCCAAGGTGCACAAGAAACCTTCTGAAATATACATTATGAAGTTGATTATGATTTGAGTCTTACTTAAAGCTGTTGGATAGACATCAGTAAATATAAGGAAAGATGGTGCAGATTTCTTTGATTTTTCTCTGCTTCCATCTCTTTGGGATAACTCACTGGAAGTCAATCAGGTTTGTATGCAGAGTTTTCGCTGAATATATTTTTATGTTGTGTCATTTTTTTAATAAATAATGACAGCCATTGAACATTACCTTTAAAAATCATGACTTGATAGCAAAATTGAACGTTTAAAAACTTGTTGCTCAAAAATCATGACAAAATGTGCCCTTTCTCAAGAACTTGACCAGAGAGCTGTGGTGGGTAGACAACACATGCCCAGCAGGCCACTCTATCACTGCACTCCCCCAGCTGGGCAGTGGAGACAAAAAATGATGGAAAATTACTTGTAGGTGGAGATTAGGCAGTTTACTAAAGCAGCATTTCTTCTACCACAGTAGGCTGAATGGAATAGTGAAAACTGATGAGCAGTGCTTCTCCAGCAAGGTTCAATCACAATCTCCATGGAGGAATAACATTAAAGTAACATTTTGGAGTGTTGACAGGCAAGAGTGGAAATAGAAAATGCCAGAATATTCCTTCAAATATGATATAGTTCTCTACCTCTCACCTAATCCCATCATCCTCCATGAAGTGATGACATTTTTTATGACCCAATTATTAAGGTTCTTTGGAAATACCTCTGCCCGAATTAAGGTGCAGACAAGACCACATGCCAGTCAATATTATGGGTTTTGTTTGATAGTAAATATGAGAGAGAGAAGAAAAGAGAGAAAAGGAGAAGTAGGAAAGGAGGTGGGGGGGACAGAAAATGTGACAGAGACAGAATAAAGAGAATATCACCATCCTTGGATCCCAACGATGTTGCGTTGATCCTCTCCAGCTGGTCTTCTTGGTGGTGATGGTCCCCCCAAAAAGCACAGGATGCCATGGGTTAATATACACTCAGGCCAGGGGCAATGTCCAGGCATGTCCCCCTGGGGGAGGGGGCAGCCTCTAGCAGCAGACTCTGGATCTCCTGTATCACCTGCACTCCTATGGTGCCAGGCCTCTGGGGAACACTCTGGGGGGTCTGTGATGGATTGTGACTCACCTCTCACATGAGCTGCCTCTCACATGAAAGTCCTGTGGATGTGGCCTGTGGGGTTGGAGGTTCCACAGCTGGGCCTGTTTGTGTAACAGAGGATGGGTGTTTATTGCCTCTGACCAGAGGTTACACCATGCACCTGAAAACCTCCTCCTCCCCCCTCGACTCGGGGAAAGTCTGTGCAAACCTGGCTTCTGGGAGCTGTGCTCTGCCCCCACCCCAAACTCAGCCAGGGATGATTCTCAGTGCAGCTGGTGGCTTTGGCCTTTGTGTTGGCATACCTTTCCCTCAGCCTGAGATGACTGAACAATAGGGTTTCCCTTTATCTAATCTCAGCAGTTTGACCTTCAGTCTAAAGTCCCAGTCAGGTATATTCACAGGAGTCTTCTTTGGTTATAGTTTCTTTTTACAGTTTTGTTATAATGAGCAAAACTTATATCAGTGTTAGAGGCATGAAATATTTCAGTCTCTGACAACACTAAATGAACTTTTTGAAGCAGTGAAAGGCAAGAATGGAAACATAAATTCTAGAATTCTCCTTGGTATCTCTACAAGTTCCCACCCCTCATGCCAAGCCCAGGTAGAGTCTACTGGAGTCTTTCAGTGCATGATTTTTTTTCTCCCAGAAGCAGTTTTATTCATCTTACAAAGTAGACCTTTTTGGGGGGTAGCCTTAAATTATAAAAAGCAAAGAAAATTTCTACCTGTAGTTCTATTATGTATTTTTTTAGAACACCAAATAACCTTAAAGCTTATGTTTAGGACACAGAGGCAGTGTGTATGTAATGATTCCCTTACTAAGGTCATAGGACAGAAGAGTCATCACTCCTACCTTGGGCACAAAGGCTTTACTTCTACCTCAGGAAATGCTTGACATACAAGTCAACAAAGACTAGAAAGTAATCCCAGGCAAAGAACAACACCATATGAGTTTCTCAGTTCCTGTGTGCCTAAATTGAATTTGGCTTGGTAAAACTAGTGTGGCTAAACACTTTCAGACCTTCTTGTAGGACCAAAGAAGGACCATATGTCTTGGCTAATTCCTGCCATAGGAATTGCTTTCATGTACATTCCAGATATGTTTAATTTGCACTTGTACAGGTAGTCTGGGTGCCTTGGATAATTCTGTGTCTATACAAATCAACTATTTACAGACTTCCTTCTCTGCTTTTTATTAAAATTAATAACTGTTGGATACCTAGGTTGCATCCTGCAGAATAGTGAGTAATTTAAAAGAACCCACAAAGCACTCTTAGGTGTTTTTCTTTCTTTTCCGATATTCAAGATTTCAATATCTGGCTAATGAATAAGACTTTTCCAAAACTGTTGGTACCAAAGACTTGAATAATTCTAGTCTTTGGAGTCTACATAATTGTGTTGAAGTCAGACTACTTTCCTCTCCTTCCCTTCTTTTCTGTAGAGTCTTCTCTGTTTCCCTGGAGATACAGGTATGGTGCAATCAGCTTTTCTCCCACGTGATTTCAGTGTGCTTTTGGTGGTAGTCAGATTTTGTAAATGAGTGAACAAAATAAGAAAATTTGGCACTAATAGGATAGCCACATATTCCAAACTTCAAAATTTCAGTTAGTTTTTTTAGAACCCGCTGATCCCTGAAGTTACTTATTTTCATAAGTTCCATTTGGGACTTGGGGTGTGTCCTGTGACACAAGTGACTGTATGGATAATTAATGCAAAATGTAGCAATGGCACTTTTGGCAAATTGCTTGCAAAACACCTGCTTGTTGACAGACAGTGTTAATTGAAGTGCTTGGTATGCTCACCTAAAGTCGTTCTACAGTGGAGTTTCAAGAACAGCTAAAGAATTAGCAGGAGTGCCAGGTGATCACACAGCTATGGCATCTTCAGGTGTGGTAGCACATCCAGTCATACAGCCATTAATCCAGGCCATGGCTGGATTCGATTTTGCATAGTCCTACAGAGAAGAGAAGAGCTAAAAAGAGAACAGCTTTGTAACCTTGGCCGCCATTTCTTCTCTGATACCATGGCTCCAGGAGTGACTTTCACAATTGTTTTAAAATACACTCTTTCTAAAATTATCTGGTCCTCAGAAGTTCCTTTCTGATAAAAATAGATGGCAATGATTGTCAGAGGGCAAGTTCTGACTTTTATCACCATCTGTTAAATTAAAACAAAACAGAAAAAAATCCTGCAGAGAAGTTCCCTGCTTTTTTGTTTGGAGATTCAAGACCAGTTTCTCACCAGACTTGGAGGCCTGCTGTGCCACTCTAATAGTACAAGGAAACCATGGGGCTAGTGAATCCAGCTGGCAAAGGATTTCTCAATCTAAGGAAATCTCTTGTTGGCTGTCAGCCAGTGTACAGACAGCAGAAAGCAGCATTGGACAGAGAACGGTAGATTCACGAAGGATTTCAGTATCTTGTGGCATTTCCGATTTGTAGTGCAAGACAGTATGAAATTCTCTGCCAAAGAAAAGAGTGCCCTGCATCTAAGGCAGCCCATCAGGATTGCTGGAGGGGAGCTGGGCCAAGTGCTCGATGATGTTTGATTGGAACAGCATCAAGATTGCACCATCTGATTTCAAGTTTGATAAATCAACTTGATAAATCAACTGAGAGCAAGTTATTCTTGACTCTTGCCAAATACAGCAAAAGTAGAGCTTCCCCTTCCTTCATCAGAGTGGGAGTGGGGAAGGAGATTGTAATTTGGCCTTTCGAGCATCTTTTACACAACATTATTAGGAAGCTTATTGTGAAACCTTATTTGAAATGCTCAGTGTCCATTGACAATGTCTTACTAATAGGTCTATATAAGGTTAAGACTTTTTGTGAGGTATTACCTGTGTCTCAATCGAGACCTCCTTTTTATCCATCGACTTGGACTCATATATAGAATTTATTAGTCTCACAACCTCGTCCACAATCTGTCCTCAAGAGATATGTCTCCACTTCAGAGAAGACATATTCAGCAGCAGATGGTTAAGTGTTATTGCCATCCAGTAGAATCACAGCCATGCAACCCCCCTGAGAACTGACTGCTGAACCAAGGCTTTTTCCTAGGATACAGCTGAGCTCTCTATTGACATGTCTGTGGCAGTAACCAACTTTCCTGTGTGTTCATATAATCCTTAGCATGACCAGTTCCTGATCCTGCCTGGAACATCTCTAATCCCATTAATAATAGGTAATGGAAGTAATTTGAAATGCTGTGGATTCAACAAAAGGGAGAAAATAGTATAGATTTCTAGCTCCACATATCTACCCACATTTTCTAGGTAGGAAATTAAAGGAGGTTAGTTTCTCCCACAAAGGTTTAGTTTCAATCAAATTAAAATTGTCTGTACTGCTCCTTATTATTCCTTGGTAAGAAAATTGTGCTGGTATTACACTGCTACTTGAGGATCAAACATATTGCAAATGGCCATCACTTTATCATAAGTGACAATAATGATGTTTCCTTGGCAAAGAAGACCTGCATTTAAATATGCAAGAGCTTGTGCCTCCTACAGATATATTTAAATCTGAGCAGTCTCCAACAACTAGAATAGTTATCAAACTGACTACATGACCATTTTTCTTAGAGATTAAAATGGCATATTGATGATGATTACTGTAATCTCATTTTAAGTACCTCATAAAATGCTTGAGAGGCTTGAAGCAATCTTGACTTCAGAAGTTTTCTTCTAATTACAAGCCCTATACACAATTTGCCAAAGATGATCTACTGTCATTTCACTCTGCCTGGAGAAGGACGATGTAAAGTAAGAAGGGTAAAGAAGAAGCATTCACAGGCTGATCTGGATTCAGAAACAGAGCACCTTCATCTTTATCAGAATCTGAATATGGATAAGGGTAAAATCCTCCACTTTTCTAAGGTCTGGACAGCTCTTCCAAGATCTGTGGTCTGAGTCCCTTCTAAAGCTGTCTAAGATTCATTGAACTCATTTTCTCATTTCAGTGAAGAGATAACCGAATAGAATTCACTGGCCAGCATCCTTGCCAGACATGGTGATTGTCATCATTTTTCCTTAGATTGTCTGAGTTAGCAAGCTGCTACTCCAGTACTGCTCCCCTGGTAACCACTGGTTTTCCGATATCCTTTAATTTCTGCAAGTCTTCCATGGTAAGAAGCAGTTCATATAAGTGGATCAATTTTTTCTTGATGTGCAGAAACTCTGGGAATGTGCATGGCCTGAAGAACATAACCTAGCAGATGCTAAGCAGCACAGATGAATGTTCACCCTGGTCTTTGCATAATACTATTGTATCAGTAAAGAGTTTGTATCATGGACTTGTTCTTACGTGGTTAAATTCAGAGAAGTTCAATTCAAATTGTAAATTTTTCATCTTCTTCTTCATTCCCTGCCCACCACAATATGGCCATTTGGTGATATGAAAGTCCCCTTTTGAATTCAGTAAAGTGGAGTATGTGATAAGACAACGAATGTCATTCCCTAGATAAGAGAACAACCCTGATTTAGAATAGTATATGGCTGTTAAATTCCTTTGAAAGAATAAGTTTGAGTTCCCTCTGCCAGCTTGCATTTCCAATTCTTTTTATAAAAACACTTAAGCTTGTGCTGTCAGTCTTCAAATCCCTTTTGTTACATCTATTCTTTTTCCAAATTATCTGTTTTTCCTTGGGGTTTTTTTCTGTCTTATTTTGGGGGGATGGGGGAGGTCCTATCTCATAAATGTATTTTTATCTTCTAATTCCTCAATTACAAATTCTTTATGTTTTGGAAATATTTTTTAAAATGTGTGTACTGAATACTTATAAATAACCAATAACAGGATTACTGGTTTGACAAAAAATATTCATTGTGGACAAGTTAGGCATTTTAGCCTTTGTTACTCTCAACTTAATCACTTCCTTTTTAATTCAGCTATTTCAACTTGATCTTTTTCAAATTAAAGCTTACCTTCAAATGTATGAGTAGGGGAAGTTCTGGCTGTTTTCAGTGGTCAGATTGTGTACAATTTGCTGGTGCTTTTTCCAAAACAGACGTTTTGAGGCAGATAGCAGATTTACAGACAGCAGGTCAGATGAGGACAGTCCAGATATGGGTAGCATCCAAATCCATTTGATTTATGATGGAATGTTTTCCCATTTTTTTAGACTGCCTAGTGTTAGAATGAACTATAGTTCTGTCACAGCACAGAGGCACAGCTCAGTCCAGCTAACTGCAGCTTTGCAAGTGTGATGATTTTGACTTCATCAATATTAGTGACAATTGACTTTCCTAAAAGACTTGTCTTAATTTAATTAAGAAAGAACCAGTTGGAATTATTATAAACATTGGAAATGGCATGCCTTTGATCCAGTTAGCTATTAAGTTGGTCTATCCAGTGGAAACTTCTTGTGTTGCAGCTTTTGCCTGTTGTGTCTCATCCTTCCACCTCACACCATGGTGAAGACCCCAGCTCCATCTTCTCCATAAACCCACTGCAGGTGTCAGGGGCTGCTGTTGGGTGCCCCCAAAACCATCTTTTCTCCAGGCTAAGCCAGGCCTGAAACCACAGCCTCCCCTCACAGAGAACCTGCTTAAGTCATGACTGAGCTGGTGTCCCTCCACTGAACTTGCTCCAGTTTACTGATAGCTTTCCCATACTTGGTGACCCAAATCTGGTTGTAGTACTTCAGATTCAGTTTAACAAATCTAGAAAGATGGGAAAAATTTCAGGCATCAAGATAAAAAGCAGAAGAGAATGAGGGAATGTTGTTCTGTTCCTTTATCTGATTACAATACCATTGTTAATGTATAGTTATTGCTGCCCCCTGCTCCTACTAAAACTGCAATCAGTTACTACATTTATCTTAGAATAATGCCTTGATCAAGAAGCTACCATATTAGGATCAAAGAAAAAGTATAAATCCTAGAAGTAATTAAAAACTACTTTCAAAAATGTTGCTCAGGAGTAAACAGAAGTTCTAGAAGTGTTATGATTTGAAATTTTGACCCTTTTCCCCCTTATCTTGTGTCAGATTTTCACAGGTGACCTTGCAGGGGTCATCTCTGCAATAGACAGTAATATTTGCAGCTAGACAGGTTGTTTTCATCTTTCTTTAGAGCATCACATGCTCTCCAGACTTGATGTAGAATCTTTGGGCTTTTTGCATTGCTACTTTAATGAAAACAACAATTATTTTGTCTGATGGAACTCTAAATTCATGTAATGTATTTAAATTGTGAATAAACTGAATTTTGTTTTGACATTACTGCATTGCAACAAATTGAGTTTGCTTTACATTTTCCCTGACTGATAGCTTGAGAAAACTTTTTTGACATTTTGAGGGGTTTACTCTTTTATAGTTACAGCTTTATCACTTGGAAAAATAAAACAAAAACAACAAAGAAAAAGCCAAGGTCATAAATCTCTCTCTAAAATCAATAAAAGCAAAAGTAATGAATGATTCTGGGCCTTCATTCATACTAACATGAGTCTGTTTTCCAAAGAAAAAGGTTTTAACTTTCATTAGAATCCTGGAATGAAAGCTGCAACATCATGGACAGTATTAGAATAGTATAGAAATGCTGAGACGTAAATGCAGGATATTTATTCAGCATTTGAAATTGTTATTTGTTCGGGAACTAGATGTAGAGTAGTAACACCTGCTTGGGAACCCTCCTTAGAGCAAGCTGTCTCCATGGCTCCAGTAAGACCCTACTTGCATAGCTAATCTTTTAAATCCCATGATCAGAAAATCCCCATTACAACTCTTCAAAACCAGATTTTTTTAAAAGCAGATGAACACAGTACCTTCAAAGACAAGAAATGTCATGAGTCAATGTCAAGTCATATGGCTTTCCCTCCAAACTGGACCCACGGCACACTATAATCTGACAGCCACTTCTGCCATTCAACATTAAGCTCTGTTTCTTTGGTGTTTGCAGATTAACTAGTGAAACCCATCTTCCAGACTTTCCCCAGACATCCCAACAGACAGCAGGTTTTTCCAACCAATGACAGAGTGAGATATATATCTGAAAGTTACATCTATGTAGTTGAATTTTGCCGTCTGCATGAAGACAAAATACTTAAAAGTACAGAGACTCAGGCATGAGCATTGAACATTGATGACAAATTCAGTTGAAGTCATGGATGACATCCCAGCATATCTGTTGTGTTGTGAAGTCATCTGGCAAGAAGTTCTAAAAATAAGAACCCAGGGACTTTAAAATTGCTCAACCAGTGTAAAGCAAAGCTGAAAATATTCATCTTAGGTAAGTATGTTATCAAAAGCCTGACCATGGATAAGTTTCATTCCTAAACAGCCTGATGTATAGACCTTAAAGGGATTGTTTAGCATGGAGTTTAAATGCCCCTGAGTGGAAATTCTCTCACCACTCTTGGTCATGAGAATGCAACTGAGAACAGAGAATGCAAAATAACATGCAGAACTGATATTCTAAACCCGTTTCCCTTGGCAGACATTAAGCTACACCTGACATTGTTCTTTGCTTGACCACTTTCAAATATATCTCTAATATCCCCAGCAACAGCCAAGAGGATTTGCCACTTCCCAAAGTTGGAAGAGGATTTTGTAAACTAAACCATATGCTGGTAGCTCCTAAAAATGCCCACAAGGAGGAAAATACCTGCCTTATCCCCAGATCTTTTTGTTCCTTTGTGGGTTTTGTTTTGGGATGGGTTTTTTGTTTCTTCTTTGTTTGCTTGGTTTTGGGAGTATTGTTTTGTTTAGTTTTGTTTATGTTCAGCTGTGTGAGCCATCTGAATTGTGCATAAAGCTGAAAGGTTATAGAGATGACTCTTTATAAATGTGAACATTTTTGTATGGAGAAGCAAAAGAATATGAGGAAAAGATTCTCAGAAATCTTACAATCTGAAGAAAGGACAAGAAAAAAATAATTCTCAAGGGCAGACAGGGTTAACAAGAAAGCTGAATACAAGGTTAGGTTGATTTAGAATCTAATCCATGGAAAGTAAGGTGAATTTGACAATATTTTTTTGTTTGTTTTGAGAAATGGACTGAACAATGTAGCAATGGCCAGCCCAGCCTTGTACAAACATGTAATTTAGGATGGCATCTCTGTGGTCAAGTTCATCCTCACTTCATCACTCTAATATGTGCTAAATTGCTTCCTCTAAAGATTTATCTCAATGAACTAATCCAGTTAAAAGTTAAAAATTAAGTTTAAAATTATTAACTGTAGATTTCCCCCTAAGCAGACTAGAGGAACAGTGGGGAGTGCAGCTGTGAAGGTGATGAGAGAGAGAAGAAAGCTCAAATCAGCTTTCTATACTCAAAAATCAGAGAGAAAATATCCCAGATATCTGGGGTCATGGGAGTGTTCAGAGTTGCATCAGTGAAGTGAAAAGTAAAATGAAACAGGTGTGGAAGAAGTGCAGTTTCCTCCCATCAAACCACCCGAAGAGTTATTCAGGAAATATAGCCATAACTAATTGCTTGTCTGTGTGGGGAAATTTTAATGGAGACAGAGAGGATATTAGTCAGTAAGACATGGTGGGGGTTGGGGTGGGGGAGTGGGGTGCTGCATTACTGTGTCTGAGGGTGAGAGCACAAAGCCCTGAGTTAATAACAGGGGGATGATACAGTAAAATGTCCTGGGAAGGTGAGGAGGGCAGCACTGGAAGATAGCTTTTGCCTTTGCTTTTTTTCTTTCAGGGGAGAGATGTTTTTTTGACCCCCATAGTTTCTGAACCATTCAAGAGATTCTGAGGGAGAGAGAAAGAGAAAACAGGACAGGATATGCCAATCAAAATAAAAAATGTCATTTTCTATATTGTTTTGCCTGGTGTTGGTACTCACTATTGCCATTGTATATCTTTGCTAGAAAATATAGAACAATTCTAAGGAGTGTCAATAGATTGATCTGTTATATGCCAAGTGATAGACTGATTTGTGTCTGTACTGTCTCCAGTCATGAGTTAGGAATGTACTGTTGCTAGGAAGCCAAGAGCCCTGAGATTTCAGCTGCAGCAGGGAAACCTGGATACACTGTGCTTCACTCTCTAAATCTCTTTTAAGTCTCGAAGAAAGCACATTTGTTTTTCCAATCTGTATATTTGTCTTTTTCCTCTGACAGATATACAGAAAACCACCTAGGTTAATGCCTGATCTTACACTATGATCTCTCCGTCTCAATTTTTATAAATTATTTAAACTCCTTCTGAAAAGAGCACTTGTACCCTTGTTCCAAAAATGTAGTAAACCTGGCAATTATTTTAATAAGCTGATACCAGAAAGAATAGAATAACCTGGGGTCTTAAACCTAAATTTGTGATCTAAATAGGGGTCTAAATAAGCAGCTGCACTATAAGTCAAAGATACAGCTCTGAAAATGAAACCATTAATGTCCGTACCTAAATATGAGCCTGAAAGTCAATGCAATGCTTGAAAGTCGAGGGTAAGAGTATTTTAAGTACTTTTAGCCTTAAATATTTAACCTTCAACTCCTTCCAGATATCACCTTTTTTTCTATGTCATGTCTGAAAGACCTTGGTTTTTCAGAGTTTCTGAGCACCTAGTGATCCTATCAGCCATGCTTTAATTCATGGACAGTCAGCTTTCCTCAGCAGAAGGCCAAAAGTGTCTCAGATTAGTGTCAAAGAAGGACACTCTCATCCTGAGTTTTAAGAGGTTTTTACACTGAGTTGAAAATTATGATTTTTCTTTTGGCAATGATACCTCTGCTGCAGCATTGCTGTGGCAATAAGTGGAACCTGATATACCTAAGGAGGATATGAAGTCTGGCAGAGGAACCTGGACAAGGCTGCAAAGGCACAGTACAAGTCCCACAGGGCAAAGCTGTAATTTCCTGCAGGAGGCATAGATTCTGGCCATTTAAAAAACCCATTTTCCATTGCAAAACCATTTTCACAGGCAAAGATTGACCATTCTTTAAATATTTTCCTCAAACATTCCTTCCCAAACATCTTCATTATGATCACTATCAGTGCTCAAAAACTCCTGCCGATCATTTTTCACTTCTGTTATCAAACTCTTAGCTGGAAATCCTCTATAATCTATGGGATTCTGCAGATCATCTTGGAAAGCATTAGTCTACATCTTGATAAGGGTTTCTTAATTTGCACAGGGGCTCTAAATATCATCATTCAAAGGAAGTTGTACAGCACATTATTTGTCACTTTCATTTTTATTGTTGATGTTGTGAGGCACTGGGAGGAGTATTGTAAAGAAGATTAAAGGAAAGAGAGTTTGGATTAAAGCATGTTTTCAATGTCATATTAATGTAGAAAGATTTTTAAAACTATACAAACATTTATAATTTGTTTGTAAACACCTTTGGAACCAGGTAGAAAGTGCTATTGTATTTATTTTATTCATAAAAATTTCTGAAAATTCAAATAATCCTCCAGAACTAACAGAGAACATCTAGATGTCCCTTTTAAAAGTTTCTCTGTGAAAGTTTGAATGTTATTGTTGCACCATTTTTTAGAGCAAAATTATGAGAAACTAAATCTAAGCCAAAACAAATCATGTGTGACCTCCACAAAAGCTAAATTGGAGTCTGTACATTTATTTTTCAATGATATTTTGTTGGCTTCTTTGATCCAGATGGGCCGTAGGCCAAGCTAAATCCCTCAACCTTAACTAAAGCCCAATTAACTAAGAAAAATTGTCAAATCACTCTGGAGAGGTGATCAGCATTATTTAATCTTCAAAGTTGATGCTGTTGGCCAAAATAGGTGTTCCACTGAGTATCATAGAGCATTTGCTATTGAATTCAACACTTCTTTAGCTGAACTATTTTGTGTCATAGGCAGATCCCTAAAAGTTGGGAAACTTCAAAAATCCCAGAGTTCCTACTGTTTCAGACCAAAGCAAAACAGCCTGTGATGGCTCTATACACAACATGCCCCATTTTCTTCTCTGAGGACTTATTCCTTCCAGCTAAGTTTTCAGTCTTTCTTAGATATATTTAACAAAAACCCCAATCTTTAATATTCATATTCCAGGCATTTGCTTCAGCTGCAACAGTGGAGCTACAAAGAGTTGGGTAAAACAGAGTTCTTATTTACTTTTCCAAGCATAGTTTTTGATGTTTCCAGACTGAGGTGTTAAGTGCAGGCATCCACCATCTTGTAAACTGCACCTCTGGGCCCTGAGTCTGCCCCTCCAAGAGCAAATTCAAGCCCAACTTTCTTGCAAAACCCATGAGCTCAGGTCAGGACTGAGCTACAGGGAGCTGTGGGATTCCTTCAAACTTTGCCATTCAAACCTCAATGGGCATGGAGGCACAGGCATTGCCTGTCTCCCGCAGTACACTAGGGTATGTCCAAGGCTAATTGCTGTTAACAGAAGGGGACTGAAGGATTTTAATCATCCCAGCGTCCCTGCCTCTGGTGGCACCACTTTTAAATATTAGATGCTTCTAGCCAACTGTGAAGAGAAGTACAAATTTCCCTGTGTTGTTTCTAGAAATCAAAGAGTTAAATGCAAGCTGCTCTTCTCAAAATGCTGAGAAACTTTAAAGATGTTTTATCATTTGCACAGTGTCTCTGAGTATACAACCTCCTTTTTAATTGTAGTTCTTTCTGTTTTCATTATAAACCCACAAAGTTATGAGCATCACATGTTGTGATCTGAACTGTTTTATATAAAAGATGCTACTATGATCCAAAGCTATCATGTTAGCTGCTTATTCTGTTTATCCATATATCTATCAGGATGAGAAGCCTGTTTATCAGGATTTCATATAGTATGTAAGGTATGGCAGCTGACTCTCATGCATTTCAAAATTCTACAAGGAGCACATGTTGAAAACAATAGAGTGTACCTTGTATTTAACGCACTTTTTAATAAAGTCACATTTCACCATGAGTTCCTTATGTTCAAATAATCTGCACCATACTCCCTCTCATTATACAAATAATCATAGAAATTTTGTGTTTAAATTATTCTTCACTAATATGTAACAGAAAAACGTATGGTCGTTCTGCTTTTTCAAAAATTGACAAAACCATGTATATTGGACAGGATTTTAATAACTCCTCAATATGCAAAAACCTGGGCCCTCTTTCATGAACACATTCTGCTTTGCAAGGTCTGTCATGAATTTTACACAGAGGATTTTCTGAACATTCAAGAATTCTCAGGTTATAGAAAAGGATGCTCTTGAACTCTTGGAGGAGGCAGAGGGGATGCCAAGGACAATTCTTTTTCTAGGATAGGAAAATACTCTTAAACTTGCATTACTGGCTTTGTGTACGGAGTATCAGAAACCCTTCAAATTATGAAAAAGTTCTGTTCATTTAGTAAGAATATTTGCTTTGCATGGAGAAGGTGATAAATGATAACTGAAGTACTGTCATTAATATTGATTTGGATATGCCCTGATGAACTAGAAGAAATTCTGAATAAGACAAAACAAAGTGTCAGCCTAGGTTAGTAGTTATAATTAAGTGAAATGTTTCCTTTTTCTTTTTTTTTCTGCTCCAGCAATGGTATTCCTTTCACTTATTTTTCTGAGCATCCACATCTACTGATTAGAAGCTTATTCCTTCATCAGAGGAAAGAAGGCACAATTTCCTTCAGTCACCATGCATTTAGGATGGAGTAGTCATCTTGTGCCTTTCATGACCACAGACAAAGGTTAGATGACTGTCTTAAAGTGGATACATGATGTCTGGATGAATGTTGGTGAGATGAATCTCATCTTCAGTGTATAAATACCACTGCCCAATATCTGAAGCCCAGTACTGTCACTGAGAGAAGAATAAGGTGCAGATGGCTTAGCATGTCTGAACATGAGACTATATTGCTTAAATTCATTTTTTTTCTGAGAAGTAAGCATTTATACACCTGTTTTGAGAGTCTACTTCATCATATGATGTAAATAAAATATCTAAATGCAACAATAAAAATGTTTAAAATAAAAAATTATTTTACAAGAATTTCACCAGTAAAAACTGTATATTAAATTTTCAGAAGAAACCTAAAATTTAAGCTTAAGGGAAAAAATGTTGTATTTAAAGAGAACAATTTAAAAGATTATAGGGTCTTAAAGTCAATGTGAAGAAGGACGATGTTCAAGGCCAGCAAGGTAGGAAAAAAGAAGGCTAAGGGTTGAAAGGGCAATAGAGTACTTTGAGTCAACAGAATCGTTATGTGGACAGATTTAGGCTAAGACTGGTAAGAAGAACAGAATGATTCATAGAACATAAACTGGGGTGCAGGCAATTTGAGAGATCGGGGGAATGGACAAGAAATAAAAAGTCTGGATGATAATGAGAATGACATATGTAACACAGAGCAAATTCTGCATAATGCTGTACAGTATTACATAACTCTAAAATTCAAAATTTCTCATTTAATTACTATTCTATTAATAAGGAAACACACATCTTAAACTGGTGTATGATGTGGTAAAGGAAAGAGCAGCTTCATTTAATATGACTTGCTCTTTGCAAAGAACAAAAGCCTTTTGCCTTTATGATTAAATACTCTTCTTTTGACAAAAGCAGCCAATTAATTGCACATATGTGGTATCCTAATGACAAAGCCCAAATAGCAAATGCTTTCTGGGCAGACACATTATGTAAGAGGAAGAAAGGTTCTCTTATATATGTAAAGACAAATGACTTCAGTGTCGACTTCAATTCAAAACAATTCTTCCAGAGATTGAAGGCAATCATGGCTCAGGGAATGGAAAGATCCAAACCATGACAAAGAATCTTATTTGCCAAATGAGAGCTGTAAGACTAATCTCTTGAACTGAAACAAAAGACTTATCAGTGAAACTTGCCTTTTAAAAAGTAAATACCATTAAAATCTTGTAAAAAACAAGTATTCTTTTTTCCCTTTGTCCAGACTTTACATTAACACCATATGCTAGCTCCCTGTCAGAAATATGAATGTCCACCCCTACTTTCTTTTGAACCTCATGTGGGTGAGTACTGACTCGACTACTGAAAACAGCAAAAGGATTGTTTCAATTACCTCTTTTCTGTACTTGTTCAGGACATAATTCTTATTAAATGTATGCACATTATTTATAATCTATTGAAGAAAAATAGAAATCTAAAATCTGACTGAAATGAGAAGTAAGAGAATGGCATTTTCCTATGCCAGACTGGAATGATATGGAGGGCAATGTTATTCAAAATGCCAGCAGCATATGCCAGCTTCAATTAGAACATGAAAGGAAAATCTGTTGCTAGAATATAACAACATGCTTTGAGGACCTTACATGTGCTTATTTAGAACTTACAGGGTTGAATATCCTTAAAAAAATCTAAATTTTGACATTTTGTTGAAGTTGTTTTTAAGTATTGATCTTACTGTAGGATTCTCTGAATGAAACACAGTGTCCTATTCTTTGCAGAATTTCAGAATAGATTATCATAATGATTGCTTCTGGCCTGAGAACCTTTCTGTCTGAGAAACTATTCATTAAAGTTATTGCATCTTGTCCTTCCATGTCACCTTTCCCAGATAATTGCCTACAGCAAGAATGAGCTAGCTGCTTTCCAAGTAACTGCATGAGTGGGCTACCATGCTCCAATTCATGCTGGAAGGGCAGTGAAGTGCAAAGAGCTTTGTTCCAGAGAGCTTGAGGTCCATCCATATGATATGGCCTGAACTGAATCAGCCAAAAAATGTTTCCCCTTTTGTTCCCAGTGCTGCTGGGCAGTCCCCATACTGTTGCTGAAACAGCCACACAGCAGTCTATAATCCTGTCATAGTACCAGCAAGCAAGTATCACACAGCCACTCATTCATCCTCCTCTTTGCCTCCATGGTAGGGAGGACAACCGGAGAAAAAAGTGAAACTCGTGGGTTGAGATCAGAACAGTTTAATGATTGAAATAAAATAAAATAAAATAATAACAATTGTAATGAAGAGGAGAGAGAGAGAGAGATTAATAAAACCCAAGAGAAACCAGTGAGGCAAAGAATGATCAGTCACCACCCACTGACTGATGCCCTGCCCATCCCTGAGCAACAATCAGAGGCTCCTGGCCAAATCCCTCAGTTTACATACTGAGCATGAGTTCTATGATTTGGAATATCCCTTTGGCTGGTTCTGGTCACTTGGCCTGGCCAGTTCCTTGTGTAGCTTCTTGTGCAGCTTCTCACTGGCAGAACATGGGAAACTGAAAAGTCCTTGGCTTAGAGTAAGCACTACTTAGTTAGAACTAAACCATCAGCACACTGTTAATGTTATTCTTATACTAAATCCAAAACACAGCCCTGTACCAGCTACTAAGAAGAAAACTAACCCTATCCCAGATAACATAAGGACAAATTCACAAGGTAAACTGACGTATGACAAACTCATGTGAAACCCCTGAGCTTCCTTTTCAGCCAGGACCAACCCACAAGTTCTTGTTTCAGGAGTCTGGCACTTCCTTTGATGGCTTATTCCATTTATTGGAATTGGTCAGGAGCCACAACTCGTGACTTAGAACATTTATTGTCTTAGAGACAAAATGTATTGACCAAAATGGCTTTGCAATAGGCTCAGGTTTCATATCTAGGATCAGTACCTGCTATCTAGGATACTTTCTGGGAAAAACTGCCTGATCTGCACAACCTCCAGGAAGTTTGTTTAAAAGAACTGACAGCTGTCATGGACTGTGGCTTAATTTGAGTAGTCCAGTCCTTCATATATTTTACAACACAACTGCATCTTGATTGCAGATCTTTTTCTATTATTTTTATGTAAAATGCACACTGGCCAGATACTGCTTTCTTTGTGGTGCACTATTGTTTTGTGCTAATAAAATGCCATTGTTTTTTAAAAGGCTCCACGGCAATCAAAGTTGTCTTAGTTATCTCCTTCCTGGTATTACAGGAAAATTGTCATAAAGTTGTCATTGATCACTTTTAATAGTCTAAAAATCTAGACCAAAAAAGTCAAATTTGGAGTAGATAATGACATAATTTTTCTCCTGAATAAGTTTTTAAATGTGCCAAGTGACAGAAAAAGTTATTTCCAAGACTTGGGTTTAATATGACATTGCAGATGCACTTCTGGCCCTGCAGACAGTCTTATTCTTATCTGCTTATTCCCAAGCGCTCCTTTAAAGATCTATTGGACAGCAAACATGAGGAAATACTAGTGAGAATATAAACAGAAACTAGATATTCCTGTCTGAATACACACCTGAATACTTTTATTTAACATTCAGATAAAATAAGCTCATTAAAAGATTTAGATTTTAAAATTAGATATAAAGCAATCTTATTTCCAGATCTCTGGCAGACAAGACTTTTAAAATACTTGCCCTTTCAAATAGGGGCATAACACCTCCTGAGCAGAAGCTGCCTGACCTGCTCTGTACTTGAAAAATGTGAGTAGTCTCTCTCAATCTCTTTCTCTATGTGATATTAGCAACAGTGCTTTCCCCCCTTTTGGTGGTATATTCCTTTTGTCTGGTTTTATTTTATTGTCTCATTTGCAAAATGTGTGTGTCATGCTAAGGATGCAAAGCTGCTGCTTTTGCAACAGTGACATCAAATGCAAAAATTATAAATGATGGCAATCAAAAATCATTTACAAGTCCTTTGCCTTCCCCAAAGAAAAAGGAGCTTTGAATATAATAGTCTGTACAATCTGAATAATGCTGCCATTTTTCTTCTTTCCAGTAGGAACAAAAAAAAAATATCTTTTGTGGGAGCATATTACCACCGAAGTCTTATTTAAAATATAACTCCAGTGTCATTTTGAGCTATCCAAATTGTTCAGGGTCAGAATGTTGTACTCAGCTCCTGATTTAGGATTCTGGCTCTGTAGTGTACTTCTCACTATTTTTTCCTGAGTGTGTCTGCTTGGGCAGTGTTGAGATTCTGTTCCCAAAACCTTTACCAAAAAATCCCTAGGAGAGAAGAAATAACCTTAAACTTCAACCAGAAGATCAGAAAGTCTGCAACTTCAACCACATGTGGTCTCCAACCACCATGTTCAAAATCAAAGTAGAACCAGTCAGGGGGAAAAAAACGCCCTGTTTTAGTGAAAATACAGACAGGTTGAATGCAAAAAACTAGGAAGAACATGCAAATCTAAAAGCAGGTGATACTCTGATAGATCTTCTGATATAGAGACAGAAGAGAACAAGAGAGATCATCTTTGTAATTTTGAGTAAAACAAGTTCTTCTGCAATCAGTTTGGAAGTGAATTATTGTTACATTCACAGTGAGGGGATGTACAGAGGCACAAAGACACAAAAAAACCAAGAGAAACAAAGGGAAATAAACATAAGTATAGTGATGCCTGATTAGCATCCAATCTAAAACACTCAGACAGGTCCCAACTGGCAGAAGGATGGAGAGGATCATGAGATGGCAGCAGGAAGAGGCTGGCTCCTTCAAACTGCAGCAGCTCCATTACCAAGAAGGTCTTCTCTCCAAATGCAGGGTTGGTGCCCTGGGAAGGCAGCAAAGAAGTTGCAACAGATGGAAAAGTTACCCCAAAGTCCCTCACCAAAACACACAGTAAAATACTGCATCATTCTTCAAAAAAACACAAAATTTTAAATACTGAAGAAAACCTATCCAAAAGTAGGCAGTCGGGGAGTTTTTAGGAACCTTTATATTCAGCATATTGTTCAGCAGCAACCCTTTTGAATCATAAATTCAGATACCATAGGAATATATGGTGAAGGTTTGGGGAGTTTTATGAGGAAATCAATGCCTTATCTATATTTGAAGGCATTTTTCAGGAACAATACTGACAACATCCTAAAATTCATCAGATTATAAGGGTGCTTCTCCCCTTTCCCTGTTTCCATTTTTCTCCTTGTCTACCTCCAAATCCTTTATATAATTATCTTTTTCCTAAAACAATTTGTGGGAGATGATCCAGATTTACAAGCCCAGAATTTGGGTGTTCAGCCATCTCCGGGAGAGCAGGGCCCCATCGTGCGTAACAGTGACTTGGGAAGACAAACACCATCACTCCAAATGCCCACCCCTTATCTCCATCCCCTCACTTTATATGCTGAGCATGATGTCATATAGTCTGGAATATCCCTTTGGTCAGTTGGGGTCACCTGTCCCAGCTGTGTCTCCTCCCAACCTCCCAGGCACCCCGACCTCCTCACCAGCGTGGAAGTACAAGAAACAGAAAATCCTTGGCTCTGTCTAAGCCCTGCTCAAGAACAAAACCATCTCAACCCTGTGTTCAGCCCAAATCCAAAACAAAGCTGTCTGCAAGTCACTGTGAAGGCAATTAATTCTACCCCAGACAAAACCAGCACAATGACCTACCTCAACATGGGATGTTTTCCCAACGTTTTTTATCCTTTATCATTCATTCAGTCCATTTTACATTGCAAGGTGTTGGACTTTTATATTGCACAAGATTAAAAAATTATACAAAAATCAAACGAATGTCAACAAAAGCCATGCTGCTACACCCATGCTTCACAGGGTTTAAGAAGATTATTTTTATTCTGAATCTGTGAGACTGTTTTGTAGCCAAGAGACATTATGTTGGGAAATGTTGAAGATGGACATCAATAAGCCAACAAAGCATGCATGTGTGTCACGCTATGTCCT
Source organism: Lichenostomus cassidix (assembly GCF_008360975.1). NCBI lineage: Eukaryota > Metazoa > Chordata > Aves > Passeriformes > Meliphagidae > Lichenostomus > Lichenostomus cassidix. Next base: position 103,384,197 of record NC_139482.1, on the reverse strand, counting down.
AATACAGCAAAATATTATGCCAAAATTAGACTCAATTAGAACAGAAATTCTGTAAGGACAGAAGACAGCTCACTGAAGCAGTGTTGTGCAAGTTTGCAGATATCCTTGTATTTATATCATGTGGATTAAAGCTGTTAGTCCTTCCCTTTCAGGAGCTTCCTATTTCCCCAGGAAAAAAAGAAAAAAAGCATATGGACAAGAAACAGTCAGTCCTTTAATAAGGAGTACTGAGTCGCATTGTTAAAAGCCTGCAATGACTTACTCTTTTCCAGAAGAAAAATATGTGGGATGAATTAATACACTCCCTTGCTTCCAGGATGGAGCAGTTTCATGTAATTCATACTGAATATCAAGAAAACTTGTCCTACTCTTCTTGTCTTCCTTTGAATTTGTAGGAAAATTGCATATTGTTCTCAGTTACTAGAAGTAAAATGAGCAATCTGGGAACACCCCATGAAGCGAAGGTTGTCCCAAAACATCAGAATTCTCTCTCTGTTTGCTCTACATTATTAGGGGAGGGGAATAAATTTGGTCATTCTTTACCAGGCTCAACACTGTGAAGAGGAAGCTGATGGAGCCCATAGACAGAAATAGCAGGAATAGCCACAGAATAGAGTAAAAAGAAAATATCTACCCAATAGAACCTTAGGAATAAAACCAACTTCATTTTCATGAAATACAACAGGAAATAATGGGGAGGGGGGAAGAGTACATATCATTTTATTATCGAATTTTCAAATAATAAAATAATTACAAAATACCTGAAAGCATATATGAATCACAGTTGATGTCGACAGCATAAATTTGATTCTGGAACTGGTATGAAAATAGTTTTCAGCATAATGAAACATTTTGAAATTTTAAAAATTCATGCTGAGTGAAAACCAAAAAAATCAAATACAAAAAATTACAGTAAATCTACTTGAGTGTTTTATTGTAATAATATTAAAACATAATTTCTTATTATCTTTGTATTTCTAAGCAAGAATACTTTAAAAAAAAAAAAACCTAGAAATCTAGAAAAAAAAATCATGATCAGACATTGAAATATCACCATATAAATATAGCTCTCATCTGTCACCAAACAGTTTGGTTCCACATGCAAATGAAATAATATGAATCAGCCATGGCCTGTTTTTTTACAGATCAGATTACATCCTATGCCATGAAGTAGAGGTCCAGAATACTCCTAGTGGAACATCCTTGCATAACCAAAATTAGTTCCACAGATGGCACACTGAAATAGAAAGAGAGAAAGATGCTCTGTGAAGGTCATGGAGCAGAGAGCTAACTCTTCTGAGGATGACTTTTTTCTGTAGAGAATGGAACCCATCAGAGGGAGCAGAAAAATTTTGTGAAATAATTGTGCTGTAGTCCATTCCATTGAAAACATTCTACAACATAACATTCATTATAAGCTCCCCTCAAAATACTAGATGCACCTCAGAAATACTGAGATTTCACATAAAAGAACTTTCTGAATTAAATAAATGGATAAAATCAGATATGGTTAAAATGTGTATACAGAAAACAGAGCAGTGATGCCATTGATTTTTAGTGATCAAAGTAAAAATCAATGGATTAATGCATTTCAGTCTCCGTAAAAAACATGTTGTGAGTTTTTCATTTAACACAAAGCACTCTAAAATCCAATGGTCCCTCTCTAAGTGGTCTTTTATTTCCATAGGACTAATTAAAAATGTGCTTCTACATTGTAAACTGCGTCTGTCTGAACTCCAACTTGCTTGATAGCACACTGGTACATGCTATCCTGCACAGCAAGTATGGTGGAAAAAAATCCTATGAGGTGATTCATTTAGATCTGCCCATGTTCAGCCTCACATGTACAGAGTTAAGATCACATATTCATGAGAACTGGGGATTATTTTGTGTGATCTAAGTGAAGAAGTCTTGCAAATATAGTCCAGCACTTTCATCATGCTACATTTTCTGAATCGGGAAAGAGATTCTTTTGCCCATGTGATATGTTTTTCTAGTCCTATTTCCCTTTATAAGCCTGTAAATCACAAAAACAAGAGCATGCAAAGGAAGTAGTTATTTTTAAGTAATGCTAAATACACTCATTGAAAAGTCTCGCTGGTGTCTCTTTTCCTGTACATCCTTGCTGCATCACAAATAGCACATAGAGTGCCTGATTTGGAAGATGCTTGAAAAAGGAAAAAAATTTAAAAGTAACATTGCATCATTTTGACTCTGATGACTGTAGAAAACCAATTACTGCATTGCTGATATACGCATCTAAGATCAGAGATTTTAGAGTGCTTTGAGACATTCATGAAGGAGTTGTTCAGAGTAGAAAAGGACATCCAAACATAAGCATCAGGAGAGCCAGGAGGATTCTGAATTTTGCAAGTGAATATTTTCTTCCTGTTCCTATGAAAGAATGTATCTTTCCAACTAACACTCTGCGAGGCTTACTATATTCCTGTTGAAATAATGGTGTAAAGTATTGCAAGTACATTCCTAAAATGACCAAAATACTGATGGGTAATTAACTGTGTTTTCCACCAAGTACTGTATGAATTATCTGGGCTATTTTACATTATCTTCTCATCTGAGAATCAGGAGAGATATAAACTCTGTGTGTCACTAGAACCTCAACTCAATACCACATAAAGGTCTGTGACCAGAGAAGAGAGTGAAGCATAAAAAAAAGCATGTAGAAAGATAGAACTAAAAGTATCAAAATACTAAAGCAGGTAATTTTCTCAGAGAAGCTCTTATTTGAAAAGAAAGTCATTCTAGGTCTAGTGGAATCTAAGAAAAAAAAATATTTAATCGCTTTTGATGGAACTTTAGTGGTAAGGAGACATGTAGAGAATATTAAGATGGAAAAAAAGTTCTTGAGGACAGCAGGGCATAGAAGTACTCTTGAAGGAACATGCAATGAAGAGCAATGTAATTCTTGGGGAAGGCCCTGCTACCATGATCTCTGCTTGAAGCACTGTGGAAGATCATGATTACTGCAAAGTACCACAAAAGCACGGGCCAACAATCCAAGAGTTTGTTTGTCTCCCCTGCATTAAAGAAAACATTAAATCCAAGTGCAGGAATTAAATAGTGCAATGAAGGCTGGGAATAGCAAATGTAGGAGAAATCAGGAGAAAACAGCCCCCTGCAGTAATTCCAGCTACCTCCCTGGACAGGGTCCTCCTTTTTGTGGAGAGCTGGTGCAATTTTATTTTCCCCCTCTTTTGATTAAGTCAGTTTCTCTAACAGTGCAGTAGTTCACTCAATGAAGAAAAAATACCTTCCCATTCCACTGTCATTCTCATATCTTTTAGCTCTGTTCACCTTTTCATGCTGCTGTCTTCAAAACAGGGGCCAAAATGAAGTTCTATCATGTTCTCATTTGGAACAAACTTCCATTTTGTCTTTCCCCTTGCACATAAGAGTCCTTCAAAAGCTGCTCAAATGGGACTGTGCTGCGTTATGTTTTCACACCTGCAAGGGAGGAGAATAAGAAAAAACTATGTTGGCTTCAGTCATTAAGCTGTATCAGGACCTGAAATAATCAGCTGGCTGAATGATCCATAGTTTTGACCACTGAAAACAAAAGTAAACAGATCAATGGAAGATGGAGTTCCCAAAAATAGAAGGAGACTGCTACAATCATCTCTTCCTATCTTGGATTTCACCAAGGTTTTCTCTTCCAAACTGAAGTAGTGTGTAACTTCAAGATGACACTGTATTGAGATTTGGAACACAGATATTCACTTTTTATGAGAAAATAATCTGATTTTTTTGCCCACTCTTATTTAATGAGTTAACAAATTTTATCACAGGAAGAGTGGTGTGAATGATAGAGTACTTCAGTTGGCCAGTATTTCATAGATTTTGAAATATAGCCTAGTTCCAGATGGAAAGGAAACTGAACTTGTTAAATTTACATCTGAAAAAAAGTCCAGGAGTGTGGGGCAGAAAAAGATATGTTTTTCTAGTAATTGAAACAATTTTATTTTACTGTTCAACTTAAAAATGTTAACTTGCTATGAAACAAAACAGAATTTTAAAATTAAAATTGTTTTACCAAGCAAAAACTGAAAAACTTTCATAAAAAATGTCAAACTTAGTTATTTTGACATTGTTGAAACTTTGTTCCTGCTTTTTTTAAAATTAAAGCCCAGCTAAAAATGCCTTATTTCATTAAATAATTGGATTTTAGCAGAGTGACATAATATGATAGAATATGCTTGTGTCTACGCCTCTCTCAGCTTGTCTCCTAAATCCAGACTAATAGGATTCTCAAAGCAAATACTGAGAAACACCTAACAACGACCATATGTAATTATCTGATGGCCACTTTGAAATTTACCTTCCTTACAGATTAAAATCCCTCTTTTATTTGGAGATTAAAAGGCGAAGGGTTGGAAATTTGATATCTACATTGCTCAGTGATTTGAAATGAATATATTAAAGTCTATCTGATTGCATTTTAGCAAGCTCTAGTGGCAACAATGTGAAAAATCAATAAATAGCAAAAACATAAATGCAAGATCTAAACAGTAATCTGAATTGTAGGATAATCCAGTGGTAATTTAACCCTCCCTGACACTACAGTAGGGAATTTTTTTCCCCCAAGGGTAACATTTAAAATCTGAAATACCCAGTAGCTCATTTAAAAGCAGTATATGGTACTGCACTTAAGTCTATATTAAGATCTGCACTTACAACATCTGTGGTACATTTTAGGAATTAAACATAGTTCCTAATTTGTCCCATCAGATTAAGAGGAAGTCTTTGTATAAACATGCATAATATATATTACATGTGCAGTGGAGCCTTTTCAAGTGTTTGCTTTTAATGTATCTTCTTTATGAGTTCCGGTAACCTGGTCCCAGCTCAATATGTCATGAACATCCTACAAAAATCTGCTGGCTTTTCCTCCCTGTCCTCCTTGTATATCCTCCTTGTATATCCTGTATATCTACAGATAACAGGCATCTCCCCATATTAGAAACTATATTACATTTCAACACTGAAACACAAAACATGCCCTATCCCCACCCCCTCCCCCACCCCATATTTTTTTTAGTCCTGATCCCATATGGAAGATACTCCAAAGTCAGTTATGGACAGAGATGCTCTCTTCACAGCATCATGTCTCCCACTGTATTGTATCCATTTCTGAAGTGAGACGAGTTCTTCCTATGCACTGATGGTTTTAGGGAAAGTGTCTCTAGAGTGCAGATCCCTTGAAAATGGCTTTCCTTTGTAGCTGAACCTGTCAACAAATGCCAGGCCAATCATATAACTGAATTGCAGGGAACTTCAATCCCTCTCTGGCCTTTATTTATAAACTATAATCGTTGATGTCTATTTGTGGTCTGTGTCTGTCAATGCAATATATCATCTGGCTTTTGACATTATTAGATTTTGGAATTCCCTCTACTGAAAAGTTCTTCAAGAGAAATTGTTTTGTGATTGTCTTAAAACTAAACTTACATAAAAGTGTTCATAAAAGCTTCATCAGTAGCTCCTGGCAATCACATTTCAAAGACTTTTGTGCTTATTTGCTCTCACTTGCACTCACCAGAGTCTTCCACTGGCTGGACAGAAGTACAGCAGCCAAAGCTATTGGTGTAGAAAGAGAACCTACTGCAGAATTTGTTTTAAATGTTGAATTATAGTGGAGAACAAAGGTAAGATAAATTATTCTCTTGGGCTGAATATTACAATAGCTGTAGAATTATTTGAGTTTTCAAGTTTGTTTAGGAAAAAATACTGTTTGTGTACAGATGGTGATCTCTTTAAAATTTGAAGGTTAAAAAGATCACTCTGTGTTGTAATGTTAAAAAAGTATGAAAGGTGACAAAATTTTAAGTTTTTCATGGGTTAGGAAAAGTTAGCAAAGAACAAGTTAAATTGATATATAGTCATTAAGGAATTTGGAAGTGACATTTGTTTTGCTTCAGTGCGGGAAAAGTTGTTCAATGCTTCATAATCTTGCTAATTGCTTTTGTGAATATTTTTCTGGGGAAACAATTAATTAGTATAATCTATATCATTAAACTAAACTATGACACTAACATGCTAGTAAGTAAATATGATATAAAGTCTTCAGTAGGTCTTCTGAAACATTAAATGAAACCAGCCCCTTGAGGTAATACTTGAGCATGCTATTCATAATTCAGTTGGCTCCCAGCATCTTCCTTAGGAGAAAAACAGTGAGGTCATGCTATGTTGAGGAGAAAATTTGTTTTACAAATGGCTAAGATTTCTTTTTGCTTCATAGTCAGTGTGGGCCAACAGGCTTAACAGTCAGTTTTCCCCTTTCACCAATATGGTCACTCTCTTGGTTGTCCAATTAAGAAAATAAGATGAAGATATGAAAATCGTTATTGTTTTTCTCTGCCAGATTTCAAGATTATTATTTTTAATTAAAAATATGAATATTAAATCAAATCTAGTAGCCACAAATCACTGATATAATTATGGAAATGTTATTGACTCTTTCTGTTCATCAAAAACTGTGGTTTTGTGAATACCATTATTTTGGAGAGGCCTTTTTTTAGTATTGAAGCTGTTTTTTGGAAAAACAAACTTCTGTCAAGGATGTGTGTCAAAGACTTGTTTTTTTCAGTAAAAGGGCTGAGAGCCAGTAACCAATCCTCAACAAACCAGCAGAGCAAAGGATCTCAGAGGCTGGTGCCTTGCTAGGATGGATAACGTCATCTCATTATAGATGATTTCACCTTATAAATTTGACAGCTTTTTGAGCCAATTCGTTTGAATATTACTGTCATAAAATACTGATGACCATGATGACAATGAATATTACTGTTGTTCTTACTGCTACTAGAAGAAGAAGAAGAAGAAGAAGAAGAAGAAGAAGAAGAAGAAGAAGAAGAAGAAGCAGGTATACATTTATACATTTTCAGTGTTAGAAAAAGCTGTCCAAATCCAGCATCCTTAGAGGCAGGAACAAGTGGATGTGATTGTTCTGTCAGGGTGTTGTGTTTTAAACCAAACCAGCAACCAAGCCTCATGGAGCTGATTGCTCACTCCCCCACCAGAAGGACTGAGGAGAGAATTGGAAGAGTAAAAGCTAGAAAACTCGTGGCTTGAGAGAAAGACAGTGTCATAGGGAAAGCAAAAGCTGTGTACACAAACAAAGCAAAACAAAGAATTGATTCCCTGCTTCCCGTGGCCAGGCAGGTGTTCAGCCATGTCCAAGAGAGCCAGGCCCCATCATGCTTCACAGTGACTTGGGAAGACAAAACACCATCACTTCACAAACCCCCCTTTCTCCTTCTTCCCTCCATTTTATATGCTGACCATGACACCATGTGGTCTGGACCATCCCTTTGGTCAGTTGGGGTCACCTGTCCCAGCTGTTTATCCTCCCAGCCTTCCAGGCACCCCCAAATTCCTTGCCAGCAGGGCAGTATGAAAAGCAGAAAAGGCCTTGTCTCTGTGTAAGCCCTGCTCAGTAATAACAAAAACATATTTATATTGTCAATCCCTTTATCAGCCACTGTGAAAAAAATTGACTCTGCCCCATCCCAAATCAGCACACAGAAATTTGTGTAGAGACATGTTATCATTACTGAGGGACAAATTCCACCCTTTCACTGGCCTTTTTCACCATGAAGAAAACGATCTCTGTAAGAATGAGAATGAAATACATAAACACAAATTAAGCTCAACATGCTTCCATTAACATCATTTCATGTTTAGGGAAACCAAGCAATTACTTATGTGACGGATGCAGGGAATAGAAGACAACAGTTTTCCATCCCAAAAGCCCTTCAGAGTATTTGCTTATGACCAAGCAGCAGTCTAAATGTGAAGTCATAGATGAGTATCACTCTGCACAAAAATGAAGTAAACTGAAAGAATGCACTTAACTCTCAATTTTAGCTCTGTCGTTATTACCTGGAGGATCTCATCTGCTTAATTCCATGTCTTTAAACACACTAAAGAGAAAAGAAAAAGTATGTTGCTCCATAAAGTTATCTTTATCTGCCAGTGCCTGCTGGGAACACATTTCTGTATTGCCAGATAATGTTGCCAGAAAACAAAATCTTTTAAGCCTGTTGTACCTGACTTAATTTTCTCTTCAGTTATTGTCTTATAAATCAGGATTTATTATCAGGCATCTCATCTACAGAAATGCTAAAATTATGAGCCAGGTTTTAAGAAGTATTTCTGACTGTGTCTTTAGAAAGGCAGATGGGAATAAGTATTGGAGTGAAAGGCTTTTTGCTCATCCCTTCCCCTCCTTTGATGCTGCAGAGTTATGTGTCACAACCCACTTGCTGTGTAAACTTCCAGCCACCTCAGCCCCCACCTTGACTGTTCCAAACAGCACATTTCCAGCATTTTCTTAATGAGTTTATTCCTCCCACAACCATTCAGATGTTTTCCTCTTATCAAGCACTCATTCTGTTTCTTTCTACTCTTTTTTTACCTGTGTTAGCTATAAGCTTTATCCTTTGTGCTTCAACTACAAGTATGCAAATATATGTGCACATACATATTTATACATATAGCTACATACAACTGCGTATCAACAGGTAGAGCTGAAAAAACAGAAGTGGCTTGGTGGGAGAGGGAGGGTGCCAGAGTATGCATATATAAATGCAAATATCCCTGCCCAAGCCATACAGTCAATGTATAATAATCCAGATGAGCAAATTTAATTTATAGGTTAAATCCAAATTCTTCTTAGGGAATCTGAACTATTCATAAATTATGTGGGGAGGTGGAAAGACAGCCTTAAAAAGAGAATGAGATCCCAGCATTGTGATTTGTTTGTTATAATTTGTTTTCTACTAATATCATAATTTCCTAGCAGTCTGCTGAATTTTGTAAGTCCACTGTTGTGTAAGTAATGTGTGCATTAGTTGAAGGGGGCACAGTTCAGATATCACTTAACCTTTAGCATAATTAAGATTTTGCTTTTACAAAACCTTTATGTATTACATCCACATCCTATCCATATGGACATTAGACGTACAAATCAAACATTCAAAATTGAATCCTGTGAAAAAATACCATAATAATATCAATAATAATAATAATAATTTTAAAATCTTGATAGCTTATGGTAGGTTTTTTTTTTTTTTTAAGCATCATTGCTGATTCTGCTATTCTCACAGATACAGAAATAAGTAAGTAAAAATTATTTTGTCTGACAACTCCTAAGAATGTTTTTCAGCCATTTTATGAGGTGGAGTGGCATGCTGGCAGGTGCTGAGAATAGAACATACTTCCTTGTGTCCTATCCTTTTCCACCACAGATCCTGTGGTAGCTAATAGACATAGACCATATGTCTTGTTTAAATTATTTGGTTTTCAGTTCACATGAAAGAACAAAAAATTTGTTAACTAATTGTAAGTGATTAATGAAATAGTTATTGCAATTAATATTTTGTTCTGTCCTGTGATTTTTTTTTCATATTTATAACTGAGTAAAGCCCAATCTAACTTCAGATACCTTTCCTGAACTTAAAAATGCAATCAAATAAAAAGAAAACCAGCAGCTGCTCCCCACTGAACAGTAAACAGTACATTAAAAATTAAGCTAAGCAATATTCCCTTCCTGATATAAATATCAGTCATCTTCATCTCCCTTTCTCCCCCAAAATTCACTTAACAAGCAAGCCTTGCAGCAAACAGTGACATGAAATCCCATCAGATTGAAATGCAGAGAAAAATTCAAACTACTAAAGCTTAATTAACAAAAAGGCAACAAAAAAACATGCTTATATCTACAGGACAAGGCAAGTAAGCCATGTGGCACAATTGCACTTAGTTCTGAATCATTTCTTTAATAAATCTACCTAAAAAAAAAGATGATCTGTAATTTGCTTTCTGTAGGATATCAAGGGACCAAAATATCCCTACTGAGTCCAAGCATGGATGACCAAGGGATCCTGTCATTGGTGTGACACAGGGTCACCCATGATCCACTGTCTCTCATCATCCAGGGATGCTGAATCTTGCAAAGCCAAAGCCAAGCCTCAGTGGTACTGGCTCTGCCCCAACTTTGTGGCCACATTTTTTCCATCCCCAGGAAACTCATGAGTTCCTCCTTCCTCCCATCAGTCTCTTTCCCTTGCAGCCACCATGCCCTCACTCCACACTAGCTGTCCCTTCTGAGCTGATCTCTGCCACCACATCACATCACCACACCATGGAAATGCTGCCATTATTTCCCTCTACTGGTGCCACAGTCCATGCACAAAGTCCCACCTTACGCTGTTGTATATGGTTTCCATGAAGAGATTCTAATTATTTTTTGGGCAACATTGTGAAATATTTCTCTCAGTTTAGTTATTTCAATATTTTGGCTGTAGCCCTTTGGCCTCTATACTCAGAACTTATTCTTTAAAATGGGGAACAGACTTTGTGTTCTTTGTACAATTATTGGTTTCCCAGAATGTTCAAGTTTTTCCTCTGTTTTCACAGCAGCCTCCAGTGTCCCAGGCAATGCACCACATGTGTTATACACCTTTTCTCTCAATAAATGGCTGCATATGGACCTAACATTCAAATGTTGCCTTTAAAGGAGAGCCTGTTGGTGCTATTTACACTCAGGTATCTGCTAGGAGGTTATCATCATTTGGGGACTTGCTTATTGCTCTTCCGGGGATATTAGGTTTTACGGTAAGTACAAGTTGGCTTTATTGATATCTTCAAAAACAATCTGTCAAAGAGGGGATGTTACACACATATCAGGTAACAGCAATACAAACATTAAAAAAGGTAACAAATTAAAGTTTTCTTGTATCAATTCTCTTATCATCCTTTTCACCCAGCCATATAATTTCTAAAATTAAAATTGTTATTACTAATAATGTTTTAGGGGTTTGCTTCACTTCTGTTTTGAACTATACTGATGATGTTTAACCACAATCAAAATAAGTGACTTGTACAAGCTTTCTTTCAGTTTACTTCTAAAATCTTCATGGATCATATCATAAAAGTGATATATAATCAGTCTTGTTCTGTAAAAGTTCATGTGGCATATTTGTGACATTGGGAACCTACTGCAAGTTACTAATTCATAGTGGGCAAAACCAGGCATCCTTAGTTTTTTTTGTCAATATGAATCTTAACAAGATTCCCACACAAAGGTAAAGGTTTGTTGCTGTTATACAAATCTAATCTTTTCATTGCAAATATTTCCTACTGTAGTACAAGCAAACATTTATTTTATTATATCTGTGTACCAGCCTGAGGTTTTCTCGCTCTGGGGAGGCAGGGGAAGCCCAAAACCCCACAAAAGAGGTTCCCCCCATGTGCTTACCACGCTGTCATGGGCAGAGTGGAGCCGGGACCCGTGGGACCCGAACCCATGCTAGGGCTGGCTTCTTGAAGACAGGATAATAGGAGCCTTGGCAAATAAAGGAAATGCAGTCTCTCAGCCTTGGGAATTCAGGGTTTATTGGTAGGGGTGACAGGGAGGAGAAGGCAGGTGGGACCGGGACAGAATGAGGGGGCAGGAGGCGGCGGGGTTCCGAAGGGCAGAGAGCCCGGAATGGAAGCGAACATCGGGTTAAGAGGGATGGAAAGATGGGAGGGGTTTTGAGAGGATAGCCAACTGGGACGCAGGGGATACAGACTGACAAGGGCTTCAGGGAATTGAGGTACAAGGAGGGAAGATACAGAACTTTTAAAAACCAACAATAACACTGCGGGTAAAGAACTTTCTAGCTATTAACTAGATATGGGGTAAGGGAAGGCAGATATGCAGTGCCAATCAGACACACTGCTACACCAGCCATCTCTTCCCTGGACCTTATGTCTGTAATATGCAGCTATAATTCTGATCCAGGCAAAATTCAGTATGTGATAGCTCCAGTGACATATATTCTGTTAAGTAATCAGCAGGTAAAGTACAGAAATAGTCTTGTCAGCAGGTTTTCCTTTTTCTGGATGAGTGCCAGGTCAGAGCCATACTTCCTCCTGTTCATCCTCAAAACAAAAGGTACATAACAATCAAGAACCGTACAGGGAAAGGCCATAGAAATGGTAAAAATGCTGAAAAGTAACAGTGCATGAAAAGATCAAACAGTGATTCTTCAGCCAGGGTATAATGTCTGTTTAAGGCCTGTGTAATCACATCAGACATGGTGGAAGGAAGAACTGAATGGTTTCTCACTGCGTCATATAACACCTTAAAACCACAGAACTGGAGAAGGTTGAAGGGAATGCTCAGGAAGCAGCTTCATAATGAAAGGTCAACATATGTTTCTATCTCACTATTGAACTTACTGCTACCAGGCATGTGGAATGTCCATGTTCATCCACATTCAAACAACATCGAGACAAATTCATGGAAGAAAAATCTATTAAACAGAAATGTATAACTTCTGTTTCAGGAAGTCCTCCAAACCTATTTCTTGGCACTAAACAAACATCCTGGGGAGTGGATGATCAGGCTACTTAGAAGTCCTTGGGGCCAATCAACATATCTGTTCTGGAAAGAAGCCCCACTGCTTTCTCAGTTACCATGCAGAATTTGAGATTTTACAAGGGCAGAACCAACTTTCACATATGGACATGCTCGATCACCTCCTTATGACAGTCAAGGGACCACTGTCCCAAAATAACCACCATCAAAGCATCAAAGTCAAAAAAAGAAATTCCAGCCACAAAAAAAAAAAACAAAAACAAAAACAAACATTTAAATAGACATTCCTTCCCATGAAGCATCAATGTCTGAAAAAGAGGGTTATGGAACTGTCTTAGGTTACATGGAAGGTGTAACCAAAAGTATGTATTCATTAGCTGTTAAAAACAGGTGGGGCAGTGGTCTTCAGCATAACTCAGCCCTGATAACACCATCCAGGGGGGCTATCTCTGCTAATGGACCATCAAGGTCTCTGAGAATGACTCATAAGGTTACATCATCCTATTGTGAGATGCCCTGCCCAGATATAAACTGCAGATAAACTGAGACTCTGGAACACTGGACTACAACTTCCACTGGATTCCCAGAGGAGAAGAGCTTGAAAGCCACCACTGGACCTCCAGAGACCAGCCAGATCTTTCTTCAGGATCACCATTTCAACATGACCACATCCATCACTCCAACGGGACTGCACCCACCATTTTGCTGGACTGCTACCACCACCTTGACTAACAGGGTGGCAGGTTGTATTCTGACTTTGTCAGTTTAAACTGTTGTTTCTGTGTTATTGCCTTGTTATAAATACTAGTAAAGAACTGTTATTCCTTTTCCCATATCTTTTGCCTGAAAGCCCCTTGATCTCAAAGTTATAACAATTTGGAGGAAAGGGAGGTCACATTCTCTATTCTAATGGAGGTTCCCACCTGTCTTTCAAACCAGGACAGGAACTAACCTATCACATAAGCTGGATTGCTTCAGAAACTGGAGATGAACATTGTGCATTCTGTGACTGGTTATGCATAGCCTGCAGGAAAAGGCTCCAAGGTATGGGTTTGCTCAGACCAGAAAAGAAAAAAATGCTGGGAAACACAAGGATCTCCCAGCATCTAAAAAAGTTTCTAGAGAAAAGTAGGTGAGGTCTACCTCCACAACACTTAGATACAGGAGAATAATTTATATTTCTCACTTTTATGAGAATTTCTGTAACTATGAGAGAAAAAGAAAAATATTTGTTCCTCCCTCAGAGCCTTTCTGCCCTACTTCTTGCAAAAAAGTAGGGAGTCTGTGCAATTGCTGTTGTGAAACAGCCTGTGACAGAGAATGGTCTTGGTAAACTCAGAACTGCTTACATACCATGCCTGGATCCCCAGGTTTTCAACACCTCCATGTAAATTTGAGCTGGTAGTATTCCAGTGAAGACAATAAGTTAGCTGCACACTCAGTCCATAAATCAAGATTAGATCTTATCTAAGGAAGGCAGACAAGTAATTTCTTCACAGGCAGTAGATGAGAAAGCCATAGTCTAGTCTGTATTTGGCCACCATCTACAGATTTGTGGCAGTCCTTGTTTATTTTTAAAACCTATGAAAAGCCAGGCTCTTTTAACCTGAGTATACGAGATCAACAGTTTTCCTGGCAGTCTTCTAGCTTGATTAACATAATAGAATCCTCTTTAATTTAGTTTGATATTCTATAACTAATAATGAGACTCCTTTTGAATCTCTAGATATCAAGTGATGCAGAAAATCAAAATATTCACCATAGGAATAATAAGCTTTCCATTTAAGTAAATATTCCAGCTCTGATGTGCCCAAAATTTGATTTTCCAGAAAAAAAGCCAGCATTCTGCTCAGAAAAGGCTAATCCAAACTAGAAAATGTGCAGAAATTGTTACAAAAATGGACATAGAGAAGAGAATCTCCCTTCAAATACAGTAACTTGTTTTTTTGAAATATATGACTGCATACCGCAATGTGTTAGGATTATGAATACAAGGAATAGGGAAGAGCTGCTTCCCTATTATGCAGCAGTTTCATGATACTTATTTTCAACAATATGCTAGCAATATTAATGAATACACAGAAAGTGTTGTCCGTATCAGGAATGACAAGAAATGAGAGTGACGTATCCATTGATAAACATTCAGAACAAAAGTTTGAGTTGGTTTGTAGGAAAAAATGTCAGAGACATTTTTGCTGGGGGGGAATTTTGAGCCATGAGATACATACTTACATGGGTTTCTGTTCTTTAAGGACCTAATGGGGGGAAAGGACTTTGTACACAGGCAAAAATGTATTTTGAGAGAGTAACTTTGATAGCAGTGAGGTATTTGCATCAGCAGTGCCAAGGACTACATCTGAACTTGTTTCCCAGGGAGACAGGATGTTTTCCAAGAAGAATATCATCACACCTTGAAATAGCAATAGACTCTGTTCACGGAGTAAGAGAGAACCGCCAAGAACAGCTTGACCTTTATGGGGGCTGCTAGGTGATAGGGCTGTATTTATTTACTTACTTGCTCTTGGTTGTGTAAGCGAAAGCATGGTCCCTTATTTGCAGAACTTTGCACAGCCCCCAAATCACAGATACAAAACATCTGTTTGCCTTCAGACTTCAGCTGTAAACTCCAGCAAAGACTTCTCTTTGGTAACAAAGTGATTTGGCTTTTGCAGCTGTTCTTTAAGGGCACCAAGGCTTCCTGGTTGACAGCAGGCAGAGAAAGCACTGAGTGCTTGTTTGTGTGACTGCTGAGGGGAACACAGACTTTGCATCTGTCTTCTAGCAGGGCTCCTATAAAGTGAGGCACATCAAAAAGCAGGTAGCACTCAGAGCACTGCACTCTGAATGCATCAGAGCGTGGTGTGATGCATCTTTACTTATCTTTGACAAAATCCATCTCTGAAACTCCAAGGAGTTATAACCAGATCTACCTAAATTAATTGTCTTTCCTTTATGTACTTGTATATCAAATAAAGGTACAATAATGTGTTGAAATCTAAGAATAACTTACAGTGAATTGGACTGTCCTTTAACTGTGTATAAAATAAAGCAGGGTAGAAGCTACAGATTACATTGGTTTCTTCAGCCTCTGCCAGCCCTATCAAGTGAGGGCTGAGTAGAAAAAAAGAGAGGGCAGCATTCTCCTTAAAAATGTGGGCTTAAAAAGAAACAGGGGCTCTGGGGCAAAGCAAGTACAATGAAATGTAGGAGGTTACTCAGTCCCTCCATTCCAGGACAAAATGTGTTCTGTTCCTCCCTGGAAGAAATTTTTCTGACCTGGTTAAAAAATTCTCAGGGTAGGAACTTTAGCATCTTCTGCAGGGAGCCTGTTTCAATGTTTCACCTCCTTAACAGATAAAAAGGTTTTTCTAGTCTGCAACTCACTTCATGGCTGAAACAGACAACCAGAAACAGTATGAGCGGATGGATTCAGCGACACGATCTGAGCTTTTGTACAGACAGGATTTGAGCCATGAGACATCTGAAATCTGTGAATTACTCAGAGTAAGAGCAAAGTGAACTGATTTCTTCTTGTCCTGTCGCTCTTTTATGTAGCCCTAAAGTCTACATCTCTTCATGATCTGTGTGGCAGACCCTACACATTATAAGAATGTGAGAGTGAGAACATGGAATCAGAGCTTCTTCCAGCATTTATCCTCTCCCCATCACCAGTAGAAGTGCCTTATAAAGAATATACCAACAAGGCAAGTGCACACTGACATTATCCCCAAGGAATCATTTCATTTTCCATTAGTCTGTGTTTTAGTGAACAAGTGTCTGGACTTGTGGGGTTTTGTCACTGATGCATTTACCTTCCAATAATTTAACTAACTCCTTTCAGAGTGCCTGTGTAGCATCCTTGTAACAACGAGTTTCATGTTTTCACTGCCCAGTGAGTGAATAAATATCACAGAGTCACAGAATCATAGAACAGTTTGGATTGGAAGATCATCTAGTTCTAACCCCCCTGCCATAGACAGGGGTGCCACTAGATCAGGTTTCTCAGGGCCCTATCCAACCTGGCCTTGAACTTCTATGGATGGGGCATCCACAACTTTTCTGGATAATCTGTTCCAGTGCCTCACTACCTTCTACATAAATATCTCCTTTTTTGGTCTGATCCTGCTGCCCATTTCTTTCTTCCTTCCTCCTCTTTCCTACAGTGTAGCTGCAGCTTCAGGAGGTTGGCAGAAGAGAAGAGCAGAGTCAAATATAAAATAAGGTAGGTCTGCCTGTTTTCTTGTGCTGAGCTATCCTACACAGAGACAATAATTCTCTTTTCATGCCACTTGATCCTATAAAAATTTCCATTAGCCACTTCTTTGCAAATACTGGTATTTCCAACATAATAAGATATCTTTTGAGGATGTACAACTGGGACATTTGTATTCTTCAGCTTAATAACAAAAAGAAAACATCTGTGGTGTCTTCTCCATTGATGACAGCCTAAGTCATGACTTCACAGTCTGGAAAGGCAAGAGGGTATCTGGGAGCCTTTTAAGCCTGTTTAGCCATGGCATTCCTGCAATCCACACTTATGGGTTGTGGGAAGTGGCTTGTGAAACTAGACTTGCATAGCAGAAAGAGTACAGCTAAAAACAATCTGCTGATTAATGGATGGACAAAGTTGTGACTGATCACTCACAACCCAAAGAGCATCTCAGGAAACAGGGGCTCCAGAAGACATGGTGATTCATTGCCGAGGATGTCAACAAGAGTCTGAATATGTGGCAATCAGTTCTGCCTCTAAGATTGCCGTGGCATGGCATGATAGAAAACTGCCCTTCCATCCAATCCACCACTGACCATCATCAGCGGGGTTCAGCTACACACAGAGATAGCTTGCTGTTCACTATAGCAGCAGTTGAATGGTAGGGATCATTCTACAGCAGCTAACTTTGGTATTTTGAGGTTGAGGGCAGGGGGCTTCTATTGTGTTTTTTTAAGCAGAACTTGCATGTGCATCTAAAAGAGTGTGCATTTGGTTCTTTCTATTTGCAGAAGAAACCAAGTTTTTTGTATTTGCTTTTGGCTGTAAACCCATTGGAAGCCTCAACTCACGAATAATTTAAAATTAAAATTGCACCTGCTTTACTGTAAGTCTTTCTCTCTATGCACTTTATGACCCCACCCAGAATTAAGCTTGCTATGTGAAAGAAATAAAAAGAGACATAATGAAATTATGTAATCATCTATAAAACTTTAAAGTTATAGATTTCTCATAATTGCCTTGACATTTTCTATAAACATTAAAAATTCACAGCACTAACTTTATGGCTTTAAATTCTTCTTGAAATTCAAGAATATTATAGTACATATTGTTATTTATCATTAAACAATGCCTTTATGCTAAAAAACACTTTTCTTCTGTAATATATACAGAACCCATTCCAATATTTCTACTCAAAGGCACAAGCACGTAATTAGCCTTGCCTGGTGGAGACATTGTGCTACTTTCAGGCTTTTTAAAATTAAAGTTGTACCATAAAATATGTTTAAGTATATCAGTCATCATCTGTGACATCAGGGGAAAAAATCAGTTTCTAGACTATAAAAGACTTTCTAAAAAAGCATCACACAGATCTCATTAATTTTGAAGGGTACTAAACACCTCTATTTTTTTAATCCAGCTATGAGTCAGTGCTTTGTGAAAGTCATTGCTGAATATTTTCTGCAAGTTGAAGTTGTTCTCAGATCCTTCACTCATCCCATTTACTCCACACAGCCTTTAAGTGTTCATTTAAATCACAGTAAGCTAAGTGAAGAGCAGACTCCTAGTACAAATTATCAGAAAAAATAATTACAAGTTTTCAATAGTTGCAAATATTTTTGTGACTAGCAAGAAAGTGGTCAGTTACTACTTCAGATAATGGGTATATTTATCAGCAAAAACAACTTATTTCATGAGTTGTTTGACTGTCTCTCTTTTCCAAAGAAATAAATAAGTATAGATACATAAGTGTATGTTTACCAAAGATGTATAAGTACTAATCTGTATTTACATTTACTCTAAATTTAAATTCACATATAGATTACTGAAGTTCTACTCTTCTGTAAAGAAAATTCCAGTGCTGTGAAAGTGATATTTAATGTCTTTATTTGCTCTAGGGTTATCAATAGTATACAAAGTCACTCACTGCTTCAAAATAATGGTTGAGTGGTCTTTTCTGAAAACACCTTCTGACTTTTTTCAATGAAAAATGTCTTTCTTCCCATTGCCATTGATACCAGGCAACCTATCAGAAAGTAATTTTGACCATCACAGATTGAATCCAGTTCAGGATAGTCTTGGGTGAACAAGAGTAAAAGAGCTGGAAATATACCTGCTAGCTAAATTCTGCTTGCAGATTAGTTATTACAATAGAATTTGTGCATTTGAGATGCACATTTCCATCACAAATGGGGGATGTTAATTTTCAGTGTTTACAGTATCAATGGGTTTTTCTGTCTCCTGCTTTTGTGGTTGTTTTATAGAGCAAGTATTTTCAGTTGTCTTTAAGCCTAGCACTCCTGAGACAATGCCTTCCAGACAATTCAAAGGTTTTCACCAAAATGCAAATGATGGGCCTCTTAACATCATGTTCTGAGAAACTTGAGAAACTTAGTTCCGAGAAGCTACCAAATGCAGTGACAGCCTTCATTTTAACTGCAGAAAACAGGACGGACTAACATATTCTCAAAGGAAAGATTTCAAAGAGTAATCATCATATAATTGAGGAGGTACCTCACACACTGTATCACTTTCTTATTGTTCATATCTCTTGTACCCTGGACAGATATTCCAGGTGGGAAACTGGAAAGGATTGTTCCACAGAAATGAGAGATGGCCTGGTGGAAAGCTGCATTAGGGTTACTGCTGCTTCTTGCTTGAGGTTGATCTCGTACAAGAAAAGTCTGTAAAATTTGCTGTAGGTGTATTATCATTGCCACCACTGCCCAGGGGAAGACAGTGGAGAATAATGAAATCTAATAAAACCAAGAGATTTTTTTGTCTCAAATTCAAGAAAAGGGAAGGGGGGTTGAATAATTTGAAACAAGTGAGCATCAGCAAGTATCACTGCCTTTTCTCTGTTTTAGTCTGACCATCAGATCTTGGGATTCCAACATTTCTGGAGGCACAGCCAGGCATAGAGCTGGTGGAGGGGAAAGTGGGTTCTGTCCCCAGGAACTCATCGTAATACAGAGAAATTGCTCCGTGCAAGACAACATCACTGCAGTTTAATGCAGGTTGTAATTCTGTATTCTCAACGTGGTGTATCCTGAGCCATTAAATAAAAAAGAGCAAATTTTATGTAAGTAATACAGCGTCTCTCGCAAGAAGGACAGTGCCACTGAACACCCATAAATCAGGGGTCTTCCCTTCCCTGTGGGGCCCAGAATAGCCAGGGGAGAATTCACACAATACACCAGTGCCCCTAGCATGTGTGCCTGTGACTGTGTGTGTGTGGAGGGGTGTTCCTTTTGCCGTCCCTCGAGAGAGCACCACTCTGCCAGCAGTGTGTTATGACATCTGTTTTTACAAACTCAATAATGTTTGGCACGCTGAGAAGCCAGGGCAGTTTTGATGGATGAACCCACTATAACAGCACGATAACATTCTGTGAGCATGCACAAGGGATTAAGCAAGACACCAGCCCACTTCGGCGAGGTCAGGCTGTGCCCAGAATCTGAAAGGATGCAATATTAATGTCTATCTAATTGGTGAATTTGTCAATGCAGTGTTGCCATTAAACAGCCAGCCATCTGGACCCCAAGGTTTATGTGATCTCAGTTGATTGTCAAAACAATGGCATTTCACTGACCTTAAGAAATTTAATTAAACTGTTGTATTTCTTTCCATGCAGTAAAGGTACACAAACTGATAGCTAAGAATAAGGTTGCTGCAAGGGCTGCTCCTATTGTTTTCTACAGTGTAAAATCATTTTCACATAGACACATATTCCTGGTAAATCTAAAATAACACGTGCAACTGCACTGACACTGAGCAAGTCACGTTTCCTTGCTGTGTGTTCTAATGATTCGGCAACAGCCAGAGATTTTTCCAGAAAATAGTACTCTGTAATTCAATTCATCTTTTTGACTTAATAGCTTATTTAGTACATTCATTGTTCAAATTACGGCTCAGAAGCTGTCATAGTAGCAACTCAGCAACTTTTCCCCTACCTTTATTTAAACCAGTGTTTTATAGGCCAAGAAAGAAGAAAGAAAAAGAGCTCTTCTTTTCCACACGTTCACCCCTAAGGTATAGAAATGTGGGACAAAAGAGTTTCCTGGGTGTCTGAGGTTCCCCCTCCATACTGCATAGCTCTTTTCATAAATGCATTGAACACCATCCCAAAAAAAGTTATTATTTCTCCCACCTGACTGTGAGGTTGGTTGAGAATTTCAGTGTTCTCGTGGTTACAAGCTTTCTTTTAATTTCCATCTTAAAATTATTCATGGCCAGCTCATACCCCTTTGTTCTTATGCCAACATTGCCTTTTAGTTTAAACAGCTCTTCTCTAGTGTTTACCCTCCCTGTGAATTTATAGAATGCAATCACATCCTCTCAGCTTTTGTTTGGCTCGAATGAAACCCAGTTTTTCAAATCTCTCATAAAATATACTCACTGTTCTCCTGGACACGTTTTCTCATCTGCCTCTTTGACACCGTGAGTTCACATTTCTTGAATGGCAAAGCAGGGGTGCAAGCAGCATTCTACATTATCTCTAGCAGATGCCCTAAAGAATGACAATAATACTGTCTTTCTTTGCTAGATATCTTCCACGCAATAAGTTTTTTTGCTTCTTCACAGCAGCTTCACACAGGCATTTCCTCATCATGCTGGCCAGCTGGAGCACAAATGCATACTCTGTGGTCCCATTTGTTTCTATGGAGGGCATGTAGCTCTTAGCATCTCTTAGAAGATTTCCAGTGCTTCACCTTGCACTTTTTTGCAGTGGGATTTTCTTTGTCTCAGTTTTTAAAGCCATTTTGACCTTTTTATATGACATAATGTTTTCCTTTTCTCCAATGACTTTCAAGACCTCACAAATTTTATCTGCAAATTCACCTGTTTTTGTGATGGGCAATAATGGATATAAGAGCAGTTCCTGTAACTTTCTTACAATATATCTTCATGCTACCTGTTGTGTCTTCCCCTTGAGACCTCTTCTTACACAGCTTATGTCTTCCTAATAATTCCTTCTAATAATTTTTCACACTATATCACATCAGCTGTTTTGTTGAAGTTCAGATAAATAAGATATACTACAAGTCAGTGGTTTAGAAAATGAAAGATTTTTGATTAATTTAGAATTATAATTTATCTTTTTAGCCTTTTTATTTTATTTTGCTGCCATTTCTTCCATAATAATTTATTTCAAAATGTATTTAAAAGCTTTATACGGTACTGAAGTCTGAGTTGCAGACTCAGTGTCTCATATCTTTGTTGGTTTTAGAGGGGGTTTGTTTGACACAAAAATGATACAATTCGTCGGTCCAGTTATGCTGCTCCAACTTTGATCTTTTTTTTTGATATTGCATGATCTGGAGTTCGGTTCCTTCCTATTACTCTGCCACTGTTCAGGAGGCTTATAAGAATTTCCTTTGAATTTACTGTATGCAGTGAGTGCAAACCAATGGAAAATGTTCATCCTATGCAAGAATACATACGTTGAATTACTTGATAGTTTTCTATTGCACCAAGATGAGGTTAAAATAGCTATAAGCAAGAAGTTTCTAAAGTAACTCAACTGTAGACTACATGAAAGTACAATAAAATAGCCCTCCAGCAAATGGAGATGATACAGGTTTTTATAAATGTGTCAAAAACATAACCCCACTGATGTGTTTTGCCATAGTGTGTAAGGCAGAGAGAGATACTTTCAAATCCTCATTGGGCAGAGTCTGTATGGCAGGCTTATTGTTCTGTCACTTGTGAATGAAGCACCAACTGCAACTTCTGGTGACACGTTTGTTTCACTGACAGCTCATCTTTTAGTAGCAGAAGCTTCTATAAAACAAAACTCCCATCCTGCAGTTATTGCCATGTCAGTGCAATATCAGTGCTTAAATCTACTAGGTGTACATGAACATATCTTTCTTCAGCTTGTTCCACAGGAAGTTGTTGAGCATATGTTTGATGTTATTATACCCTCTGCTAGTTGCAAAGGACTCACGTGGTTTCAGTCCAGTGGGTCAGTCCTGCACATTTGTAATGCGTCATTGGTAGAGTGTGACAAAGCGATTTGAAATCAGACACTGATTAAAATGCCTGATCACACACTGGGAATATTGTTAGTTAGTTAGAACAAAGTTTTTTCCCCTGTGAATCATTCTGCAAAACTGACTGTTTTGAAGGTTAGTTGTAGTACATTTTTTTAATCCCAGTCCACCAAAAATGAACTGCAGACACATTTCTCATCGGTGAATTAATTATCCTGTGGAGATCAGTCAGTGAGTGCTAGAACATGCTATTTAACAACCTTTGGGGAATTGGATCCTTTTTCAAATTCACATCGGCTCTTTATTAACATGGAGTTTGGTGGTGGGAAGGGGGTTTGTGATAAAGGTCAGAGCTGCTCATTAGAAAGCTAAATGACATGTGGTAATGCAATTCATTCCCCGAGGATTACAGCTTATGCAAGTGAAAAAATACATAAACATATATTTACATGGTACTGTAGAAGGAGGGCTGTTGTACAGTATTGTAGCTTTATGTTACTCTCAAGTGAATATTTTCAAAATACTTTGCAATAGCCCTTCCAGTAATACCCAATTATTTCAGGTAGGAACTGCTCCACAGGATAATCAGATTTTTCCCTCCAAGAAAAAGCATTCAGACTAAGTGTTTGAGTCAGTACAAACAGATGGGAAAATGTACTTTCTGCTCTCAGTGACAGAAGCAGAAAACCATTTGCTCCAAAACTTGAGTGCAGGATGAGAACAAGGTGGTAACATTGACATTGGGTTATGTCACATAAACATTGAATTTCTCAGCCTCTGGGCTGTCATAACCCTGGAGAACAGGTAAATGACAGCTGTCAGTGTGTTTAGCATTCACAGAAGTTAATATTCTCCTGTATTAAGTCAGTAGTCGATGAAGATCCAGGCCAAGCTGCTTCATTTGCTTGCTGGCTGTCGATCTAGTCAGGAGTGTAAGGCCTCTAATAAGAGCTTGACGTGCACCATGGGGCCTGGGCTGCTGCACAAGGGAGCTCCAGTGCTTCTCAGAAAAACCTACTGTAGCTTTTGACACTAGATCCAATCTCCTGCTGGTAAATATTGATGTTGCTACTGACACAGGTTTATCTGTTGTGAAGAATGTTTTTTGAAGCAGGAGCCTTGGTGAAACACCCTGTAAATGCTGCTGGGGAGTAGCTGCCTTCATGCTATCATCCCAACCCTCCCATATCAGAAGCACAAATACTCTCGGCAAAAATATGAGTAAAGAAATATAAAAATGTTACAAATATGGAAAATAGCAACACAGAAAACCAATGGATTTTTGCTTTCATATTGGGCCAAATCCCTGGAAACCCTAATCATGGGAATTTGTCCTACCTGGAAGACTGACAGGGGTGACTGCAGCAGGGGTGACTGTGGCTTCCCTGAGGAAGATAGTCACAAGTAGGTGAGCTAAAAGAAAGAGTCCATTTTACGGGACTGATTCCAGTACTTTATACCAACCCTTCACTGTCTCCCCTCTCTAATTTGTGTCAGTGTTTGACAGCTTGTTGACCGCTCATTAGGAAAAAAAACCCACATGTGACCAAAGCACTCAGTGCAAGCAGAGAGATCAGATCTCTAATTGTGAGCTATATTGAAGTCTGAACCAGATGTGACACTGCAGATCAGAAACCAGCCCAATTAGCATGTTCATTAAAATATTTTAATGTTTGTTTAAATTATTAACTAGTATAAAACGTAATAGCAGTAGTAGCACTTGTGGAAGTCTAAGTTGTCATAAGGGGCAAATCAAACCCAGACAGGTTTTTGGACTTATTTTTTCCTTAAAGAAGGTATGGTGCAATATCAGTGGCTTTAAACCATGTCAGCTCTGTCATTGAACAGGAGCTATTTGTGGGCAGGTGCCTCTGGTCTCAGTCCAGACTGCCATCAGCACTGAATATGAACCTGAGACTTATTGCAAAACCAGAGCTGTGGTAAACACTGTAAAATTCAACCACATTTGGCCCTTGGGATTTTTTTCTTTTGACACTGGTTAAATTTAAATTAACCATTTGGGCTTATATTTCTGGGTTAAGATTGGCAATTCTGTTCATTAGTCTCTGTTCTCAAAGAGAATTCTTGAATTAAGGGTGTCAGGTTTTCCTAATATAATGCAGAGACTACAAATCAAACTATTAGATTTGAAACTTCTCTGAGGAATTGCTGCATCCTTAATCTGAAGGAAGTTTTTCTGAATTTCTTTTCAGTGTCTGAGAATTGGAAATCCAGGCAGCTCTTCCTACAATGAAAATCTCTTCATTTTTGTTACTTTGCATTATTTTTGAACTCCTGATGCACTTACTGAAACATCAAAACAAACATTCAGGCTAGAAGAGATTCAATATATACATGCAAACAAAAGCACATAGCTTAGATCCATTAGGAAATATTTGTAACTTCTGCTGTGCAAAGACAAGCTGGCTGAATGTTTTATGGACCCTTTTAGATGATGTATTCATGCCATGGAAATGGCAGTCAGGGGGGTAAGGTGCAGGTAGCCTTTCAACAAAAAGAGAAACGCTTACACAGGGCTGACCTAAATTATAGCCTGTGCATGCCATGGGGTAGATTCAACTATCGAACTCCCCACAAGCTTGTCTCAGAATTCTGGTAATGGGCTAACCATTTGTTTTTAAAATTCTTTTAATTACTTTCAAAAGACATGGTGAAAGGCATGAGGACACAGAATTTTCTGTTTGAATATATTTAGAAGAAAAAGACCTCTGTGAGTAACAGCTAGTGCTTCATCTGAGGACACTAAGTGTGGCCTTTAGGGCTATAAAAGTGGGAAAAGCACATTTTTCAAAGCAAGCTCTGTAGAAAAAGACTATAATGAAACAATGGCTTTCACTTTTGAGTCCCTGAGAGTGATAACCTGAATAAAGTCACTCAAAACAGGTATGTCAATTTAAATAATATGCCATCAGGAGAATCATCTCACTATAAAGTAAAACTTTTTAAACAAAACAGCTAACAGCTCTGGGCATGTGCTGTTAGTTTACTGAATCCAAAATAGTAACTTGAAATTAGCATTAATCTGTGCATACACTGTTAGTTTACTGAATCCAAAATATGTTTGAAATTAACATTTATATCCTCCTTTAATCACCTCATTCCTTTAATCCTTTTACTAGCTCTTGAGCATTATTTTCTTCTTGCTTGTAGATTGTGTGTAAATATTCTCATTTGAGTTGTACGGCTAAATGTGATACAAAGACATAGTTTTGTTGCTTCCTGGGTAAATTATTAGCATGATGCACATCTCATAGCATATTTTTTTAAATCCTGGAACAATTACATTCATGTGACCATCCATGCATTTGGTAGGGTAGAGAATTTTTGCACTTTATTGCTGGCACTGCAGGTTCAGCTTTTCATTCTGTAGGTCTGTCCCTAGCTATCTCTCTCCTGCAATGAGATGTGGTGTGTTGTTTCCCAGCAACATATGCTCGGTGATGTTTGAGTACCTGGTGCTCTGAAGCTGCTGGATCACTCACAGAAAAAGAAAAATCAAACCCCAAACAAAACAACAGTTTGGTACCTGCAGTTGCTAAAAGGGAAACACCCATGGCATTTCACTGTCATTGAAGTGATTTCTCTTTGGTCCCCTTTGGAAACATGGCAAAACCAACAATTTAGGAATGACTCTGAGATTCGTGCCATCAAGAGAAGTTTTGGGATTCTCTTGGTTGAGTTTGTCAGGTATCACCTCACTCCTATCTCACCACTGCCTAAGCTTTTGCCAGGCTTTGGCAAGCCATTCACTTCCCTCACTTTCCCTCAGTTACCATTTCTTTACAGTCTGAGCATTGCTGTATCATCTATAAGATGACATTGAAGTGCTTCTATCGACCGCAGTGTGCAAATGGAACAGTACAGAGGTGTCCATCTCATACCTGCATAAAATGTGCCATCACTGGAACCACACAGGAGGTAACATCAAAAAAATTATGAATGGGAAATATAGGTCTGATCTTTTTTTTTTTTTTTTTTTTTTTTTTAATCTGGTTAAAGAAAGTTTTCTTCTCCCTGAGGAGAATGGACAAGGGAGGAACATGGTCTCCTTTCTTGCTCTTGTGGGGGTTTCATTTCCCTGCTGGTTGTGGTCATTATCAGCCAGCCTTTTAAGCAGAGCTCTTCATCACTATATTTCATCAGTTGTAACAACTGCCTCACTGCTTACCCAATTATTTTCTGTCACTATGACATTCTTAGTTTTATATAAATTACCTAATTTAATGACAACCTTCAGATGTGCTAAAATCATACTCTGATTTTCTCTGATAATAACTGCAGGTATTAGACATCTTCAGTAAATTGATTGAATCTCCTGAGTTGAATGCTCCTGAAAATGTGTTAAATTCTGTTCACTTCATTTTAGCAATTCCCAATTTTACAACAGCTTTTCTGCTTTTTAACTAGTTTTGGTCTGTCTTTCCCCACTATTTTGAATCCCAGCTTTCTGAAGATTGTTGTAGTATTTCTTATGCACATTGAGTCCTCAAATCAAAAAGAGACATTGAACAGTGTGTTGACCTATAATCATATATATTAAGATAAGATGCATTATTATGTGGTGGAATTTTATGATTGCACAATAAAATTAAAAAGTACCAATCAGATGTTTGTATTCACAATCAATATTTTGTATATATGCCCATACACTGTCTTAATGAGGAAGAGACTTAAGAAAGACCTAGTTCAGCATGATGAAGGCCATTTGTAATATCCCCAACTGCACTGAATTAGGGATTCCAAAATCTTCCCTGTAAGAAAAGCAACTCTGCTTAGCTTGAGAGAAAAGCTGAATTCCCAAGGACTCTATCTGCATGTTCCCAACACAGAGCTGTCAGGAAGGTGCTTAAATTTGCATTGCATGTGTTTCAAGGCATCCTCAAAAAATGCTTCCTTCCAGCTAGACAGTTGAGCTTTCTCCCTTTGAAGTCCTGTCCTCCCACAGCTTCTTGGGATTGTTATTTTTGATTCGTTCAATAGCTTGTACCTAAATTGTTGGTTGTTTGAATGTTATTTCTGTTACCAGTGATGTTAAATCAAAGCACTCCGTTTGGACTTCACCTAGGAGAAAAAAATAAAAGCAATGGGCCCTCCTGAGACTTTATCAAGCGTGTTGGAGAAGAGAGTGGAGGTGGAGCTGCTTGCAACCAGCATCTTCTCTTTGAAATGTTCATGCCCAGAAAGCACGTTCCAGACCATTTTAGCGACAGTGGGGGCGCTTTCACATTTCGGTGTGTTCAAAAGTTCAATCAAAAACAATTTTGAAATTTTAATTGAAACTCAAAATAGAAAGGAGCCCAACTGCCCTCTGTTGATCACAGCAACAAGGAGGATAAAAGAGAAAAACTGACGCTGTGAAACAAAAACAAGCACTGCAGGGATTTTCGCTGAGCATCTTGCTGTTGTTGCTGCTAAGTAATTTTTTTCTGTGATCTGTTGATACGGCCTAACAGGGAGTTTTAAAATTAAAATTCACAGTATTTGTCAGTGTTCCACCCCATTTTCAGATTGTGCATGCATGGATTTTATTCAGTAAATAATATCCAGAGGTGAGGTTGCCTATGTCACCGGGATACACACAATATTGGTGGTGCCAGAAGGGTTGAAAAACTGAGTAGCAAAGCTAAATCCCTACAAGTCATAAAGGGATATAGCACTGCCAACGGGAAGGCAAATGCCACTTTATGAATGCAGCCAGGCTTTGAGCTCGTAAAGGACATACACTCTCACTACTAATTACAAGTTTTAGCTTTGCCAAGTGATCTTGAAACTGCTGTTAGCAATCATCAAACTAAGGCCACTTGACTGGATTCCACTTCTGGGAAAGAATGCCATGGCCACAAGTAGGTGATCCATCACAGGCACAAAATTTTAAGTAAAGTGAGTTTATTAAGATGTATTTACTAAGGAAAAAAAAGCCCCAAAATCTTTAATGCATCTCTGTTAGATGTGGTATTTTCAGGTCCTGTAAATATGTTACTAAGAAAGGACAATAACAAATGGTTCAAAAGGAAAAGTCTTGATTATAACAGAATTTGTTAATTGAGTGTTGAGATTAAGAACACATTAAGGTTAATAAGAAATTTGTTGGAATATCATGTATCATAGATAAGATAAATGAATATCAAAATGTGTGTTGATTGACAACAGCAGGTTATATATTTGATATGAATGTAAGCACATTGACTCACAAAAATAAGCAATTTATTTGAGACTTATGCTAATTTTAAATACAACACAGTCATCTCATTGCTCTCATCCCATCTGTTGCCAACAACAAAATATAAATTATGAATGGCAATTTTTTGCCTTTTATTCACTGCCTTCCAAATACAGCAAAAGTTTCATTGAAGAGTTTTGAAGAGCCTTTGGTAGATAAGGATCACAGCGCACAACAAATTATTTCACTTTTTCTTTTCTATCTTGGTGAAAGAAGCAAACTAAGGGCAATATCTCTTACATTCTTTTTTTTCCCCTTTTTTTAAAAAATAACGCACAGACATTGTTCAGCACTTTTACATATACTTCCTTTACTCTCTGGAGTAAAAAGGAAATCATGTATTATAGTTCCATTATGAAAAGTCACAATTCAGAATAGTCTGAGCTCCAACTCTAGCAGCGACAGAGGCCAGTTTTGAACTTCCTTAGAATTTCTGGTGCTTATAGAGAGATGTGCCTGCAGACCCTCCCCTTGCCAGCAGGAACTTAAGAGCAACAGCTTAGCTAAGCCATGCTCAAGAAGAGAGGGCATTGGGCTGAGGGCAGCACTAGCTGTTTGGACTGTTGTTTCCTGTCCTCTCAGAGGAAAAAGACAAGGCAAAAGTTAGACAGAAACTTACATTCATCAAACCATCTGGTCAGTAAATGGTTTTTTCATGATATAATAGAGAATGACACAACATTATCAAAGATGTCACATAGCTCTTTTGAGGAATAGACCAGTATTGTAGCTGGATGAAAACTGCAGTGTGGTGATGTCCTGCACTCCCATTAGAGTCACCTGCTTCACATGTGTTTAAAGAAATCTGAGCTGAGCTGTCTGATTTGAGCTCAGGTAAATCTCTTTCTCATTGGCTCTAAACACTGAGAGCCAGAATCAGACAAGAGCCTAGTGGTCCTCATGGAATAAATTCTGCAGATAATAGGCATGGTGGAAATTTTCTGCAAATTATTTTTAGTGCACCTCCAAACTGTTCTACTGAAAAAAAAAAAGGTTAAGGCTAGATCTGTTTAGACTGGCTCCAGTTTTAGACTGGATCTGTATTTCTTTGATACAACAGCTTAGTGGTCACAGAAGTGATCTTATCTGTATTGGCTTTTTCCTATTTACCTAGCTATATTCATTTTCTCTAACAGGCTAACATTCAAAACAAAGCAATTTTCATGTACACTAATTCATATCAGTAAACTAAGAAGATTTCAGAATACCACCTCGGCTGCTCAGTGTTCTATGCTGGTTGCAAACTAGTAAGAAAAAAATATATTTTTACCTTCTGACACCTCATCTTGCCAGTACAGCCTGTTGCCTTACTGGAATAGCAGTGAGAAACTTTCACATTCTATAATTTTAAATTACTGTGGCTTTTCTATGTCTGATTATTTTCACTATGTGGAATCCATCTCTGACTGTGCCTTCTGTGCTGATGTGAGGTGTGCTGAAACAATTTTCTGTCCCTTTCATCAGATCTGTTTGAGAAGCATGACAGCTGTAAACTGGCCACCTAATTTTCTGGCAATTGAAAAACATCATTCAATATGTCTCTACAGTCAATTCAATACCAGAAGTTTTTCTAGTCATTTATATTTGCTGTTTAATTAACATAAGTCTAGTGTAATTGAAGAGAGATGAATATTTGTCTGTCAGTGCACCATCCAATTCTGCTGGTGCACGCCTGCCTTATCACATATCCCTGAAAAGAAACAAAGATTTATTCCATACAGGAGCCTTATTTGATAAAGTTTTCTGACTCCAGGCCAAAACTGGAGATGAAGGTTTTGCTGAATGACCCCTGAGACAACAGGGAAGCTTCCAAACCCTGACCCATCAGGAACACAGAGCCTGACCCAAATACCTTCAGGATGAACAGAAGCTTTCCAGCACTTTCAACTCACTGAGAATCAAGCCTGCGAACTACAAGATGCACTCCAGGAGCAGAAACATGAACTAGCCAAGGCAGTATAAATTCTGTAGGTTTCTTTTAATATTTGTAGAAAAGTACAATTTAAGTAATGTGCTCCAAAATGTGAAGCCAAAGGAAAGTATTGAATTCTTTCTTTGTGTTTTTTTCTTTTAAATAAACTAACCATTCCATTTTTAGTAATAAGATTAAATAGATGATCCAAGAATATTTACAAGTGTTTCAATGTCTTTATGCTTTGCAAATGTAAAACATTGGATTATTTGGTGAAATCTACACTCTACTGTGATTTTAACCAAATACGTTTACATGTGTAAAATGTCTTAATGGCATGATATGTCACTCATGGTGAATTTCTGAGCCCAGACAGGCCTAGAAATAGCAGGATGCAGGACATGTTTCAGAAAATTCAATACCTACACTCTATGGAGTACATGCATGCAAGACACATAGTTCAGCCTAACTAAGAAACAAAGAATTTCAGAGTCCAATTTTAAACATTTAATTGGATAACAGTTAGCATTTCAATTTATAACTGTTATCAGGTTAAATTAAGCAAATTATTTTAGTACAAATAAAATGGATTGGAAGCACTCCTTTTGTAGGATATATTTTCAATATTCTGTATTGAATTTGTCCAAGGCAGAATTTAAATTCTATTTGAAAATCACTGGGATGTGTTCTCACATTTAAATCTTCTTTTTTTTCTTTGAAAAATGCTGATGGTAGAGCTCAAGAATAAAAGGGCAAGTTACTGTTTTAATTCACACTGAGGATAGCAAAAGAATCTTGTTTTAGCTGTGGTACTTTCTGATGCAATGATTCATGAGAGACACCAGATCAGAGCAATTTAATTTGGAAGAGCATTACACAGAAACACTATTATTATTATTAGCTTTTTTAATGTCTTTCTTATTTTTTCCTTACTCTCTGAGCATATAATCTATATATCACATTTATCTGCAGAATGTATGTTTTCTTGTCTGCATTATCTCCTCATCCCAAATGATTACTGTATTGTCTTGTGTTTCTGAAAGTGTTAGTCATGTGGAATGGCACTGAAATAATTTTGCTTTTCCTGTCAAAGGAAATGAAAGCAAAAAGATTATTACTTTTCCAAGTTACAAAATAGTATTGTTATTGATATGAAGCAAGCTAAAGCAATAACTCCTGATGATGTGCTAATAAATAATATATAAGTTTATATATACTGGGCCTCTTTTCATACCAGTTCAAGCCTGGAGTAACTTTGCTATAGTCAACATATTTATAAATAAGAGAATTCTCAGAGCCACTACATGCCAATGAACTATGTATTACTGGCAAAAAAAATTTTAATTTATTCCATGCATGTCTTCACTGATGGGTGAAATTGAATAATGGTAAAATTCTAGAAAGTGAGTAAATCTTAATCTTAAACTTACAATAACGAAAGGACATTTCCTGTGCCAGCCTGAACTCATACAGTCAGACTCTCTACTGTCCCAGGAAGTGTTGAAGCCAGCAAAGTTTTAGCAGGCATGCCAGGCAAGTTTTCTCACCCATTTAAGAGATCTGTACGGCCTAGAAAAGCATCTAAATATTCTTTCCTCCAAGTCTTTCTGAAGCTAGGTAGTTTATGACACAAACATAATGGGGATAGTATTATGAACAATAATAGCTCCAGGTCCTTTTGATTGTCTAGCTGGATGATCATGCATAGATATGTTACCTAGAATGCTCTGGCTTCATGGTCAGAGTCAGGCTTAGACTTCCACTTCTGGTCTTGTGGTAAAACAACTCAATTGTTCCACGATGACATTCAGGTGGAAAAACCATCTGACTCCTCAAATCATGCTGCTTTTGAATGTTCTTGCCTCATTGTTCAGGGTAAATAGACTTGCTCCAGACCTCACAGCAGGCAAATCTAAGTCTGGTCAGCTGTTCTCACTACCTCAAGAGAAGAAACACAAGTGCATCACCCCAGATGGGTTCTGATGGTGGCTGCTGGAGGAAACAAGGAAGAGTGCTAGGGCTGAAGGTTGGCAATCCTGAGAACAAAAGAGGACATGCATAGCTTGGAAGAAGCCTTGGCAGACATACCAAAGTATCATCAGCTATTCTACATGCCCCATAGGGGCAGTAAATCTGTGCTAACCTAATAATATGGTCAACCACAAGTTTACCTGTTTTTCTGGAGACAAACTGTGCTTTTGGGTGAATCTTTGGGGGTTTGTGTTTAATAGGAGATAATTAAAAACAGTAAGTAAGGAAATACTGTGTGAAATGAACTACCTTTCCTTCAGACCAAATGGATTTGTGAGCTGAAGGCTAAGGCAATGAACACAGTAATACTACCTAGTTCTGGTTTTGTATTTCTTAAGAGTTGCTCACATGCAAAAGGTAATTTCTATTAAAGTATTAACTGAAAAATACAGCTGCTGTTGCTGAATTTCCCTTAAGAATATTTGTACATGGGCTTACAGGTACATAGAGAACTCCAGAGATACAAATCAGAGTAGAGGGAAATCAAATGGAAGAAAAATTACTTTTTGTTTATTTGTCTTTTAAATTTTGATCTTAACTAAATTATGTACTATGTAATTACTTGAAAGTCAAACCTTTTTTTAACTTTCTTGCTTGTGGGGCATGGCAAAGAATGCACCTACTATTCCATTATGAAACAGAATTATTTCAAGATATTTTAAACTCTTAAATATGCCATTCTTTTCTAAAACAGCTGATATGTATCATGATATTTTCTAAAATGTACCAGTGACCATTGCATGTTCATTTCTTACTAGCATATATTTTTGAAAGGAGGCAGTTTTACCAGGCTCCAGCTTGAGTCATGTAGCATAAACTTGGGCTTAATGTATCCTTTCAGAGACCCTTCACATTTACATACATTTAAATTCGTTTAGTCAACTGCTGCCCCAATTGCAAAGAATCTGGGTGACATGGAAATGAGTGCAGATCCCTGGGAGTTTGCAACAGTACATGGTGCCCTCTATTGCTTAGATCAACAAGTTCTGTGTTCGTCTTGCCTCTGTGACATACTATTTTCAAGACCTTGATTTTGGGGATTTCTTTCTTCCTGTTTACATAGACACACACTCTCTCACTCTCAGTGTCCCCTCAACAGCACTGAACAATTTTTGTGGTCACAGTTATAAGAGGAAATGTGCCCTGGCAGTCAGGGTATTCAAATGCTCATTGATTTTCTTCTATGTAATCAGTAGTTTCCCTAAGTGCCAGGTTGACTGATGTGTTCTGCTCATTAAAAGTTGTTCTATTGAGAAATGACTTTATTAATGTAAAATAAAAGTTTCCAAGGCACACAATGAGCATTTCATCAGATCAGCACTTCATTTCCCCACAACTTGTGCAAGACTCCACTTCTTGAATCCAGTTAAGTGAATAAATATCTGGGAAGTGAAAAAAAAAACCCAATGCATTGTTTTTAACATGAAACAGAAGACAGAATAGGCAAGGACAGACACAGCATTTCCTCCTCTCAGATGTTGCAGAGTCTGAACTTGCAAAAATCCATGCTGAAAAATATATTTGTTGTGCATATAAATTTCACATTATCCATGTAAAGAGTTGGAAAAATGTTTAACTAGATTTTGTTGGCTTCCTGTGGGCAAGATTGGAGTATCACTTTCTACCTGTTAGTCAGGCATAGATCTTTACCTAACAGAGACAGAGTTTTATGTGACTGTTTAGGGTTCAGCACTATGATACCGCTCAGCAAATAATAAGGAAAATCTGATTTTAGGATACGGCTCAAATTTTGGATCATGCCATAAGTAGTTCAAAACAGACAGTTTTTTACATGGAAATCTCGTATGCCATGAATCATTTGGCACAACTTCCTGTGGAGAAATACAGAGTTTTAAAGAGCCACAGGTAGGACTGCAATATAATTGCAAAGTCAATAGCAGTGCTCAAGTAGGGATGTAAAACCGGTGAGATCCTGCGGTAGGTTAATTTAACCTTCCAGGCAAGTTTTTCCCTCTGTCACGTATTTTAAGAGGGAAAAAAAACCCTAGAACATATTGTGGCTGCCAGCTCTTGTGATATTATTGCAGCTCACAGTTTAGTCTTTTTTTCTTAGAGTGCAGGTTCCTCGAAAGTTTCAGGAGAATTTCAGTTTATATCTCAGGAAAAAAAATAAAAACAACAAACAAATACCCAGATCTGTGTGGCTGTCTAGATTCTCTGTTGCAATGATAAGTTTGCAAATGCACTGGAATCATATGTGTTTTACAGTCCTGGAAACCAGAAAACAAAGACAGAGGTAGTGGCACCGGTGGAGGCAAAACTTTAAGAAACAAGAGACTAGTTCAAAGTTATTTCTGATTCAGACAAATCCCATCACTTTTGGTGGTTTGAATCATGGATTTCTGAAAAGTAGGCACAGATGGCTTCGAGAGTTTGCTTTTTGTTTTTATTTTTAAATGTAAATTGGAACTCATGGGCTCTGAAAGCAACATGACGTGTTCCACCACGCTGGTGGAATTTCCCTGAGTCTTGGCCGGGGCTGCTGCCCTCCGTCCCGGGGACAGTCCCTGCCTGGCACTCAGGGACACAAGGGACTCTGCGGGCTGCCCGGGCTGGCACCAAGGAGGCATTACAAGCTCTGATGGGATAAAACAGAATGGAAGGGTTTGGTCATAATCTCTCCTCCTGGACCCCTAGAGCCACTCCTACTTCACGTACAGAATGGGCTTTTGTGCCTGTGTTTTGGTTTTCCTTCTGTGTGATTTTTTCAAAGCCTGAGGATATGGAAGTCACTCGCCTTTCAGAATAAGAGAAGAAAACAGCCCTTGTGGATTTTGCCGGCCCTCTGACCTTTGGGGCTGCTCACTCAGGCTCAGAGTCACCCCAGGCAAGTGGCTTCAGAGACAAACGAGCTCCACAGAAACACCCAAACAGAAATATCGTCCCAGCTAATTTAGCCAGTGGGGCTCTGCTCACACCCGAAGCTGCAGAGCAGCCCAGCACCTGCCCTCTGTGCTCACGGCTGGCTGTGCCTAATAATCCCGGGTAAAACCAGATAACCTCATTAACTGTCCTTCAGCGTTTTCCCCAGGCAGAGTTCATTATCCCAGTTTTCATCATTTAGGATAATCAGGCTGCTCCAAGGGACCTTGCAGGGCAAGAAAGAATAGGTGAGGTGAGGCTGTGAATATGCTGCCAGAGGAGAAGCTTTTCCCTTTTGGAGATTTTTGTCTTTCTAGCTGAGTGTGAGAGAGTCGTCCCCATCACTTTGGTGACTAGTAGGTTTGCTAGTAACATTTTCCAAGTGGCTGACAGGGATCCATCCCATTGTACGGCTCTCCCTCTGTAATTCAGAATATTCCTCTGGCTCTTCCTCTCAGCCACAGGTACACACTGCCACCACCAGATCAAACGGATCCATATAACAAATTCAGGGGGGCTTAGGTAGACCAAAACTGTCACGTTCATCTGGTTTTAACAAAATGAGTTTTTAGGATACTGCACTCTGCTGCTTGCAAACTTTCAACTACCGCTGATTGGGATTTTTCTGTCAAATTGTTTTGTGAGCTAATGTACAGACATTCATAGAAAGCTCTGATTTTTTACTTTCTGCTGGGAAAAATTTAGATGGATTTTTGTTTACCTGCTTTTATTGTTGTTTTTTTCAAGAATTTGATTTTTTTTTTATTTAATTCAACCCATTTGAAATTAATTTTCATAATACACTGAACTGTTTTCTTCTGCCAGAGTAAAGCAGCATTGCAGGAATTTACTACCACTTCTGTTTGAGGTCAGTCTCTACTGTGGGAAATGTCTCTCCTAACACATCCTAGCTTTTCATCCCCTCAGGCTGTAATAGTGCAGCACCAAACATGCAGTTCAGTCAGGAGGTCTGATCATAGTGCAGAAAACAACCATGAGAACTCTAAGAAACATCTACTGATATTTTTGATCAGACTGTTACTGTTACCTAGAAGTCCATGTCTGGTGCTATCTTAAATTTTCAGAGTCTGGGTATCAGAAAACTATGAATTTCATATACTTGTCATGATTAGTTACTGGCTTTACGAGTTACAGGAAGCAGAGAGTCTCTTCATTATCTAAGTTCAGGTGTATCAATTTTTTGTGTACTTTTGCTAGCAGTTTGGGTTCTATGAGAATCGTGGCTGCAGATGTGCTAAAATCACTCAGTTAAGATATGACATATCCTGAAACAAAAAGGGTTCTTGCTTTTTCCAGGATGCAATTAGCATGCATCTGTAAAAAAAAAACCAATAATGACTTGGAGCTTGCTGTCATTTTCTCAGTTATTCATGGATGAATGTCAGATATATGGCAGGATGAAAGCAAGCAATTCATTGAAGGAATTGTATTCTGGCTGCTAAAAACAGAGTGCTCAAAATCTTTTGCTGACATGGAATGTGAAAATACAGAAGAAAATTAGACTTAGCTGCCTCTGAAGCAGCAAAACTGTACCATAGTGTTATCCAAACCATTTATGGTAGTAAATTAAATACTGTTGTTTTTCAATGTTCCACTGTAGCTAGAATGATAAGTCTTAATAGAATGAAAGAATTCTGTGTTACAAAAAACATACTAGAACTTCATTCAGCTGAGAAAACAATTAAAGACTTGTTTGATATGGGAATTTTTTCAAGCCACACGAAGAACAAAATATTTCTCACAATTGTTAGCTGCTGTGCAGCTGCAGACAGAATAATCTATCTTGTCCTTGATTATTTTCCAGAAAGCAAGGAGATTGCTGTAGGAATATTTAAAAGTAAGTTACAGTGAAATTGCTTGAAGTTTTGAAAATATATCATTATTCCATGCTGGCAGCAATAACTATAACAAGAGTAAACTGTATAACATCTACATAGATATTTGATTCATTAGTTAGAAAGTTAATATACTTCTTAATGTAGCAATACATTATAAAAATTATCATTTTATTTTAAAGGCTACAACATTAACATTTTGATCCTTTTCTTTAGAATTACAGGGGATATTACACTGTGTCAGCTTCAAACTGACATTCATTTGGGAATGTTGAAATATAATCTATACAATAATACAGTATTGTATAGATCAGACTGATCCAGAAGGAACCTTTGACCAGTTTCCAGCTATTAGCAGATCCTTTGTATGTTAGAAATGGACATCTAGACAAAAAGGTTAGGTTCTTTAAAGCTGGGAATGATGAAGACAACCAATTTTCAGTTACTGAATACTGTATCTATTTCACAATACACTAAAAGACATTTATGACAGTTTTTAAATAGCAACTCTTCTTCTATGAGGTGAAGTGAACGACATAAAACATTCACTGATGGATAAACTAGAACAATGAATGGATGACAAATCATTTAGTCATAAATATGACTCTTATCTGAAAGCGCACCTTGGCAAGCAGAACAAACAGCGATGTCATTCAGTGTCGTGTGTTTTAGCTCTCAGATACCTAAGTTCCCGTCACTTCTGCAAACAAAAATATTTCAGCCTGATTCAGACACTTCTCAAAGAAAAAAAGAATAAATTAAAAAAACATAAAGTGAAAGTTTTTTTTAGAGTTCTAAGTCCTTTCTAGTGAGATGGAACTTGAGGACAAAGTTCTGAATATGAGCTGCATAATATTGCACTTGGAGACTGACAGATTGAGTAGTAACTAAGCAGATACTTAACAAGTTAGGTAAAGGAATGATTTAATATTTGGTCTCAAGTCCTAGTTTTTTTGGCCTTTGGTTTTAGAAAATCAGTGTCCTATCTTACCTCGTTCCAAACAGTTCTGTGTGGCTAGCACAGGTTTTTCCCATGAGAAATTTTCTTGTGTTTTATAAATAAAGATAAAGTTTGGATGTTGTTGGAACAGTGTCCCAGAAATTGGACAGTGCAGGCCTGGCCAATCAGGCCTGGGGGAAGGCTTCTGACTGACCAATCTGGGTGACTTGAGAACTCTATATATGTGATGAAATCAAAACAATAAAGGTCATTCCTTCTTGCCACTGAGAACTGGTGCTTTCATTACTCTGCTAGCTGCTCAACAGTGACAGTTCTGAAAATAATGCTTTCTCTGTTCACACAGGACACCTCAAGAGTTTGGCAGAAATGTGCTAATTGTCAGTTCTGCTAAGGCTGAGACCCAAGCTGAAGTCAATTCCATCTTGACAACATGGTCTATAACCATGAGCTCTTCTGCCCTCCAGAGTCAGTGGAGCTTGAAAATTTGTCTTTCTAATCTTCTTCAGACAGTAAAGCTGCTAACTGGCAATGGTGTTTTTCCTATTCCCCCTCAGCAAACACTTCACACAATGGTGTCTGATATGCCAGGTGTCAGAGTGCCCTCAGTCTCCTGTGTTAGGCAGCATCCTGACCCGTTGTTACAGACATACTGCGATCTGGACATGGACTTTCCCCCATTCTACATCTTGGTTTCTGCTGGAAGGCAAGCAGCTTGTCCCCAGTCTTCCCAGAGCCCTGATCTGGATAGCTGGGAGCTTGCACTGCACTGCACTAGCTCTGCACTGGTGACCTTTGTGTACTGACGCAGGACAATTTCTTGTTTCGGGTGTTAATATCTACTACTTTAATTGTATAAAATTAGTACCAAATATGTGCTCTGACCCTGGATATTATCATTAGTTTCAAATGCTAATGTATTTTTTTCCATTTAGATTTTTTACTTAAATCTCTGGCTTAATCAACATGAGGAGAAAGTTGTTATGTTTTCAAAGACAAGCATTCCAGTGTTAAGAAATGTCAGATTTAATGCTATCTGTACAGCATTAATTTACAGCCTTGTGCATTCTGATACAGCCTTCAATTATATAATCATTTGCTTCATGCAGTGCTCTAAATGAACAGTGAGAATAAAGGAAGAACTGCAGGTAGGCTTGTTAAATTGTTACTCAGGAGGTTTGAGACTAAGAATAATTACACACTATTGTATAAACTCTGCATTAATTCATTCAAAAGGCCAAGATGGGGTGGCAAGGGACATCTTCATCTGATATTTCCTATCTTTTACATCATTGGTCTTGCCCAAGATTTGTTTGGTCTGTGTTTGGTTGTGGTTTTGAGTGTTTTCTGGGGAGGTTTTGGGGTATAATTTAAATCTTTATTACACATATTATAGCAGCATGCAGGTGGTTCATTGACCTGGGCAGTATGCAAATCAAGTTTGCAGCCATCAGTTATTTTTACCTATTATAAACAGGCCTATAAAGTTCATGTTATTTTCAATTATTTGACCTTTCCTTTTTTTTCTCCATGTGTCTTCCCTTACAGCTTTATCACCCATTTTTCTTATTCTGCATTTTAACCAGGTGTTTCCCTCTGATGGCAAATCCCAGAGTTTCTTTGTAGTCAGAACTACATTTCTCATTGTTGCATGATCCCTGCTACCTCTCTTAGGAGTGGTATACACTTGCTTTGAAGTGAAACTATGTGCTTTAAGTTCCCCCCTCAGTGAAATTTATGATTGTAACTCTTGAATTGCTTGCCTGCCTCCATTTTAATCCTTTGTGATTGGTTGGGTTGGGGTTTTTTTCTACAAGTTTTAGATCTTTACTTATGTTTATGCTTTCTCTATTCTGTTTTCCTATACCTAGGTAAAAGTGATCCTGGAATTTAAAGTCTGGAGTTCAGTATTAGTCTTTCCTTTGGAGACTAAGGGGAGACCTCATCGAAATCTGCAGCATCCTCACAAGAGGGACAAGCACTAATGCCTTCTCTCTGATGCCCAGTGATAGGACTCAAAGAGCAAAATGAAGATGTGTCAGGGAAGGTTTAGACTGGATATTAGGAAAAGGTTCTTCACCCAGAGAGTGGCCAAACCCTGGAACAGGCTCCCCAGGGAAGTGGTTACAGCACCAAATCTGACAGAGCTCAAGAAGCATTTGGAGAATGCTCTCAGGAACATGGTGTGATTCCTGGGGATCTTTCTGTGCAGAGCCAGGAGATGTATTTTGATGATCCTTGTGGGTCCCTTCCAACTCAGGATATTCTATAATTCTTCCAAATATATGCCAATACTTTAGCTGCACCTGTCACTGCCATAGATTTCGAGTTCATTGTCCTGACATTTTCCTTCTCAAAACTTATGGTGAAGAACATTTATCTTGCAAGGGCTCTGGCTCATGAGACAAGGATAGTTTCAGGCAATACACTGGGATTGATTTTTTGGCAAAAGATAGGCACTGATTCTATATTTGGGAACAGGAAAAAGGAAGAGAAATTACTGAATCTGTATCTAGTGTCCACATTAATTGTTATTAGAGGGACAGCTTGGCTGGAGAGGGGGGTAAATATCCCATGGCACCTTTTTCTCATACTTCCTCCAGTGTCTGCTGGTGTCCCAGGTCTCCTGGTGCTTGAAAGCAAGGGGTGGGTTGCCTGCACTTAACCTGCTGCCATGTGGTTCATTTGCACTTGCACTGAACTACCTCCTGTGGTCTATAGGGCAAAGCATGAAGGGAGGAAAGCATTTGAGCACAACTGGCCCTACTGAACCTTTGATGAACTTGGCTACTTCCAAAATGGGAATTTAGAGAATTGTATTATACACCATATTCATATTGTGGGATTAGAAGTTACTTAAAACTGGAAATGATCTGCTGGGTAGTATTTAGTATGAACCACTGCATGTGGTAAATGGTACAGTAAATCCTTTAAAACCAGTCATAAAAATTACAATCCTATTACCTCATCCTCCTGGGTGCAGCAGTCCCAGCCCTTTGCAGGGCTCTCTCATGCCTTCTCTGCAGGAACAGCAACAGGAATGAGCCAACCTGTGTGTGCAGGATGAACCAAACATCTTAAAATAGCTGGACTCAGGACTTCCACTGCTTATGTCAGTGAACCAAGAGCATCAAACCAGCCATGGGCTGCCTACACGAGCCCATGCTCCTAAAGCATCTTCTGATATGGCAAGGTTTATTAGATCACTAACTTGGTCTCTTTAATATCACACTTGATATGTTCAGGTTGACGCTGGGAAGGTAGCAATCACTTGACTCTAAATGGTGTACTGAAGTCCATTTGTCCTATGCCTTTTTCCCTGTCGAGACAGAAGACATTCAGTCATGAGTAGACTCATTATTTTGCAGTGGAAGCCATTTCCCTGAGGATTTCCAGTGTCAGGATTTAATCCCCGTTTGGCACTCTGTGGGATAATAGAAACCTCTTATATGACTGCATGATATACTTGAAAAACACTGAGACCAGCGTATTCTCGAATCAACAGTGGTTTATCTTCACTCTTCTTGTCGGTGATAATGGGGTCCCTGCAGCTAAAAAACCTAATTCAATGAATGAGAATACTTCCCCACACATTATCCTGCTCATTATAATTTCCAAGCTTAAGGAATAAGATAATACTGGTCACTGAGAATAACACAAAGGGAAAAGCAGTGACAGAAAGTCTCTCCTAGTCAATTCAAGCTGTGTAGCTTGGATTCCATGTGAAAAATGTTGCTAAATTAACCTACACAGATAGCACACTGGCTCCAGTATTATCTTAATATCATCAAAAGAGTAATTCTGCACAAGCCTATTGTGGTTGTTTTTTTCTATTTTGAAGTTTTATTAATAGTTGTAAAAGATGTTGCAAGCTCTGAAGAATCCTTAAAGCTTTGCCTGTGCAATTTTCCTTGCAATTCTCTTTTTTTGATGCACCATCCTTCAAACTGAAGTGTGGTAAAATGAAGGAGTGAGCAACTCAACATCATGGAAAGCAGGGGATTTGAGAAATCAGACTGAAGGGGGCTTTTCTTGCAAGGTGGAAGATGAGAAGCTCTGAACCATCAAATTACTCAGTTTCTACTGTAAAAGTCATGACAAAAAGCCTTTTTGGACTCAATAATCCTTATGGGTCTATTCAAACTCCATATATTGTCTATTCAATGATGTTTAAAATCTTAACAATTATTTGCTGGCACTTATTTGGCTTTTGTTTCCCTTGTTAGATGGGTTGTTCACAACAAAATCTCTCAGAGAAACAAGGGTGTCAGGCTCTTTACTCTCTATCCTGTACAGCCTCATTTGCTTTTGCTTAACGTTGGGCAATGTTAAGCACATCTTTCCATAAATTACCCTGGTGCACAAATTTTAAAGAGCGTAACACAGCTTAGTGCAGCATTTTATTGTATTTTGGGCTCATGGACATTGCTAGAATGTTCAGATTCCCAGGTTTTAAGGATATATCCCCTCAGTAGAAATGAAAGGTTTCACTGTTTGATAATCATTTTTAACACCAGGGCAAGGCAGAAATAGACAGAAACACATAATCTTCACCTAAGGGAGCCCTAAACCCACAGTGTGAAGTTTTTCTTGGGAAGGTACAACTGTACATTTATTTCTTTTTCTCATAGCCTTCCCTAGTATTCTGGTTTTGATCCCTGTGCCTATCTGACCCTTCAGAAAGGATGGGCAAAAAGAGACATATTTTGGAGGAAAACTTTAAACAAAATGCAGGCTTCTCCCAGGATAGGGTGTAAGTTTGCATAAACTTGTTCCAAAAAATGAAGAAAAAAAAAAAAGATGATCAAAAGGAACAAAAGCTAAAAATTTGTATTTTAAAAACCAAAATGAACATGAAGAAGAGCAAATTCTCAGATGTTTAATTTCTTTGAAGGTATGCACAGCGCTGGTAGACTCCACTCAGTACTTTACCCTCAGAGGTCAATGTACAAAACAATCTTTTAAAAGGCTCATTTGAAAAGCTTGCTTCTGCTGTGGCTGTAAACAGCTGACTTCAGGAAGATGAGGAGCAAGAGGTCTGAAGACTTCTCTGTGGCCTTGGTATGGATAAAAAGATGTGAAGTGTAACCTGCATGAAATTATCTGGAAAAGCAGCAGCAGCTGGAGCCCTTCACGTGCAGAACTCCTGCTGCAGAGAGAACATGGATCAGAGGCACATACACCATAACACTCTGTACCCACATCCCCCTAGAGGGCTCTTCCTAATGATAACCTTAACAGCTCAAACCATAACAACAGATTGTGGCTTAGCCTTGCCCCAATACACTGAAAAGAGATCCCAGGATTATTTTGCCAAGAAAAGAGAAGAGGTGCATTGTGCTTGTCAAGCAGAAAAG
Organism: Lichenostomus cassidix; assembly: GCF_008360975.1. Lineage (NCBI taxonomy): Eukaryota > Metazoa > Chordata > Aves > Passeriformes > Meliphagidae > Lichenostomus > Lichenostomus cassidix. The sequence continues at coordinate 103,340,368 of NC_139482.1, read as the reverse complement.
ACTGCAGAGCAGAGACCTGGAGGAGGAGCACCATAAAAATCCAGAAGGGGATGGGACTGCCGTCCCACATGCACTGCCTATGGGCCACTGTTTGTGAGTGCCTGATACATTGGAATACTTCATCCACCCCTTTCTAGCCATTCTTGAGTTGTCACCTTAGGAAAATGGTGATACTCACACATACCTTCTAAATATAAAGTTACAATGCCTTCAGAGACAATTCTGTGCAGAGATAAAATCACTTATAACAACCCATGCTCACACCAGTTCCAACAGGGTTCTCAGTCTCTGAATCAGTCAGGTGTCAAGATGTCAGTCCTGTTCTCTGAGGCTGGGGATAAATTTCTGGTTCAAAGGTCTCAGGTCTGCTATCCTGGAGGACAATTTGGATATGGGGATTTATGTTCCCTCTCATAGCCCAGCCTCTTCAGGTGTCAGTTCATGTTCACACCTCTCCCAACTCCTCTTTCTAAGGACTTCTTGACTGTTAAAGTAGTCAGACTATTAGTTTTTTAGCTCTACTCAGGGCACAGAATGTCTTTTTTTTTTCCCTAGGAACTCTCAACATTTTAGATGCTGACTGAATAAAGTAATTTTCTACTAAAACTGAAAATTTATCCTGTTACTGACTGCGCCACAAGTTGAATAACTGCAAAGAAATATAATCGTATAATCACTACTTTGTAACTGACTTCTGGAGATCACCCAGCTCAACTCCCCACCCAAAACTGAGATAATTTTAAAGTAAGATTCAACTTCAGAGTTAAATTAGACCCTTGTATAATTAAATTTTAAATAGCTCAAGGTAGACTTTACCTAACCTCTCTGAGCAACTTGTTGCAGTGTTTGACTACCTTTATTGTGACATTCTTTTCAACAACTAATTGACAGTTTCTACCTCACAGTTGCATCTGCTGCCTCTTTTCCTTTGAATCATTTTCTTTAAGTTCCAACATTAGGCAGATGAAGGCAGATCAAGACAGTTCAAGTTCCTTAGGTATTTTCATTTCAGATTGCACAAACCCGTTTCTGTCTGCCTTTCCTCATGTGTGTCATTCTCTGGTCCCCTTGGTGCATCTTGGTGTCTCTCCATTCTACTTGCTTTAATATACAAGAATCTTTCCTGCCAGAGTACCCAAATATGGGTAGAGTACTTCAGTACTTCAGGCTACTGAACAGAGGAGAGTGGCCTTTTGTGTCCACCTGCTGCCTGCAATCCCAGAATTCACATTGAGGTCTGGTCACCTTTGTCACAGCAAAGCCATGCTCCTGATTCATATCCAGACCATACTATAGAGTATAAGGACTCTGAGGCTTTCCAACCATTCTGCTCCACCCCTGTCCTGTTGCATGAGTTTATTCCACCACTAGTGGAAGACTGCATTTTTATTCCCAAGGTAAATCAATGTTGGCTATTCCAAATCACTCACTTGTTCCCAGTCTTCTTCATAAGCCTGTGTGTGATTTCCAGGGGGATTTGCTCTATATACTTCCCAGAAACTGAGATTAGGTTGACCAGTCTGTAATTCCCAAGTCTTTTGCGCCTTTCTTCCTGAAGAGGTGCATGACATTTTCCTTCCTCATCAGGGAGATTCCCCAGTTGCTGCGACCTTTCACAGGTGATGCAAAGCAGCCTTGCAATGACATTGGCCACTTCTCATGGGACCTTTGGAACACAATTGTTTTGCCAGCCGGTGACTAACCATATTTTTTACTGACTCCTTTTTAAGTGAAGGATCCATCAAAATTTATTTGGATAAAATAAATAGAACCACATGATCATCATCTCTGGCACTTAGTCACCTGCTAATTTTTAGGTGAATGATTAATTCTTTTCCTACAAGAAAGAATGTCTGCCAATTTGTAGCTAAAATTTAGTTACCTCATACAGCCTACAGAACATGCTGTATTCAAAAATTACTGTTTAAGGGTTGTTTGTAATCAACAGATGCCCTGTAGGTTGCAGCCCATGAAACAGAGATTTTTTTTCCTACACATTACACATGATCACTTATGTCTCTTGACGGGTCAGAAAGTCAAGAACAAAAGTACTTTAATTCTGCATTGTTTCAGTGATTATAATGTCAATCCTCAAAATTTTGGAGGATTTATGGTCCTAAACCATCCAGGATTCTGTAATAGAAAACAGTATCTCTGAAAAGGAAAAAAAGATCCATCCAAATTTCTACCATTCTTCTTTTGGAACAAATTATGGACATTTTGATTTCTCATTGTATAACTTCCCAGCAAGCTTCTGTCGACAACAATTTCTCTTTTATCTTTTCTCACTTTGCATTTCTAAATCTTCTTGCTAATCACCTGGATTCTTACTTTGATACATAAACAAATAATTAAGAATAGTTTACTTGTATGCCCTTTTGTTCTTGTAAAGTGTGTTCTTAGTGGGGATTATGACTGAGTCTAGCTTGGTTTTTTCCTCCTGTCTTCTGCTTGCTAAAACTTCTTGGCAAGTTTTGAATTTATTTTTTAGCTTATACAAAGCAATACTGCTTTGAAACATAGCTAGGAAATAAAAGATGAAGAACCAACACTGTTGGTAGTATTATTATTCCTTTGTGTCTTGAGAGAAATGGATTTTTTCATTGGTGATGAATAATGAAATATTCTACCCTAATACAGACTGTTCTCCTTTGTCACGTAAGCAGCTTCCCTTGATTGCTTCTATATCAGTGTGTAATGTCCATGATCAGGTGTTCCTACTTGAGCTTTGATTTGATTTTGGTGCTCTTCTCAAAAAACTATCTTTTTCATAGATGTTGATTTCTTCAGTGACAGCTGTATCATTAGCAGTTAAAAAACTGTGCTCAGGTCTGCACACAGACTGTGTTAACACTCTGTGCGGTCATCTGCAGTCTCTCTGCCCCCTACCTTAGGCCAATTCTAGTACTTTAAATTAGGTATTGCAGAAAACAGACACAGAAAATTGTATTGCTGGCCTGTTATTCTTGCAGTAGTCACGAGGACCAGTTTTGAGAAGGCGCACTTTTTCAATGTAACTTTTAGTGAAAAAAAAGCATAGAGAATGTTTTCACACTGTGCAAGTAGCACTTAGAACTGAATCATATCTCTTGGGTGAGTCTGTTGGGACCTGCTGAGGATATTGTGTCTGAGCATCACAAGAGGAGGCAATGTCCCTTTAACACAGGATATGACAGGGTAAGTCCATGTCTTTGCTGCAAAGGAGTGAATTAGCCTTTATTCATCCTTTGGAAATCTCAGCCCTAGCTCAGAGGTGCAGTTATTATCAGCATCTTTCACCCAAGCAACATAAGAGTACTAGAATGCTAAAGGCCAGAGGCTGGCTGGTTTATCTGTCCTATTATTCCATCTAACAGAAGGTCCAGGCCTATCTGATTTCTGTCTTCAAAAGCTGTAGTTTTTCAGATACTATCAATCGACTCAGACAGCATTGCTTCTTTTTACCTGTACTGTACACACTGATCTAGCTTTGTAATTTTCTCTCTGAGCAACACATTCCTTCTTTAACTCCCTGAAGCACCCTAGTTCTAGCCAGCTTTGGGTTTTTCCCTTTCCCTTTCCCTTTCCCTTTCCCTTTCCCTTTCCCTTTCCCTTTCCCTTTCCTTCTCTCTGTCTTTGCCCAGGAATAAAAACAGCCATTTCCACTCTGTGGTGCACCTCAGATATATAATCAGCATTTGCTCTGCCTTAGATGTAGCCCAGCAGATGATCCTGACACTCCACTGACTGCATTATAATTAAGTAAATATATTCAAGGTGATGCTGCCTGCAGATTCACAATGAAAACAACAGATGTAGCTTCAACAAAAAATTTTGAAGATGCTTATTTTTAACTTGTTGTTATATGGTAATGCTTTTAGTGTACTCTCTTTAATGCATTAAAGGTGAGCAGACTGCACTTTTACTTACAGAGCTGCTGAGAGTGAGATGTCATGAGCCAAAGTGTCTCTTAAATGTAAAATTTAAAATTACAAATAGAATACATGCAATCAAAAATATTTTAAAAAGGAAATATAAAATTGCAAAATTAATATTTAAAATTATCTGAATAGTCCAATTCAGTACCCTGATTCTGAGATCTACCAAAAAATGTGAGGTAAAAAATAAAAGCTAGAACTTTCAGTTTCAGATCAGTCACTCACTGGGGCAGTCTGCTGCCATAGTCCTTACCTCCAACATGTAAAGCTCCTCCTCCAAGAAGAAACTTATGCTGACATTTCTGTAAATTATGATCTCTCCCATAAAAATATTCTCTTTCCACTAGTACTGACACCCCGTTTCTATAGTGCTCAGCCCAGTCTTTTCTTCATTAACGTTTCACTGGTGACGGTTTAATTACAAACAACAGTAGTTCTCTGCAGCTAGACCTTTCCTTCATGAAACTTCACAGAAGGATTTAACCTGGAAATAAGTCTTTTTTCCCTGATACCAGTAAAATCATACCAGGCATAAATGTAGACCAACACAGCCAAAATATTTTTAACATTTTTTTCCCAGTGATCATGAAGGGCAGATTTCAGATAATTAATCTGGAGAGCAGCGTGACATGTATTATAATATTTTCATTACTTCAGCATGCCCTCTCCTACCTGATAGGATGACTTATCACAGGTCAGGAAATTTAAAGTTCTCATGAATGGAGGGTAGCCAACAAAATCTTCCTGATGGGAGAAAGCTCTTTAACTAGCCAGAATCTATCTTGTGATAACTGCTGGTTGCAACAGCTGTCCTTATACTTTGGTGTTTAAGCATGCCTGAGGGGGAGGAAGCAAATAAGGGACATGAAAATCACTTAGGGACTCAGCAGCCTATGTCTGAAAAGCTCTTTGGGACACAAAAGTTTCCCATTACATGTATTTTCAGGTGCCATCATTCCCAGTGCAAAGCTTGCTGTTATGAGACAGGATAATAGCCAGTCTAACACAGGGTTTGAGGGTGGGATGATTTATAATCACCACAGAAAATGTTTCTGAACATCAAGTGTCATTCTACACAAAAAGAATTAAGCAGTTGGGCATGAAAAATGCGTGGACATGAAATTTAGTATCTTACGGTTTCTAGATGGTGTGCAGGTGAAAAATTCTTACTAGTCCCCTATTTCTCACTAAAACTCCCCAAGTACATGAGAGCACTCTGTGTATATTACTTTAATAGTTAAGCTATACTGGAAAAAACAACTGTTATTTTCCCCTTCAAGTTCTCCAAATGGAAAAGGTCAGTATTGACTGCATGCAAAATGATGATTGCTCTAAGTCGATATTTGAATCACCTCAGGATTTCCCTCTCTTCTTTTTGTTTGAATAGTTGTCAGACAAGGATTAAATTACAGATATTTGGGCAATATAGTGGAACTGAACTATTTGTGAAATAAATACAACCAGTAACCCTGAAACACATATGTTTAACAGCAATGCAGAAGAGCAGAGTAAGAGTAAGGCAGCTGGTTGAGTAACAGCTAATGTTTTCAACTTTTCTGCAGAGTGCCAACATATATATACACTATTAGAAAAGAAGGAAAACACAGTCCTGAGAGAAAAGCCTGTGAAACATTACTGGGTTGTGTAATATCCCTTTTCCCCCCTTCCCCTTCTCCTTCTCCTCCTACCCAGAATCAGAATCACAGAATGGGTCAGGTTGGAAGGGATCACAGGCAGTCACCTGGTCCAATCTCTGCTCTAAAAGGATCATCCCAGAGCACGTGGCACAGGAGAGTGCCACGAGAGTGCCAGGAAAGAGAACCAGACAGTTCTTGAGTATCTCCAGTAAGGAAGACTCCACACCCTCTCTGAGCAATCTGTTACAGTGCATGGTCACCCACGCAGTAAAGATTTTATTCCCCATATTTAGGTGGAACTTCCTGTGCATCAGTTTCTGCCCATTGCCTCCTGTCCTTCTCCTTTCAGAATACTAAACAATAAATAAATATATATATAAAAAAATGCATTATAGGGAACAAAGACCCCACCTTTACAATGAATGACCAAGGATCTTAATATCTTAATACTTCTCTTCTTCAGCATACCTACAGTTAGGAGGCTTGATTGCAACATGTGGAGAAACGCTTAATTAGATGTAGTCTGCTTTACACTTCTTTTTCACTTCCTGGGCATGCTACACTTACATCTCTGTTGCAAGCCTGTATCTTTTAATTTCTTAGTTAATTTCTCTCTACCATCATCCTTTTTTTTTTGTCTGCCACATTTCCTGCCCAGATTACCACTTTGCATTTCTTACTTTATTTTTTGCTTATCCACTGTCTTTCTCTTTCATCTTTCCTCTCTCTCCTTCCTTAATGCCTGCTTTCAAAAGTGCATCTCATTATCTGTTATCTGATACAACAGTGACATTTCATTCAGTAGGCTAGATGGTAGAAATAGTCCTTTATGCAACTCTGCAAAAAGGAAAAAGTACACTTTTTTGTTAAAGTATTTTATCTATCAAGTTTGCAATCTAAAATTTACAAAAAAAAAAAAATCAAAACCAGCTCTTTCTTGAAAAATTATTTTGCTCAAAAGCTTAAGTAGTTCATTCTTTCCAAGTGCTAATTTTCAAAAGCCTGGACTAAAGTCACATCTTGTGTTTGCAATTACCTAAATACTTCATGGTCAAGTTCACTTCTCTTAAGAGATGTGTGTCAGACCAAAATCCTAAGAAAACAATTTTGAAGAATCTTCATATTTAATTAGTCAGGTTGCTGATTTGGTTTTGTTTGGGTCTTTTTTATTAATTAGGATTCTGTCTCTTAAAAGGATGTGCAGAAAGTCAGTTCTGGAGCTGGTTCTTCCCACAGAAGTCCAGTTCAAAAGAACCTGGAGCAGAGGAATCTGGAAGACAAGTGAGTAAAACACCTTCTATGGCCACTTCACACAAGCCACTGTGTTTTTCAGTGAGATCTGAAATGAACTACAGCATTATAGAGAAGTGTGGCAAAAAATAAATTAAAAAAAAAACAAACTGCTGGTATCTGTAGGTGGGTCCCATGAGGCAAAGATGAAAAGGGCATATTTGCTCACTGCTTCAGTGTAGGCTTCCCAGAAAAAACCTGTGACCCAGACTCTGAGGTAAAAGAACTCTTTGAAACTCAACAGGCAAACACCTTCCACTGACAACCAGTCATGGCTTGTCAAGCTCTTCATCCCCATAGATTGTCTCAGCATTTCTGACAGCATGTGATAGGAAAGGCAGATTGTCTTTTATATTAAATATGAGGCCAGCGTTTGTGGCTTTTCTCACTATGGAAGGCACCCTATATGTGTTTCTTCATAAAATGTCCTCCAAATCCTCAGCCACAAATGCATCCAGTTTAACAGCCACCTCATCCCACCCTGCCTTACAAATGCATCCATGTCCAGAGCTGTGCAAAGTTACTGCTGCATCAAAAAATGGAAAAACACTCATTTTACATGTTGCTGAAGGTGGAAGTAATTTCAAGCTTTCACAAAGCAAAGAAGCAGTTTTCAAAGGTAGAACAGTGTCATCTTCACATTCAAATATTCTCAGAAAAGACATTAAATTCTGGAATGTTCCGCTTTTGTACAGTTGACAGCACTTTGCTACAGCTCCTGAACTATCTGTGGCTCCAACATTCACACAGTGAAAAGAGTCCATAAAAAGTCACTATGCATTTGGATCAAAGGCTGAGTAGTTTGAGCTGACTTCAGAATAAAACTAAGGTCACAAAGTTGGCATTGCAGAACCAAAACAAACAAGCAACACCTTAATTAGTATTTGCTAGAGATATATTAGTAGAAATAATTCCTGTGAATTATCAAATACAGAGCAGGGCTTCTGCAAAAACTCAGGCAAAATGCCACAGACAATATCTTTGATGGCAAATTTTGCCACCCTTAACCACCCATATCTATACCTCAATTAAGGGAAAAGGAATAAAAGATAAATGCAAACCATAAATAATGTTTTGCAAATACATATTTTAGCCAACTGCAGTTTCACCTGTGCACAAATATGACATTGCCTTGCAAGCTTGTCACTCCAGTGCTGTCAGAGCAGTCTTGGCTGGTGTTTTTCCACAGAATATCTTGGAACATAATTCTGTCCATCCTCTATGTCAAGGAAGGTGCAAGTTTATAGCTGGCCACATGCATTATGAAACAAGTTCAGCAGACTTTTTCTGAGCTTATTCCTACTATGCAGATCTCCTGACAAAGGCCAGAGTGATTGCTGTTAGTCTCTGTCATGTGTTTTGGAGAACAGCTGAAGTGGAGGATGAAAGAATGACATCTCAATGGAAAGACTTCCTAAGTAATCCCAAGTAGGCATCCTGTTTCTGAGTTGGGATCATCATAATATCCGTAGTCTCCATACAGAAAAGCATTTATGGATGACAGCACATCTAACCAACAGTAATTTGGATTAATGTACCACCACGGGGAATTAATTGTCCAGATTATATGCAACAAGAAGGTGGCCATTTATCTTGCTGATAACCTCCAAATACAGAAAGAATATTACTTTTGGACCTTATCTCTCCCTCTGTGGGTTAATTTATAATCTTCATGTATGGACTTATGCTGGGGAATTCTTTAGAAAAGAAGAGAAGACAATGTACATCTGTACATCAGTCTTTTTTCTTTTCTTCAGTTTTTATGGGTACAGCTGAGAACTAATGAATCGATTTGGAGAAGTAGTGGGACTATTTCCCTTATTTTATCTTTTGGTAGTGAACTAACTTATCTTTAGCTCTAAAAATTATTGTTGAGTTTACTTTTTGATTAATTGTGGTCTTGGATTTATTTTACAGTATTTGTTTGGAATTTGCGCTATTCATGATGTGTTAATCATTGATCCAGTTGTATTTTTAGGTACCCCAGCCAACAAAACGACAAATCTTCTAACTGAATCCTTTCTTTTGAATATTTTAACATTTGATATTAAAATCATGCCCAAAACTGGGAGGGAAATGAATGCAAAATATTTGTGAAAAAATCTTGTAGTGTATTTATGCAATTTGCTTAATGCTGTGCTTGGAATCCCTATCACTGCTCAAGAGAAACTGGCAAAAATGAGTCTCAGGTGAAATGCAAATTAATCCATTCAAGGAACTTTATTTTAAAATAGCAAAGGGAACTTAAATTTCTTTTCATACATAACAGCAGCCCCATAATCTCATACAAGTTCAGACACATCCTCATTGTTCCTCACCTTTCTCCAGAGTTACAGTTTGTTTTTTGGGTAGCTCTCTCCTGAGAGAATTGTGATGGACACATTGCTCTGACCTGTGCTGATCCCCTTAGTCAAACACTGCTTAAGCACTTCTCAGTACATCATTAAAGGAAAATCACTGTGTTGTTTCAGACAATTATCATTTGACATATACTGAGGGTCTCATGCTGGCAGTACTAAAATACTGTCTGGATTTCTTGAAGATTCTGAGTGTAAACTTCCACCTTCAGTGTGTTGGATTTCATTTTGTGGACCTGTTGTGACAAAGAAAAAAGAGTTCATCAGAGATCTGATTAAGTTGGTGGTTTAATCTGATTAAATTGGTGGTTACATTTATTATATCCCAAGCAGAATATCGTGTCAGTCAGTAGCATAAACATTTGGTTCTTTAAAAACCGGGTTTGAAAAGCTAAAGATCATTATAAGCCTAATCAGTTGGTATAAATATCAAAAGTAAACAACAAAAATTAAATATGTTAGAAATATCTGAAGAACATTTAATTTAATATTCAAAAAAGTCTATCCACGGCCTAAATCTAGAATCCCAATGTAATGCTACATCAGTTGAAAGAGAAATAAAAACATGTTTTAGAGGAAAAGTGAAAGCAACCATGAAAGTACATGCATATAAGATATGGAACCAAAGACAAAGTTTTTAATACTGTAACATAGAAAGCAGAAAATTATTAGGGAAAGGCAATGAATGTATGAAGACTTATGTAACTCATAATTAAGACCAGTTAAAGGAGATCTTTAAGACTTGGGGCAGTTCCTAGTTGTTTTTGCTTGATCTTGCAAGCATATTCAAGAAAAACAAATCTAAGAAAGCAGGTCTTTGGGCAGCTGAGCTCATTGCCCCTGGGAGACAGTACAGGTCCATTATTTATACAAGTAATAAATAATTAGGGAGAAAAATGGGAGTGTTCAGCAAATATTTCTCTTTTGTACATGTGGGGGAAAAGGCGATGGCTTTAATGACCCAGATCATGATGATGAAATAAATTCCTTTACAGTAGTGACACCATAAAATATTAAATGCATAATAAAACTATGATATTCTGTAGCATCTTTGAATAAGTGGACATAGTTTGAAATCCTCTCTTTAAAACACTGTTTTAGTTTTCTGGACCAGTAATGCCAAACTTCAAGAAGTCCAGGAACTCAGCAGATGTCCCAGAAAGCTGCAAGGAAAGAAGCTTCACAACATTTTGAAAAGGACAAACAGGATGACCTATCCTAACGTTGATCACCAACTAAATAATGCAACAACCACTTGAGGAGAGTTAATGGATGGTAATATAATTAATATCAATCAACATGGCTTATGGAAAATAAATCTTGTCATATTAACTTCCTTCTTTTAAATGAAATTAGTCAGTTGACCTAGCAGTAGCTCTCATTTAGTGGTAAATAGAGCACTCTGAATGGATTAAAATCAGGCTAACTTCTCAGTCCCAAAACATCTTTATGAACAAGTAATTATCCCAGAATGGCCATGTTGCTATCAGAGTTCAACAAGGATTCATCTAATGTAAAGAGGATTTATACTTCAGAGCAGAAATTTTGTTCCTCCACTACTTGAGTAGCACAAACAAAACCCTTCAGTCTCTCCTCACAACATCCCAGTGACACAAACACAGCAATTTGCTACTGCCACACCACCTACACCACACACCATGCAAAGCACAACAGACCATGAGTTGCTGGAAATTTTTTCCCAAACTTTCAGTGGTGTCAGGAAAGGAGAGCATGGAGAGATGTTTTTTCCTGCATCTCAAGAAATGCGTTTCAAATTACAAATAAAATTAGATAAAATAAAGGATAAACAGTCCTTAATGAAATAAAGGATAAACAGTCTTTCACTTGACTACAGAAAATGGCTGACATGGATGACAAAAAATGGACTAGACAGTAATCAAGAAAGGAAGAAATGTCTCTTTGCTGCTTGGGTGTACAAGATACAATTTGGAACACAGTAATGCAAGCAAAGGCATAAGTAGTATGGAAGAGAGATATTTAGATGTATGAGCCAGGTGATGTATGTAGCAGTTCAGCAGAGATAACCTTTTTCCCATAAATATGTGTGATTTTAGAGTATATTGTAAGACTGATACCCAAGCTTTCCCTCAAGAACAGGGATTTGAGTCCTGAAATGCAGGTTAGCCAGTGAGCACAGCATTTAGGCAGAAACGAAAAATATAATCTAAAAGGGTTTCTCTGCTAATTCTAAAATAGAAAAGCGTAGTATAAAAGTCTTTTGAAAAAATGTTTTCTAAATGAATGTTAAGCTCCAGGGGGTTACCCAGGGAGCTATATATTACACTGACATTAACACCAAATGGGTTCATCTTGGTTAATGTTCTTACAGTGAATGCCAAAGTAATTCATCACTAGTGGTTACATATGGTAAAGTATTAACACATTTCATCAGGAAAACATCCTTTGAATGTCATGGTTCCGGCACTTGGGACCTGAGAGTAGTTCAAGATGCGTGACACAAACCACTATCACATTTTCAAATGCTATTTTACAAGTTATAGATTAATCTGGTGTCTGCTAAGTAGGTACGCAAATATTTGATTACTTGACAGCAGTTCACAGCCTACTGAGAGCAATCACTCATAGGAAAATTAAAGGTGAGTGCATTTTAATGCAACATTTTTTTAAAACACTGAAGACCACCTTTTTCCCAAAATTCAGGTTTGTGAAGAAGTTTGTTTACCCCTCCTCCCCAAACAGATATGCTCAGATAGTCCAGATTTGATCACTATTGCCCAAAGTGAGAAGTAAATTCATTCCAGAAATAATAAATACACAGTGGAAATGGGTATCTGTTGCTGTCTTGCCCAGAAGCATGGGGAAGATCATAACAGTGGAATTGTTCCCGTGCCTTCTGGTGCTGAAGGTATGCATTGGATGTCAGAGTTGGCCACCAGAGGATAGAAAAGGTGGGTCTAAGAGTCACCACTGACAGTGCAAGCCTGTAAGCCTTCTGGTGAACAGAGAACTTGCACCTCATACTGAGTCTCTGGACAAAATTAAGGATTTCTTATTGCACAGAACCATATATATCCATGTATATGTCAGGGATGGCTGGTGGAGACTGTGGAAAGAAACCAAGTTTGAAGTCCATGGATAAAGGATGGAGAAGCTGATCCTCCTGTTTGCTCAGATTTTTCACTCTTCTACATTATCCATGTACATGGAAAACTTCTGTCTTCTACCAACCACAGTGGTGTGAATGGAGCTGTGGTAACTGGGGAAGAAACTAGTCTCATCATCTCAGATCCCTGACATTGACCGTCATGACATTACTCAAGAGCTCAGGGTGGCAGAAAGGGATTTTAGAGGTTGCAGATGCACCATTCTGTGACTTTTCTCTTGACCTGTTCTTTCACAGGGTTTGACTCAACACACAGGTGTTACAAGTTCTCTTTTCCCTGGCAGGATCAGGACAAGTGAGACAAATGTCACAACCAGTACTTATGGGTACAACCTTAAATAATAAAGCTGTATCAGGATAACAATAATAATAACAACAACAACAACAGTATCAGGCTGTTGTTATTATTAACAGTAGAAAACTATCCCCGTGGTGCTTATTCCCTCACATAGTTTGCTCTCACTCCTGGTGGCCCAGCTGGAGCAGCAGCTCAGGGGTCAGACCCAGCTGTTGACTTAGAGGCAGAGGGACAGCAAATCCCTCAAGAAGTCCCTTGTTTCATCAGCATATGTATAATCCCATATTCTTTCTCTAAATAGAGCACATAAAATCCTTCATGGATGTAGTTGGATTTATACAAGCTGTTGTTGATGGTGGGGTGTGCTGGTGGCCTTGTGCCAATCTGGACAGTCTGTGGTGTCCTGAGTTTATCAGCTCTGATGTATCCAACAAGACACCTAGTCTGAAAAGCTTATAAACTCTTAGCAGCCTTTCATACACTACCTCTCAGCATGTACTTTTTCTCTCCTTGACCAGCTATTTTTGGTACTTTTTTCTCTATCCACACCCTATATCTGCAGAGCTCAGTTATACAAATTGACAAAGAGGCTTTTATGACACAAAGGCCTCACTTCAGACACGTAAAATGTCTAAAATCGGCAGAGTGCATAGCAAGTCATAGCAAGCATTTTCACACAATACCTTTGTTGTTTTCACTGATAAATTACTCTTTCTACCTACTTAAGAGTTCAGAAGCCAACAGATGTAAGCCATGAGCAAATTAGACACAGCCTGGGAGATTTCATCCATGCTGAAGGTGAAAACATTTATTTTAATATTCTTTTACCTTTATTACAGAGATCACCTACCAAATTTAGTTTTGACCTGTTAGGGTCATATTGCCTTTATACCGGGAAGAGTGGGTGGGACATTGGAAGGGCAAAAGGAAACGATGAAAGGAGAAATGGCTGAAGGAAGAAAAAGTCCTGAAGATTTTCTGTCCCTTCTTGAGCTCAACTCATTATGTTACTCCTTCTTTTTAGAACATTTGAGCTAGTCATTTCTGCCCCAGAAAAAGAAACTCTAAGCTTCTAAACTTGCAAGCCCCAGACAAGAAACACTATCCTCCTTTCAGAACTCTCTAGGGCAGCATGCTGACCTTAGCAATGCAGCAACACCCACGTTTTTGAAAGCAGAGTCATCCCCGAGTCTTCTCTACCATGGTCATGGCCATGGTGCTGACAAAGGAAAAGCAGAATAGAGGTAGCTGTCATGTTTCATCCACTTGTCTGAAGGAATGAACTGACGCTGAAGGGCTCCGCCATATGCATAACTTTTTGTATGCAAAATGTCCTTTTAGCTGTCCTTGGATAATAAAAGCGCTCATGAGAAGTTAAATATGAAACGCACATTTTTTGTCCAACAGTCAAACAAGTGATATACAGCTTTTCCTGTCATGTCAGATTTGGAGGAACAATAACAAAATCAAAAAACTCCAAAATTTTCCTACTGCCTTTTAACTGTGCTGGTTTGACTTGATGGCTTTGTAAATTATAAAAGAAACAAGATACTGACTTGCCCCCAGTGTAACCCTTGATTAAACCAGTGCTTTTTTAGGTACTCAAGTTTGGCAGCACCCTCTGCAAAAGATGTCATATGCACTCTGCTCACAAAACTTCATCTGACTGCAATGCATATTCATTAGCACCAACCATTTGGAGGGATGCTGTTCTCCATTTTGTCTTAAATCACTTTGAGTGGTTATGAGAAAAACTTGAGTTTTCTTCTTTTCTATTCCTAGAGCATAACAGAGTGCCCACAGCCCTGTTTGAAGTAGCAGTTCTCTTAGACATCTCCCTAGGACCTAGCACTTTTGTACCAGAAGCACAACAATGAAAAGTATAAATGGCTCAAGCAGCACAAATTCAGTATTTAGAAACAGTCTCAACAGGTTCCATCTCTGGACAGTGGTTTTTCTGGTGTGGAAACTCTAACCACAATCAGGCATTCATTTCCTTTGCATTTCATTTAAGCTGTAATAGGTGAGAAATGGAAGGTTTATTCATGCCCATTCCCAAACCTAACCTCTTCTGGGGTCTTGTAGCTATAACTGGGAAAAGAGCCACAAAGAAACACCAGTCATCCCAGCTATGCTGGGAAAGGATGCACATGCCTGGAAAGAGCTGACATGGCACTCTCATCTACTCATTTTGTGACCCGCTGACTGCATCAGAAATGCTCTATATTCTGGCTGACAGGAGCTGAGTGTTTACATCACACAGAGGTGCCAGAACCAGCTTTGTCCAGGCTGGTGTGTCTAGACAGGGCTGCGTCACACCGGCGAGTGAGCTCAGGACACACAGTGCTGCAGCCTGGCACCGTGCCTGAGGCAATTAATCTTGCTTTGTAGAGGGACTAATTAGTCTGGGGGAAGCACGAGGCTGACCGTTAGACCAGAGCTATCTTATTCTAGGTTTTTGCAAATGCCACTCTACAGTGCAGTGCTGTGCAGCATAATCATGCCTACAGGGAAAGTGCATGGCAAGTCCTTAAGGCCTGAGGCTGTGGGCAGCAATTTCATCTTCATTAAGGCCCTGGAGTAAAGCAGCCTTAGTGTAGGTATGAGTGTAATTGTCTTTGGGAGAGGAGGATGCTAACAGCTGGGAACAGGAGGAGCCTTGTGCTTAAGGCCCCAGGATCTCTGCATGTAACAATTAGAGAGCTGAGCTCAGCTGAAGTTTTTGGAAAATATGGACATAATGAACAGCAAACCAGAAAACTGGCTGTCCACTTCTGATACTGGGAATTTTGCAAAAGTTCATCTGGCTGAAAATCCATCCCACATTTTAAAAAAATAGTAAAATCCCAATATTATTTTATCAGCCAGATGAACAACCTGACCCAGCTGGCTGCCCAGACACCAGATTCTTTGTCCTGCAATAGGGGAATGAGCAGGGGAGGGAGCAGGCAGGGGGGCAGAGCTGCCCTTTGGAGGCAGCCTGCAGTGAGACCGAGCAACGTGATTTACAGTCACGGTCATCTGCAAGGGATGGAAACAAACAAAAGTGAGCAAACCGTGGGTGACGACTTTATTTATAAGCCTCCTACAATCTGAAAGGCAAGCAAGACTTTCTGACAGAAATCACCATCTCACCATTTAGCAGTGACACATAGGACTTTTCTTCTTTCCCATTTGACTTTTATTTCCCTGGAACTAAATATTGATGTGTTTATTTCAAACAATGACCCCAAACTCCTTTCCATTACTTTTTATTTTAAGTGAAGAAGTGCAAGAGATACAAGAGTTCTTTTTTTTGTAAGGAAAAAAAAGAAAAAAACAGAGATGTACAAAGGATCAAGGAAGGCCACTGCATGTTAGCTGAAAATAATGGATTCACTTAATCCTGCTGAGGTAAATGAAAGCTGACTGCTAAAGAGAGCCAGTGCGTCATAATAAAGTTGAATGAACTTGAGTTTGAAGTCCGGGAGAGATTTTGAAGTAAAACTGTGAGTCAAGAAGAGTTTATTTGAAAAACAGGAGTTGTAATTTGGGTCTACATAGAAATAAATGGTATCTCTCCCCTTTTAGGAATCATGCTTTAAGTCATTCCTGGAAAAGTAATAGCTTAGAGGTGACAGAGACACATGAAATTTCACAGATGCTAAATAAGGGACAACGAAAACTTTTATAGAGTTGTCATCACATCACTGTATTATTGGCTTACAGATACAATAAATCAGTGTTCTAAGAAATAGAGCAAGGAAAATAAAGACATGGTGTCATCTGCAAATCCAGTAGATGTCTAAAATTTTCCAATGGATCTCTATC
Organism: Lichenostomus cassidix; assembly: GCF_008360975.1. Taxonomy (NCBI): domain Eukaryota; kingdom Metazoa; phylum Chordata; class Aves; order Passeriformes; family Meliphagidae; genus Lichenostomus; species Lichenostomus cassidix. The sequence goes on along the minus strand of NC_139482.1, from coordinate 103,323,914 downwards.
AATGCTTCCAGGGTCCTCATAAACACCATATGGGTCACTATTCACAATGATGACCTAAATTATGCTGCTTCTTACCCTTCATGTAAATTTTATCAGAATTTTAGATAATTTTTTCTTCCCTTTGCTTAAAAATAATGCAGAAAGACCACAGCCAAAAGAGTAAGCCATAGATGTAAACCATGTTTCTAATGACACTGACCTCTGCCAGGGGCCAGGGTAGCCCACATAGTGACAGCTGTGCTGATTGACAGATTTACGAGCAACAATATCAGAAGAACAGAAACAGCTGGCATTTTCTTATCTTTCCTAGTGGCAATGGACAATATCCATTTTCTTTAATCAGCTGGGATTTCCACCTCATAAATAAATCTCTTTCAGCTGCAAGGGTCTATGACATTGGCAGTGATAGACATTGTCACACCTCTCTGTGGTGGTGCCTCATAGTTATGACCTTCTGTGCTTTTTACCAAGTTGCAGCTTGTTAGACTGTGCTTTGTACAACTGTGAGTGATGACTTAGTATTTTGATAGTGATTCTAGATCAAACATCTTTCACAAGATAGCCTGAGAAGAGCAGACTCACTCTTTGTTTGTCCAGCCAGATCCTGTGTTCACAGGAAATGCAATCAATGATGACAAAATATCTTTTATCTTTCCTCTTCATCCTTCTTTATTGACCAAGCTCCTGTGTCACCCTGTAGTTTCACAAGCTCTTGAAGAAGAATCTCAAACAAGGAGTTTAAAAATTCTCACATCAAAATCCATGCCATGACTGTGTCTTCCTGCAAGGGTGTATCAAAATCATCTCTGCCTCCCAGCCCAGCTGTTCTGCTGGGATCCTTGTGGACTCCCAGGGCTGGCACATGCGTGACTGAGCCAGTCTGCCTCGTGCTTTACTGTTAAACATTTGAAGCTGTCATTGCAGGATATGATAAGATCCAGAGCCTGTTCCAAACACATGGTATGGATGAGATCACACCACGGCAAGGAGCGGAGGATTTATTCCTGCAAATGGGTGTTGATGCATATCCCTTGTCCTCAGGGGCAGGGAATGTCCCCTGCCCTTTCCATTACCAGCAAAATGAAGGTAATTCTAAACTCGACAAGCTTTCACAGGGAATTCCAAGCTTACCCATTCCTCAACACCCTCAGAGTATTTTGGAAGTGCCTTAACCTTTCTGCATGGATGTAAACTACTGTAGCTGTCCTCAAACACCAGTACTACACTGCTGCCTCCCCTGGGGAGGACCTGGGTGGTCTTTTGCTGTAGGAAGGAGAAACAGGACTACCAATAGTTCTTTCAAAACTGCAGCACTAATGTTCTTACAGATGGTCTTCCTTGGTGATTCAGGGTTGGTGCACACTGGTGGTACATTCAGAGCTGCAGAACTTCTAAAAAGCAGGGCTGGAAGAGTAAGAATGGAGTGAATTGCAATGGCAAGTGTGACCCAGGCGGGTATTTGCCTCTTAGTGCATGAATTCTTGCACGGCACCAAGGAGGGTTTATCTTCTGTCTGAGTACTTGCAGAGCAACTGCTGGAAGATTTAGAAGACCTGAATAGAGCAGGAGGAATAGTCTGGGTGTCAGTAACCCAGTATTAACTGTGTTGTCACTTGCTATGCTTTGATTATTTGTGAAATAAAAGGAGATGTATCACAGCCAAGGATCCAGAATGGGGCAGAATGATGCTTGGTTTGTAACAGCAGACTTAGTGGTAATTAAGAAGAATACATTGGTGTTGTATGACTAAGGCAAGCCATTAAGGGCACACTGTGACTGCGCTATTGTCAGACCGTGTGCTGCTTGGTGTCAGCTTGTGAGCAATCAGCACTCAGTTTGTGTATGACTTTAACATGAGTTGCTAATGCCCTTTGTAAATCTTGGGAAATAGTTTGATTTTGGAGATATATATTTGTTTTGCAAGACAAATAATAAATAATGATTTTCCATAAGATAGAAATGGCACTGGGTAGTCAAAGAAACAACAAAATCTGAGTTTGCAAGTGCAATAAACTGCTTTCTAATAAAGAGGTATTATAACATGGTAGATTAATATCATGACAGAACCAGGTAATCAACCCAGAAATATCCACTTAGCATGATAATTTGTTCCTGACCTACTTCTGGCATGTTTACTTGTTTTCTGGCATTACAGTTATGCGGTACTCTTTCCAATGCAGCTGTTGGTACTTCTTCTTTCAAGCACTTCTTCCTTATACTCATGAGTTTCTCAGCTATGGGGAACTGGAGAGATCTGAACACATTCTTTTGCTTTTCCACTTATCCTCTTCATCAGCTCTTCAGAAATTATGAAGGAAATGCCTGTCAAATGCTCAGGGCACCGCTAAAATTACTAAAGCAGGATTATTATACTTAGAGGATTTTTTGAAAAATATGTATTAAAGCCCTCAATATATTTAAGCATTTATCATAACCCAGGCATAGGTTCATAAGGCCAGATTTGCCTTCCAGATGACACTCAGAGAAATTCATCAGCTGCCAGTATGTTGACGCGGTGAGGACATTTATTTAAAATTTGCTTTCGTGGGGACTGAGACAAAGAAGGGAAAGAGAAATGATACTCATGTAATATCCAAATAAGCTATTTAGCAACATCTCCTGAAGTTCATAACGAAGAATGTGGTTTTAACCCACAACATTTCTAAAGGACCTGGATGCTTAAGGAAAACAATTGCAATGGGGAGGATCCCATTTGTCTGTGAGCCAACATATGGTTGCCTTTCCCAAAAAAACAATGAAGCTGTTAAGGAAAGGTATTCTTTTCATACCAGGGGAAACAAAATTAGCTGGGTTGCCAAACAAGTGTAGTAACATGGTGACTGACACCAGGAGGGTCCTCATACCAGTGTCAGTCTTATTGTCTACAAATAGGAAAATGTGCCATCAGTACAGAAGCAAAAGCAGCTCAGAGAGAAGATTCTCTTTCTTCCAAAGGACTTTGCTCAAAGCTGATAAAATACCAATTTCATTCATTTTTATTTTGAAATAAAAAAGATGTTTTTTTCTGCATGGCCACTCACCACGTGCTTGTAAAGTTGATTATAATTCTTCTGTGAATTTTGTTTAAATATTGCGTGACCCACTTCAGTGGAGATCTCTTTCTACTCACACTGTATTGGTTCATTCCTGTAGAAAATGTGCTTACTGGCTTGTCAAGAACATGCCATGGTTATGTTCCCATTGTTTAAATCCACTCATCATTTATTTCAGCTGACTTCCAGAAAGCACTTTTGACATAAATAATGCAATGTCCACAGGAGAGTCACTCCCCTGCAAAATGGGTGGCAGAAGACTTTGACCTTGGAGCAGCAGGCTCATCTGAGTGCTACTCACTCAAAGCTATACATATCCAGACCAAAAAAAAAAAAAAAAGTGCAAATGCATGCAAAGATGTGTGAACCTAGGGCAGACTTGCAGGCAGAAGTGTGTAGTCCAGAGTTGTAAGCAGCTTAGGAGACAGGTGATTTTAGTAAATTGCAAGACCTCTCACACTTTCTCAGTGGCAAACATAAGGTGACTACAAGTATACCTTAGTCATAAAGATCAGATTTTATAAAAAAAGAAAGCCCCTTCTCTGCAAATATTATGCTCTTGTCCATCTCTATGCTCTAGAAGATTTAACAGTTGTTACATGTTTTCCACGGAACCAGCTTGTAACCATTTTGAAAAATTAGGCAAATAAAAAACAAATAATAAAGTAATTTTCCAGTGATTGAAATTGTTGTCACAGAATTAAGGCATTAGCAGGATCCAACCACAATAATTTTGTAAGCTTATTATCTTCACTGGACAGCTTATTTCACATAGTAAGCATGACTTTAGTCGTCAGTTCCATCTCTTGCCTGTGGGGATGAACTTCCCAAAAAAACCCTGTTCCTAATCAGCATTATTCTTGCATTGTATTTGAAATCCCCTAATCAATATTCAGCCTTTGCCCTTTTCCCCCTGCTTTTACCTTTAGGACAACTCTGTGTGTGTGTGTGAGCCTATTATAAATTTAACAATGTATCACAGTTGCAAATCTGATTCAGATCAATGGCTTGAAAGTGACAAACTCTAATGATCTAATCTCCTATTAAATATTCATGAAGGAAGCTTGGAGAATACACATTCCCCTCCTTTCTAATGGATGTAGAAGAACCAACTGCATTTTACTGATTGATCATGTGCATTTTCTCATTACAGAAGAGTATTACAGAGACCTCTAGAATGTGAAATGCTTATTTCAAACTGAAGCATTTATTTACCATTAAAGAAAATAGCAACATCATTCCTTTGATTGATTGATAGATATGTCAGAAGTATATTTATGCTAAACATACCTATTTTTTATAGCAGATTTTTAGGTAAAATCCTTTGTGGGGCATAAGCTGTATAGGATCCACAACGATCCAGAGACATAAAGCTCTGGCAGCCATGAAGTCTGAAGCTCATGATGATTTCTAAGTAAAGGACCAAGGACAGCATATGCATGTAGAAATAATACAGGTCCCTACCATGCCAAAATGCTTCAGGAAATGTATAAACATGTAAGAAACTTCAGGTATTCATTGATCTGAGTGAGGAAATGTACATAGTAAGATATGCACTTTTGCCCATGTCACTTTCTCTTCTCAGAAAAATATACAGCCTTTTAGGTTTTGAGCTGGAAGAAAAAAAAATCAATGTAACAAAGCTCTGATAATACTAGCAACTGACTCTTTGTGAAACACTCTTTGGAATATCAGCACCCTGGTCATGTCAGGAGGCCTCTGATTCTCTGCAAACACCGAGTAATGGAATTGGAATTAAGTGCATAATCATCTTTTTCTGCCTTAATTTCTATGCCATTTGTAAACTTTTTTTTTAATTATCACTTTTTAAGTGTTAGGGTGGGGAGGGGGATATCAAGAGCCACAACATTTCCAGGCAAAAAAAAAACCTTCCCACACTTTCCACACTAACTGCTTTGATCAAATAACTAAATTTGAGAGTCTTAGGCTGACTCAGCACTCGAAATGGGCCTGATTCGGAAGTTGTTATGCAAGCGATGATCTCTGCTGAGATCAATGAAAGTATTGCCTGTGCACATCCTCTGAGATCAGGACTCATCTGTGACTCAGAGTCATTCTCACTCCCCCCGTTTCTTCCCTTATCTCAAAAGATCCTAAATTTGTTCCAGCCATAATGTCCTTAGATTTAATCTATTTCTGTACAAGCAAACAAAATTTAACAGCTTTCCATGTATATTTCTGTGCTGTCCTGAATAGAAAGGTTTTACTGCAGCAACCCTTTTATTTGCTCTTTCATACTTCATTCATATGACAGAACAACACAAAAAGCTCAGTCCTGCATTCCAGCCAAAGGATAGTTTCCAACAAGGTGATATAAAAATGTGTCCTTTTCTTTCCTGCAACACACCAGGCAGATGAATTGTGACTCCCACCGAAAACAGAGAAGACATCTGGAGTATTTTTCAGATCGTGGTTTGACCTCTTTGCTCTTTTTGATTTGCAAATGTCAGACAGTTTAAGAGTATGAACCACAGACAGTGAGATTTCACAGGAAGGAATTTGTCTCAATATACTCAGGTGGAGTCTTCTCTCTGGACATGCTGGTGTTGAGCAAGAAGCTGGTGTTTTATAATCTAATAACAATGATATGCAATGATTTTATGAATAGCGGATGCAATCTAGTCAGGGAAGTGACGTTACTGCATAAGTTAATAGTCTATTCAACAAAAGTAGGGACTAGCTAAATAAAGCATGACCAAAAAAAAAGTGAGGATAACTCCTTTCACCTTGGCAATAGCATAAATGCCATCGAAATAAACAGGAAGGGAAAGAGCACTTGCATCAGAACAAACTACTTCCAAGCTGTGACACAGATGTTTGGCCACTGCAGAGAACAGTGTCACTAAGCACTCAGAAGTGACTTGCGCTCCTGAAGGGGAAGGAAGGTTATAAAAGGGTCCTGTACAGCGGAAAAACATTTTCCTTGACACCAGACAAGACAGAAATGACTGGTGAGTATAAGACTATTATCTGCATCCCAGCTGCTGTGCAAGTGCTTTAGGACACTGAGAACATGTGGGATCACCATATGGGAGACAGACACACTGTATAAAGCCTACACATAACTACAGACAGCTCATTGAATCCTTTTTTACTTAAAGGCTTTTGCTGTCAATAAATTATGCTTTACTTGTAGCAGACAGTTTGTTCACACAGGGTCTGTGCACACCCCTGTTACCCCATATCTCCCACTCATTTTCAAGCTCTCGTGGTATGGGTAGAGTTACACAGAGCTGAGAGAAGGCTAGGGAGCCTACTTTAAAAAACAGGTAGGTTTGGAGGCTGGTAGCACTCTGCGGGGTCCATGTTCCTGGAAATACCTTTCTATCTTTCACTCCAATACAGACATTCCCTAGTAGATCATCTGCACAGGCTGAACACCACTTCAGGCACTGCACTCACTAAGCCCCAGAGACAATCCCCAGGCCAATTTGAGAGGGCATTATCAGTTTCCTGCCAAGGAAGAGGTTAATATAAGGAAGGAGACTACTGGAGATGTTACAGACTCTTTTTGGGTCAACATGCAATGGTGTCTTTAGCCAGGTACAGGTTTAGCCAGGACATATGCAAGTTAAAAGTAGAAATCAATTACCTGGTTACACAGGTAACCAATTATTCAAAAGACAGCTAGGATTCATTAATCCATTGAGCTAAGGTTTAGTGTGGTCCCCATCCCTGACAAGGCACTGGAGTCTTTGTCAGGCAGGAAGGAGGGGAAAGGGCAGCTTCTACAGCCCCCAGGGACAGATAATCAGCATTGGGGATCATTGTGGTTTAACCCTATCCAGCAACTAAGCAACACTCTGCCACTCAGTCTCTACCTTGCCGGCAGCATCAGGGAGAGATTCAAAAAAGAAGATGTTAAAAAAAAACTCTGGGTTGAGATAAAGACAATTTAATAGGGAAAACAAAAGCTGTGTGTGCAAGAAAACCAAAACAAGGAATTCCTCACCATTTCCCAAGGCAGGTGTGCAGCCATCCCCAGGAAGGCTGGGTTGCATCATTTGTAACAGTGATTTGGGAAAGCAAATGTCCTAAGTCCAAGTGTTCCCCTCTTTCTTCCTCTTCCCCAGCTCTATATGGTGAGCATGATCCCATGTGGTCTGGGATACTCCTTTGGTCAGTTGGGATTGGCTGTCCCAGCTGTGTCCTCTCCCAGTTCCCTGCAGACCCCAAGCCTCCTCACCAGCATGGCTGCACGAGAGGCAGAAAAGGTCTGGATGGTGTGCAAACACTGCTCAGGAGTAACAAAAGCATCTCTATATTATCAACACTGCATCTCTATATTAGCAGCACAAATCCAAACCATAGCCTCATACTAGCCACTGGGAAGAAAATTAACTATCTCAGCAAAAAACAGCACACTGAGTTACCATCTTTACCAGCTCCACTGGGGCAGATGTTACCAGTGGCAACCTCACGATTCCCTCTTTTTTTCTATTTAGGATTTCATACTTTTTCTTAACACTATCCCTTCTGGATCCTTGATCTGCTAACAATCTCAACTCAAAATTTTAATTTTTACCTTCCTTTGCTCCACACCAACTTTGTCACAGGTCTTTGTGGATGCCCTAACCCAGCAGGCTGGGAGAAGGTTGCACACCTGTGCTATGTCACAGCTGGATCCTGGACACTTTGTCATGAGGGAACTAAAGCCCTTGAGGCAGCAAAAGTCTTTTACAGACAGGAGTTGTGGAGGATGCAGATCTGAAACTGGCAGAGGGTTACCCCCATGACACTAACAGCATCCTCTGTTGCTTGGGAGGAGTATTTCCCAATGCACACAGCTCTGCATTCTGCATTGTCTGGGCAAGGATGCTTTTGCACCACCGGCAATCTATTAATACCTTAACCATTCCCTGTGATGAATTACACAGCAGGTGAGTGGGAGGGCATGTACAAGTTAGCATTCTTGTTAAGGTGTCATTTCCAAGGGGCTCCTGCCTGCAGGCTCCCAGTCTGCAGCTGAATCTCAGGGATAATGAGGAAGTGAGGAAAGCAGAGCAGAAAGTCAGTGGTCACAGCACTCATCCCTGAACAACCTAGGGTTATTACGATGTCACTAGTATTGTACTAGATATTTGATTTTAATGTAAATGCTATTACTTTTATAACAGAAGTTTCTGATGTCACTGCATGATCATTTCAAGAGTAACATCAGCCTTCAATGTTGTCAAACAGGTAAAAATAGAATAAAGCTTTGTATGAGCTTTAGCCACAGCTTCTAGAGCTGGAAAGTCTTCTCTAAATTTCCCAAGAATAGAAGAATATCTAAGAATTTGTGTGTCAGTTTTAATCACTTCCCCTCCTTTAACTTGCCAAAGTCATTCCTGAGATCAGCAAAATGGACCCCCCAAAAAAAGGTCTTATCTGTTTTGTGATTTCTAAATCTCTGTTTTCAGTTAAATATAAAAGCTCCTTCAGTGAAATAAGCAGTGGATAATGAGTCACAAAAAGGCCGGATGATCTAGTGAGGACTTGTCAAAACTCCTTACTTGAAGAAAAGGATATCTTTCCAAATTTTCTAAATATATTAAATGTCCAAGGGCTTCTTATGTGAATAGAAACCGCCAGATAGCAGTCTTGGATTGCGTAGACACAGATCTTATCTACACCCATGCACAGAAAAGAGCATGTCATTATATATTCTATGATATATTGCTAAATCCTACATATTTAACCATGCCACTACAGATGAAGTGGCAAAGCTTTTCCAGTGGCCTTCAGGATGAGCACTACTGTTTCATTCTAAATCTGCTTGCATCAGTGGAAGTTATTTCCATTTCGACACTAGAAGTGAGCTACTTCAGAATGGCTAGTTCTGCTTTTTTACCTGAAAAAAACCCTACTATTAATAAATAGGTTTAAAAAGTTATGTGTGAAATGAGATCAAAATCCCAAATTTTGCTCATTTACCTCTTCTTCCATGTAGAACCAAGGCAATAGTATTCTTAATCCAGCTCAAATCAGAAATATTTTGGATTATCATTTCCTAGTAAAGAGACAGTGAGAGTCTATTTGACAGGCCAGATAAAGCAAAAATTTAACTACATTTATCTGCTTGCATTACAGGTTCTTTTGTGTTTTTATGAAAAACAACAACAAAACAAACCAAACAAAAAAAAAACCCACTGAAAAAAACCCACTAGCCTCAGAGCAGGTAATACAATTCTAAAAATAGATATAGTTATACAAAGATCATCTCAAATTAATTAAAAAAAAAGTTACACTGTTTGCCTACAGGAATTTTTCTTTTTATCTATGTTAAGACACCTATTTCTAGAATCTCAAAATAGAAGACCATGTTGAATAGCCACAACCATAATAAAACAGAAAAGTCCAACAAAGCTTCCTCAGTCTGTCAGACTGGAATGACTGAAGAGCCCCATGGCTGTAAGCAGAGGTGTGAGAGGAGTCTCCAGCATCACATTTGACCACAGATACTCCCAGACCCCAAGAATTTCTCTACTCTGATTCATAGCTGGGCTAATGAAGAAAGGTCTTGGTTTGATTTTGATTTGAGGCTTTCTTTAGACCTGTAAGTTTTCTAAGCTTTCCCATATGATCTTTAAAAGAAAAGTACATCTTTTTACTCAAAAGAACATTTTTAAGAAAAGATATTCAGCTCATATAAATATATACCTGTATAGCTCTGTTGAAGACTGTGAACCCAATGGTTTACATGAACTAATAAAATGCCTTCAATATGAGAAATGTGCTTATAATAAACAGAAGAAAATAAGTTCAATAGTATGGCTATAACATATTAAAATATTTCCTTACATAGCTTTATTTAAATCTGGTGGAAATTATGATGACTGTAAAAATCTATAAACTGTATGTTAAAATGAAAATGTAGACTTGACTCAGTAGTGGTAATACCATAGTCCAACTAGTTTCTGTTAGATATTGGTGGATATCAGGAATTAATAAAAAGGGCAACAATACACATGTGACTCATTTCTCCTTCTAACTGTTTTCTCATAAATGGGTTAAGGGAATTAGTGGCTGAGAAACCAATGTAAATATTCACTAGTGTTAGAATTGTTTAACTGTATTTTAAAACTTATTTGCATTCTTGGACTCATCCAGACAGGTGAAGCAAAAAACAGAAAAGCATTTAAGTGACCAACTATCTAGTACAAGTACCAAATGAGGAATAGCAAATAGTCAAAGTAGAAATGTCTCTCCAACCTTAGTGAACAATTTAAAACCTGAAAATAACCCAGATAAATCTTTTTTTTAAAATAGCTTAAAATAAGAATCCAATTTAAATGTAATGAAATGCAAGTGTATACAGCCAGTGCAAAGAGATTACTCTGCATATAAAGTGTTCACTGCAAAGCCTGGGACCTAATCTATTTATTAAGATTAACATCATTTTAGTGACAGCATCATTATTGCAGGAATGGTTGTGAAACTCACAGAGAGTTAGACATTGAAATAATTGCCAGCAAGATGGCCTAATGGCCGAGAGAATACCCAAAATGGCTGAAGCATCCCAAGTGGAGTTAAAGCAGCCATAAAACAGACTCTCAAGAGATTTTGATTAAGATCCTGAAGCAGGGGAAACTGTTAATAACTAACTGACTTTGATGTGTTTGTTTCTTTTAATCCCACTGCCTTTGTTTGACACAGGTACAAGTCCTGCAATTAGAAGTCGTGTTCCGCCAAGAAATCAGCGCCAAACGACACTGGGCTCATTTGTCAAGTCAGAGCCAACAGGCCATGCAGGATCTTTCAATCATCTTTATCCTCTTGAGTTAAGGCAGAGCACAGTAACTGGTATTTGACATTAAGAGTGCTTGGAGGTTTTCAAAGTAACTTGTAAATAAACACCACATGGGAATATATGTTTTAAACCCCACATATTTAAAAAACAATAGGTATGTGGGAACTCGCAGAGCTGGTTCTTTCCAAAAAGAGACAGAATTTATGTTTTGGGGTTTTTTTTAGATATTTATGATAAATAGTTCAACAAAACACATTTCTTTTTTTCAGACACTATTTGAGAAGGACTGTAGGAGAGAAAATAAAACTTTTTTTTTTAATTAAAATTACATTTAAATTTCATTAATACAGTTTTCCAGTGGACTGTTAAATGAAAAATCCATCTGCTATCCTTCGGTGTTAGGAAAAATGCAATCCATTTTTTTATAGTGGAAACTAGCTGTGGGAAGGTCCCATGTTATTTTACCTTGTACACAGGGCTTCATCCTGTTGCTCCAAAGACTAAAGAAGTCAAAGCTTCTGTTGATCCATGATTGTACAGGATCAGAGCCTAGAATTATGAATCTCTGTGAAACCTGGATTTATCATACATATGATTAATCCTAGTAATTAGTCTGGTTCTTAGTAAATAACAAACATAGCAAATGTTTTGCTGAATTATCTATAAAAGAATATGGGGAACAAAAGAAAGTTTAACTTTAATCTAAATTTTTGCAGATTATTTGTTCTTTTTATCTCATTACATTTCCAAAATGCAATCAAGAATAAAGCATGCAGAGTAAAGCAACAGAAAAGTTAAATGCTCAGGGGATTTAATTGGATAACATAAATTATTTTTGCTAATTATTTTTACTATTTTACTTTACCACATTGTTAAAGACTCTCCTAACTCTTCATGTATTAGTCTGAAAGAATGCCTAACATACTCTTATGCTATTTTTAGGGACTATAATCAATATCACAATGTAGATGAAAGAAAAAGCTATAAAATTTAAATTAACTTCTGTCCTCTTTGCCACATTGATCAATTGCCTTTGTATTTTCAAATGCAACACTCATGTTATTGAGTTTACAATTCAGATGCTCCATATTTTTCCTAAATACATTAAAGGGCAATTTAAATATGAATTTCATATCTCAGCAGCTGTTGATGAATACACAAGCAACATAGCTTGCTAACTTTCATAAAGAACTGGAGATAAAGTCACAGAAAATTGCAACCAGATAGGGTCAGAAGCAACAAGAAAAGATGCTATAGATACGCTGAGGTCCTCTACATTGTTGTAAATAAATATAAGAAAGATTGATTTCAAAATATTAAGACTTTGATATTCAAAGAATTCCCAAAACATGCAAGGCTACTGAAAATTATCATGACTGACTGACACCAATAATCTATTCCTCTTCCTGTGCATTTCTTTGATTCTCAAGAGATAAGAATCTATAAAATAAAACCAAAAGTTTTATTGTGAAGGTAAAACTGCTATGTTAACAATCAAAAATCTTGCAACAAGAGTGAGAGAAAACTCCCAACAGGAAGCTGTATTATCTTATTAATTTAAAGTTGTGGGTTTTTTCTAGAGAAAGGTAAAGTAAAACTGAACATGAATAGGAAAAAAAGGCCAGATAAACACACAGCAGAATAAAATAGAAATCTCAAAGAAGATTGGGTTGGAAAAGTTTTTTTTAAGAATCTGGATGTGCTGAGACTGAGCATAATTGTATCTCAGCAAAAGGAATGATCCCCTCAAAAATGTATGCCTATTATCAGAGCAAAAATATTTAATTTCAGTTCTAGCTCTCACTGCTTTGGAGGAGGTAAGGAAAAATAACCAGGTTCAAAAATAATAAATTGCTATTGCTGACAGTGAAAGATTAATTAGAGGTAAAGGCCCTTAGGGAGAATATGAGGAGAGAAGGTATTTCAAAAAAAAAAATCTAAAAAATCACATAGGTAATTATTAGATCTGAAATATACCATCTTCGAATGCACAAGATGGGCTGTGGATTTTTTGAATCACAGACTAAAGAACTTGCTGGTTTATTCTGAATCTCACTCTACAAAAAAACTAATTCTAGGAGAGAGCAAAATTTCAGGCTTGAAATGGTCTTTGATAAAATAATTATTTCAGTTGCAACAAGCTCTCAGCTGATTTCCAAGGTGTATTTATGTCCTAGATTCAGTGGGGAAGAAATTGGTGAGTTGGATATTTACAGATGAGGGAAGACCACAGCCTGATATTTCTGTCAAACAAAATGCCAGTCCCAGGTTCCCTTTCAGTTCTTACAGCCACAGTTTACAAACCAGAGTTTTTGTTTGGATGGTGGCTATTCCTCTTGCTTAAAACCACAGCTGTAAAGGTCAGAGATTTAATTCAGAACAAGTCATAGAGCATTTTGCACAGAAAATTCCAAGCAAAAGAAAAATCAAACAATAGGATTTCAAAGTCCATAGTGTGGAAACACACACCCTTTTAGTGTGTAACTGGTTATGCCCCATACTACAAGATTTAAGTCCTGTGTTTGTTTTCAGGAAACTTTATGATCGAGGACAATATTACACTGCATGCTTTACCACAACAAAGATGATTTTGCAGTCAATGTGAGAAGAGACACAAAAGGTTAGCCCTACAGACACTTGTGTTTAATACTGCATATCACTTTGAACATATTTTCACACTTTACAACCCTAGTTCAGCTAATACAGACTTCTGCTTTTTCTCTTCTGCTTGTGCTTAGAATACAAGCATGATGAATATAATTTAATCCCACATACATACATAGTTTACAAATTGTTTCAGAGGTGACTTTCTGGACAGTAGCTTCCTAAGTGTTGCACTGCCTCTCTGACCCTCCAAAACCTAAAAAGAAATTGCAATATGTGTGCAACAACCACCACCAACTCCCACCCTGACAGGAAATAAGAAAATTCCTCCAGCCATCACTTAGACTTCTACAACCATACCATTTTTACTCATCACACTCAGTTTGAATGAGAAGAGCCTTACTTCAAATAAGCAATAATATTTTTTAATCAAAAGTAGATATTCAGCCATTATCTCAGCACACTGTGCATTCTTAGCATTCACGTCACAGCTTGCCATTTGAGATAGAAAGATGATAGGTAGGTAGATAGATAATAAATATTATATAGAATCTTATATGCACCAAGGAAAAGCTAAACCTAGTCCCATCTTCACTACCTGCCTGTTCCAATGTGTAGTGCTTCTAGCTTTGTTTGAGACCCCACTTCCACTTGATCCACTCTGTGACAATTTCAGTGAGTGAAAACAATCTTCCCCATTTAAAAGTGGTCCCATTTTGAGTAGTCAGGAACAGAGAAATCAAGCTGTAAAATTTTGCCATTGTATTTTCTAACTATCAATTAGTAATATAATAAGATATTATATTATTATATTAATAAGATAAAAGTCTGGTCCATCAGCAGAATTTTAACTCAATACAACACATTAAAAAGTCATTTCACTGTAAACATTTTTAGAAGAGCATTACCAGAGCACTTCATTGTATATTAAGATAAAGATTTTGAGAATACAAAATATTCCATTTAAATAAATAAGCACTTGTTCAGGCAGATTGAAGAAAAAAATTCAGCGTGTCAACCAAAATACTCTCTCCAGTTCAGATGAGATACTGTCACATTTGCTTTAAATAGGTAGAAATAGACAAGCTGACTACCATCAGGGTTTCGCTTTCATGTCTTTTTCCAGGTAGCCTTCATTTGATTCAGTGATTTTCAAACACATATGGGATGAGTACACAGGTAACAGCCAAACTCTTGGAATATATTTTGACAGGTCTAATTTCTAATTTATTTATTGAGTCACCCACTATCATATTAACTAATGTTTGAAGAAACTTTATGAATGCCACAGTCAGCTGGAATCAAATATTCTTCCTCTCTGTGTATGTTTAGTGCACAATGTAGTGAGAGCCAACAGTGGCAAAGAATTCCAGTTGCCAAAGCGATTCAAAGAATCTCCTATACAGAACGAGATCCAGAAAACAGGACAATTTCCACTTATGCAGTCAAAAATTGTTCATGAAGGATTAGCATCATTTGTATACAGTAAATGCATAAATCTAAAAAAAAAAAAAAAATGCATAGGTTTGTTTTGTAAGTAAAAGGGGAGATTTTCCACATTGCTACAAGCTGGGCTTCCTAACTGTAAAAAGCTAGAAAATAGTAAAAATGCAGGAGAAAGATGCTTTCCCAAGTTTAAAAAAAACTTTCATGTGGAAAGCCTGCTCCTACAGATCAAAATATTTGGAAGGACATCTGTCTCCTCATCATCTCTGTCTTTAACCTCCAGCTTGGTGGCATAGCAGGTGTTTAATCAGGAGTAGTGACACCTTATATATGTCAGCAACGGATTATGCATTTGTGTGGTGTTCATTTTCTTGCTTGCAGTGGCCCATGAAGACTGTGGCCTCACTGGAAACAGCTACTCACTAGGAATGCCATGCTGCAAGCTCAGCCCAGCCCAGCCCAGAGTCATCCACTCAGAGAGCCCAACAGTAAGGACTGCTGTAAGGTTGCAGTCAAAGATGGCAGAACTCATGCCATTTGCAGAAGTGAACCTCCTAGGAATTAATTATCCATGCCAGGGGAATTTTCCTGAAAGAATTGGCATGCTGAATCTCATTGCCAAAGTAAGTAAAATCTCAGCTTGTTGCTGGTACTCCCTTGGACTTGCTCCTCTTCAGAAAGCTCCTTTAGGGTCACCTTTATGGCTTGTTTGGTAGCTTTTACCCCTACTACTGACATTGTGCCATGATAGAAAAACCATTTTGGAGCAGAAAAACACCTTTCACTAGCACCTCAAGGAACCTAGAGCAGCTCTCTAGCTGGCACAAAGAGACTGGATGAATTCTTGCAGGTGCAACTGCAAAGGTAGCTCACAAGGCAGATTTGTGCCTTGTTTTTTCATGTTGCTTTGTATTCTCACTATAGCTTCACCCTGAGTGTCACAAAAGAAGTAGTTCAGCAAAATGATCCTGGATGTCCTGGTGACCCTGGTTCATTTTCCTAACTTAGGGAATCATGCCTTCTGTCTCTGAGAGATTGTTTTGTGAAACAAAACAGGGTCTGGTCTTGAATGTTACATGGAGTATATAAACACATGCTCATTTCAGTGCTCATCATGCTATACATTCATTTATGTCATTGCAAACAGCTAAACCAACAGGAGTATGTCGGATATGTATATAAGGAAGTGTTAGCTCAAATTTATACTTGGGACTTTGTCCATCCCATGGACAAAGATGTCCAGCCCATCTTTTAGCTCATCTGAAAGAAACTCCTATGGGTCTTGGTGGCAGTCCCCCCACAGCACTTCAGGGAAATTCTTCCCATTTCACCAGTGGGACAAGGGCTGCCCTCACTGCCATGACCACTAAGCTGGCCCTGAATCCCAGCAGACAGCCCTCTGAGGGTATGGGTAGGATGTTCTCCAGCCCCCTGCAGTGGTTTGAAGCCCCTTTACAAGGGAAAGCATCCAGAACAGAACGTCTAGCTCCTGAGGAGAGGTGTGGGAGGAACTGTTCATCTCAGACAGGATGTGTGATGAAGAGAGATCAGCAAGAATTTGTTGGAAGCCCTGCAAAGGACAGAGATCATCTCCACAGCTGTGCAGGTCAGCCCTCCTGGCTGCCTGGAGCATGGCAGGAAGGACCTCAAACTCCAAACACCACGGCCTCAGGCAATGTGTGGAGTGCAGGGAGGCAGGGAGTCACTGAGGTCCCCAGATACCGCAGCTTCTTGCAGCATGGGCATCTGCCCAGAGCTGTGTTTACTATGCCCAATACACTTCAAGCCTCAAAAGAAATAAATCATCTCCCTGCATCCAAGCCAAATGACCTAACCTTGAAGCAGATCACTGTATTTCACCAACAGCATGGTGATGTCCACTGCATTCAGACTACCACTAGATTTTTCCCTATTTGGGTTGCTTTATATTTTCGAGTAGAACTTGTAGCAGACTAAAGAATACATGTGGGTTTCCTAACTCTTTGTATAACTCAGTATTTACACATTGAAAATGACCATTTAACTGGATGATCCTTGAAATTATAGCATTAAGCTGTTGTCCATACAGCTCCACCAATTCATTTTTTTTAAATCTGTTCGTTTTATTTTCTTTATGAAATAAAAATTATCATGAATCTCCAGGTGTCTTGCAAATTTTCCAAGTTCTTGTGAAGCTCAAAGAACTTTAAACTCCTCTGGATTTCCTAACTTACTAATGTTTGTTTCAGATGTGAAGAAAAATTATTGCTGTTTTGTTTGGCTTATGCAAGCCTAATTTTGTTCAATATTAAAAAAAAAAAAGTTGGAAAATATCCAGAGACTGAATTGTTGTTTGAGAATTTAATATAAACTGGATTAGTTATGGGACTAATAAATATATGCATTCCGTGGCTGTATTGAATTTTAAGTAGATGATTCTAGGTCCTCTGAGAATCATTCGGAAATCACAGAATTATTTGTTAAGATTTATGTCAAGGTTGGAGAGGTTTAGGGTTAAAATGAATTTAGAGATTGATTATCCCAGCCATCACTGCTATGAAATTTTAATCTTAATGGCAGTGTCAATGAGTCTCTTTCAACCCTCTTCCACGGTTTCCAGTGCTTTGTGCTTTTGTTGAATTCCACTCTTACACAGTATCATGGAATTTTAGCAGAAGCTGACATAGTATTTTAGAAACAGTAAATTTTAGAATCAGAGGTACTCATAAATTCACTAGAACTAAAAAGAATTGAGGCTTTATCTACAATTAAAATACAGAGTTAAACACAAAATATAATGATATATAAAGCTTGATGGTGTGTGAATATGTGGATAATTGTTCATGTTTTAAGGAAAATCTTCACCCTGAGCTTTGTTTGGGAAAGTAGTCTGGTATGTGAAGGAGAAGCAGGATAAAGAAAACTTCAACTTCATCTCTTTACTTCAGCAGTGAACTTCCCTCCCAGAAGACACAAGGGTGAGGTACCTTCAGCCCTTTGGCTTTGTGGAGTTTGAGCTGTATTGTTTCTACCTGCACGTGCTCTCCAGGTGATGCTCATCCCATGTGATATCCCGAGCCTCTGTGTGGAGATCCAGTACCCTTCTTTGTGTAACAGATCACCATCACCCTGCCCCATTCAAAACTGCATGCAGCTCCTGTCTCTGAAGCAGCATAGAGCTCCACACTAGATAATAGCTTTTAAACATTCTGATCAAGTAAACGTGGCTTGTCCTTAGCTGTCACAGCAAGTTCCCTTCACAAGGTAAGCTGACAAGTAACATTCTCCAAGTTTTCCTCCGGTAAGAAGTGCACATGTACAGAGAAGGTATTTAAAATAAATGGTCCTAGTCCTGTAAGAGTTACTCAGAATGAGCAAGAGTAGTGAAATCTGCTACATTCAGAGTCCAAATGAATGAAGCTCTGCACACTATATCACATGAGGAGCTCTGAGATCATGTTTCTGTTTTTCCACAATGTTATGATGCAGTTATTAAGGTTCTTTGGAAATACCTCTGCCTGAATTAAGGTGCAAACAAGACCACATGCCAGTCAATAGTATAGGTTTTATTTGATAGTAAATATGAGGAAGAGAGAGAGAAGAAGAGAGAAAAGGAGAAGTAGGCAAAGAGGTAGGGGGGACAGAAAGAGGGAGAAAGAAAATATCACTATCTGTGGATCCCAACGATGTCATGTTGATCCTCTCCAGCTGGTCTTCTTGGTGGTGATAGTCACCCCCTGAAAAGCACAGAATGCCATGGGTTAATATGCACTCAGGCCAGGGGCAATGCCAGGCATGTCGCCCCAGGGGAGGGGGCAGCCTCTAGCAGCAGACTCTGCTTGCATCACCTGCAGTCCTGTGGTGCAAGGCCTCTGGGGAGCACTTTGGGGGTCTATGATGGATTGTGACTCCCCCTCAGCTGCCTCTCATGTGAAAGTCCCATGGATGTGGCCAGTGGGGCTGGGGGTTCTACAGCTGGACCAGTTTGTGTAACGGAGGATGGGTGTTTATTGCTTCTGACCAGAGGTTACACCATACACCCCAAACCTCCTCCTCCCCCCCTCAGCTGGCTTCTGTGGTCTGTACAAACCTGGCTTCTGTGAGCTGTGCTCTGCCCCCACCCCAATACTCAGCCAGGGATGATTCTCAGTGCAGCTGAGGTTTGGCCTTTGTGTATGCATTCCTTTCCCCCAGCCTGAAATAACTGAACAATAGGTTTCCCTTTATCTAATCTCAGCAGTTGGACTCTCAGTCCAAAGTCCCAGTGAAGTATCTTAAGGGAGGCTTCTTTGATTGTAGCTTCTTTATACACTTTTTTGTTATAATGAGCAAAACTTTATATCAATGTTTGAGGCATGAACTATTTCAGTCTCTGACACATAAGGATTATGATTTTCCCAGCTTTCCATGGAAGTGGAGAGAACATTCAAGTGCTCTACAGTAATGCCATTTGACTTTTCCACTTATAGAGTTCACAGTTCACCATAAAATCTACACTTTGGAAAACAATGGAAGAGGGACTGGACAATGCACTGGATCATTGCATACATGCATTCTGTCCCCTGTGCAACTAATGTGTTTACATGCACAGAGAATTCAAGGTAAATGTAAAGCAAGATGAAATGTGTGACATAAGATCACCATATAACAAAACAAATGGGAAGGCCAGGAATGTTCCAGTCACATTTTACTGCGATAAAAGAAGCACACTGGTCAGATCACAAGGAATATAGATTAGAGTTCAGAGTGCTCACAAGCACAGTTAAGCCCTTGATGTTTTCCCTTGGTTCAGATACCAGTTATAAAATAGTCATGAGTTGGAAGAGAATTCACATTTAGAGGAGTTCAGTAGAAGCACACCTTGAAATACTGTATGTGGTTTATTTCTTTAAGCCAAGCAGCAGTGTGAAGTGAATTAAAGTAACTACCTTTTAAATGTTTAATTATGACAACAAAAATGGAAGCAGTAAAGCAAAAGAAAAGCTTAAGATAAGCTTAACCCCACAATAAAGAAGAACTGAGCTGATTTAAACGTGGTAAGGAAAGCCAAAGTTCACCTAGAGCAAAATGCAGCAAGGAAAAGCAGCAAGGAAAGGTTCTACAGGTATATCACCAGCAAAAAGAAGACTATAGAAAATGTGAGTTAGCCTCTGATGTCATTGGGAGCCCATTCTCTACTGTTTTGGAAAGGTCATAGTGATCAAGGGAAGTTCCTGAGGACTAGAACTAAGCAATGTCATTCGTTTTTTCAAAGGCAAAGAGGAAGACCAAGGATCTACAGGCTCCTTGGCTTTACCTCAACCTTTGGGAAAGCAGTAAAACAAATAATCCTGAAAGCCATTTCCAAACATAAGAAAGACAAGAAGGCTTTTTGAATAAGCAGCATGGATTTCTAAAGGGGAGATGACACCTTACCAACCTCATATCCTTTTGTGAGGAGGTGATTGACGTGGTAGATGGTGGGAGAGCAGGGGATGTTGTTTATCTTGAGGCATAGCTGGAGGTTAGTCACTAGTGGTGTATCCCAGGGCTCAATAGATTTGTAATGACAAATAACCAGGCTCAAGTAACCACATATATACATAGATAGAAATACAACCAAATACTTAAAGCAGTGTAAAAAATCCTCATAAGGCTTTATGCATTGCACTGCTCAGCCTTGCTCAAGATTTCCCAGAAAAAAGAGCCGCTCTGAAAACTGACTGACTGCAGCCAAAGGAAATTGGGCCCAAGAGGATGTTAGGATGAATTTTCTGTAGCGTTAAGCCATTGACTGATCAGCTAAAGTGTAAATGAAGATGAAGCAGAATATATATTTCTGCTAAAGATATGATGCATTATTTAAATTATTTATCTGCATCTTAAGATTGAAATCACTAAGTGCTTAAAATAAAAAAAGGACACTTCTGAATCCATAACCCACACTGAGGGAAAATAATACTTGAAATCTCCCAAGTTGCTGACCCAATATTTTATTTAAGAAAACATTGACTGATATGTTTGTGTAACTAACAGCCTTTGATATGTACACAATTTCAAAGCTGAGAATATTTCAAAATATGGCTGGAGGGGACAAACCCTAAGTTTCCTTTTAGCACAATCTGCCTCTTCTCCCCCCCTGCAACTGTGTTATTTCCTTTACTGTAAATGAAAGCAGCTGCACGCTCCAGAGAATAGAGCCATGAAAGACTACCAAAGCCTCATGGAAATGTTTCTCTTTTGCCAATGTCATAATTCCTGAGAGGAAAAAAGGCTTTCCCCCTTTTTGAAAATCTGCTACCATCAGAGACACTTGCTCATAACAGAATCTCACTTTCTTATCTGCTCCTACTGTTAGTACTGTTAGAGGTCAGCTACAGCTAAGTTATTCTAATGTTAACAGCAAATAGTTAATTTCTTGAACTAAATGCCAGCAGAAAGCCAAGCTTAGAAATAATATATATTTTCTTATAGATGGTTTTCAATTCCTCGTATATCATTGGCAACCTCATTGAAAAAGGGACACAGTGACCACACTGGGTCTTGACATACCCAACAGGCAAGCTTCATCAGTACTTTATATGGTCACATTTGAAAAGCAATGTGTGCTAGGATTTCAACCCCTAGGATCATGTTAAATCTTTCAAGTCCTATCCCACCACTTCCATCCCTCTTGGACCTTCCCATCTGCCCTGCCACAGGGTGACTCGGCCTCTCAGCCAGAGATGAGAAGGTGGTGCCAGCCCAAATGGTGCTTAATTGCTGGCTGGGGTCAAACCATGACATATGCCACCATCTGAAATGGGTTGTTGCAGTTTGGAAGAACCAGTCCATGTGGAAAAACAGTGGAATCACAAGGATGGTTTAGAAGGGCTTTTCAAGAAACGCATACTGTGGTTACAGCTGGTCAACAGAATACTTTACATTTTTGCATTTTTAGTACAGCAATATTTTTGTATTTTTAGTACAGCTTGATGATTTTGACTGATTTATATGTTTAGGGGTTTCTGATAGCTATTTTTACAGTATTTATTGTATTTTTAAAGTATTAGTTTGTTTATAAAAGTCCTTAACTTTACACTTCTAGAGAAATTAGTGCATTGAAGATTTCTATTATGCACCATCTAATAAAACCACAAATTCTTCGAGAAACTGATCCTATCACCAACATTCTTGTCATTATTAGATTTTCATCTGACTCTCAACACATTTGCATCCTCTTCTTCCTCCTTATATTCCACTTTCATGATGCTCCACACTCTTATGCCAGCTGAGCTGCAGAAATAACCTCCTTCCTTTGCATCTTAATAGAGAAATAAATGCAAAGCATAAAAAGGCAGTTTTGAGGTCTGGCCTAGCACAGACAATTTAATCAGTGTCATGAATTAGCATTTTCTAGTTGCTAGGAAATGCCACCTTGGAACATCTGACAGGTGGATGCACTTAGGCTTGCTCTCCACGACAGGAGAGGTTAATTTGATTCCAACCACTTGCCAATAAAAAGGGAATCTATTTGTACTCCTATGGCCAGCAACAGCAACAAGACTTTTCTCATGGCATTTCTTCTCAGATGCAGGGCTTTATTTTCATGAATCGTCAATTAAATGTATGTATTACTTAGTATCCAAAATGCACAGCTACCATCTTCAAAATGAAGAGAGAGGCACCCTCAGATTATATCACCATTTGTCAAGGGGAATAACCTCTCTACACCTACAAGCACTGTTCAGCTTTCCTTGGTATTTACTCAAAATGAAATCGTCCAGAATGCCTTTAAAATAATCACCAGACTGGTGAGGGTGCATTTCCCTGTTAAATTGTATTTAATAATTGTTAGTCTATTATCAAACTGCTTTGCAACATCTGATTCCTTTTATTAGAGTATTAAAGAAAATGAAGTTTGAGGCTTTTGAGAAATGAAGCCCTATCTAGGACCATCTAATGAATTTACCTGAGGCAGTAAAACTTCCCAAGAAATTATTAATCTTATTTTTTAAAAAATGAGTCTAGGTGTTATTAAATCAAGAACTGATGTAATAAAGTTACCTGCTATATTTTCTCTAGGGGAAAACTGTATATAACCTGTGTGAAAAATATTCTAAGAGTTTGCTAGATGTGTGCTGAATATGATTTCTGAAATCCATACAAATGCCAATACTTTCCTATACAAAACAATCTAGTACTGGAGTTACCACCAAAAACATCTTAGAAAAAGTAATTTAAATGCATGAAGTAAATAGTTCAGAACTCAAGCTAACAAGCTGACTAGGAAAAATAGTGTATTTTAGACCTAAAGGTTGAAATGTGGATTCACAAATATCAGATGGAAAGCTTTTAGGGCAAAGATTTATTAGTAGGATGATTGGATTTTGTCTTTGTACATCTCTGCTTGAAACTAACCTTTTTTCACAAATGAAGTGTGACCTATAAATAATGTGCTTTGGCTGCATTTTTATGTTCTTTTCATGGTTTAATTATACTGGTTGTCCTTTACCAATTGCACATCAGTACCAAAACACTGCTTTCACATAAACGTGAAGTGCAATATCACAAGTGTGACTTTGGAAAGTAATAACCCTCAAACTTCAGCTACCTTTTGCCAATGAATTAAAACTCAGAAGTAAGCAAGGTCCTGTCCTGCCGTAGTTAGTCAACACCTTTTACTGTTGACTTTAATAAATGCTAGTTTTGACCATTAGTTGACTGGGGGGGAAACACCAGGTTTTGTTTCCATTGTGAAGGAAGAAATAGAGACTGAGATGGGGAATAAGACCAAGGGAGAGAGTAAGGGATAGAGTGAAGAAGGCAGCTGTAATGGACTTCTGGTGGCATCTATAGTAGCCTTCTGCTGAGAGAAGGGCTGTCTGCAAATCCAGACCAGGTTGTTCATGGTCTAGCCCTGCTGAGTTTTGACTATCTATCTCCAGCACTATGGAACCCACAGCACAGCACCTGTCACAGTGCTCCAGAGAGAAGCATCCCAGGCTCCACAGATGGGGAGACCATATTCAGGGTGAATGTGGGATTCTCCACATGTCCCCATCCTATGCAGGCTCATCAAGGGTCAGAGCAGGCACCAGTGCTCACTGCATTCACTGAATCCTGGAAAGAGCAGATTCAAGTGCCAGGAACTGCCTTACGAAAAAGTTAGGGATGAGTTTAGACATAATAAAGAATACAGAATAGAAGAAAGGAAGCTACAATTAAGGGGAAAATTACAACATTTCCAGAGTAAAATAATGTAGTAGGATTTATGCCAGTATGTAAGAGGAGCACAGCCTCATCCAGCACCTGCTGATTCACCAGCAGAGAAAAATGGAGCTCATTTGGCTGTAGTTGTCACACCATAACTAATCTTTGGATTTATTGTAACTTACAGGTTAATTTTAAAGCATCAGTTAGCCAGGATTAATGTCCAAAATCCTGTCAAACTACAAGGATATGATCTTCAACCAATATAACCTGGTGTAATTCCACTGAGGCCAGAGAACAGGTGAGGAACCAAAATCAAAAATTACCTGATCGAGACCATTGAAACCCAGTGTAAATGAATCTTTGTATATTCCATTAACAGAAAATGACACAACCTTAAAGACTCTGGAAGAACCTCCACAACACTTTGAATCTGCTGGTTTGCCCCATTCAGAAGAGGTTATTATATAGGAGACTGTAAAGTCTTTTTGAGTCAGTTTTTTCTGTCCAGGATAGTTGCTCAATAGAGACAAAGAATGTGTGATATGAATTGGTTTTGCCATTCAGGGTAATTCTCATTTTATGTTATCATATGACAATCTGATTACACCCAAGAGGCTTGGGAAAATATATTAATTTTTCATATTTTCCCAAGAAATGTTTGGTTTATGGTTTTGTGAAATAGCTCCCTGCTGTCTGTCAAGCTAGTGAAGGCTTTCTGAACCTATTAAGGCAGGTGCTGAATGGACATCCTGAATACCTATTACAAATAATTTAAGCACTTTTTTTATACCTGCATGTTCTCTAGCATTAGTCACTTACAGTTCCAATCGATTTCTCTCAAAAATTATTCCTAAAGTAATCGTGTGCCATGGATCAACACTGTCCTCAGCAGATGCCACAAAAGCCTAATGGTCTTATTAAGCAAGCAGAGAGTTGCTAACACAAGAGGGAGCAGATCAAATAATAACAGAGAAAGAAATGCCCTGCTTTCCTGCAAGTCCTATAGGTGCTTGGAAAATTCAAATATTATGTTAAATACAATTCATATTTTCTAATCTTCAAAGCATAACTGGACCAGATGTAAAAGTGTAAACAGAGGTGGTGAAACAAAGGTTTGTGAAACAAAGGTGAAACAGACAAAATGTAAAATAAAAGTTGCTTCCAAAGCAAAGTCAAGATTTCAAATAGAGTGCCTTTGCCCCATGCATGTAGCCTGGAGATAAACTGAGAAGTGAGAAGCATAAAGTTTTAATTTGTTTCCTGCTGTATTTTCAAGAAACAAAATGGTTTTATGAAAACAAAGATAGATGAAACATTAATAAACCTGAAAAGAGCAAATACAATTTTATACAATTCTGGTAGTAGCAAAGAAGAGAATTTTAGCAACCCATCTGTCAGGGGGGAAAAAAATCAAATTATATCCAGAGACTGAAATGACAGGGTGAACACTGTGGCACTTACAAAGCATTGACTAGACATGGACCAGATAACTGCAATACTCAAACTTACACTAAGAAAGAGAAAAGGTGGAATAAGAAACACTAAAAGAGAAAAGCTGGAGTGCAATGTGCTGAACTTTAAATGAGGTATTGAAAAAATGTTTATTATGAGTATGTGTGGATGCAAGTCAGAGGTCAAGCAAAAGCTGAAAGTACAGAGTTTGTCATTACAAGGAGGAAAGTACAGAGTTTGTCATTACAAGGAGCTGAGTATCTACCAAGGATATGAAAACATGCCATAGAAAGAGTGAGCAAAAGGAAAAAAAGCAAGATATAGGAAGAGCAAGGGGCCAGGGAAGGGTCCATGGGCAGATGAGGATACAAATATCAGCAATGAAAAGCTGGTAGCAATCTTTATGCTTTTTTGTAAAGAGAAACCACAGAATGAAGTAATGCTTACTAAAACAAGAATCAAGACCAGAACCTGATACTATTGATGTAAATATTCTTGAGAAAACATAAGACACCTAACAAAAACTCATCAATTTTTGTTTACCCTGGGGCAAAATAAAACATACAACACAATGATATTTCAGTTGTTACTACGTAGTGCTTACTCTAAGTCAAGGGCTTTTCAGTCAAAGGCTTTTTTTTGCCTGCGCTGCCAAAGAGGGAGTGCACAAGAGGCCAGGAGGAGGCAAAACTGGCACAGTTGACCTGAACTAGTCAAAGGGTTGTTCTATACTATAGAATATCATGCACAGCATATGAACTGGTGGGTGGAAGTCAACTGGGAGATTCCAGTGCTGGCTGGGGACAGGCTGGAGATCGATCAGCAGGTGAAGTTGTATTGTGCATCACTTGTCCTTCTTGGGTTCTACTTCTCTCTCTCTCTCTTTTTGTTGTCTCCCTTTTCATTGCAATTTTTATTATTGTTGATGTTGTTATATTTTATATCAATTACTAAAATGTCCTAATCTCAACACATCAGGAAGGCTCGGGGAGCTTCATCAAGCTGCATGGTACTTAGTTGCCATCTGAGATTAAACCATAACAGTCTTGGTTGGCACTCAATCTGGGGCCAAACACTTCGAGAAAATGACAAATCTGACTAGAACGTGCTAGGACAAATTTTTATAAGCATTCTTTACATTAGTTTAATAGTTGTGGGTCACAATGCTGATTTATTTGTTCTGAAAGACAGTGTGCTCATTCTTAAAGCTGTGTTATGTAACACCTTGCTTGCAGCACCCTGTTGTGCTGTTTATCATCCATGAGGATTGGGCAATGGTTATCATATTGTACTTAGCAACACTGGCTTATGGTATGACACAATTGCTGAATCTGATATTTGTATTCAGCATTGCCATCATCTCTGTACTTCGAGAGCCATCTATCGGAAAATATTAATAGTTATATCTTTTACATTTTCTCCTTAGAAACCCAGCCTATGGGGAAGATACCTCCCTTCATCTTCCTCTTCTCATCCAGGCTAATTCCAGCAGTTCTTAAGAATTTTGAATATCCTTAGAATGTACAAATCACCATGTTCCTAATACTTTGTCCTCTGAATGTGTTTCAGGTCTTGCTTTTCAAGACCACACAGAGATCTGCCTCAAGGTTGGATAGTTAAAAGTGGTAAGGAATGAGGGATAGTATAGGCAAGTATGTGGGACAGTGGGCACATCCAGCATTCCTGAACAAGTGCAGAATGCAGAAAAACTAGCAAAATATTTGGAATAAGTATTCTTTCACTCTGGCAGTTCCAGAGTGACCCAAATTCCTGCAAGGTGCTGGGGCCTGACCCATACCTAGCAAGCCTTGTTCAACTATTTAGTACCCTCATGGGGAAAAACAGGCATCTGGATCTAACAACAAAATGACAGGCACTGGATCTACTCCAACCCCTGTGAGTGCCACTGTGGCTGGAGAACCCACCCACGCCGGCAGCAGTCACCCTTGCACACAAGAGAAAATGGACACAAAAGTTAGCTCACTTAGTGAAGGAGGATGAAGCAAGGCCACCACAAGAACAGGAGGAAGAGGCAGAAGAAGAGGTAATCACTTGATCCATACCCCTGAGTGACTTGGAGGAGATGCAAAGAGATTTCAGCCATTGTCCTGGTAAGCACATTTTCATCTGGCTGCTCTGATGCTGGGATAACATGGATGAAAGTCTGGAATTAGAGGGTAGAGAAGCCAAGCAGATGGGATACCTTTCTAGACAAGGGAGTATTGACAAGCAAATTGGAAAAGGGACACAAGTCGTCAGCATCTGGCGGTGATTTCTGTCAAGTGTGAAGGGAAAGTATCCATTCAAAGAAGACATTATGTCACCCTAGATAAGTGGAGAGAGATATGTCAGATACAAGTCATCAGATTCCAATGGATGCGACCAACAAAGTAATAGTTATGTCTCCAGCAGCTAGTAAAAAGGAAACACAAACTTCCTTAAGCATTGCAGGTTTTTGGAGAATGCACATTCCAAATTACAGTTTGATTGTAGGCCCTCTTTATCAAGTGACCCAGAATGATTTCAAATGGGGTCCTGAACAATGAGAAGACTTTGCACAAGTCAAACAGGATATAGTTTATGAAGTAGCCCCCAGGGTCTTGTCCTGTCTGGACAGGATAAGATCAAAAAAATCATCTCTACATAGCAGCTGGTGTCCTACCTGACTGGTCCTACCTAAAGTCTTTGGCAGAAAACACCAGGGGAGAGTAAAGATTGTCCCCTGGGTTTTGGAATCAGGGATAAAGAGGCCCTATATGTTCCAATTGCAAAAGAGATACTGACACCTTATGAAGGATTTTAAACTGGTTCAGAAGTAAATGGAACCGAAGCAGAACTCCAACTGGCACCAGAGATGCCAGTGCTGGGCTGGATGTTCAAAGGAAATATCTCCTGTGTACATCTTGTAACTGTGGCTACATGGAGTGTGTTGTACTGATCACACAATGAGCTTTAGCAGGTGATCCAATTCATTCAGAAATCTTGAAAGGGATCTTTCAGAATGTCACCAGAGAAAGAGGTGACAAATGTTTACAAATGAATCCTGTCATATTGTGGGAAAGCCTCCATAGCTGTATGGAAACTGCTGAAGGAGAAGGTGAATCAAGTCAGCTTGCAGAGGTGAAAGCCATCCAGTTGGTTTTAGTCACTGTTGAATGAGAAAAATGGCCAATACCTAATCTCTGTACTGACTCAGGGATGACATCAAATGCCCTGTGGGGATGGTTGCAGCAAGAGAAAGAGCAACTGGCAGCATAGAGGTAAACCCACCCAGGCTGCCACACCAGGGCAAGATAGTGCTGCCCAAGTGGAGAACCTGGTTGTGAAGGTACTTCATGCAGATGCTCATGCACCCGAGTTGGGCCGCTGAAGAACTTCAAAACAACCAACAGCTGGATTAGACCACTGATACTGAAGCGGTTCCAGTGGATCTGTATTGGCAACACAAGTTTAAATTATTTATAGTTTGATGGGTTCATAACACATTAAAGACTTCAAGGAAGACATGGAACATGTAGCTGGGCTCATGATCAAGAGGTGGACTTGATCATGGATTACACTATCATACAGGTTACTCATGAAAGTGAAATATGTGGTGACATTTATCAAGCCAAGTGGTCAAAGCCTCTTCGGCAGGGAGGACACTGGCTAAAATATAAATATGGGGAGGAAAAATAACCAGACTGGCTAAATTTCACTCCCACAAACCCACCAAGGCCAGCTTACCATGTGCTTACATTGGTGGAAATAACCCCTGGATAGCTGGAAACATATTCTGTGCCCAGTGAAACAGTATCCTGGGCCTTGAAAAGCAAATCATTCTAGAAAGAATGGAGTCAGTCAATAACACTCCTTTCTAAAGCTACCTCATAGACAGCTGGGCCAAGGAACATGACACTGACTGGGTGTGTCACATTCCTTATCATGCTACTAGCCCAGAAAAATTGAACAATACTGTCAATGACTGTTAAAGACTGCACTGAGAGAAACGGCTGGTGGGGCCTTCAGATACTGAGATTTACATTTAGCAAAGGCCACCAGTCAATACTTTCATTCAGCACTCTGAAACACCATTAACTCTCAGATCTGTGCACCTGTTATTCCCCCTCATTAAAGATTTTAATTGCTTATAAAAATACTTTTTATAACTTCTGCTCTTTTATTTGGGGGAATTGAAGTTTTCTTTTTATTTCTGCCTAATTTTGGCAGCTCGTATTCCATTATCCCATTCAATCTCCTTCACTGTCTTCTTTTGCAATTACTCTCCCCTGATATGTAGAGTATAGATTGATATCTTGCTTCTATTTAATAGAATACTTTTCCTCTGGGTTTCAATATCTATGGATTGTGAAACTTGGCAAAAAGGGTCAAACTATTGTGGTATTGTGCTTGGGTGGTTTTTGCTCTTACAAGCAAGTTATTTTCTCGTTTGTCACTAGTGAAGAGTTTTAATTCAAAATTGTAACTGCTTTTAGGATTTTCCTCAGTCATCAAAGAAAAGTCAATATTCCTTCACATTTTAGTCACTGCAACAAGCCAACTGGCACAATATTTCTGCGAGCTGGGATGTTGCCTTTTCTCAGAGTGTGAGGTTGTAGCCTGCTACCCATGAGCATGGAACTTTTCCCGTAAAAAGAATACATGTTTCCTCCAACTCCACGGCTTTCCCCCTCCATACATCCCTCTGTGTGACATCCCTCTGATGCCTCCAATCTGCCAGAAGCTGTCACTCACAATGGCATCCCCCCCTCCAAAAAAAACCAAACAACCAAAAAAACAAACAATAGTAAATGTCTCAAAAGTAATTGAGAGGTTAAACAAAACTGCATGCAGTCCTGTGTCCACCTGTCACAGAGGAGGTACAAATTTAGAAAATATGTTTTTTTGAGATTTTGTGTGGTTTGCTCCTCTGAGTGTTGAAATTCAAAAACCCAGATGTTGATGTCATCACCTTGGCTTCCAATGCCTTTTCTTGTTTCCCATGCAGGCTCCCACCAAGCTTATCCATCCAGCCTGAGACAGAGCAAGGAGCTGCAGTGAGGCCAACATGAACCTAACTTAATTAGCTGCTCTAAAACCACACCAAATCTGCCTTGCAGCCTTTGCCCTGAACTCTGAAAAGCAGATAAGCAAATACAACAGTAGAGGGAGGGACAACATTTATCCTTAAAAATAGAACCCAGGAAGTTTATCCACACAAGAGCATCTTTCTCTAAACTGTTCTCCTTCTTCTGCCATTCCTCATTAGCACAGTTACTAGGGGACAGAATCCTGCTGGTAAAAGCAAGGGCTGCTGCTCAGTGGCCTAGAAGAGCCCACCAGGAGCTAAGGCATCAAAATCAATGTTCACTCAGACATAAAAAGCAGCAAAAAGTCCTGTCCTGTCAATATATGCTGGGGGAGGCCAGGCTCCCAGAGTTCAGCTCCTGGGTTTTCTCATTTGTGTTTGCTCCTGAACATCTGAGATTTGAGAGATATATGTGGAAGCACAGCCCTGGCATATAGAAAAAGAAAACAATCAATACTGTGCTTAACCTGATCTGAAGAATATACAGCTCATTCGCTTTGAGTCTCTTGGTTTATCTCACACTGGGGGAAAAAGTAGCATTTCATCTTAATCCAACAGCAGGTCAACAGTACTGAGAACCAAAACATTTTCAGTCAGAGCTTTTGGAGCTACAGTAGATGGAGTTTTACCTGTGTTACAGATGAAAAACATATGTATTCCCCTCTTATAATAGCAAGCACAATGCCAGAAATCTTGCAACATGTTTGTAACATCCACCTCACTAATACAAAGACCATAAGGGAATTGAGACCCTTTATGTTATCTGTGGGTTTTTTGGTCTAACAACTAGAAAGTCTATTATATTAGCAATACTTCCAAAAATGGAAATATCTAGATCAACTACAACCCCCCCTGTTACATCTGCAATACTCTTTGCTATCAATGAAGGCAGGGAGAGGTTTGTAGGAAGTGTCCCGTGTCAGTAACCATCCCATAAATACCAGGTTTCTCCTGATTTTAAGCAAATTCTGGATGTGATTGCAAACTGTCAGTACAACAAAATTTTATTTTGGATTTATTTTTATTTATTTATTTTTATTTATGGTTGGGGTGTGTGTTGGGTGGTTTTGGTGTTTTTATTGTAAAATTTTATTTTTACATTAGAAAGAAGATATGGCTTCTTGCTTTCTATTTTCTGTTAATGTGAAATGGGATAAAAAAGCAGTAAGCTGAAAATAAGGAAATTTTCTAACTGGGGTGGAATTAAAATTTTCAAACAAAACAAATTTAAATTTGTACAAAACATTAAAAAAATGATAAATAAGGTGGGCAACATATGAAACATTTTTTTCTCTCTGTTCCCCTGAGAGAAAGAATTGTATTTGGAAAATTTGCAGAAGGTTGTTCCATATAGTAAAACAGTCACATAAATGAATACCCACATTTTCAATAAAACAGTGGTATTAAAAGTGTTTTTCACTTGTCATCATTTACTGCGTGATAAAGATACTTTAATTGGAAAGTGTGCAGAGCTAACCTCAAGTTTTCAGCTACATGTGTACTAAAGCAACCAACACCTCAAACTTCTACAGGAACATAATGCCTGACTGACTGATGAAAGGCTGTGTCTTCTTAATGACTCCAGTCCCATGAGCATGTCCAACCAATTTTCTAGGAATTTCAAAGCTAGATATTTTGTTGGTTTCTTCATTACTTTTCAAGGTCCCTGACTGTTATTGATCACTCCAGGTACTACCTAAGATTTCAACCAGACATTTTCCACAAAGTCAAAGTCGTAAAAAGTCAACAATGACAAGGGTATTTGAAATTATTTAAATCCTTCCCCACTCCATCATGTCAGAAGGCAAATCTTATTTACATAGCATCCTTTGAAGGAATGCAATTATGTCATTAATCAAAAGCAAACCTTGAAGGCAAACCAGCTCTGTAAAAGATCCTTTTTTATCCTTCGTATTTATAGCTCTCAAGAGAGAGCATCTTGCCTAGGAATATAGTGGGCTGATTAAAAAAAAGTCAAGGAGCAAGCTACCATATTGCCATGGGACTGTGACTCATTTTACTGTGTAGGACATTCCCTTCCCAATACCCATTCCCCCTGCAATGAATCTATTTCTAGGATATTCTGTTCTCATTTTCTTTGTGCAGTAACTGCACTTGGCACACAGTGACTAATTTGAGGTCTGTCCCACTGCTGGGTTGTAGGGTATGCTTCTGCTATCAATGTTGCAATTAAAGAGGTCATGTCATAATTTGGTGACTATGTGATAGAATTCTGTCATTTTGGGGTTTAATGCTGCTAGAAAAAAATACCCTAGAATTGAATTGTAACATTCACATGATAAAAGCTCCTCAAATCTTCATGCATCTCCTTCTGTTGGTTATTTAGAAACAATTCTATAACAAGGGCTCCAGGTGCATAAATTTTGTTCTTTCAGGAAGAAAAGCAGCAAAGATAACAAAAGATTTCTAATTGGTTCTATACAGTAAATTAAAACCACTTTGATTGTGTTTTAGGAACTGAAGAACGTGAAAGATACTCATTATTGTTGTGGTAACTAACTGTGGTAAAGATGTTTTACTTTTGCTTTCTTAATCATACCAGCAAAAGTCAAATATTGCACTAAATATTGCACAAAAGTCAAATATTGCACATTCTTCAGCACTATTATTTTTATTAAATACTACAGAAACAGCAAAAGCATTTTTAGGAAGTTTACCCAGGATTGATGCATATAGTCTACAGAAATTCCAATTCTTTTCACCCAAGTTCCTCACAGTTCTGCTCTATTCCTGCTTTTTAATGGATTCATGACAATGAAGTCATACATGGTTTCAATACCGATTCTCAATATGAAAATCATTCATTCAACCAATTTTTTTTCTCATTGTAACAGTAGTTTTCAATCATTTTTGTTTAGTTTTGCAGCTAAAACACGAGCTCTCTGAAAGAAGGCACAAAGAAAGCAATTACTGAAATGAACATTCACTTTTACGATGCCAGTTAATTTGTTTTCAACAAACCTTTGGAAAAAGTACAGGACAAGGTGCATTGGATTTATCTGAGCTTTGCACTGTGCTTATAATACGTTTACATTCTTTGGATAGGAATTTGCTGCTTTGGGGTACTTACAATAGCAAACAGTACAACATCATATTGCTCTACAAAATGAGGATCAAAAACAGAATAATAATAGCAATGTGTCCCCTCTGCAGAGGTCTAGCACAAGGCTGAAACAATACTTCTGAACTTCATTCCTTGGCAATGCTTCTAGGGAAAAGGGAATATCAAGGCTGCCCTAGACTAATTTTTTGTGATCCTAATGCTTGCTGGATGCGTTTCTTGGAGATCTAAAGAAGCAGCTACAAGCAAAAACAATTCTCTGCTCTGATTCATGAAACCCTGAGAATAGTACACAGGTACAAAGATGACTTGAACATATAGTTATTGAATTTTTCCTGATTTTAGATATCTTGACAATCAAAAGACCAAGTTTGCACTTTGCATCATTTCCAAAAGAATGTCAACTCCTCTTTACCTTCTGCACACTGCAAGCTGACTGGCAAGAAAGATTGATATTCTTCTCCACATCTGCCTGTGAAAGTTGCTTTGAACAGAGCACTCCTCCTCTCTCTACAGCTGCAAGTGCAGGGAATTGTATGTACATGGATGTGTGTGATGGTGATTATGAAGACCAGAGCTCCCTAATAAAAACCACCTCCATGGAAAAGTTTACTTGAGTTAAGGCTCCCTATTGAGTATGCAGCAGTAATTCAAGTTTTCTAGTACCTCTGGACTGTGGGTAATTCAATTTCTCATAATATAACTATGTCAACTCCATGTGTCCCCATCATGAAACCTGACCTTGCACAAGATGTTATGATTGTATTACCATTTATTCTATTACTACTATTATTATTATCATTATTCAGCTATATTGTCAGAGCCAAAGCAGGCTTTTTGACCAGAGCAGCTAGTCCTGGCCTCTCACACAGTTGCCACTCCCTGCTGGGCTGGCTTTCAGCAGGGCACAGCAAAATAAGGCAACTGAGGGCTATTAGCCTTTTCAATCTCTTTTTTAATATCAGGCTACACTTAGAGATAGCTGCTAGGTCTTTTTTAATAGATATTATGTTTTCCACTGACATAGCTGGTATTTGACAGAGATGTTGAAATTGAAACTCCAGCACTGGCATTTTGTTGTTTTTAAGTTCTAAAGCATATCTGTAATACACACTCCATCTCTGTTAAGGTTACAGTTTGGAAATGCAATAAGATACACAATTCTTCCAGACAGTGTTTCTGTGGATTTCTGTCAGTCATGGATGCCAATAAGTGGCATTTGAACAGGTGACAAGAGTGCAGCGTCTTTCAGAAAATCAAAATTACAAGTATGCACTTTGAACTCAGCTACAGTGAGACAGCTGCTGCTAAAGAAAGATGCTGTGCTTAGGCTTGACCATTGTGAGAGCATTTTCACCACCCTCTTTCTTCTTGCAGCAATATTTTACTACCTCATTTTCATACCTTTCAAAGTAGTTGCAGTGTAGTTGCCGAGCACTATCATGTCCTTCAGGCATCCTGCAGTCATACCTCACTCTGTGTGCTAGGAAGTCAAACCACTGTTAGAAACCAGGCTTACCATGTCCTGAAACCTCTGAGATGCTAAACAATGTTCAGATGCTCTTCTAGAAATGCTTACCTCTGACAGCAATGCTTTGTTTTGGACTGGGGTAGAACAGCCATAACTGATGTCTTTGTTCCTCAGATAATGCCATCAACCTAACATTCACATCCTAAGTTAACACTGCAAAAGTAAGATAACTTTTAGGTTCAGAGGAATTTCTAAGTACAGTTTTAGCAGACTCTTATCTTTCATATAAAATTGACTCATCACTTATAGATGTGAAGACAATCCTGCTGGTTCCTGTTTGTTTGTTTGTTTGCTTGTTTGTTCTTGTCTTGTTTTGACAGAAATGTTGACAATCACTTAACAAAAATCCTTGGGCACCCTTCAAGGCCATACTTTGTGAAATAGGCAGCAGTGGTGATCTTACTTTATCAACTGCAGCAGTTCTTCTGTGGGGAAGTTTTGCACATTGGATAAAGTTGCCTATATGCCATATGCATCTTTCATGGTGAAATTCAGACACAGCTCTTTTAATTCTAATCCCTTCTGACTCTATTTTACCTTCTTTTGGTGTTGCAGGAACCTATGTTCTCTTTTTCTCAGACCTTTAATTTTTCATTTGGTCAGAGGTTGTTATATCCAAACCCAGAACAGGCCACCAGGCAGAACAGACTGAAACCTCCAGCTTGTTCACTCTTTAGTCTTACAGAGGAAAGAAAATAAAGTCAGAGATCTCTGATAAGTACATTCACTTTGTCTTCAAAGGATGCTTCCTGGCAAGCAGCGTTGTATGTAGAAGGGAAGAGGGATGTGGGAAGACACTGATAGCCTGCATTGGAATGCAGCAGGAGAAAGTCTCCCTTGTTAGCAGACTGCCAGTGTTTGCATGGCTGAGCTGCGTGAAAGATATTTCACCTACAGGTCTCACGCATCAAGAAACAGAGAGAGCATGTGTAGTGCAAGACAGCTGTGTTCAGCTCTAGTGCGTTGGAAGCACATTTATCAGGAATACATGCCTGTTTGACAAGAGGGACACTTCAGTGAATAGAACAACAGCTAAAACAAACCAAAAGCCAGGTTAGAAACCTAAAGTGAAAATGTCATTACTGAGGTGTTTAAGGAATGAAAAATTACTATTTCTGAAACTGACAATGCCTTTCTGGCCCAATGAGAAATGCACACATGATGTTAGAATATTTTTGAATGAGTTCCTACAACCAGATTAAAAAATTTATTCTAAAAGGCAAAGTACTATGTAAATAAACATATAATTATATTACTGAGTGACAGAAAGACTAAATAGCTCTGTAAAAAAAAGAAACAAAGTAGAGTAAAATAAGCCCTGTTGCTGTAACTACTATTCTTACACATTCACATGATATCTTCTTACCTTTCCTTTTGAAAATAATTTTCAATAATATTGCACTCCTTGGAGGAAATCTATTATGAAAACACACTCATTTTCATGACTGAACTTGTATTTTTGTCAAAAAACAACTTCACTGACAAGTTTGTTAAAGAAGGCTATTTCCCTGAAAAGCCCATTGACCTGCTTTCATCAAACTGCTGTCCCTTAGTTGGCTGCTTTTGGTTTGGACACATCTGCATTGCCTCCTGTATGCTTTCACATGAGATCTGCATGATCTGTCTTTGTACGTCATACCTATTAGCTTTGATTACACTGGCTGCTGGGAGAGTTTCTTTTTTTTAAGAGAAAGTTAGTTCATCCCTCAAAATTTGTGGGCCTGAGAGGAAAGAGTAGCCAAGGAGGCTGCTGTAGGTTGAGATACTTGCTCCTAGGACCCTTTTTGCACTCCAGTGGAAGAAATCATTAGTACAAAAAGGGAGTGACAAGTATGCACAAGAAGCTGGAAAGGGATTTTTTACAAGGACAGATAGTGATAGAGCAAGGGGAAATGGCATTAATCTGAATGAAGAGAGATTTAGATTAGATTTTAACGAGATTTTTTCTCATAGGGTGGTAAACACTGGAACACGTTTCCCAGAGAAGCTGTCAATGCCCCATCCCTGGAAGTTTTCCAGGCTGGATTGGTTTGGGCTTTGAGCAACCTAGTCTAGCAGATGCTGTCCCTGCCCATGGAAAAGGATTCGGAACTAGATGATCTTTAAGGTTTTTCCCAATCCAAACCATTTAGTGGTTCTATGAAAATGCATAGAGTGATGGGAAAAAAAATTATCAGTACACCAGCAATGTCACCTTGTCAAGTGCATTACAGAATTTCTTGGTGTCCTAGAGCTGTGTTTTGATTCAGGTGTGCAGCTGAATTTTTTCATTCTAGGGAGCAGCATTAGTTGCAGAAGGTCATCCATGTGGTAGCACAAACAAAATATCTCTTCTATTAGCCAGTCACTAGGACTAGGATGCTTTGGAAAGCAACCCAAGACAGTAGGTGCTGATCATAACATACAGGTTCAACTGTGATTTGTGCTGTGAAAGGACTACTTTTCAGAATAAATGGTTCTTAGTTAGAAAGGGATAAAATTGGCAACAGCAGATGGCACTAAATAAAATTCTGCATTCACTTCAGGCCAGTAAACAAACAAACAAAAAAAGCTCTTGACTGTGATGAATCTGGATTTTTGCACCAGTTTCGAATACTGGGGTGGGCGGAAAGATGTTCCACTGAATGGTATTGGTCTTCCTTGAACCTGTCTTTTTTTAATTAAGATGCTCCACCCAGCACTGTGAAGCATGGAATTCAATCAGCTGCTTTAAAAGGGAACAAAATGGAGCATGAAACAACCATGTGGAGTCAGCTTGTGATTTCAGCTTGAGAGAAAATTACAGGGGTGGTAATTTGTGTGGGAAAAAAAAAAAAGCTGCCACTACAGCTAGAATTTAGCACTCAGGAGGCACAGGCAACTCAAGCAGCCTGAGGGATTGGAGAATTAGGGAACAATTTTCTTGGAGCTAAAATCACCACTCCATAATTATTTTCTGGGGCTCTAGTCTCATATAGCCATTTTTCCAGGTATGTAACAAATAAGCAATATTCACATCCCTAGCTGCGTTTGTACCTGTTTATAGGTGCATGGGGGTGACAGTAGCTAAAACTGTTTCTTTCTGAATATTACATTAACCTTTTGCCTGAGGATGTAAGATGTCTCATTTTCCTTAAATTCAAACTGTCTTTCATTCAATTTGTGAATTTCATATTTAAGGCTGGGTTTATGGTGTTGTGCAATTTATTATGGTACCTTATACAATGAAATATCAAAGATCTGTGACTCTATATTTATTGATCTGTCTACTGTTCAGGTCTCAAATAGAATTACGTCCCATGGCATTTCTAAACATTAGGCAAACTATCAAATTTAGACTTGCAGGACATTCTTAAAATGCTCTAATATATTTACCAGCCAAAGATCTCAATCCTTTCGGTAAGGCCACATCAACATAATAACAAATTCTGTGGGGAAAAAAAAAAAAACGGGCAAGAATACATCATTCATGCTGATGAAATATCAAAGTGGTAAAATTAACTTTCTTGTAGACAAAAAATTACCCTGAAAAATTATTTGTGAAAGAAAAAATTGCCTATAGATTTTAAGCATCCACCATTCATCAACATTATCATGAGCTGTTAGGTAACAATATCACTGAGTAGTCACATCTCTAATTCAACTTCACACTTTAGTTTTGTCACAGGCTCATTTTTTTTCTACAGAAACTGGAGGATCACAATGTTGTATAAACAGAGAAGTAGAAAAAGCCAAACCTAAAAAAGACCAAAGTCAGTGCCCAGGGGGAAAATGAATGAAATCCATTTACTTTTTTGATACATGAAACATGTCTGAAACATAGCAATATATTAATTTTCTTTAGGTTGGGGGAAAGGAGAGAGATGCAAAGAAAATATTCATGCACTCAATCACTCACAGACACATCTAGATTAAAAAAGATAGATTTCTCCTGGGAGTTTTAATTAACAAGGCACTGACATTTTGCCTTCAAATCAACAAGCTTAGGTTTTCACATTGAAGCCTGAGATCCTGTTTTATATTTTCTCCCTGTTACACTCATATGAAGGATCTACATTTTCTTCAAATATTTCATGGAGGGGGGAAAAGGACTATAATATAATGGGTGAAAAGCACCTTTATTAAACCTCCTACTTCACACACCAAGACAATAAATATCCCACAGAATGAGAAGACTGTTCTGGATTTTGGATTAGACACTTGTACAGTGTCAGATTTCTGAAATGTAGTGTGCCAATGTAAGGGCCACACCAGGTCACTGCACTAGCTCGTTCACGCCTAGAAGGATGCTTCAATCAAGCACAAGCCCAAGTGACTAAAGGGAAAATTCTAAATTGATAGCTCTAAAGGTCATGAGGAACAAATTCAGGTTGGGAAGGAAAGTAATCAAAAAGGCTCACTACAGAAACATTGTCATTCCTCAGCTTAATGAGTCCTTTACAAGAGTAAATGAGAGGAGAAGGATGAAAGTAATTGCTAGTTATGTGCTGAGCTCACTGTGGTTTTGGTGCCTCCTAGGTAGAATGGGAGAATGGCTAGCTGTGATTTGGAGGAAGTTGTTATTGTTGATTTTCATTTTTAGTAATCCTTCCCTAGCTTTAGCCACAGAACATGACTTCTTTGGTGAGCTATAACATCAGTATAGTTTTATTCAAGTCAAAAAGAGGAACAGTGCCCTTTTTTCCATCCTTTCCTCCTCACCCCCACTCCTTTTCTTTTGCTTGTTTGTGGTTTTGTGTTGCTTGGATTTTCATGAGCACTAAAATGGGTAGAAAATACAAAAGAGATTGGAAATAACCTCACATGAATCTAATACAAATAGATAACAGTGACTTTCTACAATTCCTGGGCTTAGCCCTGTTCTGTTTAGAAAGAAAGAAATAGTTTGTCCCTACATACAAATAAATACCTTCTATCCCTTCTCATTTAGTTTGACATTATGCTGCTCTTACTTTGTCAGTCTGTTCAAGACTGAGAATAAAATGAGGCAAGAGAACCACAAATTATTTTAGCTTCCCGAGAAGAGAAGAGCTATCAAACACTGAGGTGCATGGGTATTTCTCTTTTCTCATGCTTCTGTTGACAGATAAAATTTATTTGGTTTAGCCATTTTCATTTATTCAGAGAAGTGGCTAATGCAGAATGCAACAGTTGAGAAATGCTTGACACCACTAAAGTTCTTTTTTAGAGGTAAATCTTCAACTGGCATGAGGTGGCAAAGCAATAACAAAATAGCGGAGCAAGACCAGCTTTTGCCGACAGAAAGGTCATAATTTCTGCAGAAAAAAGCCTTAGAGTTGACTCAGGTTTTCCTGCCTGAAGGTGGTACCACTTGTCCATACTCTGTAGTACTTTGTACCCTATGATTTGGGTTAATGATTTCATAGGGTGCAGAAAAGTTGCCTGGAAGCAACCACAAGTCCCTGATGAACTATTTTGAGTGGACGCTGTGCTAACTTTCCAATCTAAGGGTCAAAAATTAAAATTTAAATAACAAAAAGTGCTCCCAATGGTGGTCACGTCTGCCCTGTTTCTGAATTAAACTCTGGTGGAGAACAATACAGTGTTTCTTTCTGCATAAATTACAAGTTGCACCATCTTCTTTCTAAGCAGGCACACACAGATGAGCCTTCTCCAATGGCATCATAAATTTTTTGACATGTAAAAATGACCTTTAAAAGTGAAAAAAACAAAAGAGAAACCTGACAAGCCCTGCAAGCTGCACACCATTTACACAAGAACTCTGTAGAATTTACTCTACCTGTGCCATCTGCTTATACTGGTATCTAGAGGGCTGTGTTCATTGAAGAAAGGGCAGAGTTGACAGAAAATGGCTTTCGTCATTTCAGAAGAAGATTCATGGAAAATAGTTGGGACTTTTTCAATCCAAAGTCACATATATTCTCTTCTTAGATAAGGTCAGAATGACACCTAATGGAAAAAAAGAAGTGACATTTCATGACATCTCAGTACTGGAAAAGTCCCTCTCCATGTCAATTTACAATGACAATTCAAACACTAGAGTGTTTCTGAAATAGTTCAGTGCAAGCTCATCAAAATAAATTTAGTTAAAAGGCTTTTAGTTATTGTCCTGAATTCCACAAAAATTACTTGGAGATTCTTGGTTACCATGACCTAAACTTTGCCATAACCAACTCCAAAGTGAAAAGGGGCAAAGCAACACTTTTGGACATTACCATCTTAGACATTTCGACACTTTTGAAATAGAGTTATGTATCCATGAGCACTGAGAGAGCTGGTGGACACCATAGAGAGGCCCCTCATAATCATCTATGAAAGGTTGTGGAGATCAGGAGAGGTGCCTGAGGACTGAAATGAAGCAAATGTCATCCCAGTGTTCAAAAAAAGGCAAGAAGGAGGACCCAGGGAACTACTGACCCATCAGCCTCACCCCAATCCCTGGGAATGTGATGGAGTGCTTTATCTGGAGGCCATGTCTATCCACGGGGATGACTAGGTGATCAAGAGTAGTCAGCATGAATTCACTAAAGACAAATCCCACTTGACCAACCTAATTGCCTTCTACAATGAGACCACTACCTGGATGGATGAGGGGAGAGCAGTGGATGTTGTCTACTTGTGCAAGGCTTTCAACACTGTCTCATAACATCCTCATAGGTAAACTCAGGAAGTGTGGGTTGGATGAGTGGACAGTGGGGTGAATTGAGAACTGGCTGAGTGACAGATCCCAGAAGGTCTTAATCCCAGAAGTGGTACAGAGTCTAGTTGGAGGTCTGGCACAACTCATGGTGCTTCAGAAGCACCACAGAATTATGGCCACAGGAGGAGAGTCTTCTGACTGAGTTGATTAGCTTGAAGACAGGGTTAGATAAAACAGGTAAAACACCAGACCTGACCTGCACAACATGCTCTGTTTCTTGGTACTTGTTTGGTTTGGCAACAAAACCCCCATCTAAATAACATGCAGTAGAGATCTTCTTCACCTCAGCTGTGTTAATATTCTTAGTACATTCATTTCCTTCTTTCCTTTCCTTGCCTGAGTTTCTTCTGTTACCTATCTTGTTTACATTTTCACAGCACAATCATTTTATTCAGATCGCTCCTAAAACTCACTGTTATCCACGATGCAATGATCACTAATGACGCTCGAGTATCAGCATGTTTTCTTTTCATACCACTTCTAAGAGTGGGATTAAGAAAATGGAAAACAGGAAAGGTAACGTAAAGCTACAAAAACCTCTGTATTAATTCCTTCCTCAAGCTTTCCCAAGGCACCGTATTTTATCTTTTTGTGGTTTTATGATTAATTCTTTCCACATCACTCAAAATTTTTACTCATATTGAATGCAATTTGAATATGTCACTGAAGCTTAACAATATATAATAATAAGTCTGTAAACAGAGACAGCAGGAATTTTGAAATATCAACAAGCTCACTGATTCCCAGGATTCTGTTGTTGCCCACAGATATGTCAAAACTAAAATTACTTTTTCAAACTAAAAAAAGAGAAAACCATTACAATCAGAGTTTACTGCTTTAGATACTTATCACTCTAATACATCACAAGTGTCATGAAAAATATAACTCTGGAAGGCTAATCCCAACTGAATTTGAAGAAAAAGTATTTAAAACTTTTTTCTCCAATAAATTTCTAGAGGACATCAGTTTCTAGAGGACATTTGCTCTGGACTTGAGCAAATCCAGAGTTCATTAAATAGGATAATTCAGGTCTGTTCTCAGTTCTTTTCTTTTTGGATTAATTACTCAACTGCAGTTGGCCAGTCAAAGTTTGAGCTGTGACTTCATTTGACCAGACACAGGGGTTGCAGAGCTTTTCTATGAGGCACATAATTGGGGTGAGACCTCTTGTGAGCTGCTGATCGTTTAATTTCTGTGATTTTTTCATAGCTTCCCATGAACTGCCTGGTTCTGTGTCCCCCAGGGGGTGAACAGCCATGAACCCATGCAAAGGTTATCACTGGGCTGTGTTACCACGATGAATGAAAACAGTCCTCTAAGGAGGAAGCAGCACTCTTGGGCTGCACAGAGTGCTAGATGGGCTGCAAATCTGAGATCTGAACTGAGAGCTATCAATGCAGTAATAGTGCCCATGGGCGCACAGCAACCCAGAATTCCTGATCCAGCAATGACCCCTGAAAATTGGGAATTGTTAACTATTGACTTAAAAGATTGTTTTTTCTCAATTGCGTTACACCCTGATGATGCATGTCGTTTTGCTTTTGCATTACCATCCTTGAACAACAGTGAACCCATGCAAAGGTTGCGTTACCACAAAGAATGAAAACAGCCCTCTGAGGAGGAAGCACTAATTTTGGGCTGCACAAAGTGCTAAATGGGCTGCAAATTTAGGCAGACCATCAAGTACAAAGAGGGCAACAGCCACTTTGTGGCTGGTGACTAGAAACATACTTCAGATATCAAAACTAGGGACAATGCTTTTCACTTTATTTGTTGATGATGTATACAATGATACAAAAAGGGAGTCGCAGAAAATGGCATCCTAAATGGGAAGGAGTGGCTGACAGCCAAAGCCCAAAGCTTCAGTCTGGAGAAAACTTGTGAGGCAACAGAACCTCACAAAGCTGTGTTGACATTTTGTGATTAGACTCATATATTGATTTTTTTTAATGTTAGGAACCTGTTGTTACCAGCTGTAATATAAGTGATCATTTAATTTATTTGTCTTTTTTCAGCTTCGATTGGACTTTGGCTTTATTAAAAAAATGTAACTCTTTAACTCTTTTTTGACCAAAATTAGACAGTCTTTTCTGAGTTTTCATGTATTTGGTTTTGCATCAAGAAGTTCTTTGTGTGCATGTTTTTTTCTAGCTTGTAGTACCATTGTGAAATATGGCATTTTTAGATTCCACACATCAAGCTTGCTCTTTTCAGGAACACCCAGTTTGGCCCATCTCTTCATGTAGCTGTCTATTGCCACATGTCTAATTGGCTCCCAGTTTGTCTAGGTGAACTTTTACAATGTCAAGCTAATTTTTGAAAACCTGTGTTTCCTTTAGCAGTGTCTGGAAGAGAGTGGACTGAATCAGCTGCCAGTGTTTTTTTGCATAGAAAGAAAGATCAACAAGTCCAGTAGTTTGAACAGATTGGTTTTCTGAGCACATTAACTTGCCTTGTGGCCTGAAGCTAGAAGAGCACTTAAGCATGAATATAAATTTACATGTATAAGAAGACCCATTCAGTAAGAGCTACATTTTTACACATTTTCTTTGTGACTTAATGTTCTGTCAGCAAAGAAACAAGTCTAGGATTAAAAGTAAGCAAATATATGGGAGATAAAAACATTACTAAACATTGTACAGGGTTTTCAAGTGTTTTGTTTTCACTTGTGGACAGAGTTCCCTGATTTTCTTTCAACACATCTGCATCTTATAAGATGGAAAGTTTCCATTTGAGAAGCATACCTTGTCTGAAGCACTAATTTCAGTGTCAACATCAATTCTAGGATGTTACTCAAAGTGTTTTGTTATCACTGTTACCCTCTAATTAGGTCTCTCAATTTTCTTTCTTGTTTTTGTGTTAGAAATTATAATAACCAGCTCAGTGGTGTTTCAATTATATTGTCTCAATTTTCTTGGATAACATGAATCCCAGCCAAACTGTTCAGGAATTTCTTTCATGTCTGTTCCAATCAATTCCTTTTCACCTTTGTTATGGGATCAAATCC
This sequence comes from Lichenostomus cassidix, assembly GCF_008360975.1. Taxonomy (NCBI): domain Eukaryota; kingdom Metazoa; phylum Chordata; class Aves; order Passeriformes; family Meliphagidae; genus Lichenostomus; species Lichenostomus cassidix. Next base: position 103,279,104 of record NC_139482.1, on the reverse strand, counting down.
ACTTTGCCTTTGCCTCATTTTACAACAGCTGTAACTCATGACATTTTTAGACTTCTGAGGGGAGCAGTCATTATTCCTCTGAGCTTTGTTCGTACTCTGAAAGAGTTTTCTCTGTTATGTTTTTTTTGTTATAAATGCTATTATTACTTCCTCGAGGTGGTGGTTCAAATACTGTGAAATACAGCTGCTCAAGAGGACCACAGCCTAACATTTGCAGTAAAGTGGAATTCATTAGATCATGAAGTAAACTAGTATAAGGGGAAAAAAAATGCCATTATGCTTCTGTAATGGTATTCTGTATTTCAGTAGAGAGATTAACCTTTCTTTTTCATATTTGAAGTGTCTAAATCATGTGCGTGTCTGTGTATGTGCAGGGAAACCCAGGAAAAGACATTTTAAAGGTTAAAAGAGTGATTTTTTTAAAGTGATTAGACTAAAGTGATATTTAAAGCTATAACTTACCCTTCTCACAACGTAAGCATTTATGTCATCACTAAAAGTATTGTATTATTTCAAAATTGTAAGAAAACACTCTAGGGAAAATCTTCACCGAAGCCAAAACTTTCCGTGGATCTAAATAGCAGCAGAATATTATCTTAAGCAGATTATCTACAGAGAGCATATTGACTAGCATTTGACTCACAGAAATGACATACAGTTTAAAGACATGAAAAAGATCAAAGAAGACTAAGAGATAACATGGACCACCTTGTAGGGCAAGCACTTTTCTCCCTTTCTGAAAAAAAGAAAACTACGAAATTCCCCGAAAATAATCTTTCATTGATCCCAGCATAGCATTAGCAGCAGCCCTAAAAAATTATGTACTGTTATCAAAATGGTATGCTATCCGTTTAGAAGTTTACATTTATAATGTCACAATCTTGTTAACAAGAAACAATATATTAAATATTCAGCAATATTCACTAACCATGACAATAATTTTTTTTATCTAGGCTGTTTGATACCGTAAGGCTTTATCAGTAGGACTTCAGTCATATCTAGCAGAGATCATTGAAGTACTTTCTGGTATTTTGCTGTAGCATGAGCATCATAATGTATATGAAACATGTCTTTTGTGAGCCTTCAAGGCAAAACTGAACTCTGCCTTTGCTGTTGCAGAAGTATGACACTGAGATGCAGAAAGTGAACCCAGGGGATGTGTCTCAAAAATACCTACCTAGGAAGTTTATCTCTTAGACACCAGCAGGATTACCACAGACATTATTATGTACTTGGAAAAGTATAAAAACAAAAGGAAGTATAATTCTGCCTTACACACCAAATAATCTCAGAAAGGCCCAGGGCTCTACACATATCAAGATGCTGTCACATCAGGATGCCCTGCTTTACCTTTAACTGCAAAGTAGAGCAGGCTGGGAGGCCTGATCCTCTGGGGAATTCTTGTGGATTATATAGCAAATACTTGGGCCCAAGAAGCCCCAGAAAGACTCTGGTGAAAAGAGAGAATTCAATAAACACTGAAATATAAAATACAGTCAGGAGTTATATAAACTCAAACTCATGCATACAATATTCCTGCAGGTCTTACTGAAAAACTGCGTTGTTTCCACAATTTTAAGAAGCATGTTGAAAAAAAAAAAAAGAGAGAGAATTCAGAGAAAAGCTATGTCACTCTGTCACATAAAATCCGAAACCTGTTCTATTTATTGTTTGAAGAAAGTGATTCGGTTATGCCCCAGACTCACCAAAAATGGCATGTTCATCAGCAGAAGTTTCAAGGTAAAAGGCCCAAGGCAAGGTGTGTCATCCTGTTACCAGAGGTCTAGCTGCTGGGTATCAGGGGATCTGGCAGATTTCTACTGCCCAAAGGGGCAGATGACACATTTCTCTAGATAAATCGAAGGGCAGTATTAATTTTTCCTATCATTCTATCTTTCAGGATAGTACTGCAGTGAGTACCAAATTCCCCAGCAGTTCCAGGATGTGTGTGTTTCACCTGTCAGTTCAAGAAGAGGTGGTGAGCACTGTGTTATCTTCCCTTGAGCGCTCCCTGGGCATATGATGTGAAAGCAGCAGGACCAGAAACACACTGGGAGGTTATAAGTCTCATGACTTCTGTTGGCTGAGCATATTTCGTGTTTTCAGCAGTTTGTATCTGTTTTCAACAGACATATTTCATCTTCTGAAAGTCCTGGCACCTATTTTTGCTAGATAGAAGTGCAGCCTGGCTTCCATAACTGTTGAACAACATGTGTTTGTCAAATGACTGCTAGCACTGCAGGCAATTAAAACTAGGACCTGAAAAGTATTTCTAATTCAAGCTGCTAGAGAGAGGCTAGAGATTTATAACAGAATGTGGCAGAAGATCTATTTAAGTTTTGCAGACACCTCAGCTGAGGAGAATATACGCACGGGTGCTCACTTCAAGGCATGGATTGATCTGTTTTGTGGCAGCATAACAAACCAGCACCTCTCTCAAGCTGTTATTTTGTTCTGATTTCTCAGCTTTTGATATTTTTCATTTCTTTCTGGGCATTTTTTTTCTTTTTTTTTTTTCTTCAATGCATAGCCCTAGTAGTTATGGTTGTCAAAGAAAATGTTCAAATTTTTGCCAACACAAAGTTTGCTATGTGAGTTTTCAGGTATCTCAGAAGTTCTAACACTGACAAGCAAAACTTAAAGAGCCCAGGGCAACCAGAGGAAGCCATACCACCATTCCTTCACACTTAGGCCTATCTATCTTAAAGGATGCCTTACTGGGACAAAAAAAAAAAAGAAAAACAAAGTGTATTCTGATTAAAAGTTGGGATCATTCCTCTGTTTACACTTCCTTGACTTGACTTCTGGTTCACTGTGGATCATTTTAAAACAATTGAAGCCAAAGACAAAGTTCTGTTCATTACTGAGCTGAGGTGTTATTTGGAGACAGGATAAAACTTTTGCAACCTGGTGGTTACTAATTTCTTTTCTGCTGTGACTTCTTGGCAGATTTTTTTCTAGCAATGTGTCTGAGCAGATGCAAATATATTCATAACTCATACTTACAAGATGTGACAGAATTAGATAAATAAGTACTCCCCAGGTTCCCTGTTACAGGGCCAAGCATTGAAGAGCAGCTGAGTCTGGATTTCAGAGACACTCCAGACCCCTTCAACAAACTCCAGAGTTGTCAGATCTGAGATCATCATGCTGAGAATGTAACCCCCAAGCCACAGAAATGAGAAGCCTGAACAGGTATGGGACAAAACTATAAGACTCCAGTCTTATATCAAAACTGGTGGATTTCCTTGAAACATTTATTTTGTTGATGAATCAGCACTTTCTAGGGAAAAATCCTGACAAGCTCTCACTTCAGTCTTTGTTAGTGCTTCCAGGATCAGTTTTAATACCAAATTATACCCCTAGAAAAGGAGTTTTCTCATGGCTGCTTTATCAGATTGTCTGCTCCTACGGAAATTATCATTTAACAAACAAAATACACATCAGTCAGGCATGAACCGAGCCTGTAGGCCTTTTCTGATTTAAAACTGCATTAGGGCACACTGTGTGATTATGTGGGATGTGGAAGTTGAATGGGTGAAATATAAAAAGTATCATCCATTCTTCTTGCCATTCTCCTTACTCTAACTCATCCATTCTTCTTACTCTAACTTTAGTCTAGCTGTAAATCATATTTGGCTATTTCCAAGCATGTTCTTATTCAAGGCACACACAATGTACAGAAATACACTTTTCTTTTATAATACTCATTATGCCAAAATATGGCAGCACATTTTAATTCACTTTTTTAGGTCTTTTTTAACCCTTGATGACACGCTAAGTTCCAGCAACTGAGAAAAATTAATTAAACCAAAGATGAAGGAATTTCCTCTTTCTGGAAGTTTTCTTATTAAACTTATTAAACCATGAAGTTGCTGAAGAGGCACCTGAATTTCCACATTACAGGTGAAGGATGAGTTATTATTCTCTTAAGCAAATCAAGTGTATTTGGTGCATTGGTAACCACTGTCACAAGTTTGTGCTCAGAATCATGAAGTCATAAGATATAAACATTATAATCTCGGTATTGTAATGCAAATGTGAGTTTAAGAGATGCTTATTTTGCTGTGCCTGTTGGGTTTTTCCTGGAGTATTTAAAAAAACATGGAAATAATGAGAAATATTAACTTCTGCTCTGAATGAAAAATTTGAATTAAATCAGAAGAATAGAATCCCAGCTAAACCACTTCTCAGTCAGGCTTTTTCTATCCCCAAGCTGCAAGTGAAAGATGGAAAGTGTTTAATGTAGCATTTCAAAATATGCCTTATATATAACCAGCCGTCCAGTGCTAACTGAAACTGGGTGTCCACTGAGATTTTTTCTTTTCCAGAAACGTAACACTATGAAGCCATTGCCTAAAGTGAAAGATAATAAATGTATATATATCACCAAGAAACACTGCCTTTAAAATGCGTGACTGGACTGTCAGACTCATTTAACACAAGATTTTACTTAGCCCAGGCACAACAGCCTTCTAAAAGATTTAGAGGGCTCAGGCCATTTTGGTGATGTATACACATGTTGCTTCAGCGAAAGAATAACAAATAATGTAACAGAGAGAAACATTTTTATTTTCAATGCATAAAATAAGGCGCTCTGGGAAAGCTCCCCTGAACAACATTCCCTCATGATTTGTTTTGAAAAAAATAAATCTTCTGAAAAATCTTAGCACTCAGCACAGGTAGGAAGAAGCCACTGAATTAAAGACCACTCACTTGAATCAGGCTGGTGTTTCCCATATCACTTTTTTATGTCTTTCTTGTCAATTCATTCATCATTGTTAGTGGTATTTCTATGCTACTTCGTGGTTTTCAGCTTCTGGTAGGTGGACTCCTGGGGTCCACATACTGCTGTCTGAGGCATCTCAGAAGTTACCCACCACAATGGGAGTGATTTTTTTCTTTACTGTTTTGTGATTTATATAACTGCTGAAAATATACATATTTGAACTACTTGACAGACGACAACCAACTCCAGAGCTGATGAAGCCAGGAAACTCAAAGTATTCTGTACTTCAGGAAGTAATAGAGCAGCAAGAAGTCTGGCAGCCTTTGAATACCATAAATTGAGAGGAAGACCCTGGGCAGATAAAATTGGCCTAAACAAATATATATAGCAAAAGAGAGGTAGTCTGAGGGGAAGCCTTGTGCATTTGGCTCTTGCCATTTGCTGTGTCTGTAAAAAACTGCTAGACTTGACAGTCTTTTGGTGCAAGAATATAATTCATGTGAGAAAAATAAATAACTGTTGTCAGTGAAGAACAGGCACAAGGGAACTAGGAAGACACTTTGTCTGAATAATGACAGAATTTTAACCTGGTCACATCAAAGGCACAGTGAATATTTACTTCACTTGTGTGCAGGAGACAGCCTCAGACAGACTGGTAGCAGTACCTGAGATTCAAAACCTGCACTCCCTTCAATGTGAGAATCTTAATTTTGGCATCAGTGGCAGCTCAGAGAAAGACACACAGCCAGAACAGAAAGGAAACAGAAGATCATGTTGGAATTCAGCTGACCAGCTCAAGGATTCAGAAACTATACCTTTGCCTTTTTTCAGGGTTCGGAATTAGGTTTTTTTCCTTTTCTATATTCTTCCTTTGATTTTCCTAAGGGAAAAAAAAAAAGGTCATCACTCTGTAAATAATCAGTTATTGAAAAGGAAAAATATTTTTGCTCTTACTTGAAAATGTGCAGGGTTTTTTCACCCCCTAACACCATTATTCCTGTTACAGCTGATGGGTATTTTGTATTTGCAACAATGTCTGTGAAAGCACAGTCAGGTCCATATGGTTCTAAGTTATTTTGGTGGGTCTGAGAGTCTTAAGAAAAAATAAGCATTGTAATAATAGAATATGAGCTCTACTTAGTGTAATTCATCAGGGCTCAGATGAAATCACTGCAGCCATATGTATTTACACTAGGGGATTTGGTGCAAGTTTATAGTTCTGGCATGCTAATACAAGAGTTTTAGAGCTTTTTCTCCAATTTTATTTCTATTCTAAACTGAATAAAGAAATTGTACACTGAAAAAGACAAGGAAATGACAACTGTTCACTGCAGTGATGTCTCTCTTTAATAATTCTTAGTACTGCTCCAGCTGCAGAGTCAGTTCCTTTGCAATCAAGGAGATGATGTGGTGAAATACCCAAATTCAAGGGTCTTTCTCCTTTTCCAGCAGTGAGACACAGCACTCACTATGAATGGCAATTAAATAGATCTATGTCTCCCAGCACACTGAGGGTGTTAGGAGCTAGAAAATGAGACTTTAGACATAATTTTGAGGATAAAATGTTTTATGCTTAGAAGAAAAGTTATATGACAGTGTTGCCCAAAATGATTGGATTTAATGAAAAAGATGGAGAAACTTTGGGTTTCTGGAACACCATTTTTTGCTAGGCCATGAATGTCCATGCACCTTTACAGACATGTCCATAACCTGAGAAATGATTGAGACATATATTTGTTTCTACTTTCTTCACAGGATCACAGAATGGGTAGAGTTGGAAGGGAACTTTTCCCATGTGTAATGGGCCACATTACAGTGAGTAATCTGGCCCAACATTCCTGCTCAAGCAGGGTCATCCTTTAACACATCTCCCATGGCTATAATAAGAAGGTGTTGTTGAATACATATCATATGTATATTAGCATTTGTTGAAAAATTTTTATCCTATCACAGTCTCAGAAAAGTTTACGATATTCTCTATGCTGTCAGAAGGGAAAGAAGTGCACACAATTATAAATATTTCATTCTTACAGTGCATCTGCAATTAAAATACAGGGTGCTAATGTGTGCTTTAAGTCACCATCATTATGAAAACATGATCTGGGGGTTTGGGGAGGTTTTTTGTTTGGGCTTTTTCTTGTTGATGTGGACTTTTTTTTGTTAAGGTATTCAATTTGTTACACTAAAAAAGGAAGAATTTGGATTGTTAAGAAAATTAGATACTTTCCTACAAAGCTGCGACTTCAAATGCAAAGGATCATGAGCTCAGAATCAGAAGTGGCTCTAAATAAAAGAAACAATGACTTAGGGGAAAAGCAAAAAAGTAGAAACAAATAAGCTTGTTAACTTTGGGATCTCACTAACAAGGTTCTCACATGAAGTTAGTCATGAGAGCCTCAGGTTCAAGTGGCTGGTTTGAATCAGATCCACCGATGCACTAGCTACTCCACTAGAGAGGGGTTTCTTCCCATAAGAAACATATTTTTCCACAATGATCTAGTGAAATTTAGATTGTAGGGTGCCAATGGACTTCTGCTCACTACCAGTGAGGTCTTCCCAGCCGATACAAGTGGCTGGCAAGTGTCACAGGCTTTATGAAGGGGTTTGGACAGGCTGCTGGGAGCATTATATCAGGGGACTGGTGATGTGACTGCTTGTCTCACCTGACCCAATTGGGACAAAAATGGTGAAAAGCCTTCCAGAGAGTCACCCAGGATGCTGTTTGTTATGCTCTCCCTGCTGGCAAACAAATTCTTCAGAAACCTTGGTCACATAAACACCTTCTGCACTTGCCACCTGTGCAGCTATGCAGTTTCTCCAATCCACTACAAATTTCTGTGTTTTAAACCTCAAGGAAGAATCAGCTGACAGAAGGCTATGCCAAAATTACAAAAGCAGAGGTAAAAGAAATGCTTCGAGCAACTGCTTTATCAGCTGTGACACCTCCATATTTCCTTTCTTCACAAGAGAAAAGCTATTGAGCTCCAACACATACAGCAGGGCTGATGTTTAGGAAATGTTCAGAAATGCCTCTTGGGCAGTGATCACTGAAGTCACAGCCTGGAGCAATTCTAAGGACTCTGTGCAAGATCTCTATGCTCACATATTCATCATCTTCTTGTTTTACGTAAGTGCCCAGACTGGCCTCTCCAAATGACCCAAAACTGACCCTTCAAATTTTCCTTATTTAGCCTTGCTGAAGTCTTTGCCTGCCTGTAAAATGTTATAGGCTGATTCATTAATGCCCATGAGATGCATTTTTATGGAAGAGACAACAGAACTATGTAAGGGCTCTTGTCCTTTATTAGCTGCTTCTGCTCTCAGTCTTGAGCAGCCCAATTCTCCCCATAGCAAGTCTTGTCAGAAGTTGATCGGGGCAAAACCTGCAGTGAGGTGGGGGTTTTTCCCTTTTGCTGTATCAAAAAATGTGAGTGTGGTCAGATAGGAAAACCTTGCCCTCTCAGTTCAGCAGCTTCATCTGCTCAGACTGCAGAAGCATCTGCCACTGAGCAAAGGCTCAGCTGCAGCAAGAGCATGCATTTCAGGTTCAACCAAGACCAGAGGGTTTTATCGGCTTGTGCCATAAGTTTATTGTGACTGTTGTTACCACACTCTTCCTAGATGCTTCCTAGCAGTGTTTCCTCCTGGATATTCTGGAGACAAGGCTGGGGCAGCCATCAATTCCTGCCTGGCCTCGGCCTCACTTTGACATCTACAGTGCTGAGGTAGTGGCTGTCATGCCTTGTGAGCTAAATTCAGATTTCCCAGCACATCACTCTTCTCCACAAAAAGGATGACCCTCATTCTCACAAAGCAGTTATAAAAATTCATTGCAACCTCATAGCGTGTTTGAATGCAGAGCTAAACTAACAAAGAAAAAGCATAGGCAGGAAGCAAGATCACAGTGATAATTTGTCCAAAATATAAACCAAACAAACCAGATCATGGAGATTGCTGCCTCCACTGAAACAACATCAAAACACAGGGATGTTTCCAAGCATGGCAAAAGGCCTGAATGGCATAAGAAGTCTCCTGTGCCTTAGGTCTTCTGCTCCCACCAGAGTGACTCCTAAACAGGTAGGAACTGCTTCCATGCAGCTCCTTCATGGAAGTCCTCATATCTCTCTGCCACAGTGAGCAGACAGCCTACAATGGCAGAGCACTGATACATATCAAGGAGCTGGAGATAATGCTTGTCAGATATGGGAGATCAGGCATGGTATAGAACAAGACATATCCGTGCAATTCCATGGTTTCAACAGTGTTTCATGAAGGGGTGATGATTCCAGACTAGATGCCATCAGGAAATCCCACAGAAGAGAGCATGGGCTCCCCCCTGCAAGGCTCCCTCACTGAGTATCTGTGCTGCCCAGGTCTTGGGCCAGTGGGTCCTGGTCAAGCAACACAGGATACGAGCCCACACTGCAGTCTGAATGCTTCTCACTCAAAACCTTGCATAAAACCACCAAATTAATTCTAGATGAACCATCAAAGTGCTCTTCAGCTTTATCAGAGCTTCCCTTCTGCCTTGCCATGGATTTCAGTGTGTTTTGGAACTGTATTAAGAGCAATTACTGGTTGTACTGGCTTTAAATTAATAGCCCAGCACTGAAACAAATCTCCAGAGCAGATTTTCATCCATTTTTGTATGTCAGGCTACCATGGGATGTAGTTTTTTTGTTTTATTTCTTCATACTAAAATTCTACACTTAAACCACCAAGTAAAATACGTTTAGGAGCACATGAAAGCCAGGTGAACAGAAGCAGAATAAGGAGGAAACAACTTCCAGAGAATAACAAAATATGCTGGTTTTGTCTGGAGTAGCGTTAATTTTCTGCCCAGTGGCTTGTATGGGGCTGTGTTTTGGATTTGGACTGAACTGAGGGTTGATAATAGAGAGATTTTTTTTTTTTTTTTTTTGCTGAGCAGGGCTTAAACAGAGACAAGGCCTTTTCTGCTCCTCATCCTGTCATACTGGTGAAGTACAGGGTGCATGAAAGTTTGGTAGGAGACAGGTGACTCCAGCTGACAAAAGGGATGTTCCACACCAATGCTCAGTATAGAAAGTGAGGAGAAGAAAAGGAAGTGGGACACTTGGAGTGAAGGCATTTGTATTCCCAAGTAACCATGACATGGGGCAGGCCTTTCTCTCCTGGACGTGGCCAAACACCTGCCTGCCCAGAGGAAGAAGTGAATTCATTCCTTGTTTTGCTTTGCTTCTGTGCATGACTTGCTCTTCCTCTGACACTGTCTTTGTCTCAACCCATGAGCTTTTGCCCTTCTGGTTCTTTCCCCAGTCCTACTGGTGAGGGAGTGAGCAGGTGGCTGTGTGGTTCTTGGTTGCTTGCTGAGGTTAAACTATGACACATGACTGCTTAAGTATTTTGTTGTTCTGAGTTTTTATGAATCAACAATTTCATTGCTTACTTTCTATTTTAGAGTGACTTTTTATGCTTGCTTATTGCATCCTTTTAATGGCCCAGGATGACATGCTGAAACTTCTGCTTGGAAATGTTGCTGTTAAGGATTTGTCATTCACAGCTCAACAACATTAACTTTAGTTACCTGCTGTAATGTGCTCTGATTCACAGCTAAATGATTCCAAAAGGAGGGCTTAGACAGATGCATCCACCCTGTACAGCAGCACTTGAGACAGAAAGGTGAAAGACCCAGCAGCCCCAGTGTCTGTGCTGCAGCTTTGCAAAGAAATGCCCTGGGCAGAAGCCCTGTTTGGAGAACGCCATCAGCACAACTGCAATGTCATGGAATCATAGGAAGGCTTGGATTGGAAGGGACCTTTAAGATCTCCTAGTTCCAATACTCCTGCCATGGGCAGGGTCACCTTCCACCAGACCAAGTTGCTCAAACTGCAGCCAACCTGGCCTTGAACATGTCCAGGGATGAGGCATCCACAACTTCTCTGGGCAACCTGTTCCACTGCCCTGCCACTCTCACAGTAAAGAACAACTTCCTCAAATCTAATCTAAAACTTTCCTCTTTCAGTTTAAAATTGTTACTCCATGTCCTATGACTGTATGCCTATGTAAAAAGTCACTCAGTGTGTTCAGGTACAAGCCAGCATTCCTATAGGATGCTGCACTGTGCCAAGGGGCTCTGCAGCCTGGATGAATAGGGGTAGTGCTGGCCAGGATGGCAGCTGTCATTGCATGGCCAAGCCATGCCAGTGGCTGCTGGAACCTGCTTCCAGCTGCAGAGCAAATACCTTCAAGAGCTGCCTTTCTTGAAGGTGCCTTAACCAGCTCATGTGCATCTCATGGAACTGCTATTTTTTGATGCTTTTCTTGCAATGGAAGTATATACAAATGGTGCCAAAGGACGGACCAGCCAAGCAGCTCCTGGAGAGGAGCCAGTTTCCCACACCTGTTTCCTCCACAAGATTCACATTTGGGAGTTAAGTCTTCTAAGGTCCAACTCTCCCATGCTAACATGAGGTGTCACAGGGAATTATAATGCTCCTAAGGTCAGATTTGCCTTAGAAAGATGAAACACGGCAACCTTTTCTCCAGGCCTTTATGCATATAGTTTAGCTAAAGGCAATATCTCCTTTCTCACCTTTCTTGCCTCTGCTTGTCTGAACTTGATATTATTTCACTTTTAGAAAATTTTATACATATATTATATATATATATATGTAAATATATATATATATAATGTAAGCAAATAGATAATTATAATAGAAATCCTAAGATCTATAGTATTTGTAGTCTGATAACACTTAGGCATCCAAAACCAGGTCATAAAACAGTTGCCCAAGGCAAGCTCCTGTACCACTGGAGCTCTTTCTGTTTCTTTTTTTCTGCACAGGAGTACTACACCTCTTGCCCAGGGCACTAGCCATGTTACTGTCATTACTGAGTGGGAACCACAAAGACGCTTGAAAAAAATTGTATTCAAAAAAGTAAAATACCTTTTTTTCTTGTCTGATTCTTTGTTCCACATGATGTACAGCAACTACAGAGGAAGCAGTAACTCTATTTGTCCTCAGTCCCAAACTATCTCTCACTCATACGTATTTTCTTGAGTCTATGGCACAACATAGTATTTCCCAAAAACATAGCTTTATGTCAGTAGAATAAATACCAGCCTTAAAACCTTTACATCAGAGGGATTTTGCATCCTGTTTGATTCAAAGAGCATGGATGTATGAAACATTCAGGCACAAACTCAGCTTCATGGTCAGGGTTAAGATTGAGTCAGCGCAGAGTTCAAACCATGTCAAAGTTTGAGTCATGTACACGACACAAACCTGCTCTTAATCAGAGGCTTTCTGCCCTTATGTTCAGCCCCTTGTACTTAATAACACAGCAGCAGGAATATTTTACACAGCTGCAGCTCTCTCTTTTATTTGCATTTTGGGGATCATTAAGTGCTACAGCAAGCAGAAATATGGTTGTGTCCCTATTTATCTCTTCATATGAGCACTGGAAATGGAAAATACCTTCACAGAAACCTGCCACAGCTCACAGAGGGAACCCACCCGCCCCCGCTGGGAGGGGAGCAGCCCAGCCCCCGGCTGAGTCACTGGTGGCTCACCCCTGTTTAGAGGCTGCCAGCAGGGAAAAATGCCTCTCCTGCATCCCTTTTGCCCTGCTGTTGGGTGAACGTAGATCCCACTTCCAGGATCACAGCATCCTAGAGTGACATTAAAGAGCCCTTACTCACAGCAGCCTCCCCAAAGTGGACATGCCACCCCCTTCTCCCCATCCCACCCTCCCCACGCTGTGACAAGCATCCTGGGCCATTGCTGCTGTCAGCACAGGTCCCACCAATGCTGGGAGTTGATCCTCCACGCCGAGCTCAGGTGCCACCTGCATTTTGTGTGTATTTGACGCTGAAATTGGTTTCACAAGGTCTTTTCATTTCTTGTGTATTGCTCTGCATTTTTGTATGGTTGATAGCTTCAGAAAAAAGCTCACAGAAAAAAAACCACAGAAGCAAAAAAAATAAAATCAACCCCCTTAAGCTGCCAAAGTTACTTTTAAATTTGTGTAACTGCGTCCATGATGGTATTTAACTGCAACAGTGACAAACTCAAAATCTCTAGACTTGAAAAAGATTGATTCATTACTTATAGATTACTTTATCATTCAAGTATTTTTCTTTTTTGAGAGGGTTTACTGGTTGTTACAGCCTTTATTTGGGTAGAAGCACCCCTTCTGATGACATACCTTACTACCTTTTTGCTTTTTTTGTCTTTCTTCACCTCCTCTTTAACTGCAATGTCTGCTGTAACAAGAGGAGAATTTTGCTTCTTCTCATTTTTGAGCTGCAGTGAAATTGTTTTGGGTTGTTCATTTTTGTGTCTGTGCACAGCTTCTGGTTTTTTCTTTTTTTTTTTTTTTTTAAGTCAGCTACCTACCTCTGTATCCAAAGCAACCAATCTCTGGTTAATGATCCTCTAGAAATTCACTGCAGAAGCTTTATTAGTTTTTCCAAGAACTCGTGAAAGAAGCTTCTTAAAATTTAAAAAAAAAAAATCACCCTAAACTTATGAGCTAAGCAACCCAAGGAAAACCCACAACTAAACAACCTGAAGTGGGGTTTCATTGAGGTTTGGTTTAGGCTTCCTCTTATGGGAGGAAGTACCCAAAACTGGATGTCAAAAAAGCACAATATAAATACTTGCTGCAACTGGTTTAGAATTTTACCAGCTGGCAGAAAATAAAGAGTGAGAATAAATAGACAACTTATCATAAGAAGAGGACAGTGTCTCAAGATATTGTCGTTCTTTAATATATTTAATACATTTGCAGTGCTGTATTTACAGAAAAATAACAGGAGAGTTGTCACAGCAGCATGACAATTTTACATGATTATTTAGGTTAATCATGCCAAAGTAGTCCAATCTATTTTCTCCCTCCAGCCCTGACAGCTCCCTGCTACATGGCCTGAGGGAGTAGCAGGGCCAGATCACAAGAACACCAGACAGTCTGCTCTCTGCAACAATTAGTATTCACCTTTTTATCCTCAGAGGGCTATCATTTGCCCAAAATCAAGCCATGCTGATTCAAGAAGAACCCCCTACCAACATACAAAGTAATTACTAGTGACAAAGCATAGGGCTTCTGGAACTCCAGGAAAGACAATGTTAAAAAATAGAATAGAGAAATTTGATTTGTTTTTCCCTCCTCTCTCAGCCAAAAAAAAAAAAAAATTACAGCTCAAATTTGCCAGAATGCTCATTGCCTCAGGTACCTAAGCAGCATGAAGAAATTGAGTTCAGAGATGTAGTTTGCCTAAGATAAAAACAGCTGTACACATCATTTGATAATTGGATGTGTGATAATTGCAAGTATTGTGAATAATTACAGAACAGGTGTAATCAATTTCCCCAATGTAACAGGGATGCAATGTAATTATAGCAGGGGAAGGGAGAAAGCTCCTCTTGCTGTTTCTCTTCTTGCTAGTGTTGACTGTATAACCATTGCTTTAGTTTTTCCCTGAAAGTTTCCTTGTATTAAAACAGCTCAGTAGAAGCACTTAATCCAGCAGGAAAAATTTGCATCTCGCCTTATGCATCATTAGAATCCTGAATGACTTCTTCTGAAAGCCTTTGCCCAAGGATTTTTGGAAGCTTAATTCTCCATTCTTCATTATTTTGCTAAGCAGTTCTGAATAATTAAAATAGGTCAACCAGGCATACGTTTCTACCATTGAAATCCTGCTGATGTCCTCCAAGATATCATGCTCTTTGGCTGTTTTAATCTTAATTATCATTTCTCCTTATTTACTTGGTACAAATGTAAGACTCACCAACACATTACTCCTAGTATATTTTGAAAGGAAATATAATTCCCTTGTCCTTTCTGCTATTATTGGCTCATTTGATGACCATTTCCTTGGTCACTAAGACAGCTGCACAGTCTGACATAGCTCAACCTTCACAAAATAAGTAATTCTTTGCATTTAAGTCAGAATTTCAATGGTGACTTATTCCAGACTTAATTACCCCTTCAATTTGTAAAGCTAGGGAGATACTGTCCTATGTTTATTATAATTCATTAGAACTAATTTCAGAAGCCTGTTTTCCCCCACTGCCAAACTAACCCTCGGTCTGAACTTCTCTCTGCCCCTTTAAAAGCCATTTCCTTTTAGAGCTTCTCTGAGCTGAATCACTGCAAAACCCATTGTTTCTATTAACTTCACTGGAGTTTATTCCCCACTTGGCTAGGAGCAGGTGAAGAACAAACATCACCATGATAGCCACTGATCTATCACTAAGGTCACCAAAAGAGCTGATCCTCAGACAACTTAAAACTGATGCAGACTTGATAGATGTGCGATGGGTGAAAAGCAAACCACAGCAAACCATTTGCAGTCTGATGGCAGCAAATGGGGCCAGTGAGCACTACCTGCTGTCAGCACACCTGGGTCAAGCCTGCTTTCCAAGATGACCTGAGGAGCTCCTGAGGATCAGGCTCAAGCACATACCACCTGCTGCTGCTGGTTACAGCATCCTCCTGGATGCTGTTTCGCCATGATGACTTGTAGGACAATTTGATTCAGGGAAGTTTGAACCGCTGTGGAATCACACCATTCCACCATTCTCATTATTCACAGGAATATATCTGCAGTTCAGGCCTCTTCCTGGTTTTGTTTTTCTTTTGCGTCTTATTTACTACAAAATGAAGTGGGTTGTTAGGAGGCTTGTTTTCATATCTCCTTGACATTCTCCTTGTCAGTGCTCTTTAGGTGTACACATACCTTGATTATAATTTTGTTCTTGACAAGCACAAGCCCTGAACAGATGCCTACAAATTAAAAATTAGCTTGACTACTTTTCCTGTTGCAACAAAGTGCATATTAAGAACAGTGTGAACTTGTCTTCTCCCTGACTCTGGTTTTCATATTACATATTTCAGCTCTACTGAGAATATTGCTATGTTTTGTAAAGATGCTGAAAACAGTAAACAAATAATTTCCCTGAGATTTTTGTTTGTGCAATGAATCTTACCTAGCTCCTAATTGCTCTGCTTCGTGTGATCAGCCAACCGAAGAAGCGGTTTAATAAAATTGCCATTAGTGTCTGAAGGGATAATGAAGACTATCACTATCAGTTTACACGTTTAATGTTTGTAGCTTTTTCTCTTATTTTGGTGCCATATTTCTACAGCTGCTTGATGCAATGAAAAACATTTTTGCTATTCAGCAAGGATCACCATAACAGCCATCATTCACTTCAGCAAAGCCAGACATATATTTTGTGGTAAAGGGAATAAATCAGACCAAAAGACCTGCCCAGGTATCCAAGTCCAGGCAGATCATCCCACTCTGATGCTGTCAAGGAAACCAAAATCATGGAGGTTTGTTTGGGCTCAAAATAGCCCTGAGGAGATGTTGATGTTTGTTTCTCAGAACTGTCACTGCTCCACGGAGTCACTGCTAGATCTCAAAACAGGAGGATTAGAGATAGCTCTGCTAGACTTAAACTTTCCACACCTCTGGTTTGGCACAGGGAAGTTGCAGTACCCTCCACATGATGTTGGGACAAAATGTGTATTCATAAGTATGGAGTAATCAATGCCAGTTTGAGACTGCTGAAAAATGGTGACAGCTCCACACTCCTAGAGATTCATTAGTATAATATATTAAAATAACACCAACTTCTCTAGATAGCTTTTCCTGCATGAGAACACAGGCATCCACTCCTGTACCTATAAACACATTTCTCTGAACTTGCATGGAAAACGCTACTACCCTGACCAGCAGCAACTTGCACATAGGTTGCCCAGCCACTGGTGGCTTCTGAAGGCAGGACACAACAGGGATCCACAAACTTTCCCTGCTGCCCACATCATCATGACCAAATCCCTCAAGCTGGGAGTCAATATTGACAAAGAAAAATGAACCAATAAAGTTTTCATCTTACCTTTCAAAACACTGTTGATTAAGCAATACTATTACATTATAAAGTAGTAGAATCTGGGTAACATAATTCATGATGAGCAGACATAGCTGAGCTTCATTTGAAATTATCTCATTTCTAGACAATCAGGTTTTTGATTACACCTATGCCTGAAGCTGCCCATTGTCTTTCCTCTGGATGCTTGGCCACCCAAAACAATCATTTACTCTAGATCATGTTTCCATTGTTAAACAAATACCAGTCTGGTGTTTAATTTATGAGCAAAAATGCTGCAGGATGTGAAGATACATGAAATAAGAACATGAAAATCAACAAGATATAATTTTCCCGGTAATATGTAGTCCTGCAGGTAAAAACTTACATCAACTAGGCCCAAAATTTAGCTTCACCAATTTGTCTCAGCACCCTTTCATAACTCTGCATTACAAAAAATTAACAGGAGGACTGATTTTAGTGGTGTCTCCTATTCCACAATTAAAGTGCATTTTCCCTTTCTTTGTTCCAGAACACTAACAGTCTTTTTCCAGGTTATACAAAATTTCTCTGAAAGTCCTTGAAATAAAAATCAAACTTAGATCTCCTAGAATGTTACAAAATTGTAGCTCCTTCACTCTTCCTATAAAACCCCTACACATCCTGTGGTCCAGTCCTTAGTAAAACACACTATAATCTTTGAACATATATATGGAGGAGTGGTCAAAATCTTCTGAAAAGAGTAAAAGGAAAACTGGAAATTTACAAGATTGAAGGGGATTCAAGTGCAACAAAATTTGAGGAGTATGCTGGATTTTTATCCTAAAGTTTGTGTCTGTATCTTGAAAGTGGAAATAATGCATAACAAAGGAAGTTAAATTCAGTTGAGGACCCCAGGAAAAGTTGTTCCATTTGCAGTTTAGCTCTAGTAACGCCACAGCAAAAACAACCCTTCTTCTGCAAAAGGAAAGGTTGAAACAAAAGGCAGAGACTTTTTCTCTTCTTTTCCCAAATGCCAGTTATTGACTTTATCAAACAATACCAGTCAGAGAGGAGTTGGTCCATGCACCACTTTCTTAAGTTAGATGGAGTGGCCATAGTTTCTCCATACTACAGCTGAAAATACTGGCTTAACAGAGCACCCACCCTAGACTCTCCTCAGAAATATTGTGTGAAAAACAAAGAAGACTGAGGTTTCAGAAGGGAATAAGAATTCAGACACAAAATTCTACCACCAGGCCTGGGCGTAGAGGGGGTGGAAAGAAGGATCTGTTTCATTTTTATGTTTTAAAAATAAATTAGATGTTTTAATAAGGTGATGATGTAACTGAAATTCTGTGTTTATTATTGTCTCCTCTGAACAATTCATCCATCTTCCAGACAATGTATACATATATTTCTTTATCTCCTACCACTGTCATTAAAAAAAAAAAAAAATACCAACATGAGAGTTTGTTTCTTGTGCTGTATCACTTCTAGTATCAAAGGCACAGCCTATGCAGTTCTTTCTTTTAAAACCCCTGTCTCCTGCATTCAGATTGCCTTATTTTCCCTTCTTTTTAGGTATTATCCTACAGTTTCAATTTTGCATTCAAGCCTCCTTCTAAGTACATTTCATCAGACTGCTCAAACAGATTTGCCTCTTAAATCAAATAGGAAGATATATTAATACTTAGGCAATACAGTGCCATTTCATCTAATATGTAAACTTCTTCAGATTGATTTCCCAAGCTAAAAAAATAGAGGTTAATAAATTGCTAACAGTGAGGCAGAAGTGCAGCAGCAAAGATGTGCCAGCCAGGGACCTCACAAGTGGTGTATCAGAGAGATGCTGAAATGGTGTATGAAGACATCCCATGGAGCACAAGCTGCGAGGAAAAGCAGACCCACCGTAGTTTGGCAAGGTCTGGAGTGGGACAGAGAAAAGACTGGGAAGGAGAGATGAGGAAGGTGAGCAAAGACAAATCCATGGAAGATTTTAAAACTGGGAAACTCTTAGATTTGCACTGCCAATAAGCAGCATGGGAAGCATTCGTGACACTGCTGCTAAGTGTTCAGAAAGTTGATTTCCCTAATGTTTCTCTGGGAAGGAGAGACTTCCCCAGAGAAAAAGGGACCCCATGTAGGCACAGAAGTCTCAGGTCTGCCCTAAGGAGGAGCCTATTTCCCTCCCTTTTTGCCTTAATTGTCGCAAGACTACTCGGCTCCAAACTGGAACACCCAGGCAAGACAATCACAGTTAGGACAGAAAAATTCCCTGTCTTGAATAACTGAATATCTAAAGAGCTGGGTCTCACAGACTACTGCAGAGAGAGGAGTATCTTCAACAGAAAGATTCAACAGTGCACAGTGTGGAAATGTCACATTAACCACCCATCTTGTTTTGAATCTGTTTACTTCAGTGGTCTCCAGTCCATGGCTCACAATGCAATGTCCACTCCCTAGAGACTAGGCTCAGACCAAAGACCCCACTCTGGCATGGTTCAGACCAAAGACCCCACACAGCTGCAGTCCAAGTGGACAGGCAAGGCAGCCAGAAGTGTGATGCCAGCACAGGCAGAGTTCTCCAGGGAAGAGCAAGCTTGGGAACCACATAACAGGGTATGTAGATGGCTGCAATTGCTCTAATAGCTGAATGACTCATGGCAATAATGCTGCATGACTAAGAGCAATAGTTAGTAGTTAATAAAATAGTTAACAAAATAGTTAATAAAATAGTTGATAAAACTGATTCCATGGCCGGGGGGGGGGGAAGCATATGTAAATATTACATTTGTTTTCAAATTACTTAGCCTGCAGTGAGCCAAGAACCCTTGAGGACACTGTGTTTGCTTTGCGGATTTCTTCCTGTGTCTTTAAACAGCTCCAGGTATTATGAAAGGATAAGAAAGAGGTCTTTTTACTTGGTCAGCTTCCTATGGGAACTTTCCTTCACTAACCCTTTCTGTTGTTCAAACTTAATTTTCTTTAAACCACAGGACATTTGATTCAGAATTTTCTTGCCTCAATACATGTTGCCACAAGGGTTTTTTTCCACTGGAGGTGTCCTATATTTTTGGCTGAATTTCACAATGGAGAATAAATTTTTCTGAAAATTTGACAGTATGAACTATCTTAGAAAAAAATTATTTCAAATTTCTGAATGTTAATTCATTTCCTTCATTGAATATTTCACTCGTTTATTTCCTGATTTTGGGGGGTTTAGCAAACATCAGAGCATTTTTCATTCAGACAAAGATAAAGAAATCTAGTTTGGCATCTTCTCCCCCCATTTTCTTTTACAGTTTGTAGGTTTTTCAAGGGAAATAAATGAGAAATAATCCTGCTTTTACTCCAATTTTCAGCAATATGATTCCATAACTAATTTCTGTAACTGATGAAAAACATGTTAGGTTGGAAATATGCGTAGGAAAAATGGAAAAAATAAAATAGCATGAGGGTGTTCTTTTTAGCAGGAACCACCATTGACAGGAGCTGGTGCTTTATTTCCAGCTCATCCTCTGATAAACTTTGTCTGAGCTTGCACCATTATTAGTTCCTCCTCTGGAGCAAATATTGGGCTGACCTGCATGAGGAACCTTAGACAATTCCCCCTTTTAGTGACACTGAAATATCTGTTTGGAAGTTCACAGAGATCTGTAAGACTTCTTCAAATAAAGTCAACAGATTTTACATCAGGCCCAAAACGTTGTTCTAGTTCAAAACAAACAACTGAAAATAGTCCCAAGAGCATCTGTGTTTTTTGCCTGTCAATTATTCCCACATGAAATATGTTTAAATTACAAGTAAAACAATACACCTCTATCTTCCTTTCTGACATAAAATCTCTGCCTGTCATCTGAAGTAATTTTATGTACTTTCTATTAACATTCTGAAAGTTCAGGAGATCAAATTGGGTCGTGCTGGTAAAAATGTGAAATTTCATCAGCAGCATAGTATTTCTGTAATTTTCAGCTCTTGAAGGAAGGAAAGGAAGAAGTACTTATTACAGACCTTCCTATCATCTGTTGCCATGAAATCTCTGCATGGATAACCAAACACATGATTGTGTCTTACATACTACACAGACACCAGGGAAGTGTGAGACCAGCAGAGATGAGGAAGCCTGCAGTGGGTGCAGCAAACATTTTTACTGGCCTAGGAGCAATGAAATGAGATATAAGATGACCCATTGTATCACCCTGTTTGTGCTTGCAAAATGAAGGCTCTGCAAACTGCAGCAGCAATCCGTGAGGCACTGTGGGTTTAGTCCTTTCAGCAAAGATTTATCAGAACACTATACATCAAGTGACTTGGGGAAATTAGAATAGGTGATGGTAAATGAAAATTACAGAAAGGAGATGGAAAGAAGTATGGTAACAGAGAGGCTGGGTTCAAAGAAAAAACTAGCCCGTGATTAATAAGTACTGCTGGTTTCAGTTGTCAGCACAGACTACACAGAAATCTCTCTTTAGCAAAGAATTATGAGCAGCTGTAAATGAAGTAATATTGTCTTTGCCAGGCTGATGGCCTTGGAAGGGTGCTCTCCCAGGAAATAACATATATTAGCAGAGATTTTAATTTGAAAGACCGTAATGAGTAAACCTTTTTTCCCCCTCTTGCTTTTTAGCTGTCTACCAACAAAGATTTCTGCAGGATTATAAATTTTATCCTAAGAGGGCTTTATAAAGCTCTTTGTGGCAGCCCATTTCCATGTGTGACCAGCCTTTGATGTCTAAAGGTTATACAAAAAATGCCAGTGCAAGATGTCTGTAAAAACAGCCTCAATCAATAACGTTACCATGATTGATTTTCACTTGCCTTTGATCCCATGTATAAGTAGCCTATAATCATTCACATGGGTTCCTGTGAAAGAAAAACCTAGTGCTGCAACTTTTTCTTCTTGTGATTATTGTTATACTGGAGATTTGATACTGCAGATAGTCATCACGGCCAACATTCTGTGTTTTGCCCAGCAGTGAGCTGATGCCTTCCCCTCTCCCAGGGCTGAGCAGCAGGTTCCTAACCTCATGCTGCTGGAAGATATACTGAAACAAAAGACTATTCTGTCTTTTACTGACTTTCCTGTATTGCAGGTAACTCACTGGAGGAAAGAAGAAAAGGATGTGGAATTAACCATATGAGCTGAATGGACAGCAGTTTTTGTATCTGATAAACCTTTTTCCTTGGTAAGTGCAGATATTTTTAATCCTGGAGTTCAAAACAGACCTAGAACTTCCATAGATTAAAGCAATCAATTAAAATAGATGTGCAGTACATAATGTATTTCCCTGTGCCTCAGATGAAAGGTCTTAGTCTATCCTTTGTACAATGCTCAGGGCACCTCAGGGTCTTTGAAAGTCCTCCATCAATCTTCTCTGACAGGTCCCACGGCTGCTGGTGATTCATTCTTGTTAGATAAGACCAGAATCTTCATATGAATTTTAATTATTGCTTTTGGCATTTAGGCACTGCATAAATACCTAAATCAGGAATACAGTCTGGCTACCTACATGCTGGAGTACCAAACCCATTGTATTAGGTCACAGACATTTTCATTTAACCTTCAAGGAATCTGGATTTCTCCACTTAAATTACATTTCTACGCCCTCTCTCCAGATATTTCTGATCATCCACCCATCCCTCTTCTCTACTCCCTGCCTCACTGTCAAGGATAAGCTGAAATTCCCCCAGGCAGAAGTAGAGTGGCAAGTGCTACAAGGGCAAGAAATGCAGTTTTCTCACTAGTTTGCACTGTGATCATGCACAGTGCAAAGGAATAATTTGTGGCAACTCAAAGGCAACTCATCCACTTCATTGTAAACTAGTGCACTACTATGGCTTGAAATATCTTTCCTTTGTTATTTTTCAGTCTGCAGAAAACAAATCAAAAAAATAGAGTGAAGCATTCATAGGTGTTCATTTTGATTAATATCCCTGGGTGGGGGGGAGAAGCAATCATTTATCTCACTCCACATTATTTTCAGATTGACTTGCTATGAAAGCGAGTCTAAAGCTGTGACACTTACTGTCCATCTGCCCATTCATCTGTTGAGCTGTCTGTCAGTCCCTCCTTCTCAGTGGTTTTTGAGCCCACTAGCCACTTTCAGTCAAATTTGACAAATGGCGTCATAAAACCAGTAGTAGGTACCAAATTAGAGTGCCCACTGATGAGGGGATGGCAGCAGCCAGCTGGCCAACAAGCATGTGATTGCTGCCTAGCCAGCCAGTAAGCAAGGGACACCTTACACCGGCCAGCGGGCAGGAGAGCCTGGGGACATTGCTCAGGGAATGTGTAAGGCATCTGTGCCATTTCAGCCACAAATGGAATGCTTGTTAGCATGACAAATCAATTCTGGAACTGACTGGGTACTCATCCATAGCTGCACACAACACCTGCCTTGCCATGAGCGTGAGATTTGCTGCTGGAGAGGAGGGACAGTGTCTGCTCTGTGTCCTACACTCAGCTCAGCTTAGGAGAGCATCTGCTCTGCACCCATTCTGCCAAAAGGTCATGCATGGGCAGAAGGGAGGTAAGCTGCCTTTGCCTTGAAAGACGGGAGAGATTCCTCTTTCCCTGGAAGCAATCAAGCTCCCTTTTGGGGAGGACCCCACACACATACACACAGGCATGAGGCAGGCAGGGAGAGAAACTGGAGAGGCAGAGGCTGGAACTGAAAGAGTCCAAGGCAGAGCAGGGAGATAGTAAATAGGCAGGCACTATGAAGGGGGACAAAGGCATGTCCTCAGGATCCAGAGTAGGAAACCTGTGGCATTTGTCACATCAAACAGCTGCTGCATCACAGTTATCCAGCCCAGGAACTGCATGGAGGTGAGGATCAATCTCCCAAAGGCACAGCAGTGACTGTGCATCCCCCTCCTATTCACATTCTGATTCAGCCTCAGCTTTCCCTAGTTAAAATGTTCCATGTTCCAGTGTGTGTTCCAGTAAAACCTTTTTCCTGTTGTTCAAAGGCCATCTGGTGCTGCTAACATGCTTGGTTTAAATTAATTGCTTAGGCAGAGTCACCTCAAGGCTCTGGCTGGCTCTGAGTGCCATGACTTTGTCCAACTTTTTCTGATGTTATTCCCTACCTTCCTCATGCATCACCCTACTTGCTGGTCAGGGTTTGAAACATCAGATGGGATCCTTGCTTTCTATTGGATGTAGCAGGAGATATGGGGAGAGGAATAAGTGACAGGTGTGGCACTCAAGGGTTGCTGGCATTGGTTTCACTCAATTTTTATGTCACCTTCCACTTTACATTCCTCTTGAGTCCCAACTGCCTTCCAAGTCAAAATGCCAGCCTGCACAATGATTCCAGCTACTCCAACCTGGTTATCAAAACTCCCAGATATGTCTGGAAGCATCTACACAATAAATGCACATTGTCAGCTGAGAACCTTGTAACCACACAGAATCTGGAAAATAAGAGAAAATAAAAATTTAGGGCAGAGATTATATGGTGCAAAGCTACAAAGATTTATAGGTGGGAGGAGTTTATTATATTTTGTTTATAGTTATATAATTTATCTTTATTTTAATTCTATTTATTTATATTTATATTCACATTTGCTTATATATTAATTCTTATTGAAAAATAAGAACTTGTTTTTTCTCTTCCCGTTGTTTTGACACAAAAATTATTGGCAAGATGCTGCAAGCAGCCAGGGTGCGAAGAGGACGTTGTTTTCTATGAAAAAGCTAAATATAGGAAGTAACCAGAATAAGAAACTAAAATAGTAGGCCATCAATAAAAAGGGAGACCTCAACAACTGAAGGAAAATGAAGAGATGGAAAGACAACCCAAGGGAATAACAAATCAGAAGAATTGGTTTGAAAAAATTGGTTTGAAGAAATTGAAAAAAAATACAACTACAACAAAAACCATAATGTTGTACCATTCCATAGGGGCAAAAATATGAAAATCATAATAGGAGCCCAAAATAGCTGTATCAGGAACTTTCTAAGCATCTGAAGGTATTGATTGACTCATACAAAAGAGGAAATAAGAACAAATAACTTGCTGAAAAATTAAGGAGACATAGATCCTATCACATTTTCTTCTGTATTCATAATAAACAGAGGTAGTGAATACAGTTAATTTTGATTACAGAGTAGGCATACACACTGAAACAGGTTTTGAAATGGTTTTGAAAGTACTACAAAAAAAAAACCAACCAGAGTTGTTCAACATGGCACACGCTGTTTAAATCCTGTTTGAAGGATCCTGTTTAACACTCCTGTTTAAATTTAACAGGATCCTGTTAAATCCTGTTTAACACTCCTGTTTGAAGCGCTACCCAAACTGATGTTAACAGATCTGCTACAGAAAATGTGGGAGCTGCAGTAAGCAATAATTTTGGGGTTTGTTCCACAGTACAATGGTCCCATCAAAGCCTCCAGAGCCCTGTAGTCTTAACTGGACTGACACACCCAAACAAAGTCATTGTTTCTTCTTACTCGGTGCTATATAGGACACATTTCTGGGGGCTGTTATCTAGGAGAAAAGGAAGAATGATGATAGACTTGAAAGATACAGCCTGGGACAAATGGAGCTAGGCTTCCTAGCCTAGGAAAGAGAAGTGGAAGGATAGCACACTAATTCCCTTCTAATGTTTGAAAAGCTTCTGTAAAGAAAACTCTTACAGCTTTTTTCGAATTTACTGGGCGTATGACAGGGAGAAACTCATTGGATTTAAAACAAAGGAGATTAGGGTTAGCTGCTGCAAAGCTGTTTTTAATGATAAATACTGTTTTATACTGGAATTCACACACCAAATATATCTATTTGCATATTATATATATGCAGCAGCATTGAGGAATTTTCTCCTTTGGACATTTTAAGACTGATTAGATTGAAATTTGTTAGGGACAGTGTCTGTATTTTTGGCCACCTTTTTGCAAGGGCGTGGACTAAATGACCTCTTAAATCCTTTCAGCCCCATGATTTTTTTTATTTCCACGCAATGATTAGGTACAGAATTTTCCTTGCAAATCAAATTGTGGCATTTTCACTGACTTTATTTAAACTGGGATTGGTTTATACATTCTATGACAACCACACTTCAAGGACTCTCTCAAGAGATGAAATGAAGCAGGTTATGCTAACAAGGCATCCATCTGAATCACTGAGATTTCTTTTAACAAGGTCTTGACATCTGCCAATACTCAGCAGAAAGAAAAGAAAACCTTGAAGAAGTCTGGCTTTAAGATGAGGTTCAACAACACATGAAGTACTTGGTGCCTTGATTTAGGCATGCATCCTCTTGGAAATGACATTTTGGACTCAAATCACAAATTGCAAATTTTATGGTAAAGACTTACAACACTCTTTTACAGCATTTCTTTGACTACTGCTTCTCTGAGGGAGTTCGGTTTTTTCAGTATGCTTCTTACTCTGGCCAGGTAAACATCACTTAAAGCTGATTGTTCTTGATGCAAAAGCAAAAAAATCTCTTGGATACAGAGTTCTCACTAATGCCTTCTCTGCTAACAGTTAAATAGAATAACTGGTTCTTCAGATTCAGGGCTCTTAATTTCCCAGGCTGCAGCACATCTGGTTTAATTCTATCAGTCACAAGGTAGGAGGTTCCCTGGTAGAGCCTTACTCAGTGTGACTGATGAAAGCAGCCCTGATGTGGGTGTGCACCCCTCAAACATGGCTCTCTATCAGGTGTATCGACCATTTCAGCCCAAAGCTTCATTCCATCCTGTCAGTCCTGGTGTGATTTTCTCTTCAGCAGTAGGAATTGAATCAGTGATTGTGGGGTTTTTGTTGGTGGGGGGTGGGGGGGGTGTGTGTTTTGGTGGTGGTGTGGTGGGTGTTGGGTGGGTTTGGGGTGTTTTTTGTTGGTTTGTTGTTTTTTGTTTGGGGTGTTGTGTGGTTTTGGGGTGTGTTGTGTTTTTTGTGTCACTGGAGGCTCAGGCTACAACAAAGTTTATACTCACAAAAGGAACCAACCTCACTACACTGAGATTTCTGGTATTTTTAGTTGCATCTCCTCCCTAATGCTTCCTTCCATGCTTTTGGGCTTTTCATAGGTTGATGGTCACACAATCCATGTCATACTACTGAAGTGCAATATTTACCCTTGTTCCTTAAAAAAAAGGAATCAGGGTGGGAAAGGGAGGAAATGGGCTATTTATTAAAAACAAAACAAAACAAAACAAAACAAAACAAAAAAGAAGAAAGAACGAAAAATAGAAAAGTAAACAGTAAAGTTAGGATCTGGGTTTCCTAAAGTTTTGAAGTTGTTCTGAAATATTGCTCTGGCTCAATCTCCAAATGCCGTAAAACACTGAAGAACTAGAGACAGATTAAATTAAGGCAATTATGTTCTCAGAAATATACAGTCTATTCATTTCAATGTGCCAGAACAAACTGAATGAGCAGACGGAGTACTCACTGAAGGATGTGTTCTGGTTTATTTTCTTGTGTACTTCATTGTTTTAAATTACTAAAGTTGTTGGCTCTTCACATTTTACTTTCCTATAAAAACATAAATTAGTCTAGAAAATGCATTTCCTTCAACTTTAGTTTTGGTACATTAGCCAGTGCAACCCTTTCAATGTTTTCTAATCTTCACAGTTAAATACAGTACAGCCGTGCACAGCAGTCCATAAAATATTGCATTGCATTCTCAACACAGTGAAGCATAAGTCACAATTCCCAGAAGGATGGAATCAGTAATACAAGCAAGAGAAAAATGGTCCCTATTAAAGCACAAACTGTGTGTACCAGTATTTTAGAGGAAACTGTGGAGCAGGCTTCAGTCATCAGCATCACTGCGTCTCCAGTCAGCCATGTCTTTGGGGGCTAAGTGCTCACTGAATATTTAAAAGTTATGCTAAAACATTTAATAAATAATGCACTAAAGAGCTGATGATCTGTCAAAGCCAACTACATCGGAAAATGTTAAGAAAAGGTAAGTGCTTTTACCACAGATTGCGCTCTCCACCAGTTTGTTATTTGCACTCCATGAATAATTTGTGATTCTAAAAGTAATATTAAAATCCTTTTCCCAAGGGTGTCTACACATATTGCACTGTACTGCTAGGTTCTACAACATGAAATATTTAAATAATTTTAATATTTTCTGTGAGATGGGAGGAGAGGGATTAGCAGTGGGGGAAAGTACAGAATGTGTAAAATATTTCATAGCTTTCTAAGACTGCAAACTACAGCAAACAGAATGATGTAACATTAACACTCAAGTAGAAAGGTAACTTACTAAAAGGTGATTTCCTTGTGCTTTCCTTGTTGCTTTTTTTTTTCTTTCTCAAGTTTTTTTCTGTTTTTATTTTTATAAATTCTCTCTGTCTACAGATCTTATTCTTTCAGATAATAGGCTGCACTGGTCAGGCTGAAAATGCATCAGTCAACAGAGAAGTTGCCACTGGTTTCAGTGGAGATACCCTGTTTCACTGATTCTGCACAAAGATTTACAACACTAATAATCTTCCAGCAGCACTGATTTTGTTAAACAGCCAGTACTGAGGAAGGGCATTAGTTCTCCTGCTTGGAAACCAAATGGCATTTTTATACTTTTTGGCTATTTCAGTGTGAAAATTCCCACAGTTTTCAAAACATTTTTCCTTGAGTACTTTGGCTCTAAAGACCCTGTACCACCATGAAGTCCTGGCCTGGTCAATTGAAATTTGGCAGTGTTACACGGTTTAGCAGTTTGGATTACTTAACACCAAAAGCTTCCTGTAGAGTGATGAAACATTTAGGGGAACTGATAACCCCTAGATAACCTCTTCATTAGGCTTCCAAGGGATGACTGTAAAACTTGCAGAACTACAAGCTGTTACCGCAGATAATGTAGATACATCTTCACTGGGGCTACTCAGTCACAAAAATCTGGTCCAGTCTAGTGAAGGATTTCTGTTTTCCAATGACCATGCACCAACTTACTAACCACTCTTTCCAAACATCACCTGCCAGAAGTTCACCTCATTGTAACAGGACATTTTCTCATCCTTCTGAATGAATTAATGTGGGAAATGAGAAAGACTGAGAAATTAATTAGCAGCTCAGATAAAAGGCTTGGATCAGAGAAATGTTTGCTTTTCCATTCAAACATTTATTTCCCTTCTGCAGCCCTTTGTTTGGCTCTGTCGGCAATAAAGTCCTCAGGGCAGAGCAGCAGCACTCTTATATGATACACATTTACAGTGCTTCACACAACAGGACCTTAATCTACTAATAAAGGACACTCAAATAGTAAATCTGTAACCTTTCCAAAAATATACTGTTCATTTAAAATAATACAGAAAAATCATTATACGCATGATACATGCTTGACCAGTGAATTGAACTGGTGCTTGGGTCTATTCCTAACGTTTTCATGAGGTGAGGGTTCTTCTATTTCTCCCTCCTGTTCCCTCCCTTATGAAAACAGAGATAATATTCTGATCATGGACATTTTTTCCCTACTAGGCCTGCATTTAGTGCTTAACCACATATTCTTTTGTGATTTTATTAATAAGATGTTGAAGGATACTTAACAAAACCTTAAATTTGTCTTTCTGTGTGCTCATACACATGGCTAAACATTAAAAAGGTGGATCTGCGAAGTGATTTGTTTAGACAGCTCTGTAGTCAAGCTACTAAAGAAATGCCAAAGAAAGATGTAAGCTGTGCTGAATGAATGAGATCATGCTGTAATCTCCAGGAGCTTTTAAAGACCATAACTGACAGAATACATAAAAAATTGTGATGAGCTAAAATAAAAGGTAGAGTTAGGCTACACAAAGCAGCAGCAGTCCCCAAGGATGAAAACCCGTCTGAGAAGCACTTGTCACCCAGTTTAGACTAGGAACCCACCAGAAATGGCTTCCATTCCCATGGGACTCTGTGCTCAAAGCCAGGCCTTCCACCCTTCCCTTCTGCACAATGAGCTTTCCCACTGTTGAAATTTCATTGATCAAGTGGTCACCTCTTACTCTGTGTAAGGACATGTGCTGAGTCTTGTACTACTCTTCCATTTTCCAGCCTGAGTTTGCCTTCCTGTGCAACATTATTAGTGACAGTTCCAATAGGACAGAAGATCCTCAAACTGAAAGAGTAGAGAACAGAAGGAGAGCAGGACTTCTTCCTCATAGCTCTACCTAAAATATAGAAATGTTTCCAGAGAAAAATCTGGGATTGTTGTACGACAAACAAGAGCTCAAATCTACATAAAGTTTCCAAATGGACAACTGTAAAGACCCCTTAGGGAACAGAGAGGTTTAATGGCTAACAGCTGCCACAGCACCTCAGATGTGACAGGAGAGGCAGAGAGCACCGGCCACAAGTTTCCAATGAAGATTAGCTTTGCCACAATCCATAGTTCAGACAGTCTCTTTACTTGAAGAGAGGAATGGAAGCAGGAGCTTTGCAGCCAGCATTGCAGCCCATGGTCTTTGGTAAGGCAGCACACCCAGTACAGCAGAGAGACCAAAGACATTTTGGGCACAGTGGAATTTAAGGGTAGCAAAGAGACGCTGTAGCAGCAGCGAGTGTAGGTAGACTATTAAAGGAGCATTGTCAGATTAAATATCATACTTTCTAACAAATTGCTTTGCCTGTATTAGAAAGAGATTATTAAAATCAAAAGAGTTTAAAGCACCTAATTTAGTCTCCTCTGTCTAAGGTATTTGCTTCCTTAGCTTTTGCTCCCAGCTTGCACTATTAAACTAGTTAAACCGTTTCACTTTTAAGGCTAGTTTCTTGTTGATTTTATTTTGGACTCTAATTCTATCTTATTACAAATCACAATAAAGCCTCAAGGCTTCCCAACAGGTCATGGGAGTCTTGTATAGAGCACTATGCAGACATAATAAAGAGCAACCCACAAGTACAGACACAAACAGGCTTCTACAGATGAAACAAAGGGGCAAGAAAATGACTGGGACTGCAGGAAGACAAAGGTGATAATA
This sequence comes from Lichenostomus cassidix, assembly GCF_008360975.1. Taxonomy (NCBI): domain Eukaryota; kingdom Metazoa; phylum Chordata; class Aves; order Passeriformes; family Meliphagidae; genus Lichenostomus; species Lichenostomus cassidix. Next base: position 103,248,608 of record NC_139482.1, on the reverse strand, counting down.
ACATAAATATTTCACTGTATATAACCATACATATGGCATGTGATTATTGTATACCTATTAAAATATTCATTTTGTGTCACATCTAGCCTGTTATTAGTTATAATTATGATCCACTGTGTTCTTTATTCAGCTGTCAGTCACAAGACTCTACCACTAAGATAAATTTGATCTTAGCATGTAGTAACCCCAAGAAGGCTTCAGGGGTAGACCCTTTATACAAGTTTCTTCTCCAGGACAAGTAACATATTCTAAAAATTCCTTATAATTGCACTGAAGATAGCTATTTCTTTTTGCTTCCCTTTCCAAAACAATTTATGTTTTAATTTTACAAGACTTAGAATGGGAGGCTATGTTACAAAAACATTTCTCCAGCATTGGATCTACTCTTCCCAGTAGTACTTTCTTACTCAATACACAGAACTGGCATTATCCCTGTGACCACTGAGATACAAACATGTACATCCTACTACACTGAAAGCCTTTATTGCTTCCAAACTGGTGTAAGAGGACTCTTATTCAACTGACATGTGACATGGCCCTTGGTTTCTGCTGCTGCAATTCATCTTCTATCATCACATCTGCTACCATTTCTCCTTTCAGGACTTCATGCAAGGGTTGGACCAGTTTTTTTTTTTATCCTAAATTGTGGCTAGCACAGCTTCTTCCCATGAGAAATTTTCTTGTGTTTTATAAATAAAGTTTGGATGTTGTTGGAACAGTGTCCCAGAACTTGGGCAGTGCAGGCCTGGCTAATCAGGCCTGGGGGAAGGCTTCTGACTGACCAATCTGGGTGACTTTTGAGAACTCTATATATGTGATGAAATCAAAACAATAAAGGTCATTCCTTCTTGCCACTGAGAACTGGTGCCTTCATTACTCTGCTAGCTGCTCAACAGCGACATCAAATCTCTTTTCTGTTCTTTTGAACAAAAAAAAAAGAAAAAAAACCAGTTCATCCATCATATTAATTGAAAGGTTTTCTCTAACTTATGGATGTGAAAGTCTCAATTGTATTTGGAGCCATTTTCCATACCTAACTTTTTCATAAATGATTGCAATGCTTCAGTAAGATGTTAAAGTCTCCTGTCAGCATTTGATGCCTACTTGGCATTTTTCAATGCAGGAAGCATCTTTACTGAAGTTTATATCAATTTATAGATCAAAATAACACAGGATAAAAACAACTAAAAATACCTATATGTCACTCATTACTGCTGTTGATTGAAGCCAGACATAACAGTATAAAATTTTGTGTCTACTGATGCCTAACTTCTACCTCCAAGCCATATTCCATAATCATGTTTTTATAATATAAAGAATATTGATGAATCTGTTTAGAAAGTTTAAAGTGAGACATGAGTGGCAGGTAAGATAAGGAAAGATGAATACTGAAAGGAAAAATCCTGAAACAATTTAGGTGCCATAAAAGATAGGATTACTTTTACAGCAATATACTTAAAGCAACACAATAATAATTTTAGTAACTACATGGGAAGGACTTCAGGTTTTATAAAAAACAACACACATCTGAACAAATTGGATTCCCAAACTCTGGCAGAACTGATATTTCATATGTGCATAATCTAGAGTAGCACCAAGTCTTCACAGAGCTCACCCTAGCAAAATTAATTAATAACCATCTCTGAGGTTATCATATTGATGTGGGTCACAATTTTTATATTTTTAACATGAGTAGTTTATGCATTATAAGCCTGGAAATTTTGAGCAGGGTTCAAATCTCTCCCTCCTGTCCACACAGTTAAGACTAAGTTAGGAAACACAGGTCTAATTATTCTATTGCATGAGAGAGTAAGCCTAGAAACAACTTACTGAAAATACAAGCTTCAGCCATAGCTTCAAATAACAATAAAAAGCAACTAAATACAATCACAAGTTGCATCTTTTCCTAAAGTATGCACTAATTTCTGTCTCTCCAGATTTCAACCATCAGTGTGAACTAAACAAATCTCTAAATGATGCTTCCTTGTTTCTCCTTCTTCACAAATAGGTTAGCTTGAGAGGGAATGAACAGTTGATTAGTTTCCATTCAAAGGTTAGATGATAGATGTTTCAGAAAACATACTTCAGCGGAGTGCCTGTGGCAATATTGTCATGATACTGTGTCCCATGAAATGGTGCTGCCCCTTGAATGTGCCTGCAGCACATTCTATTTATGAATAAATAGAAGAGGCAGAAACACCTGGGGGCATGGTTTAGGGGTGGACTTGGCAGTGCTGGGATAATGGTTGGACTTCATGATGATTTTAGAGGTCTTTTCCAACCTTAACTGTTCTATGGTTCTATGGGAGGCTTGAAAGAAATCATGGCAGTATAATTAATACAGTTTTCTGCTTGCCACCTGCTGAATAGAAGATTTAACAGTGTCACTGTGAGGAGGATGGTTGATAATATGCATTGGGGTATGTGGTAATAGCACAGAAAATATTTTGATATGCCAGACTACTAGACTAGCTAAAACTAGAATGTGAAGAAATAACTTACTTATGCATGAACTCCTTCCAGTGTTGGAAAATGCTGCAAAAATGCTAGGAACCAAAAAATATTTAGTTAGGAGAAAACATATTGCTGGCTATAGAAAAGGGAGCTTACTCACTTAGGTCAATAGTAATGGGTGTGATTATAGCAGGTTTGCTTGTCTAGGTCCACAATATCTGGTGTAAAGTAAGAGTACCTATTGTAAAGTAAATTATGTTACAGTTGTTCTCACAAGTAGATGTTTAATAAACTCTACCATGTAGGTAGTTTCAACCTATACACAAGAGAAAGATTCAAATGAAAAATAGGTATTGTCTGCTACCAGGGTTGCAACTGCTTTGAATTTCACAGCATCTACTATCACTGCCAAATTATTTGGCTGGTAGCAAAAAAATAACCCTGAAGGAAGATACAGACCTGAAGTATCTCATGCTGAAGCCACTCATACTGAGGAGTTTTTAAGTGCTACTTTTTTCTCCCCCCCAGATTTACTTCCATGAGTTAGAGGAATATGTAAACCTCAGCAATTGCCTTTGCGTGGCAGATTAACCTTGGCAAAGGTCCAAAAGCCCACCCAGCCACTCACTCACCCCCTACCACAGCAGGACAGAGAGGCAAGACGATGAGAAAATTTGGGGTTGGAGACAGGGAGATAGGTTAGCTGTAATCTCCTCAGTATTTAAATAAGCCTCAGTATCCAGATCCAGTGCAGGTGGGTGTCTTGCTTTGCTACTCC